>NC_134265.1:229942914-231142914 GCF_031893055.1 Leptodactylus fuscus
GGAGCTCATCTGGGGGAGACCCTGGTACAGAGCACCTGGCGTTACCTGAAGAGAACGCGCTTACCCAGCTGGCGAGAGATTACCAGAGCTCAAGTGAAGCTTCTGACGTGGACTGTACAGTTTCGGGCGTAAAGGACCAGGACGGACAGCCTGATCATAGCCAATTACGGTCATTCCAGACGGAAGATGAGAGCCCTCTCCACGTTACCAGACGCCAGGATCCTCATCTATTCGGATCTATGAATCTCCCAGCGGCCAGCGGTTCAGATTCCAGGTTACAGTCTGCGGGACTGACTCACCAGAATGTGGATGACCTTAGCCAGGTCATCCTCCGACCAGGGTGCCCTCCACTTTCCTACCAAAGGATGAGGTCTCCCCGAGGTGGATCTGATGGCCACCTCAAACAGCGCCGCAATAGAGGAACGTTGCTCCCCAGTTCGGGAAGACAATCCTCCGGCGCTGTATGCCCTGTCAATACCGGGGAGGTTCAGACGGAAGTGCGTCTAGCCTCATCAACTGAGGATTTGGAAGGTATTGACAAAACGCAGGCAGAACCAGAGCTTGGCAAGGAGCTCGCCATTCTGGTTAGAAAGGGCATGGTTCACCGTCTTCACTCTCATGAGACGGAGGAACACCTGGAGGCTTCCACCAGTGTAAACTCTGGTAATCCGGAACAGTCGGCCCTATCAAGGCCTGAAGAGATGCAACCTCACTGCCTGGAGGGTAGCCAGCCTTTAGCTGGCAAAAGAGGATTATCCCAGGGAGTGCTAAGAACTTTGGCGCACTCAAGAGCGGAGTCAACTAACCAGAGCTACCGGAGGGTCGCCCGAATCTTTCAGAACTGGTGTTCAAGTAACCAGCGCGACCCTGATAGGAATGCAGTCTTGGAGTTCCTACAAGACGGCCTGGAGAAGGGGCTAGCACCTGCTACCTTGAAAGTCCAAGTCTCAGCTCTGTCCGCTCTCCTGGAGACCCGGCTAGCACTAGATCCTCTGATTAAACAATTTCTAAGAGGGGCTAGTAGACTTCGTCCTCAGGTGCAGTCTCCGGTCCCGAGCTGGGACCTGGCCGCAGTTCTGCAGGGGCTCTGTGCGCCCCCCTTCGAGCCCCTAGCTGAAGTGGATTTGAAGTAGCTAGCATACAAGATAACTTTCCTGTTGGCAATAACCTCCGCCAAGAGGGTCGGTGAACTACAAGCCCTAGCGGCTTCTGAGCCATTTATAACCTTCTTTCCAGACAGAGTGCAACTAAGGTTCGTCCCAGGATTCTTGCCAAAGGTACCCACACCTCAGAACATTAACCAGGCAATCGTCTTACCAGCATTTTTCCCCTCTCCCACCTCTGAGTGGGAAGAAAGGATGCACAAGTTGGACTTGGTGAGAGCGTTGCAGATCTATCTTGAGCGGACTGCGTCCTTTCGGAAGTCGGAGAATTTGCTGATCAATGTGTTTGGCCACACCAAGGGGACCAAAGCATCCAAACCAACTCTATCAAGATGGATTAGAGAAGCCATTATCTGCTCCCTACGTGCTCAGGACCTCCCGGTACCAGACCTTATCCGTGCCCATGCCACCCGAGCAGTGGCGACATCATGGGCCGAGAGACGTTTTCTTTCCTTGGAACAGATATGTGCAGCGGCTTCTTGGAGTTCTCAGCTAACTTTCGCCAAACATTATAGACTTGAGTGGCGAACAAGGGAGTCCACAGCATTTGGACATTCAGTATTGGCATCAGCTTGCCAGGATCACCCGCCCTAGGGTAAAGCGATACTTGCTAAATCCCCAGTTGTGCTGCTGTTGGGCGTAGGGGGAACGAAAGATTGTGAATGACAATCTGTTTTCCCTTAGCCCAAACAGCAGCACAAGGCTCCCTCCCTATGCTGTATTTGTACTATTTGTTTGTACTATGTCATATTACTCCTGTTAAATAGATGTCTAAAACCTTTTACTTGCTACTAACACAAAGGGGAGTTGGTCCTCTGACCTCTTATAGGGGTTGATTGCTGTTAGGTAATTAAATATTCCACCTGTCCTAACAGCTCATAGGGGCAGGATTATCCCCAGTTGTGCTGCTGTTTGGGCTAAGGGAAAACAGATTGTCATTCACAATCTTTCGTTACTCCCGACCCTTGGAGTTTTGGTGCTGGAAAAGAAAGTGGAGCACTGGCTGAGTGAGATGGAATGGGAGCAGGCAGAGGCTACCTGGGTACATGTGTGACTGGTATTTGCAGTGGTTTCCTTAAATGCTGCATTATGCCGGGTATATAGCCTATACTAATAATTTTTCTTGGTATTGGAAAGAAATGGGGGGAAGAATTTTCCCATTTTGGCTTCCCATTGAGTACTCATCCTAATAATGGTTCTAATAATACACTTGTCACTGTGTAATCAGTGGAACATACAGCCTGCCATGCTTACCAGCGTGTGCACAGACCCAGGAACCTACCATGGTTAGTGTTCTTGACCAGCATGGTCATCATTATTAGAGATGAGCGAACAGTGTTCTATCGAACTCATGTTCGATCGGATATTAGGCTGTTCGGCATGTTCGAATCGAATCGAACACTGCATGGTAAAGTGCGCCATTACTCGATTCCCCTCCCACCTTCCCTGGCGCATTTTTTGCTCCAATAACAGCGCAGGGTAGGTGGGACAGGAACTACGACACCGGTGACGTTGAAAAAAGTAGGAAAAACCCATTGGCTGCCGAAAACATGTGACCTCTAATTTAAAAGAACAGCGCCGCCCAGGTTCGCATCATTCTGAGCTTGCAATTCACCGGGGACGAAGGTTTCCGTCCATTTAGCTAGGGCATAGATTCTGGGTAGGCAGGGACAGGCTAGGATAGGAAGGAGAAGACAACCACAACAGCTCTTGTAAGAGCTAAATTCCAGGGAGAAGCTTGTCAGTGTAACGTGGCACTGACGGGCTCAATCGCCGCAACCCAGCTTTCCCAGGATCCTGAATGGAATACACTGACAGTGTATTCCCGTATACCCTATATATACACCCCAAATCCCCGTTCCAACGGTGTGCCCCCCCCCCCCCCCCACCTTCACCCCAGAAATACCCTGCAAGTCCCCTAGCAATAGAATTGGGGCTATATACACCCACTATTTTTGCTACTGCCATATAGTGCCATTGTCTGACTGGGAATTCAAAGAATATATTGGGGTTACATATAACTTCAATTCCAGGGAGAAGCTTGTCAGTGTAACGTGGCACTGACGGGCTCAATCGCCGCAACCCAGCTTTCCCAGGATCCTGAATGGAATACACTGACAGTGTATTCCCGTATACCCTATATATACACCCCAAATCCCCGTTCCAACGGTGTGCCCCCCCCCCACCACCTTCACCCCAGAAATACCCTGCAAGTCGCCTAGCAATAGAATTGGGGCTATATACAACCACTATTTTTGCTACTGCCATATAGTGCCATTGTCTGACTGGGAATTCAAAGAATATATTGGGGTTACAAATACCTTCAAGTCCTGCCACTGCCATATAGTGCCATTGTCTGACTGGGAATTCAAAGAATATATTGGGGTTATAAATACCTTCAAGTCCTGCCACTGCCATATAGTGCCATTGTCTGACTGGGAATTCAAAGAATATATTGGGGTTACGTGCACCCACAATTTTTGCTACTGGTATATAGTGCCAGTTTCTGAGTGGAAATTCCCCAAATAATTTGGGGATTCATTCACCCTACATCTCAGGCTCTTGCCATATTCACCCAGGTTGTCAGTGCTGCACCAGCTCGTTCCCAGACAGCTCGGCCTGAAAAACACATTACCTATATAGAGGATTTGGACAATGAAGACAACATGTTCTAAATCTAATGTCTGCACCTTCTCCAGAATTAAAATAAAGGCAGCGTTTAACTTTCAAATAGCACTGCACAAAGGAAGATGTTAGCTTGTCTCATGACATGCTACTAAAAAGTGTCATTTGTGTATCTTAATGTAAATATAGTTGTATAAGCTTTTTGGGTTTTAGGCACTGCCAAGTTATTTATTACCACCCGCTCCCTTATAATGATGATGACGCCAAAGTCACTGTGGGTGTTCAGAGCTCACAGCTTTGGTTGACATTTGTCTTGCTCTCTGTCGGTACCAGCTGTCTTTTTGGATACCGTAAAGTTATGTTGACTTTATTAACAGCTATAGAAGCTTTAGCCAGGTTGTGACGGTGTGTAACCCTAACAACACTAAGTGGGATACACATTAATAGTCAGTCTATGTACGCTAAACGTATCACTGAAGTAATTTTTTTTCCCTCTCCCCTAATATAAGAAAGGAACAGACATTAGACCTAGACCGGGGTTCGAGGCTTGTAAAAATCCAGTATTATTTGTTCTTCATGATGTGAAATATGTGTTGAAAAGCAACCCAAGATGAAGTCAGCCATGTGTGCCAGTGTGTTACTTGGCATGCCTTTGCTGGCCCCAACTGTAAGGGTCACTCTCCATTTCCTCCATTTTCCACTCCCCTTCACACCATTTGTGGTGAAGCAATGGGATGCACTGAAGTGCACCCTCTAGCCTCGTGTGGGACAGGGACATCAGATGCCACTCCAACCCCCTCGTCTTCCTCCGCCAGCCAATGGTGCGAAGATGAGAGGAGTGTGCTCTGAATGTTTTCTGCCTAGCAGAGGCTAGTTCTCACTTACGAAAATGGCCCCACTTTGACCTGTATATCAGGCACAATGGTGTAGGTTTCAAAGAAACATGGCACCAACAAGTTGAAAAACGTGGGCCATGCGTGGACCGTGTTGGAGTCTGGCAAGCTCCAGATCTGCTACCAGGTTCCAGCCATTATCACAGGCGCAAAAATGCCAGGCCCCAGGTGTAGCAGGGAAAAAAAATGCCATCTCAGCCAGGATGGCATCCCTGACCTCGGAGGCACTGTGCTGTCTGTCCCCCAAGCTGATCAGTTTCAGCACGGCCTGCTGACATCTCCCCATGCCAGTGTTACAGCGTTTGCCGCTAGTAGCTGGGGTGGAGGTTGCAGCATCGTAGGGTTTCAGTCTACTCCTGCCATGAATTTTGGCCTGGGAGAGGAGATAGGCCACCCCAGTTTGCACCCAGGGACCAGACTCCACCACATTCACCCTGCCTGTCATTAAAGATAAGCACTGCAGCATCCCTGACCACAGGCGCTTGTCCATGTGTCGGTGGTCAAGTGGACCTTGCAGCAAAGCGCAGAGCTCTGGGCCCGACTGATGTTATGGGACACATGCAGGCGCAAGGCAGGGACAGCACACCAAGAGAAGTAGTAACGGCTAGGGCCAGCATAGGGAGGTGCCCCAGCTGCCATCTGCTGACGGAAGGCCTGGGTATCCAGAAGCATAAACAAACACCAACATCTCCAGGGCCAGGAGTTTATCGATGAGGCTGTTAAAGGCTTGGGCATGGGGGTGGGTTGTGTTGTACTTCTGCCTGCAATGAAAAGCTTGGGAGACGTGGAGTGGCTGGGAAGAGGCGCATGATGGTGCAGGCCAAAAGGGCGCATGAGGGTGAACTCCCCAATGTGTCAGAGATAGGTGTGTAGGTGTCCTTGCATCATATACTTGCACCATACTTGGCTTTGGAAGTTAATTTTGTGCCAAAAAGTGGTTAAGACAGCAATACCTCAGCTACTCCCGTTACACTGTCTATTGACAACTCCAGCCCTGAAATTACCACCTTTGGAAGTGGACCACCACTTCTAAGATCCCAAAGGAAGTAGGCAAGAGATGTGCAGTGCAGAAAAAAAGATGAAAAAATAAGTGTAGGCAGTAGAGCACAGAGGGATCGGAGAGGACAGAGCTGGTGTCGGCCAGTTATTCCCACAACATGCGCCTATACTTGTCCCTCCTGGTGACACTAGGCCCCTGAGTGGCAGTAATTTGTCCAGGGGGGGCCATTAACGTGTTCCAGACCTAGGAATAAGTCTTCCAACAGGGTAGAGTTTTGCATGCCTTTGCTTCTACCCACTGTTTTTGCTGCTTAGCTTCCCTCCACATCTACACTGCTTTAGCCCCTAAACATCACCCCAGTTTATGCCTTTGCTTCTACCCTGTTTTTTTGTTGAATTAGCTTCCCTCCACATCTACACTGCTTTAGCCCCTAGACATCACCCCTGTCCATGTGGGGTCGGTGGCCTCGTCATCCACCAACTCCTCTTCCAATTGCGCACTGCCCCCTTACTGCAAACCGCACATGACCACAGCTTGCCCTGATGGCAACTGTGTCTCATGATCCCCACTGAGGTCCAGACAAGTCGGTGGCGGGTCCAAAACCCCAAAATTGGAAGGAAATGGCGGATGCTGCAGTATTTCTAACACCTGTTCCTGGTGCTCGGGCCTGGTCTGTGTTGTACCCTGCACCCTGCTTAACGCAGCTGCCATATCCGGAGTTGTGCTGAGCGCATGCTAATGTTTTGTGTCCAGTGCAATGGATGGGATGGGATTTCACATAAGTCTGCCACCCATGGCCACTCATGGTTGAGCAACTGAGGGAGTTGACTTTGACGAACCCGAGGGTTTTGGAGTTGGAACTACATCAAAGGTCTGTGCTGCTCACACACTCTGCTCAACACATGATATGTTTAGTGCCAGCAGTGTGGAGACGTCGCACAACAGCCGTTGTTCCAGCAGGTACAGGCGTTGTAGGAGTGCATAGAGGCTAGCAGCGGCAACTATAGACTTTAAAAACTATCCGCACAAGCGCCACACTTTCACCAGTAGCTCAGGAACATTGGGGTACCTTTTTAAAAAGATTAGTAGCAATAAGTTAAAAACGTGGCCCAGGCATGGAATATGTTGCAGGCTGCCAAGCTACAGAGCCGATCCCAGGTTACGGCCATTATCACACATGACAACATGCCTGGGCCCAAGTGCAGTGGCAAAAACCACATTGCCGTCTCATCGAGGATGGCATGACTCACTTTGTAGGCAGTGTGCTGTCTGGCCCCCAAGCTGATGAGCTTCAGCACGGCCCGCTGACGTCTCCCCACACCAGTGTTGCAGCGTTTCCAGCTCGTAGCTGGGGTCAATCTAACAGCGGAGGAGGAGGAGGGTGGTGTTTCAGCCCTCCTCCCAGGAATGTTTTGTGGGGAGACAAGTCAGGAAAATTCTTGAAACAGGGGAGAGTTTTGCATCTTTGCCCTTGCTGCCTATGGACATCCCTTTGCCTCTAGCCACCATTTTCCCTGCTTTGCTTGCCTCCACATCCACACTGCTTTTGCCCCTAGACATCACCCCAGTCCATGCCTCTGCTTTTACCCCCAGTTTTTTATGCTTAGCTTGCCTCCACATCCACACTGCTTTTGCCCCTACACATTACCCCTATCCATGCCTGTGCCTCTAGCCATAACTCTGCCACCCATGGAAACTCATGGTGCAGAAAGTGAGGGAGCTGACTCTGAGGAACCCTTGGGTTTTGTAGCTGGTACTCCATCAAAGGTCTCTGCTGCTCACACACCCTGCTCAACATATGGTATCTAGGGTTTGAGCGTGTGGTGACCTCGCACAACAGTAGGTGCTTCAGGCAGATGTAGGCCTTGCTGGAGTGTATTGCGGCTAGCTCCAGGTACTGTAGACTTGGGAAAGTGGGTGTCCAAGTGCCCCACTTTCACCCTTATCTCTGCTAATTTGGGGTATGTTTTTAAAAATCGTTGCACCACTAGATTGAACACGTGGGCTAGGCATGGAACGTGTTGGAGGCTGGCAAGCTCCAGAGCCCTCCAACAAGACAAAAAAGCCTGGCCCCAGGGGCAGAGGGGATAAACAAATTGCCATCTCATCCAGGATGGCATCCCTGACCTCAGAGGCAGTGTGCTGTCCGTCCCCCAAGCTGATGAGATTCAGCCCGGCCTGCTGACGTCTCCCCACACCAGTGTTGCTGCGTTTCCAGCTCGTAGCTGGGGTCAATCTAACAGCAGAGGAGGAGGGTGGTGTTTCAGCCCTCCTCCCAGGAATGTTGTGTGGGGAGACAAGTCAGTATACCACATTTTGCGACCCGGTCCATGCCTCAAGTACATTCAACCACTGTGCCAAGGTTAAAAGTTAGCGTCCCTGTCCGCATGCACTTGTCCATTCATAGCTGGTCACGTGAAACTTTTGGGCAAAGCGCTGAACTTAGGGACCGCCTCATGTTTGGGGAAAAGTGCTGGTGTGGACGGCACAGTGAGGTGGCGCAGTAGCCAGCAGGCCCAAAAAGGGCAGAGTGTCCACAAGCCGGGACCCCAACATCTCCTGGGCCAGAATTTTTGAGATGAGGCCGTTGAAGCCTTGGGCATGTGGGTGGGTTGTGCTGTACTTTAGCCTGGAATGAAAGGCCTGGGAGATGGGGAGTCGCATTGCAAAGTGTGTAAACCACACTCAGTTTGTCCTCGACCTATACATTTAGAAATTATCTCCCCCAGCGAGGAACGTGGCCTCAATGGGGGAATTTTTCTAAGGAAGCTAGAAAAGAGGGCATCTTGGGCCTGGCTGGCTCAGGTCTAGCTTCTGTCATGCAGCTGTCTTCTGCCTCTGGACATCCCTTTGCCTCTAGCCACCTTTTTCCCTGCTTAGCTTGCCTCCACATCCACACTGCTTTTGCCCCTAGACATCACCCCAGTCCATGCCTTAGCTTGTACCCCCAGTTTTTGCTGCTTAGCTTGCCTCCACATCCACACTGCTTTTGCCCCTAGACATCACCCCAGTCCATGCCTTAGCTTGTACCCCCAGTTTTTGCTGCTTAGCTTGCCTCCACATCCACACTGCCTTTGCCCCTAGACATCATCCCTATCCATGCCTCTTCCCCTAGCTATAACTCTGCCACCCCTGGAAACTCATGGTGCAGAAACTTTGGGAGCTGACTTTGAGGAACCCTTGGGTTTTGTAGATGGAACTCCATCAAAGGTCTGTGCAGCTCACACACCCTGCTCAAGATATGGTATTGTAGGGTTTCAGCGTGTGTGAATGACGGACAACAGCCTGTGTTTGGACAGATGTAGGCCTTGCTAGAGTGTTTTTAGGCTAGCAGCGACTCCTGTACACTTGCAAAAGTGGGCGCACAAGCGCCGCATTTTCAACAGTAGCTTTGGTACATTTGGGTATGTTTTCAAAAAACGTTGCACCACTAGGTTAGACGTGGGCCAAACATGGAACGTGTTGGAGGCTGGCAAGCTCCAGAGCTGCTACCAGGTTCCAGCCATTATCACAGGCGTAAAAATGCCAGGCCCCAGGTGTAGCAGGGGAAAAAAAATGCCATCTCAGCCAGGATGGCATCCCTGACCTCGGAGGCACTGTGCTGTCTGTCCCCCAAGCTGATGAGCTTCAGCACTGCCTGCTGACGTCTCCCCACACCAGTGTTTTAGCATTTGCCGCTAGTAGCTGGGGTGGAGGTTGCAGCGTCGTAGGGTTTCAGTCTACTCCTGCCATGAATTTTGGCCTGGGAGAGGAGATAGGGTACCTCAGTTTGCACCCCGGGACCAGACTCCACCACATTCACCCTGCCTGTCCTTAAAGATAAGCAGCATCCCTGACCACAGGCGCTTGTCCAAGTGTAGGTGGTCAAGTGGACCTTGCAGCAAAGCGCGGAACTAAGGGCCCACCTGATGTTGAGTGACACGTGCTGGTGCAAGGCGGGGACGCCACACCGGGAGAAGTTGTGACGGCTAGGGACGGCATAGTGAGGTGCCACAGTTGCCATCAGGTCCGGGAAGGCGGGAGTTTCAACAAGCCGGAACGCCAACATCTCCTGGGCCAGCAGTTTAGCGATGTTGGCGTTCTAGGCTTGCGTGGGTGGGTGGTTAGCGGTGTATTTCTGCCGGTGCTCCAATGTCTGAGAGATGGTGGGTTGTTGTAAAGAAGCGCCTGATGGTGCCTTTGATGGTGCAGGAGAAGGAGATAAGACAGAAACAGGGGAGGATGAGGGAGAAGTCAACAAAGTGGCGGAGGCAGATGAAGTGATGTCCTGGCTCATCCTCTGGAGTGCATCGCCAGCACTGTGAGCAGAGGCAGTGGCATGAACGGTGGGCGACGTTTGTCCTGCCGTTGCTGCCTGCCACTGATTCCAGTGCTTGGATTCCAAATGACGGTGCATTGAAGTGGTGGACAGGTTGCTCTTCTCAGGGCCCCTACTCGATTTCGAGAGGCAAATTGTGTAGACGACACTATATCTGTCCTCGGCGCATTCCTTGAAAAAACTCTACACCTTCGAGAAACGTGCCCTCGATGGGGGAGTTTTCCTGGACTGGGTACAAAAGGGAACATCTTCGGACATTCCGGGTCTGGCCTGGCTTCGGCAAAGCTGTTGACCTCTGCCTCTAGCTACCCTTTTTGGTGCTGCACCTGCCTCAACATCCACACTACTTTCCCAGCTTGACATCCGCCTTGTCCAGGTGGGGTCGGTGTCCTCGTCGTCCACCACCTCCTCTTCCAACTCCTGTCTCGCCTCCTCCTCCTGCACAATGCGCATGTCAACTGGCTGCCCTGACAGCAACTGCATCTCATCGTCGTCGATGAGGGTGGGTTGCTGGTCATCCGCCACCAAATCGACCGGAGATGGAGGAGACTCTAGTGTTTGAGCATCTGGACACAGATACTCGTCTGTTAGGTCCGTGGAATCGCGAAATGGAGGGGCAGGTTGCGGTACAGTCAAAGGAAGGGAGAACAGCTCTGGGGAGCAGGGACAGTTGGGGTTATTGTTCTGGGAAGATTGGGAATTTTGGGTGGAAGGAGGACAAGACTGTTGGGTAAGAGGAGGTAGAGGCTGACTGGCTGGTGGACAATGTGCTTTAAGCATTATCCGACAGCCATTGCAAGACCTGTTCCTGGTTCTCGGGCCTACTAAGGTTTGTACCATTCAGCCTAGTTAATGTGGAACTTTTGTGCAAAGTGCAGAACTTAGGGCCTGCCTGATGTTAAGGGACACACGCTGGTACAAGGCTCAACTCACCCTAAGTGCCAAAAACACTGCTGGTGCAAGGCTCTACTCATGCCAAGGGCCTCAATCTCTGCAGGTAGCTCAGCTTAAGGTCCTGTAACTTTGTTTGGAAGGGCTCATGTTAAGGGCTAGAAAAGTGAATTTTGGAAGGTCTTACCACATCACACACACACACACACACACACTCAAAATGACAGTTAAGGGTGAGGGCTTTTGGATTTCCCATTGTCTATTCCATCCGTGGTTGTCATGGGGAACGTTAATTTAAAGGGGTGGTTGTTACTGTTTGTTGAGCTTAAATTGGGGTTTGTGTCCATCCATTTGGGGAGTAAAGAAGGTTTCCAGGTATTTTCCCACTTTGATAGGTTTTTTTGAATGTGTAAAGTGTGTAGTTGTTAGGCTGTGATGTTGGGGTAATAGAGGGTCTTTGGTGTGTTAGATGCCCCCAGACATGCTTCCCCTGCTGTCCCAGTGTCATTCCAGAGGTGTTGGCATCATTTCCTGGGGTGTCATAGTGGACTTGGTGACCCTCCAGACACGGATTTGGGTTTCCCCCTTAACGAGTATATGTTCCCCATAGACTATAATGGGGTTCGAAACCCGTTCGAACACACGAACAGTGAGCGGCTGTTCGAATCGAATTTCGAACCTCGAACATTTTAGTGTTCGCTCATCTCTAATCATTATCATATTGGAAGAAATATAAAATATATATCCTCCTCCCCTGGCCACATGTGTAAAATATAAAGGGCATCCTCTATATCCAGAAGGAATTTTTCTTCTCTTCCACTTTCAGTCAGAGTCCCAGTTTCTGTACCATAATGACCCTGACCCTCATTATACTCCATTAGCCCAGGGTAATGACATTGACTACCAGGTGGAAACTCTCTGGAAGAATAACAATCCTGCATCTATTGGTGGTGTTACCAAGACTAGAAGTAGTTTTGCTGATGCTGTTGCTACCCACATTCTTATTGAAAGCACTTGCACACTTGTTTCCTTATCGCCCTGCCTTGCTTTTTTCCAGTAGTTTTTTCTACTGTGAATTGCTTAATTATAATGGTGAGTGGCAACAATTCTGACATTGTGTGTATGTCTTTTGTTGTTGGTTTTTTTTTTTTTTTTTTACAAAAAAGAGTCAGCTTTAAATATCAAAGGTTTTTGGCAAGGATGTTAGAGTGTATCTGTTATGGTCTGGGGATCCCTGACCACGGACTGGCCCCAGACTGATAACTTCTCAGTACGGTACAGGAAAAACATATATAAAAACAAACAATAATAAGTATGAGCAGTTTGGACTTCTAGTGTAGATACTCCTACACCCTGCCTCGCACAACTAGAAGTAGCCGTGGGCCCGACTAACTTGCCTGAAGGGGCACGAGCACAGCCGGAGAAGTAGCTAACCTGCAAAGGGAAATAGAGCCCCTGTCTAGCTTCACGTTTACGAAGCAGAGGCAGATACAGAACAAGCCCCCCACGGATGTCCAGACTTGGACTAACGGTGAACGTGAGTAACGCAAGGCATAGGGAAAAAATAAACGTGAAACACAGAATAACTGAACTAAGCAAGGGATAGGAAAAAACAGAACTGAGTATCACACACTATAAAAACCCCTACCAAAAAAATTCCAAACCTCCAAACAGAAAAAATACCTAGGGCTCGCTGCGCCCGGAACACTATGTCTGGATAGGAGCTCAATACTTAGCTAACCAGTCTTGTGTGAACAGGAGCAAGAAACTGGATGGGCCGGGATGCAGATGGTAACAGCTTCAGACAACAGACCATACTAGAGCACAGGTACAGACGTTTAAGACGGGTCATAACAGTATCCTTTGTTAACAACAACCACCAAATAACACAATAAATAACAGATTAAAAAAAATATGCAGGCTGCAATGCTGTGTGTAAGTTTGAGCAGCAACAAAAAAGTTCAAAAAGCAAATATTTTTTCAGATTAATACTCCATCACAGTATGTATGTTGGGCTTTTTCAGAACTGAGTGCTCCACCTGCCACTGTCTATTGGCTAAGAGGCTGCCAGCTCATGTCAGGTGGTTCTAGAATCATACAGTAACTCCTACTCCTCTGTATTTCCTAATCAAAATTTTGCAGCAGCCTTTTTTTCTGTCCAAGACAAATTGGCACTTGTTCAGTTTTTAAATAAACAACTTAAATATTCAAGTTTGCCCATCTCTATTTCTGTCCAATAACTTGTTCTCATAAAGACGGTTAATTATGTCTATTTATTATAGAAGTCGTTGACAGTTGCGAGTACAGAAGTAATTAAGCAGTAGCTCAGAAAGTTTTCCAACCTAATAGCCAAATAGGACATTTTATTTTCAATAAAATAAAATAAAACTATTTAGAGTGTATCTATTATTATTATCATTAGTATAATGATTATCATTTATTTTTAGAGCAAGTACTAACAGTGATCAACTGTTATAGTAGGATAGAGGGCTCTGGCCACAAGGGTTTACAATCTACAAGGGAGGGGAGATAGAGACTGTTGGTGAAAAGCTGTTCAGATGTCATGGTGGTGCTATTGAAAGTTGTACACCAGGTCTTCTTGAAGCTGGTGATTGTGGGGACAGTCTTATGTGTTGTGGTAGCAAGTTCCAAAATATAGGGAATGCATGGAAGAAGTCTTGGAGGTGGTTATGTGAAGAGTGGATAAGATACAAGTGACTTAAAGGGGTTGTCCCATCACAAGGATCCTATCTATACTGCTTGTTAATGTGGATGTAAGACTTTTCCTAAATACACTGCTTCAGCAAAACTGCTTTGTTTGTCCACTATCTTACTATCTTACTTTATTCAATTCATTGTTGACACAGCCCTTGACTTATCTGCTCAAAAGTCAAGTGATGTATCTGCCTGCTGTCAGGGGGAGGAGGGGCTAAGTGCACGGGAGCGAACCTGTCTGCACCACGTGACCTAGATCCTGCTCTCAGATAGGGAAGAGGAGCTGCTTTCATTTCTGAACTTGTCTTCTGTTCTCCCAGTTATCAGGTTAGCTAATTCAATTGTGTTCATTATGGCAGAGACAGGCAGTCTCTGTATGTAACACAAAATATAGTTGCTCCTGCCCGTAATTCATCATCCAATATTGTGCATATAGTGTTGTTTGAGGACCTTTGATGACATTACAGGCCCTTAAGCCGCCCCATAGGATCACGCTATGCGGTGGGCGGAGCTACACGTTAATTTGGGGGCGGAGCTAAACAGCAGGTTGCATGTGAAACCTCGCCCACCAAATGACACAAGAAACCAGGAAGAAAGAAGATTTTACAGCAGTGAAGACTGGTGAGTATGCCACATGGGAATATCCCTTTAAGAGGTCTTGAGAACAAGGGAGGTCTAACATCTCTGTCTGTTCTGGTCTCTGCGCTAACATCCACATCCGCGTGCACGCAGGAAGCGGGTTCATTTTGATTCTTAGATTAGAGTTTTTCATTGCAATGTGTGAATACTGCTCTATTACCTCTCCTCTGTAATTTCCACCACACCCATCTCCTGGACCTTGTTTCTCTCTTATCATTAAATAGTTCATGTACCCTTGCCTGTGTGACTAACAGCCTGTCTTCCAATCAAGTCTTTGGCTTCCTATATATAGGTTGTCAGCCCACACAGATAGGCTGTGACTCTGTCCTGTGATTTTTGTCTCTGCTAAGCTCCTCTTCTGCTATTATATTGCTGACCTCTGAGCTCTGGCTTACCCTTTGACTACTCTCTTGGATTTTGATTCTGTACTGTGTTGCTTTTTTGCCCGTTGACAAGTTGCCGTCTATTGCTTAGGATAGGACTGGTAGGCAGGAAGAGACAGTGGGGGGAATTCAGCTTAGGGCTCACTGTCAATTGTGCCCTCCCTTTAGAGTTCACCAGCAGCTACTGGGGAATTGGCGCTCTAGCAATTCCCTTACAGGAGGTTATAAGTGTGGAGTTAGTGAATGATTAGGTCAGAGATGTATGAAGGGGACAGGTTGTGGATAGCGTTATATGTCAGCATTAATAGTTTAAACTCCATTCACCGTGCAATGGGTATCCACTGATGGGACAGTCAGAGGCAAGAGACTGAGGAAAAATTGGAGGAGAGGTAGATTAAGTGAGTGGCAGAAAGTAGGGTGGATAGGAGGGGGCGAGAGCATTACCTAAGAGGCCATGGAGAAGGGTGGTACAGTAGTCTAAGCAGGAGATGATGATGTTGTGTACTAGCATTTTTTCATTTCAGAGGTAAGGAAAGTGCAGATTCAATGAATGCTTTTGAGTTGGAGGTGGCAGGAGGTGTTCAGTGCTAGGGTATGAGGCTTGCAGAATAGTAGAATCAAAGGTTACTGTTTTCTCCTATTCGAATTTGAGAAAGTTGAAGGAGAGGAAAGAGTCTGGGTCAGAAATATGAGTTTAGTGAGATAGACCCGTTTTGTAAAGGTGAGTGCATTCTTGAATTTGAGAACTGCCTATTTATAACTGATGAAATCCTCCAAGGAGTGGCTTTTCTTCCAGAGGTGATCTGAAACCTTTGAAGCATGTTTCAGTTTTTCGGCAGGACCATATGCCAGGGTTACCTATTGATTGGTTGAGCTCTGGTGTGTGTGAAGAGGGCCACTAAGTTGAGGGTTGAAATAATGGTGAAAGAAAGAAATGGAAGCCTCTGTGTCCTGCAGTGAGGATATACCCAAAAGTGGTACAAGAGAGTCAAAGAGAGTGTCAAGGCAGTTACATAAGCACTTTCCCTGCCTACTGATTCTATCCCTGTAATTTCAGCTGATATATTCTCTAGCTTTGCCAAGGATAGATAGAAATGACCATAATTCACAAACAAGCACTTTATTGATTTTGTCCATATGCATTTACTCTGTATTTGGCCTGGCCTGGCCTGGCTTCGGCAAAGCTGTTGACCTCTGCCTCTAGCTACCCTTTTTGGTGCTGCACCTGCCTCAACATCCACACTACTTTCCCAGCTTGACATCCGCCTTGTCCAGGTGGGGTCGGTGTCCTCGTCGTCCACCACCTCCTCTTCCAACTCCTGTCTCGCCTCCTCCTCCTGCACAATGCGCATGTCAACTGGCTGCCCTGACAGCAACTGCATCTCATCGTCGTCGATGAGGGTGGGTTGCTGGTCATCCGCCACCAAATCGACCGGAGATGGAGGAGACTCTAGTGTTTGAGCATCTGGACACAGATACTCGTCTGTTAGGTCCGTGGAATCGCGAAATGGAGGGGCAGGTTGCGGTACAGTCAAAGGAAGGGAGAACAGCTCTGGGGAGCAGGGACAGTTGGGGTTATTGTTCTGGGAAGATTGGGAATTTTGGGTGGAAGGAGGACAAGACTGTTGGGTAAGAGGAGGTAGAGGCTGACTGGCTGGTGGACAATGTGCTTTAAGCATTATCCGACAGCCATTGCAAGACCTGTTCCTGGTTCTCGGGCCTACTAAGGTTTGTACCATTCAGCCTAGTTAATGTGGAACTTTTGTGCAAAGTGCAGAACTTAGGGCCTGCCTGATGTTAAGGGACACACGCTGGTACAAGGCTCAACTCACCCTAAGTGCCAAAAACACTGCTGGTGCAAGGCTCTACTCATGCCAAGGGCCTCAATCTCTGCAGGTAGCTCAGCTTAAGGTCCTGTAACTTTGTTTGGAAGGGCTCATGTTAAGGGCTAGAAAAGTGAATTTTGGAAGGTCTTACCACATCTCACACACACACACACACACACACTCAAAATGACAGTTAAGGGTGAGGGCTTTTGGATTTCCCATTGTCTATTCCATCCGTGGTTGTCATGGGGAACGTTAATTTAAAGGGGTGGTTGTTACTGTTTGTTGAGCTTAAATTGGGGTTTGTGTCCATCCATTTGGGGAGTAAAGAAGGTTTCCAGGTATTTTCCCACTTTGATAGGTTTTTTTGAATGTGTAAAGTGTGTAGTTGTTAGGCTGTGATGTTGGGGTAATAGAGGGTCTTTGGTGTGTTAGATGCCCCCAGACATGCTTCCCCTGCTGTCCCAGTGTCATTCCAGAGGTGTTGGCATCATTTCCTGGGGTGTCATAGTGGACTTGGTGACCCTCCAGACACGGATTTGGGTTTCCCCCTTAACGAGTATATGTTCCCCATAGACTATAATGGGGTTCGAAACCCGTTCGAACACACGAACAGTGAGCGGCTGTTCGAATCGAATTTCGAACCTCGAACATTTTAGTGTTCGCTCATCTCTAATCATTATCATATTGGAAGAAATATAAAATATATATCCTCCTCCCCTGGCCACATGTGTAAAATATAAAGGGCATCCTCTATATCCAGAAGGAATTTTTCTTCTCTTCCACTTTCAGTCAGAGTCCCAGTTTCTGTACCATAATGACCCTGACCCTCATTATACTCCATTAGCCCAGGGTAATGACATTGACTACCAGGTGGAAACTCTCTGGAAGAATAACAATCCTGCATCTATTGGTGGTGTTACCAAGACTAGAAGTAGTTTTGCTGATGCTGTTGCTACCCACATTCTTATTGAAAGCACTTGCACACTTGTTTCCTTATCGCCCTGCCTTGCTTTTTTCCAGTAGTTTTTTCTACTGTGAATTGCTTAATTATAATGGTGAGTGGCAACAATTCTGACATTGTGTGTATGTCTTTTGTTGTTGTTTTTTTTTTTTTTTTTTTACAAAAAAGAGTCAGCTTTAAATATCAAAGGTTTTTGGCAAGGATGTTAGAGTGTATCTGTTATGGTCTGGGGATCCCTGACCACGGACTGGCCCCAGACTGATAACTTCTCAGTACGGTACAGGAAAAACATATATAAAAACAAACAATAATAAGTATGAGCAGTTTGGACTTCTAGTGTAGATACTCCTACACCCTGCCTCGCACAACTAGAAGTAGCCGTGGGCCCGACTAACTTGCCTGAAGGGGCACGAGCACAGCCGGAGAAGTAGCTAACCTGCAAAGGGAAATAGAGCCCCTGTCTAGCTTCACGTTTACGAAGCAGAGGCAGATACAGAACAAGCCCCCCACGGATGTCCAGACTTGGACTAACGGTGAACGTGAGTAACGCAAGGCATAGGGAAAAAATAAACGTGAAACACAGAATAACTGAACTAAGCAAGGGATAGGAAAAAACAGAACTGAGTATCACACACTATAAAAACCCCTACCAAAAAAATTCCAAACCTCCAAACAGAAAAAATACCTAGGGCTCGCTGCGCCCGGAACACTATGTCTGGATAGGAGCTCAATACTTAGCTAACCAGTCTTGTGTGAACAGGAGCAAGAAACTGGATGGGCCGGGATGCAGATGGTAACAGCTTCAGACAACAGACCATACTAGAGCACAGGTACAGACGTTTAAGACCGGGTCATAACAGTATCCTTTGTTAACAACAACCACCAAATAACACAATAAATAACAGATTAAAAAAAATATGCAGGCTGCAATGCTGTGTGTAAGTTTGAGCAGCAACAAAAAAGTTCAAAAAGCAAATATTTTTTCAGATTAATACTCCATCACAGTATGTATGTTGGGCTTTTTCAGAACTGAGTGCTCCACCTGCCACTGTCTATTGGCTAAGAGGCTGCCAGCTCATGTCAGGTGGTTCTAGAATCATACAGTAACTCCTACTCCTCTGTATTTCCTAATCAAAATTTTGCAGCAGCCTTTTTTTCTGTCCAAGACAAATTGGCACTTGTTCAGTTTTTAAATAAACAACTTAAATATTCAAGTTTGCCCATCTCTATTTCTGTCCAATAACTTGTTCTCATAAAGACGGTTAATTATGTCTATTTATTATAGAAGTCGTTGACAGTTGCGAGTACAGAAGTAATTAAGCAGTAGCTCAGAAAGTTTTCCAACCTAATAGCCAAATAGGACATTTTATTTTCAATAAAATAAAATAAAACTATTTAGAGTGTATCTATTATTATTATCATTAGTATAATGATTATCATTTATTTTTAGAGCAAGTACTAACAGTGATCAACTGTTATAGTAGGATAGAGGGCTCTGGCCACAAGGGTTTACAATCTACAAGGGAGGGGAGATAGAGACTGTTGGTGAAAAGCTGTTCAGATGTCATGGTGGTGCTATTGAAAGTTGTACACCAGGTCTTCTTGAAGCTGGTGATTGTGGGGACAGTCTTATGTGTTGTGGTAGCAAGTTCCAAAATATAGGGAATGCATGGAAGAAGTCTTGGAGGTGGTTATGTGAAGAGTGGATAAGATACAAGTGACTTAAAGGGGTTGTCCCATCACAAGGATCCTATCTATACTGCTTGTTAATGTGGATGTAAGACTTTTCCTAAATACACTGCTTCAGCAAAACTGCTTTGTTTGTCCACTATCTTACTATCTTACTTTATTCAATTCATTGTTGACACAGCCCTTGACTTATCTGCTCAAAAGTCAAGTGATGTATCTGCCTGCTGTCAGGGGGAGGAGGGGCTAAGTGCACGGGAGCGAACCTGTCTGCACCACGTGACCTAGATCCTGCTCTCAGATAGGGAAGAGGAGCTGCTTTCATTTCTGAACTTGTCTTCTGTTCTCCCAGTTATCAGGTTAGCTAATTCAATTGTGTTCATTATGGCAGAGACAGGCAGTCTCTGTATGTAACACAAAATATAGTTGCTCCTGCCCGTAATTCATCATCCAATATTGTGCATATAGTGTTGTTTGAGGACCTTTGATGACATTACAGGCCCTTAAGCCGCCCCATAGGATCACGCTATGCGGTGGGCGGAGCTACACGTTAATTTGGGGGCGGAGCTAAACAGCAGGTTGCATGTGAAACCTCGCCCACCAAATGACACAAGAAACCAGGAAGAAAGAAGATTTTACAGCAGTGAAGACTGGTGAGTATGCCACATGGGAATATCCCTTTAAGAGGTCTTGAGAACAAGGGAGGTCTAACATCTCTGTCTGTTCTGGTCTCTGCGCTAACATCCACATCCGCGTGCACGCAGGAAGCGGGTTCATTTTGATTCTTAGATTAGAGTTTTTCATTGCAATGTGTGAATACTGCTCTATTACCTCTCCTCTGTAATTTCCACCACACCCATCTCCTGGACCTTGTTTCTCTCTTATCATTAAATAGTTCATGTACCCTTGCCTGTGTGACTAACAGCCTGTCTTCCAATCAAGTCTTTGGCTTCCTATATATAGGTTGTCAGCCCACACAGATAGGCTGTGACTCTGTCCTGTGATTTTTGTCTCTGCTAAGCTCCTCTTCTGCTATTATATTGCTGACCTCTGAGCTCTGGCTTACCCTTTGACTACTCTCTTGGATTTTGATTCTGTACTGTGTTGCTTTTTTGCCCGTTGACAAGTTGCCGTCTATTGCTTAGGATAGGACTGGTAGGCAGGAAGAGACAGTGGGGGGAATTCAGCTTAGGGCTCACTGTCAATTGTGCCCTCCCTTTAGAGTTCACCAGCAGCTACTGGGGAATTGGCGCTCTAGCAATTCCCTTACAGGAGGTTATAAGTGTGGAGTTAGTGAATGATTAGGTCAGAGATGTATGAAGGGGACAGGTTGTGGATAGCGTTATATGTCAGCATTAATAGTTTAAACTCCATTCACCGTGCAATGGGTATCCACTGATGGGACAGTCAGAGGCAAGAGACTGAGGAAAAATTGGAGGAGAGGTAGATTAAGTGAGTGGCAGAAAGTAGGGTGGATAGGAGGGGGCGAGAGCATTACCTAAGAGGCCATGGAGAAGGGTGGTACAGTAGTCTAAGCAGGAGATGATGATGTTGTGTACTAGCATTTTTTCATTTCAGAGGTAAGGAAAGTGCAGATTCAATGAATGCTTTTGAGTTGGAGGTGGCAGGAGGTGTTCAGTGCTAGGGTATGAGGCTTGCAGAATAGTAGAATCAAAGGTTACTGTTTTCTCCTATTCGAATTTGAGAAAGTTGAAGGAGAGGAAAGAGTCTGGGTCAGAAATATGAGTTTAGTGAGATAGACCCGTTTTGTAAAGGTGAGTGCATTCTTGAATTTGAGAACTGCCTATTTATAACTGATGAAATCCTCCAAGGAGTGGCTTTTCTTCCAGAGGTGATCTGAAACCTTTGAAGCATGTTTCAGTTTTTCGGCAGGACCATATGCCAGGGTTACCTATTGATTGGTTGAGCTCTGGTGTGTGTGAAGAGGGCCACTAAGTTGAGGGTTGAAATAATGGTGAAAGAAAGAAATGGAAGCCTCTGTGTCCTGCAGTGAGGATATACCCAAAAGTGGTACAAGAGAGTCAAAGAGAGTGTCAAGGCAGTTACATAAGCACTTTCCCTGCCTACTGATTCTATCCCTGTAATTTCAGCTGATATATTCTCTAGCTTTGCCAAGGATAGATAGAAATGACCATAATTCACAAACAAGCACTTTATTGATTTTGTCCATATGCATTTACTCTGTATTTGATTCACCAGAAGACCAAAGCCATGCTACATGAAGTATTGAAAGCACATACCTCCCAACTTTCAGAGAACAGAAAGAGGGACAAATTGTGTGGTGTGTGTTGTGCACGACGCTGTAACTTTATCTCCACCCACTTCTAAATTTACTCCACCCATTCCCATCCATTTCTCTTTGTGCTACACACAGTATAATGTTCTTACTGTCACCCTAATATTATATGTCCCCACATTATAATGTTCTCCTCAAATTGACCCCACAGTATAAAGTCACTCTCCTGGTCCAGCTGCCCCAATTTAATGTCTCCCTCCAAGCTGCCCCAGGTTAAACTGGGGGCAACTAGAGGGGGAGATTAAACTGGAGCAGCTGGAGAGGGACATTAAACTGTGGGGTTAGCTGGTAGGGAACATTAAACTGGAGCATCTAGAGGGGGCATTAAACTGGAGGCAACTAGAAGGGGACATTAATGTCCCCTTCCAGCTGCCCCCAGTTTAATGCCCTTCTCCAGTTGCCCTCAGTTTAATATTTCCCTCTAGTTGCCCCCAATTTAATATCCTCCTCCAGTTGTCCCCATAATGTCCTCCTACAGTTATCTCCCCCCTGGTTTAATGTCCCCCTCCATCAGCCCCCAGTTTAATAGAGGTTACTGTCATTACTCAAACATAAAACTGTATGAGTCGTCTCCAGTCGTGTCCTTTAATGTACAGATGGTGCCTGGACATATAAAGTTAGTCTGAATCGCCATCATATCTTGTGGGATAATGAGGAACCCCAACACCAAGGGGAAGAGGGAAAGAAACAGAGCCTGCAAATGATACACTGAAAGTGCGGTCTGAGAGATAAGAGGAGAGAGAACCAGGAGAGCGCAGTGCATTTGATGCCAACTGAGTGGAGCATAGTGAGGAGAAGTTGATGGTCAACAGTGTCAAATGCTGCTGAGAGATCCAGAAGAATAAGAAGAGAGAAGTCACCATTGGATTTAGCCATTAGGAGATAATTGGAGTCTTTGAAGCGCGGAAACCAGATTGTAAGGGGTCAAGCAGAGAGTTAGCAGAGAGATAGCGGATGAAGCAAGAATAGAGCAAGCGCCTTCCACAGGAATACATTCTGCCAAGGGAAGCAGCTGATGAACTCTTCGCATCTTCCCTTTAGCTAAACACCTCTGAACTCCGGGTGTTGATGAATGAGATCTAGTAGATCTACCCTTATTTATTTATTTATTTATTTAGGTTGCTTACTTGTATAGGGATAACATTCCCAGGCGCTTTACTGACATTGTAAATCTTAACCTGTATACAGCTCACAATCTACATTAAACATCACTATATCTTTGAACCCTTAGCAAATCTAATACATGGAACCCCACCAGTTTTACACAAGGTGTGACCCTGTGCAAAAAAAAATCGGGGCAACAAACACTAACATGCCAACAACACTATCGTATTCAGTCAATTCAGAAGACAGTACTGCACTTCTGGCAGCATTGTTAGGGTCTTACAAGATCAGAGGAACAAAAAAAAGATCCATAAATATATATACAGTATATATAGTTGTGAAATAATACCAATTGGCTTATACGAAAAATAATTAATTGATTAATTAATTGATTCCCTGGCAGACACACAAGTCACTAGGGATACTAAGAGGCTCCAGCCTCTTAGTAATTCTAGTGCATGTAGATGTACCTAGTTGTAGATCTACGCCAGCCAGGGGCTGGTATAGATTTGTGGTATAGGAAATCTGGTAGATCGGGGTGGATCCAGATTCATGAGACGTGCAGAGGCTGAGATGCGCTACAGTGCACCATAAACGCGCTAAACTGAGTCCCATTTCTGCCCACTTTCTAGGCACAGAAGCCTTAATAAATGTGGTCCAGTATGTTCAGTGTTCTATTTGGATGCTGTAATGGCTGCAGGAAAGAGTGATGTTTTCTTGCACTGATAATGATAAATGAGTAAGTGCCTATTTCTCTCTAGACATATTTTAAGTGTACCAACATCCAAGGGATTAAAGCTTGATCTATTTCCTGTAAATCATATTAGGAATTAGCAAACCAGCAGCCTATTAATCACTCTCGGAGATTAACTGGATAGCTTTTAATACCTCTGGGCCCTACTTTACTATCAGTCTTGCTTTTTTGGCAAAGCATAATTCCTGCAGGTGAAGTAGACAATGATGAATTTTTATCTGACATCGAGTATCAAACGCACCTTTTTTGTTACAGGCTTTGTAATAAAACATGAATATTTGACAAACATAAAACAATATAGCTTTCATTATTGTATATCTAAAATATTATAAAAATTCATAAAGTGTAATCTCGCAGTAAATTGCTTCAAACTGTGCCAGAATAAATCTCCTCTATTGTGTGAGCAGAAAATGACACATTTCTATTCTTTCAGAGCCAACATTTAGCCACTCAGTTTCCTGGTGTAGACAACCGCCTCACCTCCTTCACCCCATGCACAAATTTTAAAATTCATGGTTCTGCAAAGAAATATAGTGCCCTAGTTTTCTGAATACATGTAGATTGTGCATGCAGATTTTTGGGGGGTTTTTCTTAATGATTTGTTTATAAACTGTTTCAGAGATCAAACAAAAAGTTTTAAAGAAAAAAAACGACTTGATCCCTGTTACACTGTCTACCAATAAGTATTTGGACATCCAGTAAAGTTCTGCGGAGGTGGAGTTATGATCTGAGGGTGTTTCTCCTGGTATGGACTGGGACCCTTGGTCCCAGTGCATGGTAAGCTCAACACTGACGCCTATTGCACTATTTTAGATAACAGTGTGCTTCCTACATTATGGCAGCTCTATGGGTTGGACCAATGGTACTTCCAGGTTGATAACGCCAGCTTTCATATAGCAAGGTCTACCATGGCTTGGTACAGTGACAATCAGGTTAACCGACTGGACTGGACTGCCCAGACTTGAACCCTATCAAGCACATCTCGGATGAGTTGAACCGAACTAAGGGGTGCAGCAGCCGACCGAAATCAGTGAAAGAACGTACCTGCCTTCTCAAAGCCAAATGGGATAAAATACCACTAGCCGTCACACAAGGACTTGTGGAAAGCATGCCTGGAGGGTTGAGGCTGTAACTGCTGCTCAGACCACAGGTGTCCAAATACTTATTGGTAGACAGTGTATAAATAAATTGGGGCAGATTTATTAAAACGTCTAAAAGCTAGACAGTCTAAACTTAGAATTAAAGGGGATTTTCCATCTTCCTCTCTCAGCAGATTTCCCTGCTTCTTCTCACTTTCTGTATTCTTCCACAAGCTGGTGGGTGGGCTTTGACTGTTTGATGGACAGGACACTATGAAGTAGCTCACTAGATATTATAGACATTGTCTTTAGCATGAGAAATTATTTATTATGAGTATTAATAATCTAATATAAATGCAGCCATCCTTTAGCCTGGTTCTCCAGGCTAAAGGATGGCTGTAGCCAATCTAAGCCTGTTATTTAATTTGAAACTACAACTTAAGCTCTGGGGGTCTTGTGCCCCCAACAATATGGGATGGGTTTTACAAGCGCTCCAAAAATTAGTGGAAGGCATCATTGGGTTGTTGATAAATAGTCAATATCAGATCTAATCAGGGGCATTAGCCAGAGATGTGTGAGAATCCTTCTTCAACCAAATCATTTTCATAAATATAAGATTTTCCACACCTTTTCCAGACAAATACCATCATTGACATTACACATGAGGTTTGGACAGTCAGTACACCAACAGCAAATCAGTTTTTGCCACTCATCCAGTCTGATGCACCAAATGGGGCAAAGCTCAGGGCCTCTGCCAGAATAAGGGCACAGTTTAGGCATGACTGAACCTGGTTGTGCCTATGCATTAGCTCATCTGTATCAGGTTGGCACTATACAGTCCTATTAAAAAGTTTGGGCACCCCTATTAATTTTAATCATTTTTAGTTCTAAATATTTTGGTGTTTGCAGCAGCCATTTCAGTTTGATATATCTAATAACTGATGGACACAGTAATATTTCAGGATTGAAATGAGGTTTATTGTACTAACAGAAAATGTGCAATATGCATTAAACCAAAATTTGACCGGTGCAAAAGTATGGGCACCTCAACAGAAAAGTGACATTAATATTTAGTAGATCCTCCTTTTGCAGAGATAACAGCCTCTAGTCACTTCCTGTAGCTTTTAATCAGTTCCTGGATCCTGGATGAAGGGATTTTGGACCATTCCTCTTTACAAAACAATTCAAGTTCAGTTAAGTTTGATGGTCACCGAGCATGGGCAGCCCGCTCTCAAATGATCTGAAAACAAAGATTGTTCAACATAGTTGTTCATGGGCAGAATACAAAAAGTTGTCTCAGAGATTTAACCTGTCAGTTTCAACTGTGAGGAACATAGTAAGGAAATGGAAGACCACAGGGACAGTTCTTGTTAAGCCCAGAAGTGGCAGGCCAAGAAAAATATCAGAAAGGCAGAGAAGAAGAATGGTGAGAACAGTCAAGGACAATCCACAGACCACCTCCAAAGAGCTGCAGCATCATCTTGCTGCAGATGGTGTCACTGTGCATCGGTCAACAATACAGCACACTTTGCACAAGGAGAAGCTGTATGGGAGATTGATGAGAAAGAAGCTGTTTCTGCAACCACGCCACAAACAGAGCCCCCTTAGGTATGTAAAAGCACATTTGGACAAGCCTGTGGACTGTTGAAACAAAGATTGAGTTGTTTGGTCATACAAAAAGGCGTTATGCATGGCGTCCAAAAAAACCCAGCATTCCAAGAAAAACACTTGCTACCCACTGTAAAATTTGGTGGAAGTTCCATCATGCTTTGGGGCTGTGTGGCCAATGTCGGCACCGGGAATCTTGTTAAAGTTGAGGGCCGCATGGATTCCACTCAGTATCAGCAGATTCTTGAGAATAATGTTCAAGAATCAGTGACGAAGTTGAAGTTACGCCGGGGATGGATATTTCAGCAAGACAATGATCCAAAACACCGCTCCAAATCGACTCAGGCATTCATGCAGAGGAACAAGTACAATGTTCTGGAATGGCCATCCCAGTCCCCAGACCTGAATATCATTGAACATCTGTGGGATGATTTGAAGCGGGCTGTCCATGCTCGGCGACCATCAAACTTAACTGAACTTGAATTGTTTTATAAAGAGGAATGGTCCAAAATCCCTTCATCCAGGATCCAGGAACTGATTAAAAGCTACAGGAAGCGACTAGAGGCTGTTATCTTTGCAAAAGGAGGATCTACTAAATATTAATGTCACTTTTCTGTTGAGGTGCCCATACTTTTGCACTGGTCAAATTTTGGTTTAATGCATATTGCACATTTTCTGTTAGTACAATAAACCTCATTTCAATCCTGAAATATTACTGTGTCCATCAGTTATTAGATATATCAAACTGAAATGGCTGCTGCAAACACCAAAATATTTAGAACTAAAAATGATTAAGATTAATAGGGGTGCCCAAACTTTTTCATAGGACTGTAGATGAAAAATAAAGTGGTTCATAATATTGTAGATAACTGTACTGAATGCTGCTACTGAACATGCTCTTGATCAGAATAGCAATTTGCAGAGGAGTCAGTGCAAGCCAGCACTGAGGATTCCCATCCCTGTCAGGACTACCCTGCACTAAAGCCCCCAGTATCTACTGCTGAGAGAGGCAGATGAGAAGTTGGAGTGGAGTTTATTATTAGAGCCATAACATCCCTAGGCACCCTCCTAAGACCAAGGCTGCGGAGTTGGACACTGGAGAGCTACAATTCCCATTTGGGGGGCATCTTCTTTGCCTGCTCAGTTGCTGAGTAAAGTGACATGCTGTTTCAGCTACACTTCTGTCTGCCTCAGTCGTTCCTGCCTTACCATTAGGGCCCTTCTGACTTCCATCACACCAGCTCAGAGTAGAGAGGTCCTCTCTCCAAATGGAAGCACCCTAGGGAAACTACTACCACCACCACCACCACCACCATCATCAGTTAGTGCTGCAGGACCCCGTCTGTGATGACTGGCCTAGGAGCAGAGCTGGGGAGCGTGTGCATGCCATCTGCCAGTATTACTCCCATCCAGTAGATGCCTCCATTTGGGTGGCAGCATGGACATCTGTGATCTCACTATTACAACGTATACGAGCCACCTCCACTACCATGAGCTGTATGATGCTGTTTTTCTTTTCTTTGGAAATCTTCTTCATGGCTGATCCTCGATTTGAACGAGCGACCTTTCACTTGGGAATCCACCTAGCAACACACATAGCTATTAGGGAATGTGAGAACAGCTTATAATTTGTAGTATACAAGAAGAAAAAGACATTTCCACCAGGAGAAAAGCAGTAATGATGCAGTTACACAATAAGAATCTGCATAACTAATGATATGCTAAATAGTTGCAAGTCAAATTTATGTATGAGATAGCCAAGACGATTGTCTATAAATTGATGGTAGCCTCACATTCAAGCTGTACTGGATAGTGAGATATGGAGGCTGAAAGTCAAAAAGTCAAAGCATTGTTTCCCTTTTTACTCATCGGTGTACACATAACTTATCACACCCGTGCAGGGGGTTAAAGGGTGAATGCCAGTTAAGCCACTTAAGCAAAGCCTTTAGGCATGACCCTGAACCAAACTAATTTGATGGCACTATTGGTCCACAACCTGCCCACCATTACAGATTAACCAATCGTATACTTTATCTACAATATAGAAATGTGATTAGCAAGGATAATTAAAATATTACATTTAATAGATTTGTTTTCTTGGCATGCCATTTTTTAGCACATTGTTTTAGTGCATATTTATTAAACCTTATATTTTAATTATCCTTGCTACTTTTCTAATGTACGTTCAGTGATTCAGCAAGTAAAAGACAGACAGAAGAGAGAACAACTGCCGTATCAGACACCATAGGGTTTGTTTATAGTCTATTACGATGGAGAAACAATAGTCTACATAGAAAATATAGAGAAAATATAGTCTGCATAGAAAATATAGACCAAAAGACTTTTGTAATTGCTTCTTAGGCATTTCACATTGTGAGAAGGTGATAGGCAGAATGCTGAAGTCTCTCTATATCAGCCACAGGTTTCTGACATATGTGTGGTCCGGGGTGGGTCTGGAGTAGGCCTCAGCTCCAGGTGCGGGTCTTGGGCTCATTACTGGGCCATAAAAGCCTACAGAACCTGCATTTCAGTGCAGATCCAGGGAGTGAGAGGAGGCCTCTGGGTCTGTCATTTTACTCCCACAACATGTATAAAGTACATGAAACAAAAGAAAATCCACATTCTCTTATAACTAAGACTAGGAATCCAAAATGATTTTTTGTGAAGTTCATTTCTATTTTCATTTTAGATTTATTTGAGTAATAAAACATGAATGTGTTGGTAGATGCAACCCAATGACTAATACTGTTGTGTGCATTGGTTCAGTAATATTTTAACCATGATGGGGATTTATCAATCCATGTTTTATACATTAATGGTGCCCAACATACCCTATGATCTTTGTGTCCCCCATATACGAATTCCAGATAGCAGTGATCTAATGGTAAGAGCCCATTTAATGACTATTACCAATCATTTATATACAGGGATCACAAGCATTGCTAGTGTATGGAGTACAAAAGGAGGCATCATTGTATATGAAGCACATAGAGCGCATTATTACTGTATAGAGCTCAAGTAGTACAATAATTTCCGACACTCTGAATTCAAGCTTCCAATGTATTAATTTTATTACATCCGACAAAGTGAACACAAACGTTCACCACTCCAGGTGACACCACTCCACCTGGACTCCATGCTACCTATTATTTGGCTTCCATTCCTTCCTCTCATGACACATACCGACACACTGAAGAAGATCTATTACTGACCGAAACGTTTGTGTTCACTTTGTCGGATGTAATAAAATTAATACATTGGAAGCTTCAATGCAGAGTGCTGGAAATTATTTTACTATTTGTTATGGCCGTGAGAAGCCACGGAACATGCAGAGAGGAAAGTTCCTGTCCGTGTGACTCGTGTGGACACGGCGTGGAAAACACACGGACCCCATTATAGTCTCACTGCTTGTCAATGCTTTGGTATTCTGTTTGGAGGGTCTCCATCTGGACTCCCCGAATGGAATACCAAATGCAGATGTGAACCAAGCCTTAGCCTAAACAGTCTAAATTGGCTCATGCTAGATGATAAATGCACTCTGCACTTTAAGACAAAGTCGAACTTTATACTACCTATTGATAACTTAGTTTGCTCCACAATTTTGGCACACATTGATACATCTTAAGCCATACCTCTTTCCTGCTAAGTCATACCGCCTTGTCGAGCAAAGCTCAAAAAGTATCTTAGAGATGTAATAAGTGTGGTGGGAAGCATGTATGCCATATACTTAGTGCAATATGCCTGTTTTAATTGGCAATTATATAGCGTATCATATAGAGTTGGAGGCTCTAATATCCGGTCCCCATAAAGGAGTGGAAGACAATTCAATCTGAAATGGACTTAAATTAGAGAGCTAGTTCTATGCAATGTCTCTGAGCCTTCATATGGCATTGGAGCTTTCCTCCATCTTAAGTCATATGATCACTTTGGTTTTATTTTGCTATATGTCAGCCGAAATGACAAGGTGGTTTGTAAGAGGTTAAGAAAAACTTTCCGAGTTTTAAATTCAATAAAAGCAGTTATTTTAGATAGCAGAAGACAAAGAGATTATTTTCTGTATGGTTTTCTGCTCCATTTTTTAAGTCAACAGGAGACAAGCTTTAATTATCAATGTATAAATTGTGACATTCTCTCCCCAGCATGGATGCTTACAAAGCATTTTCACCTTTTCAGCCTACACAGCTTGTACAGCTTTTTTTTAGATAAGATACCATGGTGAAATTTCAACCTTCTAAATTTAAAGCATATCCTGTATTGTTCTGTGCAAACAAGCTGTTTAATAGGGAATGAAAGACACATATACATACTGGAACTCCATGAAGATCATCTGTCACAAGCTCGGAAAAACCTAAGCATGTAGCATATCTGATAGAGACTGTCACCCTAAGCATTTTGGTGTTTGGTTTATGAAATCAGGTCAGACATTTCAAATATACAAGACCTCGTGTTTATGCAGATTAGAGTATACAAGCCAAGTGGGAGGTAACACTGTGGTTTCTCTTGGGGCAGTGTCATGTCATACAGTGTTACCACCCATTTAGCTAACAGAGTCTAATTTGCTCATCTTATGTCACTGGGCTTTAAAGATGTGGCTACAGGTCCTCTTTTAGGGGAACCACCACATATAGAGGGTGTCTGGAAAGTAAGAACCCAAAATCAAAGGGTGGACTTTAGCCGGTGTATGAAGCGTTTTTTATTAATGAGCAGAAACATGTTACCGGAAATGCACCATTGTGGCGCTGCAAGTAGACTGAGATGTCGGTTTCCTATCCCTCGCTGCGCCATGTGAAAGGAGAAACGAAGAAGAGAAAGGGCTTTAATGGGAAATCAGTTTAATCGCTGTTACTTATGTACGAGAATTGCTCGAAGTGCTGCCCGCCTGCCTCGATACCAGCAGTGCAACACTGGGAGATAGATTGACGCACCCGTTCACAGACTCCTAGCATGACCCTCACTGAGACGAACGCAGCCTGGATGCGGTTCACAAGCTCTTCGCAGATTGGCACAGGCGTTGCCTACATAATGGACTTGACATGTCCCCACAAGAAAAAATCTTCTTTGAGGCAACACAGTTCAAATCCTGTCAAGGACGATCTGATCTGCAAGGAGTTTGTTCTCCCAGTGTTTGCGTGGGATTTCCTGCCATACTACAAAGACATACTGATAGGGAAAAAATGTACATTGTGATCCCTATATGGGGCTCACAATCTACATGAAAAAAAATCAATCTTTTTCATTTCTCCTTTCACGTGGTGCAGCGAGGGATAGGAAACCGATATTTCAGTCTACCTGCAGCGCCACATCGGTGCATTTGCAGTCACATGTTCACTAATAAAAAAAGCTTCATATACTGGCTAAAGTCCACCCTTTCATTTTGTGGACACCCTGTATATTTAAAAGGAAATGTATCCAATGTATCCATTTAAAGTGTAGAATATTTCAAGCTGCCTTCAAAGCAATTTTTAATAGAATTTTGTATATCACACTACTTTCAGGTATAGGAAAATTGTTCTTGTATCACCAACAAAACAAATGAAAAGTAAGATAAGTAGAAAGGTATTGCGAAAGAATCAATCCAATCTTTGTCTTGTTTTACTGAATTTCATGTTGCATGTTGCTACTGGATTTTTACTGACACAGAGAAAGTGTGGGAAAATGCTGTCATCCCCCTATGGATCAGGTCCATAAAAATGTATATATACACATTACAGACCAAAAGTTTGGACACACCTTCTCATTCAAAGAGTTTTCTGTATTTTCATGACTATGAAAATTGTAGATTCTTATAAAACAAACATGATAGAAGGGAAAAGCACCACATAATAACAAATGTAGATTCCCAGGTTATAGGTCCAAGTAACTAATGAGCCCTAAAATGTCCCGCTGTCTGTATCCTGTGCACACTGTCTTGAGCTTTATCATTGGTCGGGCGGCCTGTAATCATACATCCTGTGTTATATGTCTCTATTGGCTGACGGATTCCTTATATCCTCCACTTTTCCTATCACACACTACCCCCCCCGGAAGAAGGCTAGCGCCAAAACGCGCGTAGGGGATTCTGGAGCCTCGTCCCTGTTAGGTATGCCTTTCCTGCAACTTTGCTAGCATGGGTTTGTTTAGAATGTGGGATTAGTGTGCTGAGACGCTTTACTTGTGTGCCACCATAGTTATCCTCTTGTATGCTGGCATTCTTTGTGTATTTATGCCCATGTATTTACATGACACACTGTTTTGTACTTTACAAACCTATGCCTGTGGATACTACATTTATATGACACACAATGGATACTGGTTCTTTTATTCATAATACACACTGGGTAATAATCTTTGCTATTATTACCAACAATTAGGCTGCATTCTGTGTGGGTTTATACCATATCATCTCCCATACTATGTAGCATACATATCCTTTCACTTATGATTTTCCCACACTGTGCAACATATACATCTTTTCTTAGGACTCAAACATCTGGTGACAACTTTTACTATTTATCCACTTGGTTTGACTTTGTCATCATGCTGTCCATCACATTTATCCCTTTATTTAGTATCTTAATACCTAGCGATAATGTATAGTGTATGTCCATTTGGCTTGACTTCATTACTATGTGAAATATGATTTGTCGCGGTATATGGAATTTTTCTATACTTGCGATACTTACCCATGTATACTTTTATATGCCTACCTTAGCCGAGACTCCAGTCTGATGGTATGTTGTCCCCCTTGTGTATTCTTTTAAGCATTGATATATAAATAAAGCTTTTGTACTTTGATTATATTCGGCTGCCCTAGTCACTTTGTTCTTGTTCTTAAATTGTAGATTCATACTGAAGGTATCAAAACTATGAATTAACACATGTGGAATTATATACTTAACAAAAAAGTGTGAAACAACTGAAAATATGTCTTATATTCTAGGTTCTTCAAAGGAGCCACCTTTTGCTTTGATTACTGCTTTGCACACTCTTGATGAGCTTCAAGAGGTAGTCACCTGAAATGGTTTTCCAACAGTCTTGAAGGAGTTCCCAGAGATGCTTAGCACTTGTTGGCCCTTTTGCCTTCACTCTGCGGTCCAGCTCACCCCAAACCATCTCGATTGGGTTCAGGTCTGGTGATTGTGGAGGCCAGGTCATCTGGCGTAGCACCTCATCACTGTCCTTCTTGGTCAAATAGCCCTTACACAGCCTGAATTGTCATTACAAAGGAGACAGTGGTCCAGTTATCAGTTTTACGTCCACTGATGTCATGATGTTGGATTGAAGAGAGAAAGTTGTCCCGCTTGCTGCAGGGTCCTTACCCCTCAGTGGATACAGAGGTATTCCAGTCCCTTGATATCAACATCATATCTTTAGGATAGGTCCTCAATAAGATATCACTGGAGGTCTGACACTCTGGACCACTGCTGATGAGCTCTTTTTAAGAGATCATGATGTTTGTGTGAGCCCCATGACTCTTTCACATAGCATACAGTTTGTTTTATAGTATGACTAGCCTCTGCGCGCGACTTCATCTGCATGTTGTTGGAGTGGATGATCTGCCTATATTCAGCAAATTGCTGCCGTTGATGGTTTGCCTGCGCCGGCATTTCGGCAGCTCTCAAGCTGTCCTGCTGCTGAACTCGTTCCTTGCACTGTGCCTGTGATTGTCCCGGCATCTCAGCACCTCACTGGGATGCCATATAATGAGTATGTTGTTGGTGTCGATGATCTGACTGCTCCAGCGTTTCGGCAGCTCTCAAACTGGCCTGGCACGAAAGTTGTTCCTCACATTGTGCCTGTGATTGTTCCGGCATCTCAGCACCTCGCTGGGATGCCATATAATGAGTGTATTGTTGACGTTGATGATTCCCCTCAGCTCTGCTTGAGGAGAACTCTTCTGACTCTTCTTGACTTCTGGCTACCTTCATAGTGCTCATTGTTTGTGACAAATTAGATTTTCTTCTTCCCGGCATGTTTAAACTGCCAATTTGGATTAAAAGGGTTTTCCCATCCAGTGTGTCAGCCCTGCCTGGAGCAGATCAGATAATATGCAAATGCAGGGTTCCTCTGTCCGCTTGAGAAGTTGGACATCTTCTCTTGCGGACAGGGAAGGACGGGCACGGAGTGCAAAAGAACGCACCCGATGCCCATTCAAGTGAATGACAGGTGTCACGGACACATCTAGTGTCCGCTCCTAGTGTCCGTGACAGATTTTGAGTGGACACTAGGAGCGGACACTACATGTCGGACACCGACGGTAGTGTGAACGCTCCCTTTATAATCACGTTTTTTTGTCAAAGTTTTTTTTATATAAAAGTTGCAGTAAACATGCTGCAGGAATATCTCTTTTCAAAGTTTCCTTTTCGAATTTACTAATGACCGCAACAACTTTCACACGTTATCTGTTCGGAAGAATGATCCTTGCAGACATTTTGTCCACAAGTAGTACAAACACGCTCCGATTTCCTGTCCTTCTTTGCTGAACAAATGTAACATCGCTTTCTTTTTTTATCTCTTGGTTCTGGATGTTCCTGAAAACGTATACCACATCTGATCATAGCTTCTGTTGTTTGTCTTGGCAAGCATTTTGTGCTGCTTCTCTCCATCATGGTAGGCATTAAAAGTTCATAGCAAAGTTCCGTCAAGTATAGACGTCTCTTGTCCTTTCTGTTGGCATGGAATTCTGGATGAGTCTCACTATAAACAATATAGGTATTGAGGGCTGACACATCTAGCATATTATAAAAAAGAACTATAGGCCAACGTTTTGTCTGCCTTTTGCATGTATACTCTCCAATCATTTTGTCCATCTTGTCAACTCCTCCTTTGGTTTTATTATAATGCAAAATTATTTTGGGTTTCAGTTTCCTGTTATTGGTGTCTATACTTCCATCATGGTGCATTGTACTCAGTAATATGACCGATTTTTCTTTCTTCGCTTTATAAGACACCATTGTCACTTGATTGCAGAAGACAAATACACTATCATAAAGTTGGATCACATGTAAACCTAGTACGGGCCTAAAAGGCCCCAGGTTTGTAAATATGGGGTATTCACAAAAAAGAGTTGTTATTCCGAAATGCCTGTAACATAAAAATATATGAACAACTGGAAATGACTAACAACTATATACCTGAGGAATACCTAGAGTTTCAGAATTCTAACTAAAGTAATCTTGCAGTAAATAGAAAACAATTAACAGAGCGGGCCTGCGAGGCCCCAGGTATGCATTCTAGGGTTAATAACAGTCGTGAAGCCATATAATTAATAAGGATAAAAAGATGCCTATGTTTTAATCGAGGTTACAAACTATCTATGTGCCAAATTTCATTCAAATCCATTCAGTCGTTTTTGCATGATTGAGGAACAAACACAAACACACAAACTTCCAAACTTTCACATTTATAATATTAGTAGGGATAAATTAATAACAGTCATGAAGCCATATAATTTATAAGGATAAAAAGATGCCTATGTTTTAATCGAGGTTACAAAGTATCTATGTGCCAAATTTAATTCAAATCCGTTCAGTCGTTTTTGCATGATTGAGGAACAAACAGTATTTACTACTTCGTCCCATAGAAATGAAAGTGACGATTTGGTAATAACATCGCACAGATAAAATGATACCAGTACGCTGGGACTATTACCGTTAGTACTCGATTAGTTACTAATTAAATACCATCATACAAAACCACATATTACCCCCAAACAGCGCCTATATAGTAGATGATACCAGTACACCAGTGCTCTACAGGTCATATTAATGAATACACTACAGATAAATCCAGTGACTTACTTTGTGCCCCAGGCAGTAATATAAAAATCAGTATTCATGGACTCACTGCTTTCCATTATACAAGTCAGCAAAAATTTTCTCCTTCAATTGTCATGAATAGAAACAAAGTAGCAGAATCTTTAATACTGTCTAAAAGTAAGATTAGACAGTCCTTAACCCCTTCCTGCTGCAGGCAGTTTTCGATTTTAGTTTTTGACTCCCCGCTCACAGCCGTATGAGCGCCTAATGTTCAAGGGACATATTGTACTTCGTAGAGGCACCATTTAGTAACTGGGAAGCTAGAAAAAAATAGAGCTGTTAAAAAGATCTGACTCATTAACATCAGTTTTTGTTTTGTTTTTTTGTAATGGACACCTTCATAACAGAATCCAACGTTAGAGTGAACCCTGCCTAAGGGTGCATTCACACTGAGTAAACGCTAGCTTATTTTGTAGAGTAAAATTACACTTGTAAATTTTGCTATCCCATTGACTTCAATGACATTTTACAGGCGTATTTTTTACAGGCGTATTTTTTACAGGCGTATTTTTACACTTGTAAAAAAATATCATTGAAATGTGTAATTTTACTCTACAAAATAAGCTAGCGTTTACTCAGTGTGAATGCACCCTAAGAGTGCAGACTAGAGAGAGAAGGTGTAATGGAAAGATTTGTAGAGGCTGTAAACTATGCAGACATGCACCTTTGCTTCAGTTCACTAGAACCTGCAAAATACCAACATTCATTATGAAAACTGTACTGACAGGCGATAAAGCTGCATGCCAGCATGGCTTGTACCCAGTATGTGTGGTCTGACCAGGTAAATATATGTTGCAGTCAGTGGCGTAACTACCACCATAGCAGCTGCCACAGGGCCCGGGACATTAGGGGCCCGGTGACAGCTACCCCTGATCTTATCACAGACAAACTGTTGTAACTGCGATAAGAGCAGGGGAAAACTTGTAGGACCTTGTGTGATGTCAGCCGTCACATGACTACGTGGGCGTGTCTTTATAGCCCCGTGCAGTCGTGGAAGAGCTGAAGAGGAGAGATACCACATCTAGGTAATGAAGGGGAGGGATTAATGTGAGATGCAGAATGGAGTGTGTGTGTCTGTGTGTATGTATGTGTGATGTGAAGGAGGGGAGAGGACAGTGTCCTGATATCTGTGTATTAGGAGGAGGGGGAGTTCAATGTCAGTAGATGGATCAGTACTCTACACATTTTTTGTATTAAGACTTGCCTGCAATTGTCTGTGTCATGTGACATCCGTGCGTTATTAAAGATGGCCAACACCACCAAAGACAGGTAAGTAACTTTTTTTTTTATGTCTGTATCTCCCCTCGGTCTCCGATTATTATACTCTGGGGTCTGAAAATACCCCAGAGCATAATAATTGTTCATGGGTGTCCATTATGGGGCATAATCCCGTGTGCAGGGGCCACAATAGAGCGCGCAGGAATGCGGCATTGGGGGGGGGGGGGGTCGGTCAAGGTCTTCGGTGTCGGTCAGGAAGTGGGTGCCCCATGTCAAAAGTTTGCCACGGGGCCCCGCCATTCCTAATTACTAGAGATGAGTTACTAGAGATGAGCGAGTACTGTTAGGATCAGCCGATCCGAACAGCACGCTCGCATAGAAATGAATGGACGTAGCCGGCACGTGGGGGGTTAAGCGGCCGGCCGACGTCAAAGCGGAAGTACCAGGTGCATCCATTCATTTCTATGGAGCGTGCTGTTTGGATCGGCTGATCCGAACAGTACTCGCTCATCTCTACTAGTTACGCCACTGGTTGCAGTTACTCCTTAATATAAAGTCAGTTGCTTAGAACGCTTTCCGCCATCTGGTGGTCATATTTGGCTTTGTTTTCATTGATGACACTCAGTGGTGTTTGGAGACTCATTTCATTCTTCCCTACTGTTATGATCATGTTGTACTTTTGGACTAGGTTAGTGGGTTGTAGCTTCCATTACTTCTTAGGGTATGTTTACATGAAGTTTTTGCTGAAAAAAAAAAATCTGTTTCAGGAATTAAAATACTTTTTTTTTTTTTTTTTTTTTTACACGATGTGATTTTTGTTGCGTTTTTCGTCATGGCTTTTGCTGAGATTTTTTGCTCCAGCACATTGTATGGACCTGGAAACTTCCATTTAAAAAAAAATAAAATAGAAAAAGAAAAACACGAAAATAACAAAAACACAAAAAAATGCATCAAAAACCCCACATCCCAATTTTTTTCTGCCTCTTATTGATTTCAATAGGTTTTTCAAGGTAGGATCTGCCTGAAGATAGATCATGTCGCTTTTTTTTTTTAAACTCTAGCTGCAAAAATAGATAGAGGAAAAATAAATGCTACTGACTCCCATTGAAATCAAAGAGAGGAGTTTTGAGTTTTTTGAGGCAGACCCAATTTCAAAATCAGCCTGCAAAAAACATACCCTTAATAAGGCAAAAAGTCATATCCAAACATGCAACACTTTTCATTATGACTTTAAGGCCAGTTGCAGGCGACCTTGTTCAACTGCCCTGCTGTGAATTAAAGGCACGGGTGACACGTGGGTATGTCTCCGTGTGCTGTCCGCGCACGCCCTGTGCTTCCGCGGCGTCTTTTATTAAGTAAAGAAAGGGCCGCTGAATAGGACAGGAATAGAACCTGTTCTATATTTTGCGGCCTAGACTGTCGGCCCGCACACGGGACCGTGAAATACACGGATAGCACACTGAGCACAGCCACGGTCGTCTGCAACCGGCCTAATTCACAAAAAATTTACTATCTAGTCTGAAATAATGCAACAATTGAGAACTATAAGTACCTAATAACTGATGTTATCCTCTACTTATTTCAATGTTAACTTTGATGGATGGAAGTTAGGTGATGTGTGGCTGGAGAGGGGTATTTAAAGGGATCCTATCATTAAAACGCTATTTTTTGTGACTAACACGTAGGAATAGCCTTAAGAAAGGCTATTCTTCTCCCACCTTTAGATTTCTTCTCTGTGCTGCCGTTCGATAGCAATCCCGGTTTTCGTCGGTATGCAAATTAGTTTTCTCGCAGCACTGTGTAAGCTGCCATTTTTCTTGTGGCCGCGGGCATGCGCAGTCAGGTCTGCCCAAGGCCTGCCTAGAAGTTTGACCCACGGCGCTGTAAGAAGAGGCGTGAAGAGGCCGTTCCTGAAGAAAATGGAGGCAGCACTGGAGAGTTCTCTCGCAGCATTGGGGACGCCCCCAGTGCTGTTTGAGTGCTGGAACCCGCCCCCAGTGCTGTGAGAGAACTCATTTGCATACAGACGAAAACCAGGACTTATACCAAATGGTAGCACGGAGAAGACATCTAAAGGTAGGAGAAGAATAGTCTTTCTTAAAGCTATTCCTACGTGTTAGTGAGAAAAAATTGCGTTTTAATGATAGGATCCCTTTAAATCAGCAGCAAAAGTTTGTTTTTATTAATCAAAAATAACACGCAATTATTAGATGACTTCAATCACGTTTTTAATATATTTTTTTTCTTTTAGAAAGTCTGTAGTTGAAGTTGCCAGTAGATGGCACTCGAGCATAATGAACCTCTAGAGATGTCTTATTACAGATCTGCACAACACAGAGCCATGCTACAACTGGGCACATGAATCATAGAACCACTTTCACATGGAGCATTTACGTGGATGTTTTGTTGCTGCAATAGCCTCCCACCTGTAGAACAATTAGACAATGGAAATTTATAAATAAGCCTCCCCCCTTCGCCCATCAGACAACATAGTTTCACCTGAGACACTTGGTCCACGTGTGTGCTGAATTTACTGTCCTGCACCATATGCCGGGCGCAGGACTTCTAGCAGTACAGTTATCTGAAGTTATATATGATGCCAAGATCATGGAAGAGATAACAGTACAGGATAGTATGTCACTGGGAAGCAGGGACTCGTACAGTATAGTTAACTATACTACTGCTAGGAGTCCCTGCATGAAGTTTATACCAGTAAATCTGCAACACGCATGGCCTGAGTTTCATAGGTGAAAGTCAATCATGTGAATCTAGGTTCAGATGAGGAGCCAAGTAGTGGTCGCAACATATAGCTTGCTGCATGGCAGTGCATGCCACTTCTTTTTTCTATAACACTGGAACCAATCTGTTACGTACGGCTTGTTACTTGTTAATGTCCATAAAGTTCTGTGGGAAAAGCTGCAAATTAAACAGTATAAGAAAACCGCTGCGGCAGGTCTGCAACATGGTGGCTACTTGCAATTTAGAATGTCCACTTCTAAAGAGAAAAGAAAAAAAACACCACATTTCAAATTTGGATCACAGATTTTATTTTAGATGACAATTTGGCGAAGAAATCTTACTGAAATGTGAACCATTGAAATAAAAATATATATAGATCCTTGGTCAAATACTTAATAGTATGATTTGGGAAACTTGACTGACATGCGCTGTGAATAATCCATGAAATACAATGAAATTTAAAGACAATAAAAAAAAAAAAAGATAAAAATAACAGCTGAAAATAAATTTAGGAGTCACATGGGTTTTGCAATCTGGAAGCTTTAAAACATGCTAGTCCTTGGTCCATCATCTAATGCAAGGTGCAGTAACTTCAGTTACTTCTTCAAGAAGCGGTGAAGCAAGTCTCTGAGTAGAAAGGTCACACTCCAAGTTTATTGGCCTGGGTAAGCACAACCTTGAGTACTGGCATGAAAGCAGATGTTTCACTGAAGTTACTGGTGCTCACTATGTGAGTGTGGATGTTAAGCCCTTCCATGTAGTTTCGAGACTCAATACTTCTGGCAATGTTGTGTAAACCTGCAATTATTGCGGGAGATAACTAGAAAAGAAAATAAGAAATGGTTAAAAGAGAGCAGGACATAAACCATAGCTATGCATAAGAAGATCACAAGTAACCTCATATTATTGAATTGTGTAACATAGTAAGGCTGAAAACTATCTAGTCCCCCGTTACAGTCAAAGGAGTCTGGGGGACTCAGTGTCTCTGCTATTTTAGTGGTCTGCCTAGGCGACACTAGTGCGAACCAAGCAGAATAGTTTTATAATAGAGCAAATGTGCTGGCTGTGCAGAAGTTTACATCTTTGCCATAATGTGAAATCTTTGTTAAAATTCTGATATGTATGGTATGTTAGGCTCTACTCAAACAAATGTAAATCTTGTCCAAGTGAACTTCTAGGCCTCGGGAAGAGCAGACTGCGCATGCCCACAGGCCACAAGAAAATGGCCGCTTACACAGTATTGTAAGCGGCCGTTTTCTCGTGGCCTGTGGGCATGCGCAGTCTGCTCTGCCTGAGCCCTAGAAGTCTGAAACCTGCGCTGGAAGAAGAGGCCGTTGCTGAAGAATATGGAGGCTGCTCTGGAGAGAGTTCTCTTGCAGCATTGGGGACACCCCCAGTGCTGCAAGAGAACTCATTTGCATACCGACAAAAAACGGGATTCCTACGGAACAGTGGTGCAGAAAAGACAACGAAAGGTAGGAGAAGAATAGCCTTTCTTAAGGCTATTCCGACGTGTTATTCAGAAAAAATGTGTTTGAAAGATAGGATCCCTTTAAAATCAATGTTTTTCTATGAAGCAACCTGCATCTCCATGTTTTTAATGGACCGTTAAACAGACCATGTCCTATTTTTGTTTGTTTTTATGGATCTCTCAACATTCTCAAATTTTTTTTTATTTTTTTTTGTAGATTGTGAGATGTGGATGATACCTGAATGGCAAAGTGGGTTTGGAAACTAAAGAATGTTAATTTTTGTTGTGAGTTCTGCAGCAGTTTACAATTTGCAAAACAGGTTGAAAATCACTAAGGGTCCTTTCACAAGGAGTAAACGCGCGCTCATTTTGGCAGAATACAAGTGTAAAAAATACACGTGTCATTGAAGTCATTGGGAGTCTTATTTTTACATGTGTATTTTGCCAAAATGAGCGCGCGTTTACTCCGTGTGAATGGACCCTAAAATTGCATCTCTTACACTCTTGGTAAAAGCCAGTTGGGTCACCTGCAAGATATGGAGCTGTGGGCATATCACAATGGACTGCCACTTGTCACCATACATTAAAAGAGTTTATAAGCTTATAAATGTTTTGTTTTTTTAATGTAGATTGTGAGCGCCATTGTTCCCTATCAGTATGTCATTGGAATATGGGAGGAAATCCGTGGAAACACGGGGAGAACATACAAACTCCTTGCAGATGTTGTCCTTGGCAGGATTCGAACCCAGGACTCCAGAGCTGCAAGGCTACAGTGCTATCCACTGAGCCACCGTGTTGCCTGGGCTTATAAAATTGATCACCATCTGCAAAGATCATCAGGGGTCTGTTACCTGGGACCCCCACGGATCTGCTTTTTAAAGTGACATTGCCTATCTGCAGTTCCATCGCTTAGAATAAAGGGAATGAGCTGCAATACCAACCACAGTTGTTGTACAATGTAAGGATGTCTGCTTGGCTTTCTGTGGAGAGGATGCAGAACTAATGGGAATGCTGCAGGTTCATCTAACAGCTGTTCTTTTCTACATGCTATAAACCACATTTATTATCACTACATTACTATCTGTTTCCCTGGATTGATATGCTGGGTTCTGGTGGCAGACTTGTTTTTTGTGGCATTTTTTTGAGCCACAGCTTAGAGTCAATTCAGCAGATGTGAGAAGTGTAAGTGCCTCCTACATACTTTCCATCCTTGTTAAAGTCACTACTGGCTTTGGCTTAAGAGAAAAAAAAATCACAATTAAATCTGCAGCAAAAAAAAGCAGCTTTAGCAGGACTTGCTGATGACATATCCTTACAACAGGTTACCAATTGAAGATTGACAGGGGGCAGAGACCAGAGTCCCCAGCAAATCAATTGATTGAAGAGGTTGCACAGTCCAATTGAGCGCTGCATCTTCATTGGTACTAAATATGCAGTGCCATACATTTGTGTAACTGAGCTGTGATCAGGCCATGTGACTGATGAACATGACATCACATGGCCTGTGAAGTAGAGCGCCACTGCAGTTCAACCAGCTGATCCACAAACCATCAATTAAGCCCTGGAAAATCCCTTTAAATAATCATCAAAGGCCCAAAAATCTGGTTTGATTTACAAATGCATGGCTTCATGTAAATGGCAGCTACTGCACTGCTTTCCACAGAAGCATAACAGGGCTGACATCTCAATTTAGTTAAGAAGCAATATGTAGTAAGCCCACCCTTTCCCTTCAAAACAACATAAATTCTTCTGCTGGAGTGTCCATTGACTTTATACACTGTGTTCCAGATTATTATGCAAAAAGTGTTTAGGAGTGATAAGGTAAGAATTTTTTTGTTTGTCAGTTAAACGCATTGATGGTGATATGTGTCAGGGCTCTTTATATCACTGAAAGCAATTGCAGACTCCTGTGCTAATTAGTTTAGCAGGTGTGTCCAATTAAAGGCAAGACTACTTAAGAAGGCTGTCCCACATTATTAAGCAGCCTACATTTTCTGCCAAAATGGGAAAGAAAAAGGATGTGTCGGCTGCTGAGAAGCAGCAAATTGTGGAGTATTTAGGTCAAGGAATGACTACAATCAACATTGCCAAGACACTTCATCGTGATCATCGCACAATCAAGAAGTATGTAGCTGATTCACAGCGCACACGTGTGCCTGCTGATAAGGGAAAATTGAGGACTCTTTCCAACAGACAATTACGTCAGGTTAAAAGAGCAACTGCAAAAATGCCTTGTCATAGCAGCAGACACATTTTTGAAGCTGCTGCTGCCTCCATCGTCCCCCGAACAACAAGATGCAGGGTCCTTCAGAGGTTTGCAGCTGTGCATAAGCCATCCTGTCGACCTCCTCTATCCACTGCACACAAGCAGAAATGGCTCCAATGGGCCAAACAATACATGAAGACTGACTTCAAAACTGTTTTGTTCTCCGATGAGTGCCATGCAACGCTCGATGGTTCAGATGGATGGAGTGGAGGATGGCTGGTTGATGGACACCCTATGCAAATACGGCTACGGCGCCAACAAGGAGGAGGTGGAGTAACGTTTTGGGCTGGAATCATGGGGAGAGAGATTGTCAGCCCCTTTAGGATCCCTGAAGGGGTAAAGATGAACTCCATAATGTATGTGGAGTTTCTCAAACAGCACTTCCTGCCATGGTTCAAGAAGAAGAACCGTGTATTCTGCAGCAAGATCATTTTCATGCATGATAATGCACCAATGTCTCATGCTGCAAATAACACATCAGTATCTCTGGCTGCTAAGGGCATAAAAGGAGACAAACTTTTCCCTGACCTCAACCCCATTGAGAACCTCTGGAGCATCATCAAAAGGACTGTCTATGACGGCAGGAGGCAGTTCACATCTAAGCAACAGCTCTGGGAGGGAATTCAGTCCTCATGCAAAACAATTGAAGCAGAAACCATCCAAAACCTGACAAATTCAATGGACAAGAGAGTTCGGAAACTCCTTTCCAAAAAGGGGTCCTATGTGCAAATGTAACATCACCTAGAATAAAGTTTTGACTTGAAAATTGTTTGATTTCAGTTTGTAATAACCTGCTAATGCTTAGAATTTCACAAATGACCATTTTTTTGTTCTTTATAAAAAGAAAAAGGTTGAAAACTCTGCTGTGCATAATAATTTAGAACATGCATTTGGAGTGCATTTTGTGTTTACTTTTTTTTATTAAAATATACTGTTATCATAGGCAGTTTTTTCAAAAACCTTTCAATTGTACTCTAATAGTTGATGACTGGAAAATTACAATGACTGCAATTCATATATGTAATTTTTGAAAATATGAGAAAATATTATTTGCATAATAATCTGGAACACAGTGTACATGCAGGTGGTCCACCATAAACACTGAAAATATTCTTACTCTGCAGCATTTTTCCACACCTACCTAATACTCTTGCACAGTATTGTATGGCAAACCACATAGCATGCTACAGTATCAAGAATTCCCATGTCTTTACAGATGTAGCCATTAACTGTACAATGGTATGCAGAGTGTTTTCCCCCACATTACTTCTATAGTGTGCTGTGTGATATTCTTTGGATTCTATGTGAAATATAAAAACCTTGGTTAACTTACTGTTTGCTCTCTTAGCTTATCATAGAGGGACTCTAGCCTCTTGTTTGCATCATCCAATTTCCTTTTGGTTTGCTAGAATAGAGAAAACCAAAATGTTACATCAACACACATGTCAATAACAAACTATTCTAGTAAAATAACAAGAACTCGCAGAACAGGGAGCAAAACAAAGCAAAGATGCCCTGATCCCCCTTAATCCACTAAGATATTTTTCGCTTATTTCCTCTTATGGGAACGGTTTCTGTGAAATCAATACAATGCAATATAGACAAATTCAAACACACATCACAAATCAGAGAAATAATGGAATTTCAGCAATAATATTAATGATTATTTATAGAAATTTTACAGCATTTAACAATTCACCATTGATCAAAAATAGGAAAACCCTGCATTCATGTATTTTAATGCAATTTTCACAGATGCATCACAATTTATACCTTGTGACAGATCGAAGCAGAAGCTGATGAACCACATTGATTGATAATGGGGTTTCTGCCATTCTGATGCCATGTTGTGCTATTTTTACAGTGAAATGTGATGATGTAACGGCTGACAGAGGTGCTGTAGGGAAGCCTTTATCTTTATTGTATATACTTAGTTATAAGAATCATGTAAGCTGTAATAGAAGGAATTGGTACATAAACTCTAAAAATAAATTCAATGAAACTCACAGGATCAATGGCTGATGATAAACATCTTTGTATAAGGGCCTCAAAAGTTGTCTTTAGGACTAGGTGTTCCTCGGGGATTGGGTTCTTGGTAATCTTCTCAGCAGGCAAACTGTGTATAGCCTGAAAAGCAAAGAGAAACTTGTAAATGCTGCAGGAATTATTGTTAAAATCAATCATGTATAAATACATGCTAATAAAAAATAACTAATTTTACTTAAAACAAATGTCTGCAAATTCCATTAATATATTTTATACTTGCAAGACCCATTTCTTATAGCAGTACAATATTTCCATCTGCCCTATTAGAGTATGTTCACACTGAGTTTTTTGCAGGCGGATGATGACGCGGAATCCGCCTCAATATCCGCCTGCAAAAATGTCTCCCATTGCCCCGGTGAAGAGCTATCAGTGCCGGTACCGTAGCTCTTCACTGTCAGAAGGGCGTTTCTGACAGTCAGTCAGGAACGCCCTTCATCACAGTAACGTCTATTGGTCTGTACTGTGAGAGAACAGAACGCCCCTTCCCCTACTCCTGATAGTACTCGTCCATAAACTAGTACTGAGGAGGGGTTTCTCACTGCTCAGCGTCATCGCTGGGCGGTAAACAACGACCCCTCTCACAGTACAGAGCAATAGACGCTACTGTGAGGAAGCACGTTCCTGACTGACTGTCAGAAACACCCTTCTGACAGTGAACAGCTACGGTACCAGCAACGATAGCTCTTCACCGGGGGCACAGAACAGGAAAGACAACGGCTTTCTAGCAATATATTTGTATATGTATTACACTGCAAGTGCCCCAGGAAGTGAAAGGTCCTCTTTAAACTTAAAAGCTAGGACAAGGGAAATAAAGTTAAATTATTAACTACTGAAAAGAGTGTACATAGTTCAGTGGCCTAAAGTGTATGTCCCATTTTATTTCCTTTTTTGCTGCTGTATTGGGAAAGGGGGTGTGGGTGTTGTGAACATTTTTCTAATACACTTTATTAATCTATCAAACTTCCTTTTGATAGAAAAAAAGGCTGTAAAGTTCCCATTGGCAATGATCTAAGTAAGCATTGCCAGGGAGAGACTGTCTGTACACCCTTACTCCATGCAGCCTGTAGAGCCAAAGGGGGATGGGTCACTTCAAATGACTGTATCTCCGATTTTATACCACCTAGTAAAATGCTTCTGAAGTACTTTCTCCTGAAGTACCTTCTATAAAAATAAAAAAAATTAAGAGATATCACTGGTTAAAAACAGAGTCAGGAATGTGTTTTATATTTAGCCCGCACTGCTACATATTAAGTTCAAATTCTTGTCTGTTTTTAACTAGTGATATCTCAGGTTCTGTTACAGCTAGTACTTCAATCTTGGAATTGTATTATCTTGGCATTTTACTAGCTGGTATAAACTCAGAGATACAGCCATTTAAAATGACTATCCGCCTTTTGATTAATGTTTCAGCTCTTCATATTTACTATACAAATGTGTAAAAACTTTCCCTAGTAACAGCTCAGTTAGACGGTTGCTAGGGTGAATGATGCAGTCTGTTTTTTAATAAAAAGGAAGTTAGATAGGATAATAAAGTATATTAAAAAAAAATGGTCATCAAACAGCCCCCCCCCCCCCCCCCCCCTGCCATTTCCCCCAAAAAATAGTGGATAAAAGAAAGGGAGTCACACTTTAATTTCTCCATAGGCTAAAAGAAAAGTGAAATTGTATAATCACCTGTATCATGTTGCCAATGGGAGCACCTGGAGCACCTTCTGTATTAGGCTTTGAAGAATCGAGATGTGGCCCTGGTGGTGGAATTGGCATGTGAGATGGCTGATATGGAACTGATGTTGCAGGAGCTACAGGCAATGGAACTTGTGGCTGTTGGGACCGTGGGTCTGCTACAGGGTTCATTATAGGAGCTGTGATTGGTGGAGGTGGAACGCGGTTTTCAAGAACCTATAAAAAAAAAACATAAGCAAATTATTATAAATCACCATGTGACTTTTCAGATTAAACAGTTGTGTATGTGTGTGTGTGTACACATGAGGTTTTACAACAATTTTCAGCTGTCCCTGACCTTGTGATTTGAGACTAGCTCTATGATATCTCCAAGAGGAAGCACACAAAAGAGGAGATCCTGCTCTCCAATACTCTCTCACTCAGAAGCAGCATGGAAAACATAAAGCTGTACTGAAGTGATGTGACTAAAACTTACTATTAGCTGCAGCAACATGTTCTTGTGTCTCTTTGCTTCTCTCTTACTGGAACTTAACTACTAATTTATGCAATTTTTTTTTAAATGACATTGACCATTTAGGCAATTTTGGAGTAGTTCTCTGCAACCTATTTACTGCAGATCCCCTATAAGGATAAGGCGAGACAATTAGACACATGCCACAAACCTTTTTCTTTGAAGCTCTACTGAGAGCAGGAGGGTCATTCCATCCATTCTGAGGCCCTGAAAGAGAATAGTTTGGTCATATTAATGTTCTAAAAATATGATGCACAACAGGGAAGATTCTGGAACTGATTATTATAAGATTATTATTAGAAAATTTTCAAAGAATCAGAATGACACAAATGGCCGTAGTATCCAGTGTTAGAAGAAAAATAACAATTAACATTTTCTAGTCAGTGGTTTAAGGTGTAGCCTACACTCCCCATCACTTATTGGGAACCACTATAACTGAATTTCCCAATATACTTATAAGTGAAGCCATTTAAAATCATAGATCTTAAAGTTCTCTCAATCTACATTCTGCTGAGATTTCTGTAATTCCTACTTATGTTGATGTCTTTCACTCTGAAATTAAGAGACTGTAACCCAAGGTATGAAAATATTTGTCTCAATTATATGTAAAAAAAATTCATACTTGAAATTTGATACAAATTTGTAAAAGCTGAGACAAAATTAGACAAAGTAACACAGCCCTCAGACAAGTGTAGTTTCTTCATTCTGGTCAATGAAATCTTCTGACATGACAGCAGATATGGTTGAGAAATCTACAGTCAATGAATTTTAAGATAAACACCTATCTATCCTAAAATAAAATGGTAGATTAGATGGACCACGTGGGTTTTTTCTGCCGTCAATCTTCTATGTTCCTAAAGGTGAACCTCAGCTTCAGTCAGGGCTAGTTCCCACAGTTTTTTTTGCAGGAGAATTTTGACGCCAAATGCGCCTCTAAATCCTTCTGCAAAAAAAGGCTCCCACTGACTTCAATGAAGAAGCGAGATTCTCTATCTTGCCGTGGCTGATTTAGCCGTGGCGTCTGCGTCTCGAGACACGTTCCTGTTTCGGCCCATTCATTCAGGCCTAATCAGGAGTGGAATGCCGAGATGGAACGTTCACAAGGTGGAAAAGGTTTCCACGACCTTTTCCTCCGTGTGAACATACCCTAATATTTTGTGGTCAATTAAAAAGAAAGAAAAAAAAAATAAACAGTAAGATTTGTCCAACTTTTGTTTAAGGCCTAGGTTCCATGTTGCGGAAACTCAGAATTTTTTATTGCAGATTCTGCTGCAGTTTTTTGAGCCAAAGTCTAGAGAGAATTGAAAAGGAATGGAAAATATAAAGGAAGCTCTTAGAAGTTCCACTCCTGTTAAATCCACTCCAGACTTTGGCTCAAAAAAAAAAATGCAGCAAAATCTGCAACAAAAAAACCACTGTGTTTCTGCAACTTGGGGGCTTAGCCTAAGGCTGAAGTCCCACATTGCAATTAAGCACCGTTTTACACTACCTGCAAAGTGAAAGAGATTCTAGATAATTCCATCTACACATTTCAGAAAAAAATCTGTAGTTGAAAAATTGTGTTTTCAAAAGCCAGCATTTTTGAAACTTGCAGCTGGCGTTTACCATATAGGTATAATAAAAGCAGAAAGCTTGCAAAGGAAGATCTGCGAAAACGCAATGAAAAACTAGACCTGGTTGTTGATAAAATGTAATTCATCTAGAAACTCACTAATTGGTATTCATTTGCATCGGCCTAATTACACAGGCTGATACAAACGGAATAGGGGAGGAACAATCTCTACTATGATCATTTCTTCCTCGTTCAGTTGCAGTGATTATACGGAGTACTGCTTATATCACACAGCGCTGCTGATAATCTGCATCTTTCTGTAAAAGAATATATTGGAGCTATAAAACTTAAGCTAGATAAATGTATAAGTCATCATTTGAAGATCAGTAGGGGTCTAGTTCAGATGCTTCTGAATTCACAGGCAATGGTTCAAGTGTATGGGCTTGAGATGCAATCCCATTGTGAACAGTTTCAGTCAAGAGGCCATAGCACTCAACTAATCTCTTCAAACAGCTGATCAGCAGGGGTACTAGGTATCAGACCCCTAGCAATCTTCAATTGCTGATCTATCCTAAGGACAGGTCATCATCAAGTGATACGCTTTGAAAACTCCTTTAAGGATTACAGTCATTGAACACACTAAATTTTCATCTGTGTATGACGCAAGGTAACTTAAAGGGGCTCAACCATTGGGAAAAGTCATTTTTAGATAAGCACATCCTTGCATAGCCTTTAGAAAGGCTATTCCACACTTACCTTTTGTAAGTAAATTGCCTCCGTGGTTTTCGAATGAGCCGTTTTTATTCATATGCTAATTAGCCTCTCGGTGCACCCCGGAAATCTCATTGTGCACTCTCTGCTATTCTTTCCTATGTATGTGTACAGCACTGGCAGCTTCTGCTGATGACTTCCTGCTTCCTGTTTGCACACACAGATAGGAGAGAATAGCAGAGAGAAGTGCTGCTGGGAACTTCCTGTGCTGGCTGGAAGCTAATTAGCATATGAATAAAAACAGGCTCATTCAAAAACCACTGAGGCAATCTACATACAAAGGGTATGTGTGGAATAGCCTTTCTAAAGGCTATGCAAAGATGTGATTAGTTAAACATGAGTTTTCCCAATTAGAGAGTCCCTTTAATACTGAACACCATGTGTACTTTCACAACCAATGTAATTTTAAAAAATTTAGATACTTGAAAAATAACTATTTCCTAAAGTCTGTATACAGCCCCAATAAATTATTTTAGGAGATGGATTTTAGGATTATTTTATTTTAGGAGATTAGTAGGAGACAGTCGGATGTCAGGGAGTAACAAATAACTACAGCATTATGTAGGGTTTATTTATTTTTTTCAATTGGTAGCGATGAAGATAGATGGGTCTGCTTAGGAGCAGTAGACAAATTATTTAAATTTGGTTTAAAGGTTGTTTCATTGTTTAGAATTTTAGGCGAACTGGAGCAATGAAACGGATGGAAAATAATAAAAGTATTTTCATTATTATTATTTCATTTATTTGATTATTCATATATTGTTATAGGTTTGGGATGTTAAATTAATGAAAGCATAAAGTTCAATAAACTCAATAAGAGGAATATAAATTGCAATAAAACTCTACATCTGCTATTTGATTTTTATTGCGCTCATGCTGCAGCACGCTGTTCACCTTGCAGGTAAGTTGTCATATCTTGAACAATGGAATATTCTGCAGATAAGATGCAAAGATCACTTATTATGTAACATTATCATTATCTTCATAGTAAAAGTCAAGCATTTTATATCAGCCAAGTCATGTTAATTCACCAGTCTACAGTACATTTGGTTCCTTGGGTACATTATCAGATCCCATACCTATGAAATGAAGTTTTCAAAACTGAAAAAACACTTATTTTGCCACCCACTTGCATTTACTACACTAGGTGTCATTTTAATGTACAAAATCTATTTGACTTGGAATATCAACAAAGCTCGACGCACCTACTGCAGAGAGTGGAGAAAAGGGGTCTAAGGCTAAAACCTCATGTGGGTCATTCCGTGTCAAGTGAACCAATGATTTTTCCCTCTATATTTTTAATTCTTTTGAGATTTTGTTATTTGGTAATAGTGTGTCAGAGAATGCAAAATGTGAAGAAAAAAAAATTCTAGAATTTTTTTTTGATTTTTAATTGATTTTCAAAGTTCAGAAAAAGTGCGAATTTCTGTGTTGCCTGCCTTTACATTTCTCCTCATAACTTAGGCTAGAAAAAAGATAGAGAAACAAAATAAACGCCATTCTACTCAGAACTATACAGGCTTTCACCAAAATATGTCACAAGAGTATCTTTGTTAATATTTTACCCATGTGAACGCAAACGCAAAATTTTAAAACGCATTTCCGAAAAAAAACGTTTTATTTAAAAATTTCAAAAAAATGCACATGGGCCTGCTATGCCCTTAGCCACATCTGTACCAAAATTCAAGCTGGGATCGCGATGGGATAATATTTTAAAATATAACTATTACAGTGTCATTCCGAAGATCTTGAATTCAGATCTGTTCAGCCTGTGGTCTAAAAGTGTGGGGTCTATATGTGAGATATGTACAGAGAATGATCCACCTCACAAAATTTTAATGTTAACTAATGTAAGACTTGCAGTATACAGATCCTGTAATATGACACTGGAGTGGGACCATCTCTCTCAGAGGTGTGTTTCTGGTAGGACACTTATTGTAGTTCACCTCAGATAACCACAAGACGGGAGGTTCCAATCTTCATGTTTGATGCATGTCCCTTATTATTAAAGGTAGAGTAGAGTAATTAATACAGAAGTCATGTTGTTATGTTCTCATATTGCATTGCTCAGTACAGTGGGGCAAAAAAGTATTTAGTCAGTCACCAATAGTGCAAGTTCCACCACTTATAAAGATGAGAGGCGTTTTCCACCATATTTTCCACCATAATTTGCAAATAAATTCTTACAAAATCAGACAATGTGATTTTCTGGATTTGTTTTCTCATTTTGTCTCTCATAGTTGAGGTCTACCTATGATGTAAATTACAGACGCCTCTCATCTTTTTAAGTGGTGGATCTTGCACTATTGGTGACTGACTAAATACTTTTTTGCCCCACTGTATATGTTGATGCAGTCACTGATGTAAGGAATGACTGAGGACTTGATGCTAATGTACAATTACTAGGTAGTATGGAAGGACACTTATTGTAGTGCACCTCAGATAACAAGAAGAAGGGAGGGTCCTAATCTCCATGTTTGATGCATGTCCCTTATTATTATAGATGAATGTTAATAAAGAATATAACATATAATAAATATATATATATATATATATATATATATATATATATATATATATCTTAATAAATTACATGTTTAGTGATAGAATAAAAAACAATTGTTACATGTAGAAATAGGTGTTATAAATATTGGTTCTTGTACTCTTGTTAACATATAATTAGGATGAGACTATTTAGAAAATCGCACTTGAGGATATGAACAGCTTTTTTCTTTTGGTTTGTTCAATGCATTCAGGTTGAAAATGCTTATGTTTTTTTATTGTTGCATATAAATGTTGAATTCAGCAAGTTGTAATTTGAAAAGAAAAAAGGAAGAAGCTCACACAAACAGAAAATCAGATGATTCAAGGCTTAAAAAAAAAATTGATCCCAATTTGGACCCAAGTTGAAAACCTGTACAAATATAACCAAGAACACAAGTAACACAAATGCATTTTTTCACAATTTTAAAACATACGTTTTTTTCACAATTGCGCATCAAAATTTTGAATTTGATTTCTCCAAAACAAAATATAAAGAAACATCGTCTTGTGACATATCAAATGAAAGCCGGTACCGCTCTGAGAAAAATGATGCCTCTCTCACCTATTTATCTTAATTCTAGCCCAAGATATGTTAAAAAATGTAAAGCCATACCAGGCCAAAATTCACACTTTTTCAAAACTTTAGAAGTCTATAAAAAATTAACTGATGAAGAAAAAAATTCAAAACTTTTTATTTGTAATTAACTTAAGTTGTACTTCATAAAAAATAAAAAAAAATCTAAAGACGTCAGGTAAAAAAAATATTCCTATTTGGATCACTTGATATGGAATGACCCATGTTGCAGAATAGTAGCTTTTTCAATTGCAGAATTTGCTGCATTTTTATGAGCCAAAATCAAGAGTGTCTTGAAAAGGAATTGGAAATATGAAGGAAAGACATACTTTTCCCTTATGTTAAATCCACTCTTGGCTTTGGCTCTGGATCAAAAACATCGCAGCAAAATATGCCACAAAAATAGGTTTTTCTGCAATGTTGGGCCTTATCCTAATCATATGTTTACACAGCCAAAACGACATATCAGAAAAACTTCTAGAGTATTTTTGCAGTGGAGGCTGAGCCTCATGTTTTTGCTGTGTGTTTGTACCCCGATTAGCCCCATAGAATATGTGTGGCCACCCTCTATGTTTTCAGTGCTGTTTCCAGCTATAAAATTGCAGCAACATAAGGCAGGCTGCTGAAAAAAAGAAATAGCATAAGTTACTGATTCTTGTTGAAAACAATGGAAAGCAGATTTAAGAGTTTTTCCAAATGGATTCGAAAACATAGAAGTAAAACAGCAATGTAATAACAGGATCTTCTGATTCAGAATCATTGTGAAAAAACTCTTAGATCCTACCCAAACTACAAAAGACAATGTCAAAATTAGGAAAAACAGTAATAACATAGAAACCTTAGAAATATGTACAGACACAATACATAACAAAACAAGATTTTCAAATGATAATAAAACTAAAATTACAGAGCATAAACCTATAAACAAAACATTCATGCATTTTGTTTTTACTCTGCCAGTTAAAACAAACAAAAAAATGTTTTAAGAATCCCATGCTCCCACCACCCCATTTCATGCTCAGACCTGTTCTCTGGGATGCAGGCAGCTCACTGGCAGCAGGCAGAGTACCTGTAGGTCCAGGTGGAGGTATTGCATAAGGAGCAGAGGCAGCTGGAACTCCTGGCCTGGCATGCTGGAAAGATGGTCCAGGAGGAGGGAAAGAAGGAGAAGATGATGTAGACACTGGAGGGTGCTGAGGCGGCACCGGATAGTGAGGCTGAGGAGCAGTATGGGAAGACGAGGCATAAGAAGAGCTATGGTAGGGAGAGGCAGAAGGAAGTGAGACTGACGGTTGAGGTTGATAGACTGGTCCCTCAGAACCATAATACTGTTGAGAGGGTGGATAAGCTATGCCAAAAAAGAGGAATAAAAAAACAGAAATTAGTAACTATTAGTTTGCACGTTTTGAGAAAGCAATATCATGCAAATATATTACTTGAAATATAATGTACCTCAATAGATAACAAATATGAAATGATACAAATGCCCAAATCTAAAAAAAACATCAGCAAGTTATCACATCTGTAACAATGGCATATTCTTCAGATTTGGACTACTGTACAGTGTAGAACTGTCATAAGACTGACACCAGCAGAATTCACTAGTAACCCATTTACTAATTGGGTTCAATTCAAGGGAGTCTGTCAACAGGAAACTCTGTATCAAACTAATAACACTGCATCGTAGGGCTGCTGTTAAACTTTTGTATTCTGCATTATAACTCCATTTTCATGAAACCAGAATTTTATTCTTATGCAAATTAGCTAAAAAGAGCTTTAGGCCAGGGCCCCGCCGGACGGAAACACAGAGATATGCCTGTGGCGGAAATGGCGCAGGAAAAATCGTGGCGTTTTACAGTACAAGCAAAGTGGATGGGATTCTAGCAGTAAAAACCGCTGTGCAGATACCCAGTCTTTTCCACAACCAGCACGGTTTTGGAAATGGCAGCATGTCAATTATACATACGGAAACGCTGGCGGTTTCCCCAAAGGTATGATTGAAACAGAAAGTCCACAGAAGAAAACTCTGAGTGAATTTTCCCGCAGCGCATTTTTGCTGCGGGACGTTCGGTGGGGCCTTAGCCTTAGAGGCATTTCTTCAGCTAGGCTTTAGAACTCTCCGCTTTAGATAATTGGTCTTAACTGCCGCCCAGCTCCATCCTCCATTGCTTGAGTGACATCTTGCATCTTGTCTGCAGTTAGGGGTGAGTAAAAGGTAAAGCACCCGCAAGAGAATTAATAATGTTCCTAAAGCCCCTTTCAGCTAACTTGGATAAGACTAAATTCAGATTTTCATGAAAATGGAGCTACAATGCAAAATAATGCAATTTGGAAACTGTAGAAGCAGCCCTACAAGGTTCTGTCATTAGTTTGATACCAATTTTCCGGCTGACAGTCTCCCTTTAAGTTCTGCCAAGATGTCTATGAATTTGATAAGAAGGAATAGTACTGCATACAGGCCTATTCTTCCTGTCAGATATGATGGAATCAACTTAAGGGAACTGTAATAAATAAATAAATAAATAAGAACAAAGCTTAAAGGCGCTTTTAGACGTGTGGATAGTAGTTCAAAGATTCAAGTAATTGGGGAAAAGTGGGCCAATTATTGCTTCAGTTGAAACCATTTAATGTTCCCTATGATGTACTGGGAGTTTTAAAAACAAGTCAGAATAGGGTGAAACTGGAGAAAAACTGCACTTGTGCGACTTTCTTATGGATTTTTACAGCGTGCTCTGTGCAGCCAAATTGAAATCTATTCTATGGTACGTTATGGTTGATACAATTCCAGAGATCACAATTTTATATATTTTTTTAAAAACAAAATAGTATAAAGTTGTACACTCACTAAACATAAACTGATTGGATATAGTTGTGGATATGCCATCACTGTATGAGATGGGAATATTCTCTTAACTCTCTACAAATACAATACAATGCACATCAATACATACTTTGTGGGTACGTTTGTCGACCACTCATATTATAAGGGTTGGCATTACAATCCGGTGCAGGAGCCGAAGCTCCTGAAGAAGGTGAATACAAGTTACTAGGGATGTTGAAGCCTGGAGGTGGAGGATTTTCTCTCTGTAAAATGTAAAAGCAAGTCAATTTGTATGTTACTATAATTTCGTAATGTAGCATGGTATTAATAAATTTTTTGCAGTGATTATTTGCCACAATTTCCACTCCAAGCAAGTGTTTGGGTAAAATAGGTCTACATTAGTAGTAAGTTTACATGCCATTAAAATAACAACAGAGTGCCAAATTTCTGTAAGTGTATCTGAAGACTAGCTGCGATATATTTTCAAGAAAATGTCACAGGGGAACTATTGGCTGAGCAATATGTAATGATGTGCTGTGCAAAATCAGATCATGCCCAGTGAAACTGCAAAGGAAAATAAGAGGCAAACCTTCAAGGGTACTGCAATGATATACCTGTGTGTCAAAGGAAGAAGAGGCAGCAGGTGCAAAGCTGGTAAGGGCAGTAGGGTTTTTGTTACTCCAGGAAGTGACAGTAGGGGCAATTCTAGCCTGAAGTAAACAAAGAAATAAAAATCACTGGAAAAACTAAGAGTTAAGAACTAAACTGTGCCTTGGTCAAAGGGTGGGCATTTCCCTTTTGGTTCTATAGAGAAAAATGCCACTAAATAAATACCATAGGATTTCAGTAGACTTCAGATGAAGTATAAGGCAATTGTGAAGAGAGGGCTGCCATAATACAACTGTTGCACAAATAAAAGCATAGTGTGAGAGATACTGTAGGTGTTAGAATAGGAGTAACAAAAGAGGCATCAAAGATGACTTCATACAACTGTATGTACTATCATACTGGATAAACATAGTGTCCGTAAACCGTCTCCTGGGAATAAAAATGTTAAAGGCAAACAAGTATCTTCGAAGCAAAGAATCTAATACTACTGAAACACAAAACAAAAAATTTGTAACCATATAGGCATCTGCATAACTTCCATAACCATAGCAACAAAGTGAACCAGCCACACAAAAAATATGAATAAAAATTAACTTTTATTGAGTGCTCCTAAAAAGGTGTAGCAACATATATACATACAAAATATATAAACAAACATAAAACAAAATCATATAGGGGTAGACAATGCTACAAATACCAACTTGTCAGCCATGGAATGTACACTGGATGGCAACACTAACATCATAGTACAAAGGGCTCAACCATAGCTAAAACTGAAAGTGTCCAATAATAAAGTGTTGTAAATGAAAACAACAAATAATCAGTGTAATAACCCACAGATAGCTATGAGACTGCCCACATAAGATGATCCAAGATTAGCCTCCATACATACCAACAATAACAATGTTTTCATTTACAACACTTTATTATTGGACACTTTCAGTTTTAGCTATGGTTGAGCCCTTTGTACCATGATATTAGTGTTGCCATCCAGTGTACATTCCATGGCTGACAAGTTGGTATTTGTAGCATTGTCTACCCCTATATGATTTTGTTTTATGTTTGTTTATATATTTTGTATGTATATATGTTGCTACACCTTTTTAGGAGCACTCAATAAAAGTTAATTTTTATTCATATTTTTTGTGTGGCTGGTTCACTTTGTTGCTATGGTCATTTACCCACACATAATTTGTTATATTTGCCTCTATTGTTTACTATAACTTCCATAACCTAAAGGTTTCAAATGAAGCTTTTGAAAGATTTTCATAAAACATCCTAATAAATTTTGCATTTCAATTTCTCACAATTCCCGATATCTCAGTTAACCGTGAAAAGCTAATCAAAGACGATGTTCCGAAGATTTACTGTGCATTTTTTGCCTCACTAATCAAAAGTGCATTTGTAAAATGAAGATTCATTATGGTGTATTCCACCATTTTTCTGAAAAACACTGGTCTAAAATAAGCAAACGCATTGGACGCGTAAGTTAGGAGAAACGTTTAACATGTCTATCAAACTGCACCAAACCTAACACAGAAAATGTGAAACATTATAAGTTTAGTGCACATTGTATCTGTCTCATCTAGGTTTTTGCGGTCTTAATTTCAAGCACTAATAATTAATCTGCACCATTGTTTCTTATACACAACAGTATCCAGTCTAGGCTATCTGGTTTTGGCTCACAGGGGATTTCTTAAGGGCTAGTTCATACGGGGATTCCACGGTGCATCTTCTGTCGCCGCTGCAGTGCACAGCATCCTGTCGCGGCTTTCCGCTTCGGATTAGGCCCAAATGAAAGGGCCTAGTCTGGAGGGCTGGGCGCTGTCGCTGAATCAGCCGCGGAATCCGCCTGAAGAAAGGGCAGCTTGCTAGCAGTCTACATAGACCACTTTTGTGAGGGAGCGGATTATGACGTGGATTGAGCGCCAAAATCCGCCCCCCTCAGCTCAGCTCAGCTGCACCAAGTATAATACCAGAACAGATTTTCAGGCTCTAAATATTAATAAGGTTTTCATTCTCTGACAGCAAGAATATACATATTGACTATTATACTTGCTGTATTTTTCATTATACAAGTGTTAACCTCTATTTACATAACAAAATAAAAGTCCACTTGAAATATCTCACAGTATTGAAGAACCACAAGTATTCATATAGCACTAAAAATTAATAAAACTGTCTTTACCTGAGGGTAGTACTGGTTGTCTGTTGTTGGTTTCATGTGTGTTGGCATGCGTTGTGGAACCACAGTTGTTGTACGGGGTGCCATAGAATTAGTGGGAGTGTAGCCACTCTCTCCTTGTGCTCGTGACAATCTATCCCGCAACTGCACAATGTTCAGCTGGTGAAAAGAGATATAAAAATAAAGTATATATTACATTTTATACTGTATTGCAATATTTTAGAAACAGATGAAATGGAAATTTTTAAAGGGGAGCCACACTGCAGTCTTCTACAATTTGGGTGCTGAAGAACATCAGCAAAATATTACTGAACATAATAAAAATGCTGCAAAAGCAACATGACATCTAGCCTGATTAATGTGCTTTGACATTTGGATCAACAGGTAGAAAAGCAAGTACAAAGTGGGGCAGAATCTGATTTTAGGACCTCCATCTCTAATCTCCATATACCCTAGTAGGACATATGGACATTGGTATGTGGGGGTTGGAGGGACCACTGTCCTTTTGCCTAGAAAATAAAGAAGTCTGAATATCGAACACATAATACATTCTAAGGAAGGAAATAAGGTGTTTTTTTACTACCCATTCCTAAGACAGTAGTGTTTAACTTGTATTTTAATAATCAGGGCTTAATGGATGCCCAGTTGCACTCACTTGATTGGTGTTGTTGGGCAAAAATGCCATAGCAGCTGCAAGATTTCCTTGAGCTGCCAGCAGGATGGCATACTGACTCATCTTATCTGCCAAGAGAGTGCCCACATCTTGTGTGTCCACAGCTTGTGTGACTTGCACGGCTTTGCGAAGAATAACAACTTTTTCTATAAGATCCTAAACAAAATAAAGAAATACATGAAAAAGAGTTAGATAGTCTTCTGTGCTTCCAATATAAACAATTCTTGCTCTTGAGACAACCCACTATATTTCATACGATATAGATAGCAGGATGCTACCTAGGGACCACAATGTATCCTTAAGATACACTGTACAGGAATGATGAACAGAGGGCAGAACGGGCTGAGATGGTTGAGCTGCAGTACCAGACACATTCTCAGGGTGGAGAGGGGGGCTCAGACCTTCACCTATTGCATATTTCCGGTTATCCTACAGATAAACCAGCAATCTTCTACATGGAAAAGGTGAAAAGTTTTTTTTTATAGTTATGGCCCCCAACAGCAGCACTATATTAAACAAAACAGATGCCTGATACTGCTGTAAATTCACAATACTGCAGCACCAAGCAATGAACTACATGGCTTTGGATAGTAACTTAGGTATATGCAGAATATATGCATACATAACTACAGATTCCAGCAGGGATAAGCCAAACTTCTGTAATTTGTTAAACTTATGCAGCATGATAACAGCTGTACCTGTGGGTGTGTGTATATATCTAACTATTGTATTTTATGTTTCACTGAAAGATGAGATGCTATCAGAAAAGAATAAGACTTAGGGAAATTCACAGGTAATGGGGATAAGGAACTAAAATATAACTTTTAATAGCCTACATTAAAAGAATAGACCCTTAGCCAGAATTGTGACCTAAAATCTAAGTGACATGTTACATAAAATATAAATGTAGCGCTGTTACAGCATGTCAGATGATATAAAGGCTCCACAGATATGCTGGTGTCGTGTATACTGACAAAAGATCCACCAAAATAACAGTCAGCAGAGTTGGACACTAGTACCTGCTCCACTACAGCCTTAGGTTAAAGGGATCCTATCATTAAAATTGAATTTTTTTGGCCCTAACATGTAAGAATAGCCTTAAGAAAGGCTATTAGTCTCCTTCCTTTAGATGTCTTCTCCGCGCCGCCGTTCCATAGAAATCCCGGTTTTCGTCGGTATGCAAATGAGTTCTCTCGCAGCACTGGGCGCGGGCCTCAGCGCTCAGACAGCAATATGGGCATCCCCAATGCTGTGAGAGAACTCTCCAGTGCTTCCTTCATCTTCTTCAGGAATGCGTCTTCTTCCGGCAGTGGCTTTAAACTTCTGGGCCCCGGGCAGCCAACTGCGCATTCCTGCCGGCCACAAGAAAATGGCTGCTTATAATACTGTGTAAGCGGCCATTTTCCTGCGGCCGGTGGGCACGCGCAGTCGGCTTTGCCCTAGGACTGAGGCCTAGAAGTTTGAAGCCAACCCCCAGAAGAAGACGCGTTCCTGAAGAAGATGGAGGCGGTGCTGGAGAGTTCTCTTGCAGCATTGGGGATGCCCCCAGTTCTGTTTGAGCACTGGTGCTGCGAGAGAACTCATTTGCATACCGGCGAAAACTGGGATTTCTACGGAACGGCGGCGCGGTGAAGACATCTAAAGGTAGGAGACGAATAGCCTTTCTTAAGGCTAGTCCTATGTGTTAGAGACAAAAAAATTTAATTTTAATTATAGGATCCCTTTAAGTGCTGCAAAGTAATATTTTCCCCAGCAGTTAAGTCAAGTCTCAGGAGGAATATTCTCCTCTCAGATTCACCGCAAATCAAGAGCTCATCTAGAGAGATATACATAGTATAGCTAGCATACACTTCACCAGCATATCTGTAGAACTAGTGTCTATCCAGCCTTTTTAGGTACCTCAGGTCTGAGGTCTACTTCATCAAAGGAGATCTAACCACACCGCTTTCGGTCAGTAATTTTTTTAGCAGGTGGTGCGCCTTACACCCGTCTGTTTTATATCATCTGAAGAATGCAGTAGCAGCGCTACATTTATATTTTATTGTGTGACATGCCACTTATATTTTAGGTCACAATTCTGGCTAAGGACTTGTTCTTTTAATGAAAACTATTAAAAGTTATATGTTAGTTCCTTACCCCATTACCAGTGAATTTACCTTACTATTGTATTTTATGCGGATAGAAACTTAATATGTATATGATATTACATTCCAGAGTTTTCCCACAACAGTGATTAAAAGTAATTCCCTATATCTGTACTGGGAGACTTGTAACTATTGTAATAACAAACAAATTAGGGACTAAAGATTGCCAAAAAGCCTTTAATAACTAGGAGGTAGGCTTTAAGATCCTGGATAGCATAATCCTTAAGAGACAGGAGAACAGAGTTCACAACAGTCACCTGTAGTGAGAGTGGGTTGACTCCATCCTGAGCTTTGGTCCAGCAGGCCACCAGTTTCTCTACATTTCCTGCACAGATGTAGCACAGACACGCTTGTGCCTGAAGAGATGGATCTCCCTCCTTTTCAAGTCTGGAGCCCAACAAGTCTGTAATTAGAGGGTTACAATTCTGGTCAATAGCATTTTCTTAAGACAGAAATAATTTTTTACATGTACTTGCTAAACAAAATATTGCTGCACTATGCACTTACTGAAATGCTGAGCACTCATTCTCAAACCAATATAATCTCTATGACTCGTTTACCTGATATAGCCGGCAAACTAGTCGTATCTTCATAAAGCTCAGTAAAAGTCAATTTTCACTTGTCCTAAAAATAATTTTTTTTTCACCTCTGCCAGTCTATTTAAAATATAAAATTTTTGCCTGGACAACCACTTTAATAATTGCGAAGGAAATATAGTTATTAAATAAGATAAGATATAAAAAAAAGTTTCTTATATTTACCTTTACTATTGATTTATGAAAATTTGTTTTATAATTAGAGGTATGCTTTCAAATATACTTCATTCAGATATGCCAATGGAAAACTTAGGCCGGGTTAACACAAGGATTTTTTGGTCCGGATTTTGACGCGGAATCCACGTCAAAATCCGGCTCAAAAAAACGTGTTCCTTTAAATTCAATGGGAGCTGGTCATTTCCTTTTTTGGCAAGCTTTTTTTCCCCCACTCGCAGAAAAAAGAAGTGACCTGCCCTTTCTTCACGTGGATTCCGCGTTGCGACAATCCCTCCCGACTGGGCCCATTGATTTGGGCCTAATCCGGAGCGGAATGCCGCGACTGTCGGAATCCGCGACCATTGCTTTTCGGACTGGTCCAAAAAACGCTGTGTGAACCCAGCCTAAGACATATGGCTCTTGGACGGAATGGATGAAAAAGTGGAAAATACTGAAGGTTTGCTGGTTTTGTCAACTGAAATTCATAGAATCTGAAACTTTTTTTTTTGTCCAACAGAAAATAAATTATTTGCCTGCAATGGACAACAAAAAGACATTCACCCTAAGAATATTAAAAACAAAATCATACCACATAGAGAAGTAAACTCTTCAGGCCTTGCATAGGTCAGCACTGCAGCTAGTGCCTCTCTCCAATTCTTAAGATCACATGATTCCACAATATCACTCCAGTTCTTGGTAACAACAGCCGTGATCAGCTGAATAAAACACATTAGAAATTGACTGAATTCAAGAAAATATACACACAAACTTACAGAAACAAAAACATTGTGACCTGAAAGGGGCTTTTTGGGATCAATTAAACTTGATCAAGTGGGCAGATGGCGCACCCCTACCATGACCCCATTGAGATTAATCGCATGGAAGGAGTAAATATGTAAAAGTCATAATACTTGAACAAAATTCGGTGTTTTCTATGACTTGTGTGATGATGTGCCACCTAGTACACTTAGCAAACCACCAGTGAATAGATGCAGTGGTCACGTGAAGTAGACCAATTGCCTTGGTGAGAGGACAAAGGCGGGAGATGCCAGTTCCTGGACGTCTTGCTAAAATCCTCCATGGAACAAATTATGTACAAGACTACTTCACCATACCAGATCCAACTTGCCCACTTTAGAAATCTACACCCAGCCCAACTGCACGGCCAGCAACTATTTCATGTAGAACACAAAAATAAACATAAAAAAAAGCACCTACCCGTGTTATTTTGCTTTGTGATCTAGAAAAGTATTTTGTTTGTGTCCTGGTCAATAAATCAGGTCCTCCAGCAATGGCCAGAATGATTGCATCTGCCATACGATTATCATGCAAACATAGATCGACTGCACTTTCAAAGTTACCCGTAAGTAAAGCTTGGGTGATAAGGCCATCAACATCTAGAAACACAAAGGAAATGTTCCAATAAGCAGAAAAATGGATGCAATATTAAAACGCTTTCAAGTACCCTGCTTAGAAAGTGTCAACCTGACTCAAGATAATATATCATAAAACATTCAAATTAGCTGCACAGTCTCACACACTGATGGCAGAAAGATATAATGCAATGACTATGCAGTCTAAAAAGGCTTACTTAGTGAAAGATTACTTAGAAAGTACTACAAGAAGTTAGGGTATGGGGGCACTCGTCCACATTAGGGAGAGTGTTTGCCTACATAGGCAGTACGGAGACTTACAAGTCATTCCTGCTCCGCTAGGGATTATGGGTAAAAAATATGCAAATCTATTCTCCTGGATGGAATTAGGAGAACAGTGCACTCTGTACACCACCCTATAGAGGGCAGCATCCTTAACATCATGAACGACTCCGTTATAAAGTCTTTTAATCATAATGTGGATTTAATTGCTAAATCAGTATTTCTGTCCCAAAAGGAACAGATTCCCAGCTATGGACAGCGCTGTTTCGGCCTATTGGGCCATCCTCAGCATAGGATCCACATTATGATTAAAAGACTTTATAACTGAGTCGTTCATGATGTTAAGGATGCTGCCCTCTATAGGGTGGTGTACAGAGTGCACTCTGTTCTCCTAATTCCATCCAGGAGAATAGATTTGCATATTTTTTACCCATAATCCCTAGCGGAGCAGGAATGACTTGTAAGTCTCCGTACTGCCTATGTAGGCAAACACTCTCCCTAATGTGGACAAGTGCCCCCATACCCTGGTCTATAGTCTCTCACTCTGCTAAATCAGTATCCCTACGCTATGCTGAGGATGGCCCAATAGGCCGAAACAGCGCTGTCCATAGCTGGGAATCTGTTCCTTTTGGGACAGAAATACTGATTTAGCAATTAAATCCACATTATGATTAAAAGACTTTATAACTGAGTCGTTCATGATGTTAAGGATGCTGCCCTCTATAGGGTGGTGTACAGAGTGCACTCTGTTCTCCTAATTCCATCCAGGAGAATAGATTTGCATATTTTTTACCTACAAGAAGTTATAAAGGCTATTCTTCACTTACCTTTCATTGGCTTCTCCGCGTCGCCGTTCCGTAGGAATCCCGTTTTTTGTCAGTATGCAAATGAGTTCTCTCACAGCACTGGGGGGGAAGGCCCCAGTGCTCAAACAGCACTGGGGGTGTCCTCAATGCTGCAAGAGAACTCTCTCCAGCGCAGCCTCCATCTTCTTCAGCAACGACCTCTTCATCCAGCGCAGATTTCAGACTTCTAGGCCTCGGGCACAGCAGACTGCGCATGCCCACAGGCCACGAGAAAATGGCTGCTTACAATACTGTGCAAGTGGCCATTTTCTCGTTGCCTGTGGGCATGTGCAGTCTGCTCTGCCCAAGGCCCAAGGCCTAGAAGTTACAAGCCACCGCTGGAAAAAAAAAAAAAAAAAAAGTCTGAAAAGGACGCTGCTGACGAAGATGGAAGTGGCGCTGGATAGAGTTCTCTCGTAGCATTGGTGACGCCCCCAGTGCTGTTTGAGCACTGGGGCCCGCCCCCAGTGCTGTGAGAGAGCTCATTTGTATACCGACAAGAACAGAGATTGTAGGAGAACGGCGGCGCAGAGAAGATGATGAAAGGTAGGAGAAGAATAGCCTTTCTTAAGGCTATTCCGACGTGTTACTCAGAAAAAAAATGGTTTGTATGATAGGATCCCTTTAACATGTTCTAAATAGGAAAGGGGGAGAACGCTGCTGTCAGACACCTCAAAAAGACAACAGAAGGATTGGGCAGATGAAAGCTAGATAATGAATTTTTATCTTTTCTAACATCTGAAGCTGAGGATAAGGGTAAGAAGGACCCTATACACAATAGATGGTCAACTGGTCCCCCAACATACAGTATCTAAAAAAAAGTGAGTACACTTCTTGATTTCTTTTTTATTATTTCATTATATATTTTTATGGGACAACACTGAAGATATGACACAATCTAAAGTAGTCAGTGGAAAGCTCAACATGACACCGCAAAGAACTCTCTGAGGAGTTTAAAAAAAGAATTGTTGCTCTACATAAAGATGACTTAGGCTATAAGATTGCCACCTTGAAACTGAGCTGCAGCATGGTGGTCGAGACCTTACAACACAACAGGACAGGTTCCCTCTGAACAGGCCTTGCCATGGTCGACCAAAGAAGTTGAGTGTCTGTGCTCAGCATCATATCCAGAGGTTGTCTTTGAAAAATAGCCATATAATTGCTGCTAGCCTTGCTGCAGAGGTTAAAGGGGAAGGAGGGACGGTCAGCTTGTCAGTGCTCAGACCATACACCGTAAACTGCACCAAATTGATCTGCGTGGCTGTGGTCCCAGAAGGAAGCCTTTTCTAAAGATTATGCACAAGAAAGCCTGCAAACAGTTTGCTGAAGACAAGTAGACTAAGAACATGGATTTCTGGAACCATGTCCTGTCATCTGATGAGACCAAGATAAACTTATTTGGTTCAGATGATGTCAATCGTGTATAGTGGTAACTAAGTGAGGAGTACAAGTGTGTCTTGCCTACAGCCAAGCATGGTGACGAGAGTGTCATGGTTTGGGGCTGCATGACAGGTGACACTCAGGGCACAATTTCCACTTTCACTTACGGATGTACTCACTTTTGTTGTGAAGGGTTTAGACAGTAAAGGTTGTGTGTTGAGCGATTTTGATGGCACACCACATTTACACAGTATATAAGCTGTACACTGACTACTTTAGATTGTATCAAAGTGTCATATCTTCTATATTGTCCTATTAAAATATGTAATGAAATAATTAAAAAATTGTGAGTGGTGCACTGACTTTTGTGAGATGCTGTACGTCTAATGTTTATGGCCAGGTTATACAGATGAAGACAAGTCACGTTGCTATATAGAAGCATGTCAGTGATCTAGGCCAATGTTTCTCAGTCACCTCAGCATATCTTTTTAGTCGGTGCATTAGAAATTGCCACAGTCCACTCTACAAGACTTGGTACAATCATAACTGTTGAGGATACTGCTTTAAGAAACTTATAATGGAGAATTTGGGACATTTGCCCATGACTGGGCAACAACAGACTTTATGATATTCAGGTATGGCTCTTTTTTAAGGGCTTATTTTGCCAAATGTTTTCTTTGCATCATTCATGGTGTGTCTACAAATCCCGGACTGCACACCGACATGGGTTAAGGTGCATTCACACTATGGATACGGTGACTGATTCTGAACGTAAAAACACGTTCAGAATCAGCGCATATAAAGCAGATCCCATTCATTTCTATGGGAGCCAGCATACGAGCGCTCCCCATTGAAATGAATGGGCTGCTTTTTTCTCTACGAGCGCTCCCATTGAAGTGAAAGGGAAGCGCTCGCGTGTACAGCTAGCCGTGTGAAGGGGCCCGGCGCTCGGCTCATTCCGAGCCGTACACGCGAGCGCTTCCCATTCACTTCAATGGAAGCGCTCGTAGAGAAAAAAGCAGCCCATTCATTTCAATGGGGAGCGCTCGTATGCTGGCTCCCATTGAAATGAATAGGATCTGCTTTTTACACGCTGATTCTGAACGTGTTTTCACGTTCGGAATCAATCACCGTATCCGTAGTGTGAATGCACCCTTAGCTTGGTTTATCAAGTAAAAGAGAGCGGTGCATGCAGCAACTTTTTTTTCATGCAGACCCAAGGCTTGTATATACAAAAAAGAACAAAGGGGCTGATAAACTAAAATGTCCAGTACACAAGACTAGACATTCTTAAACTGCACTAGATTTTCTAAAGCTATTTGAAAATGTGATGCACTTTTAGTCTAGCTACACCACTTATTGCTTGTCTCAGTTTCCAAAATAATTTTGGTATGATGGCTGAAATTTTAGTGCAACTTTCAGCTCACAGTTTATCATATTAAGTCATACCCCTTTTTCAAGAAGCCCCACCCACATGTTGAAGCAGGTGCATTTTTACATACAAGAAAACTTGCATTTTTTTTTTTGTACAAATCTGTATGCATCCGGTGTTCATGTCCTATATGGTAGTTTTAGAACTCTGTAACATTCTGATATTCATTTATCATTACTATGACATGGATTCAAACATGAACACATGCTTTAACACAAGGGACACCCAAAATTCCCAGAAGCACTTTTAGAACACTGGACTTAAAGCGGTCATCTGGAATAAAAGCTTTACGTTTGTAGCAGCAGCATAGGGACAGTTTATAGGTGCCTTAGCAATGTTTAGCTGAGGAAAGTGAAATGGTGGAACGGCAGGAATGAAGCTGAGCAGAGAAGTATAGACTGTTTTTTTATTATTATTTTTTTTTATTATTATTATTTTTACACTTTTTCCTGGTGCTCCAAACATAAAAGTATGATACTGGAAAACCTTGTTAAACAAGTGACTGCTTTATAAAAATTGTGAATGCATAGGTCATGTACCGTGCTGGTAATATATTTACCTCCGCTCACTGATATATTAAATGTTTCACCTGTCGGGATGATGGCACCACCTTCTTCTTTCTCTGACTTTACTTTCTAAGGAAAGGTAAGAAAAATACAAAAGTCAGTGCTCATACTAAACACTGTGTTGTCACGGAAGATACAGCAGCGCACTCTTGGGTGATCTTCTCAGCAACTAAAGAGCAAAGCCAATACATAAATTAATTTTAGAATCATTAGTAAAGACAACTTTAACAACACATAACCCTGGAAAGACAATTTTAACAGGCATTTGATTGTTAGTGAGTATCCTCAAGCAGGAAGGGAAGCTAAGACAACACAGTGAGGAACAGCACAGTAGCAGTAAAGAAGGTTAAAAGTACCTCCCCCAAGATCAGCTCCTCTGCCGCTTCACTTTCTTCCTCATCATTCTCTAGAGCCTGGCCAGTTTCCTTGACAGTCTTATGTAAAAAATAGCAAGAAATGCAAAACAAAGCACGCAAGAATTAAAGACCAAAGGAAAAACCAAGTAAGATAGAAATCTAAGTGGAGGAAACCAAGTTCATGGTGGGTCATATGATTATGAAAACACACCAGTTTTCCAAGTCTATGCAAATAACACTGAATCACAGTCTTCTGAAAATGTAGGCAACATTAAAATATACCTCATCTTTTCATTAAGACTGCGTTCACATCTGCATTGGAGTTTCCATCGCAGTACCTACCAAAAATCAAAGGAAAAGTTCTGGGATGGATTACTATTTTCTCTGTCAGTTTTAGTTTAAAACCGACAGACCCCATTATAGTCAATGGGGCCGCCAGGCTCCGTAAAACCACTGTTTTAGCGGTCTACCTCTCTGTTATTCGGGTCACTCGGGAAAAACAAAAGGCAACTAAGTGTGAATCTATCATAATTGCTGTCATCTGTTTTTTTCCATCAAAAAGTTGCAAACCTTTATAAATTCATTGCCAAGTGTATTCTAGAATTGTTTCCCAGCGTTTGCAATCCTATGTAAATTAAATAGGCTGGATTCCATTGCAAGAAACAAATATCAGCACAACACTAGCAAAATAATTTTTGGGAATTTTAGCATCGATGGCCTATTCTTAATTCGATGGATGTCTGACTTTTAACAGCCCGCCGCTCAGCTGACTGAAGGTGCTGCAGTGCACCGACACACGCACAGCTCTGTATACTATGTAGTGGCCTGGATAGGTCATTACAATTAAAGGCCCTTTTCACATCAAGTTAGTATGCAGGTGTATACTGGCCTATAGAAAGTCCTATGGATATGCCGGGAGCTTTTTCTTACATTTATGCTAAACACAGGATTTCAGAATTATACCAAAAGTTCAAAAGAGAGAAGTTATATGTCTGTACAAATGTAAACCAAAATTGTCCTACTAACAGACAACGAATAAAGATATTGAAAATGATGGGGAATTAAACCAACCAAAAGAAATAAATAAAAAGGGACACAAACGTTAGTCCCAAAGCGTCCCAGTACCAATTGTAAGGCTTATTTCCATATAACAGGAAAACTTTATTATGGCAGAGAACCGAACAGTTCTATAACAAAAAATAATAATCCCACCATGAAGTACAGTTTGCACTGACATGTCATTTATAGGAAAGAAACAAAGTGATGGACAGTACAGAATGCAGCGACTAGCAATTGTACCCATCTTTAATGGACATACAAAAATAGAGTACCCTGCTCTTAGAGAAATACTCTTTACAGTCTTACATCCTCCCACCTAGTTGCTGTTTCCATCGTCCATAGTAGTCATCCTAATTTGCTGAACCCACTTTTAATGTTTGGGAGATTAGAATTGGGTTCTGTTTCTCACAAGAACAGTTGCCCAGGGCGAATACACTCAAAACTATTATTAACAGGGTAATGACTTTTTTTTTTTTTTTTTTTTTTTTTTGCTGGACATGTGATTATGCCCAACTAGAGTAAGGAACCTCCTTCATATCTACTGAACTGAAGATGTCAAGATACTTTGAAAGCTTTTTCAAATCACAGGCTGTTCTGTGTGGATGGGACTTTAGCGTATAGCCATTTAGTAAGAGGTAAAAGAGACCAGTATCAGTTATAAAGCCAAAGGAGTCTGGACGTTAGATGGTAAGTCTCTTTTCTCAGGTAAAATCCCCTTCTGTGGTAAAAGCAGATCATTTTCTTATGAAATGACTTCTGCTTTACAATTATTATGATAGGTCAATATCTAAAATACAATTATTTTGTATAATGTATTAAAGCATCCCTACAGGTACAAACAACTCTTTATAAATTAATAGTGCAGGTGAGACATATATAAGAAACTTTGTAATATATCTAAAGGGTATCTGTCTCCTTCACAACTTCTTAAGCTGCTTTCCTCCTCATCTTCAATCAGACTATTTATTTACATAAGATTCAAATCCAAATTTATACACAGAACTCTATGGAGAAGGGATGAGCAGAGAAGAAGGCTGCCTCATTCTGTACACTGTTATCTACATGCCTAGTAGTGTTAAAAGAGCTCAGAATGTAGCAGCAGCAATTATTTGAGTGTATTTTCTAGCAGCCTCTTCTTTCCCCCTCCTCTCTTCATAGACTAATATGTAGAAATGAACTCCTGAAAATATATTTCTTTAATAAGCTATGTTACAAAAGTTCATACATATATTCACCTGCATTATTCATTTATTCAAAGTGGTTTATAACTGGAGGTACACTTTACGTTACACACTTTATTCTGACTAATTTATTATTATCTTGTAATAACAAAGGAGATATTTATTTTTTCCTAATGTCACAGTCCCTTCGTTTTAATAGTGGGGTACCACCGACTAGTCTGTAATCAGAAATTTTATCTGTACACATCTCCTAGAAATCACTTATCTCCTGTGTATTAAATAAAAGAAATGCTGCCCTTTAACTACATAACACAAATACATTGCATCACATAAAGGAATTCCCCCTATAAAGAAGTCAGTTGTCTTTCTTAAAGTGAAAGAACTAAAAGACTAGTTTCAGGAGCTTCTCCTTTAGAGGATTTATTTATTCACTGGCTACCAGATGTAGATGATATTTCTGAAGTCAAACTGGGAGAACATATTTGGTAAAAACATTCCCTCCATGCACACAAACACATATACAATTTAATTTTTGACTTACCTCATCTGTTCCATCCACGGGGTTTAAAACAGATGCAATCTGAAAGAAAAAATAGAAATGTTTGTGTATTCCAACCTCATTTTAACCTACACATATAGGTTCACCTGACATCCATAAAAACTGCTCTCATAACTACCCCAAAAAAATAAGATTCAAGACAATTGAAAGGCAGTTGTAGCATGACAAACATATATGCTGCCTTTATACAAGGATGGAGTAGATAGAATTAATGTAAAGTAATTTACTTATCACCACAATAAAAAAAAAAATCCTTTAAAAACACCCTAATTATAAAACTGCTTTTCATAAATCAGAAATGCTGAATAAGAAAATTTTTAATATTTCTTTAAAAAAATATGTTTTCGTCACCACTTTGGCCTGCTTTCCATCTCCTTCCCTTTACTTAGACTCTTCTCGCTAATGGAAACTATATCTGTATTCAACCTCACTCACAGGTGCTATGGAGAAGGGAGGGGGAAAGAGAGAGGCTTAACTGATGTATTTCCTCATTATGTACAGGGTTTTCTGACTATTTGTAACCTCTACCCCCATATTTATCATCAAGGACTTACTTATGTATTTTATCATGTACTAATAAAATGTATGATTTTTTTATAGACAATGGGACTCTTTCTTGCATTTGTTCATTCTGTACAGTGGTAGAATATTACAAGATATAGTGGAGTTAAAAAGAGATGTTTTTCACATCATCCAGAAGAGCTTAGCGGCTGTAGCAATGTGTCTTTCAGCAGCCTCTTCATCTCCTCACCACTCTTCATACATTTCTATATTAGAAGTAACTAAGCCTGAAAAATGGAGACAGAACCTTTTTTTCTTCAATAAATATATTGCAAACTTCCTAATATTCCCCTGCACTATTCAATTCTGACAAGCTGTTTTATAATTGGAGGTACACTTTATCATATGCACAACACTGTCAGGAGAGGAAAGAAAAAAGAAAAACAATGGAAGTCTCATCCATAGCCAACCTATCTCACAGTAAGAAGGACTATTACCTTTACTCCTAGATCTTCCTTTCTGAATCCTAGAAGCTCTAAATACTTCCCCCGGGAATCATCTTCGAAATTTACCTAAGAATAAAAAAAAAAGTGAGATAATTATTCATCATATTACACAATAATGTCTAGTGCAGCAGCTTATAAATTTTCAGGGTAGATATTACAACTTAACCACTTCCGGACCGCCCATAGACTATAAACGTCCGGGAAGTGGTTGCCTTGTTCTGACAGGACGTACCTGTACGTCCAGTCAGAACACAGCAGCTGCACGGAGATCGTGCAGCTGCTTTCAATTGGAGTCGGCTGTAACTTCAGCCGGAGCTCCCAGAGAGAAGACAGGGATGATTTATTTCCTTCCCTGCCATCTCGATCGCTGTGTATACAGCACTCAATGAGCGCTGTATACACAGCTATGGACGCTGCCATAATTCAGCCACCCTCTGACCCGGCGGACACGTGATCCACCAGGAGCAGCGTCTTGCAAGAGCTGCTGGGTCCTACAGGACCCCAGATCAGCTCAGTAAGCTGTGTATACAGTGTGCAGTTATATATAGGAGAAATCAGCCTACAGTACAAAAAAATAAGTGATCAGATGTCCCCAAAGGTCTCTTATCACCTTATGGGGACACAATCTGGAAAAAAATAAAATAAAATTATAATAAAAAAGTTTAAAAAAAATGTAAATAAAATAAAAAACAAATAAATAATACGCTAATAAAACGCTGTTATTAAAGGTTATAGCCCCACCATACAAAATAAAAATTACCGTAACGGAGAGGAAAAACTATTTTATAAAGTTTTTCAGTGACACTTTGTGTTATTAAATAAAAAAAATAATAATAAATTGAAAACCAGACAATTTCCCTCCTATTATGTTTATATTTTGCTGGATATAAAAAAAATTAAAACACATTTGAAAATAAAAATAACATAAAAATAAAACCTTATGTGTCCCCGAAAAAAGACGCAAAAATTAGTTGACTGAGATATACGAGAAAAATTTTACAGACCTCATAACCGCACATACAAAATAAACCTAAAATGTGTCTGGTCCTGGACCACAAATTGGCCCGGTACTGAAGTGGTTAAAGTACAGTATATACAAATGAAGTTTAAAAAAAAAAAAAAAAAAATCAAAACTCTGCATGGGCAGCAGAAAAAGTCCTAGAAGTGAAGGTATACTGAGGATTTTCCACTGTAAAGCATGTCAACTCTTTTGCAGATTTCATGCTTTTCAAAATCAATGTAAGACATGTAACACATGGATATTCATTTTGTGGTTTTCGTTTTTTCGCTTTCTTTGGGTCATGAGATTTTAGGGTGACCCTATGGCTTACTGTTCTCTATAGGGTCACCATCTCAGGCAACAGACTTTTCTGTATGAGCCAAGCAGCATGGATTGTATCACACAGGCTGTTCACAAGGGTACACAATCTGCTATCACGAGCTACTGGTGATACAAGACAGTCCATTCCACATAATTGTAATGGAAGAGATCACAGACAAGCCTACCTGACTGCATATTTTGGTCTCTTTGCTTATTTGGGAGAATATGTAAAGAAAAGGATAATTCCACTGTCCCCAGCAGCAGTGACAGTACAATTATCTCCCAACTCTCATTCCTATGTGATGATGTGCTGTGGCATCATGGGATTGATAGTAGAGCAACGAGAATGAAATATAAAACCCAAGATGGTGCCTGATCAGGAGCTGAGAAGCTGGGTTGTGGAGATATAAGAGCAGACTACATGAAAGAAGCCCGAACAAACAGAAAAGAGATAATAAACTAACCTTTAGGAATGACCAGACATTTTTCTCAAAGTCGTTCTTTGCATCATCAATTTTTTTATGGCAGTACTCAAGGAATGCCCCTGTGCTGACCACATCTTGAAGTTTGTTAGAGCGGTTCAGGAATTCCTCCTCAGTGACCACTTGACTGACATACACTTGAAACTGTTCAGCTTGTGAATGCTGTTGGGTTGGCTGAGTCTTCTCAAGCCCAAATGTGACCAACTTTCCTCCAAACTGCAAAAAAACAAGATAGTCATTTAGAAAACTGCCGGTCACTTACTCAGTTAACAAGCGTCAGAGGATGCTGTTGGTAGCGGAACATGAATTGACTCCCCCACTGCTCACATTTATTGGTAATAGCTTGGTGATCTTAGTTGTCAGTACCTCCCACAGGTTTGAAGGAGTGTCGTAATAGAAGTGTAACTAATATTTTGGACAACTTTTGATTTTCTGAAAGCATTTGCAGTATATCAATAATAAATTTAGCAATATATTATATTAACACATTTTGGCTCCTATCCTGCATTCTTCACTCTTTTCTTTGCTCCTCTATAGAGAGGTGTAACCTGCTTTTCACTGTGTACAGTATACGGACGGTTTGAAATGAAGAGAAAATAAGGGTAAGGGCAGGGTTATTTCTAATGGGTTACACTAACATGACCACAGAGAACCAATCAGCAGTCGGTGACTTTAGGCAGAAGCGCCAAAGAGAACAGAGCGGCTCTGGAGCGCAGGGACGGTGAGGAATATTGTTTATCTCTTGGCCCTCCGCTTATTATACTGTGGAGTCGGAAGAGATCTCAGAGTATAATAATAGCTAGTGAGTGGCACAAATTGGAATTTTATTTCTTAGAATATTATACCGTGTGTAGGGGCTGCTATGGGACATAATACTGCGTGCAGAGTTGCTATGGGATATAATACCGTGTGCAGGGGCCGCAATGGGACATAATACTGTGTGCAGGGGTCACTATGGGACATTATTCTGTATAAAGGTGTTTTTTTATACACAGGTATTTTCTTTTGTGCAAGTGAACGCAGTTTTACATCGAAGTAAAAGTTCCAGTGGCCTAATAATATAGCTGCATCCAGATACATATTGTATTTCCAATATAAGGATGCTGCCATACGGTGCTACTAGACAAATACATTTACAACTAACTGGGGGCTGCATATGTACTTTCATTGCTTGTAATGGAAAAATACAGATACGTCCCAGGAAATAGCAGTAAATGCATGTGTCCTGAAACATCTGGTGGCAGCACTTCTGTGTTATGGTTTGTGGTATATGAATTTAGTATAGGGTTCGTCAAACTTACAATTATTGACTGACACTCCAAGGACCTCATCTTTAATTATTTTTTTTATTTTTTTTTTCAATTAAATTGGCACACCGAACAAAAAAGGTTGCCTAACCCTGGCCTAAAAGTTCATGAGGCAAATCAGACTTTTTTTTTTTTTTTACACTGAAACTTTTATCGGAGAACTAACAGCGGCATTCAGGTCACCCGATGTGTTATGTCACTCTGAACCAGGCTCTCTTAATCTTTCTATGAAATGCTCAATATGTGTCTAATAGGAACACATAGATAGAATGTCTTATTGTCCACATAGAAAGAACCTATATGAGTTAGAGAAGTTTTGTGGGACAATGGAAGGACTGTAGTGCTTCATTCACTAATAAAGGGTTTACCTTACTTTTTAAACTTATGTATTTTACTATCAAATGAAAAAACATGAAGGGGCTGTTTCTCGGTTCCCCCTATTAATGAAGAGCATGCAGTAACTCTAAAGCCTACTGAGGAGGAAAAAAAATGTTGCAACTGAAGAAAACTCACAGAAAATGAGGCTCCAACTGGGCGTCGCAACCACTTTGGTGGTTTTTTCAGAGGCTGAACACTGCTCTGCTGCGGGGTTTGCTGAGGAATCTGCAGAGGAGGAAGAGGTTGTCCGGTGCCAAATGGGTCCAAGTTCCCAAAAGATGAAGAAAGCTGTACAGGAAACAACCCATAAGCAAATGCGTTACATCACAAGTACAAACAAGAAACCTTCAGAAAGTAGAAAACCACTTTATGCATGTAACACTGTGAGACAGTGAAAAACTGATTAAAGCAAACTCTTAATTCATAATAAACCATTTTAGGCTGGAGCCCAATGGTTTGAATGTGGCAAAAACTGCAGCGTTTTACAGTCACTACTAAGTGTATGGGATTCAAGCGAATACCTTCCACACGTTGCAAAAAAATATACGCAGCAGAAATGCTAAGATTTCCAAAACAGCTGTGTTTTTAGAAATCGAGGTCTGTCAATTATAACAACAGAAATGCATGTGCTACCATATAGGTATAATGGAAGCAGAAAGTCTGCAGAGGTTTATTGTAGGATGCGTCACCGCTGTGGTTTTTCATGCAGTGTTTTTTTTTGCTGCGGCTCGCTATGTGAGGCCTTAGTCTTAAAAAAAAAAAAAAAAAAAGTGCAGGGGAAACCCGGTGGCTCAGTGGTTAGCCAGGAACAACATCTGCAAGGAGTTTGTATGTTCGCCCTGTGTTTGTGTGGATTTCCTCCCATTCTAAAAATACATACTAATAGGCAAAAAAAATGTACATTGTGATTTCTATATGGGGCTCACAATCTACATAAAAAAAAAAAAAAAAAGTGCAGAAAATGTATGATATCTGCTTCACTGCACATAAAAAACTGAATTACCTTATCGACCTGTTTCTGATTAAGATTGTCATTGCTTCCACCCATGATGGAATAAACACTGATCCGTCCATCGAAAGAAGCTGCAGAAAGTACCGCTGGATTCCGCGGACACCACTGGATATCAAAACACCACTGTGTGTTTGTGGGCAGTTCATATAAAACCTAAGAACAAAAAAAAAAAAATAAAGGTTATACAAACAAGGACAATACAAGGACTTTGTAGGAATCTGACTTCCCTAGACTGTTGATTATTGGATAAAAACTATGGATAGGGAATAACTTGCTTCATGGGAAAAACTCTAACACATTTGTTAACATTTCATGTAGTCACTTACCTCTCCAGTATTTGGATTTGAGCAGAGTATTTTTGAGTCTTTCCCACAGCTCAGTAACAGTTCTGGGTCTGCCATACTCCAAGCAATAGCCAAAATGCCCCTGATGTTAAAAGCATACAGTTCAGAGCATAAATCACTTACAAGATATAGACTAATATATACCAGCAAAATCATCAGGGGCCTAAACAGGTTTAAGGTTCATGCGGCATAACCATACACAATTGAAAAATATGAGGTGTATTACTATGGAGCCTGCTCCTCCGGTTTTTCCTGCAAATCCTGCGGTGGACTTGTGCATCGATTAGCTCCATTTAGTGGAGCTAATCAGATTTTGGCCACCTGCAGAGATTTAAGGTATGACAGGACGCTTCATTTTTCAGCAAACTGAAAAGTGTCCGTCACAGACCCCTATTAAAAACAACAAGAAGCAGAATTCAGGAGTTTTTCTCTTTCTGATTCTCATGTGTTTTATAGATTAGATTAAGAATGAAGCAACTCTATGTGAACATAGCCATGAAACCTCTAAAAGCATTTTCCATAGATGACAGAAACTGGAGGAAGTCTTCCTTGATCTTCATAAGGACTGGAAACTGAGAAGCTTAAAAGGTCCCTCCCCATCACCACCCACAAAGGAACACACAGAGGGCATCCTATCCCTGGTGTTTGGCCAGAAAGGGATTACATGAAAGGATCATTTTTAGCTTCTTATTGGTACATGGGAGTGTCCTGGTGATCGAGGGTCTGGTGGTTCTTCCATTCCGGGATTTAGGCACTTGAACAGAAACTGGTGGGAACTGCCTAAGGGATTCTGCTCTTCCCATGGTCACATTATATTTAAAGGGGTTGGCCACTTTCACACAGTTTGTATAAATAAAAAGTTGAAAAAAATAAAAATCAGTCCATGGTCATGTGATGAACACAAAGGTGAACATCTCGTTACCTGACAGAGGTATGATTACTGTTCCGACCATAACGAGCTGGGCACCTGTATGTCCATCACATGACCATGGACTGTACATCACATGAGCAGGGACTGGTTTGTATCCACTGAGAGTAAGCAGCATGAATGCCAGCACACAGAGATCTAGAAAATTGAGGAGTTCATAAAGAATCTATATTGGAAAATTCTATAACTTTTCATTATACAATGACATTTGTCTCTCAATATTATACTGAAAGTGGCCAACCACCTTAAGCAGGGCAGTCTGTGTACAGATCAAGGGCAAGAACCTTCAGGTGTGAACATGAAAAAGTGCAACAGCACTCTGCCAGTACCTAGAGCATTTCTGCTGAATCTCTCTGCATATCAAAAACATGAAAATTAGGTTCTTGGTAACATTTTGATCAAACTGTATAGGGCCATCTGCCATGAACCCTAACCTTCATGTGTGACCTTTATGGTGAACCGTCTACTAGAAACTTACATACCTTGTATGATTTTCCATCACTCGTAATGGTGAAGAAGCAAATCTAAGATCCCACATTTGTATCACAGGCAGGCGATCATCCTCGGAAGACAAAACCATCTGTGTAGCAACATCTGGATGCCAAGCCATGCCGGAACAATGCATCTGCCCAGCAACAGGGATACAATAAAGATTCCCTTAATATTATGGACAAGTTTAAAGACATGCAATGTAGAGTTTTGTATTGACTATACCCTGTTGCTGTGGTCGCTGACTTTGAGAATTGGTTCATTTTTCCGAAGGTCCCATACTGTTGCTCGACCACTAGGACTAGCAGAAGCCAGAATGTGTTGAACTTGTCTGTTCCATGCAATGCAGCTGATATCCTCTAGAGGCTGAAATGTTTTAAACAATAAATATTTATAAGAAATATTGTTACAGGTATCACTTTATTTAAAAAAAACAAAACAAAACAATTTTTAGTATTCAGTGTGTTCCATACACAGTGTTCAATTAAAGTCAGGCCACTGTGGAGAGTTAAAGAGAAAGTGTCAGACAAATTTATACAACCGCTCCGTTTTTCATGTGCCAAACAGTTATAACAAAAAAAGTAGTATCTAATATTAATAGGGGTATTCCGACTTTCCTCATCCACAGATTTCAGGTAAAGAAACCTGAGTTATAGGGTTGGGATCAGTTTTGGGTGGAGTCAGAGTGTGGGTTGGAAATAATAGAAGTGTACTGACTACAACTCCGGTTTCGAAATAAGATGATTCAAGCGTACCTCCAGTTGAAACTGCGTTTTCAAAAATGAATAGTACAGGTGAGAATTACAAACTTTGTAATATATCTCATCAAGGAGATCTGTTTCCTTCTCCACTTATTAAGATGTTTTCCTGCTCCTTATCTTCAAAATGACTGATTGTTTACATTATATCCATCTTCATATAAAACTATATGGAGCAGGTAAGGGTGGAGTGGGATTCTATTGCCAACTGTTAATTGACTTATTGCCTCTTTCTGTGCACTTCTAGTCTCTTATCTACCAACATAGCATTGCTAGAAATGGACAAAGTAGCAGAGCATACGAGTAGCAATTATATAGAGTGTATGTGCAACTGTCAGAAAAGTGGAGAAGAAAACATTCTTTCATATATGAATCTGTACTATTCAGTTAGGAAAAGTTGTTTATAACTGGAGGAACAAAAACAATTATTAATATTGTATAATCATTTATGGGAATCATAGCTTGCTACATATCTACTTTTATAGAAATGTAGGAAACTGTAGAAAGTTTATAATATATTATGTTTTAGCACTCTAAAGGTCCTCATTCCCGAAATAAATAGATAAAATCAAGCATCTTAGAAGTAGTCAAGGGACTGAGGTGGAGTTGGGTCGGCAGAAAAATAGAGTCAGTCAGGGGTTTGTCTTGCAGCCCTGGAAAGAAGAATCAGACATTTAAGATTTCTACGTGCCTGATCCTTGTGCTCTCAAAGTAGATAACCCAAATGTCTGATAGTTGCCTATTCCCCTCATCCTGCTGAGATCACTCAATAGTCAGCATATATATATGTATGGGGATCTTGGTTGAATTCATATTTGGCTGAAGAGTCAAATCATTCAGCCAACTTCTATGTAGGGTTTTCAACAAATGCTGCATAATCAATTATACAAACAGATAGAAGAACATATATCAGAGAAACATGCCTGCACCTTAACTTATCTGGCTGTTTTTCCACTCCTCTTTAAACTTTCACCCTGAAATCTCTACTGAACTCCAACTTGCCAAGAGGGACATAAGATTTAAGATATGTCATACTGACTCACTGTAGAAGTCTATGGAGATGATTAGGGAGTAGTGTGCAAGAAACCAGGTAGAGAGGACAGAAGAGACTTCATGCAGCTAAATAAGAGGCTTTCTAATTCACTCCAAATACTTTATTCACATAAGTGCCTCTCTAAAATGTCCTATACGATCCTGCTGCAGCCTCTGAGACAAAAGAAATGTTCCTATACTTTTTGTTGTCTATTGCAGACAACTTGCCTGCAATAGACAATAGACTATCGCAGTCAAGTCATATTATGCCTACAATACTGTTATTTCTCATAGTCTCAATGTACTATTGATTGATGCAAAGTCCTTCGAAAGGATAGATGCCCTTTAAGTAATCGCTTGTACTAAACTTAAGGACCCCTTGACTGTCTCCACAATATTTCTACAAGATTATTTTAAGGTTATACAGAGAATCCTGCAGTTAAAACTTTAAACAAACAATATGCACATATAGGGATATAACTAAGCATAGGGAAAACCATGGCATCTTACCTGTGATTTAGCTCCAGGGGTCATTGGGACAGCTAAATTATTACAATCCCAAATGTAAATTTCAGATTCATTGGCACCAGAAGCAAAAAGGTTTGTCTATAAAAGGAGGAAAGCACAAAAGATTACATAACTGCTATCGATAAAAGACATACAGGCAACATAAATTACTAATTTATGTTGATGACATTGAACATGACCAGTGCAGTGCCTAGATCTAGCCACCTATGATGGCCAATAACTAGTAAAACTTAGCATCACTGACCACTCCAGGTTGGTGGAACTTTGTATGCAGTGCCAGTTATACAGTATATGTGTCCTCCACTCATAAGTGTATCAGTTTATGCCCACCCATAGAGAAATGGATGCTACCTCTACAGTACAACAACCAATGCTTGCACAAACACATGCCAATAATGTAAGATAAGAACCCTTACCTGAAATGGGTTTACATCCAAAGCTCTAACTGGTCCAGTATGTTTATCCTGCTGAGAAATTACCACATTACTGTCACCAGCCAAAATCTTGGCTGGGTCATAAAGAATTACATTTCCATTCTCTCCTCCAGCAATGAGAACACCAGAAATGCTGCTTTCAGAGTTTATCCTATGTGGCCCCCAAATTAGCTTATGGTATCTGAAAATAAAAATAACCATTATATAATAGAAGGCAAACATAAGCGTTAAATTTAAATAGTGATTAGCTGAAAATTCATATTACATACAGATTACATTAATAGATACAACACGTGAAACTAGTAATAAAATATAGCAACTCAGCTAAATCTTTCAGAGGAAATGATATCTTCTAGATAAATGGTTTATAGTGAATAATATACTTTATTGTAAAGCATATAGAATTTAGTGAAGCTTCTCCAAAACCCCTATCGCTATATCTAGAGCAGATTTTTGAGGACATACTGATAGAATTATATGTAATAGAGATAGTCAAGACTTGATGACAGGTGCTCTATATTAATAGTTATATCCAACTTAAAGGGGTTTTCAATTGGATCCTCAGGATAGGCCATCAATATCTGATCGGTGGGAGGCCAGCACTTGGCACCTGCACCAATCGGCCGGTCAGGACTGTTGCTGTGCACTATACAGTGTACAACCCCAGAAAAAGTAGGCTCTGTAGATTATATAGTAGCTCTGCACTGTTATTGCAGCTTTGTTCCAATTCACTATAAAGTAGAGTTGTAATAACACCGCTCGGCAACTATACAGTGTACAGAGCTAGCAGCTTCCAACCTCGCACACTGTATAGTACCAGGCCTGTCAGTAGTCCAAAACATTGGTTCAGCGTGAGGGCCAAGTGCCAACCCCCAAACTGATGAGATACCTATGGCCTATACAGAGGGCAGGCCATAAAGCACAGAAAACTCATTTAAACATGATCAGTACCATATAATAACATACTGCAAAAAAAAAAAAAGTATACATGAAAAAAAACGGACCAATTACCTATGAGAGGATGTAAAAGTAGCACATGACTTCATATCTAATGATGGATCATCCAAATCCAGCTCAAATATCTCTAAAGATGCATTTGTACTGAATGTGGCATCTAGCTGTTGCGCAGAGGTACCTAGAAATACAATAAAAGAAGCAAAGCTTTAGTTACTTAAAGAGAACTGGCCACCCTATACAGATACCCCATAGTGTTGGGGGAAGAATCTTTATGTCAAAATATCGGCATTTACCTTGACAAAATCCTGGCCCCAATCGTGTTATCATTGCTATTTTACATGCGACACTATGGATCACCTCAAAAGACTGGAGGGGATTCACATGGGGAGTGATTGTATTTTGGCATCAATTGACATAGAAGACCTGTACTCTTCGATCTTTCTTCATCAGGGATCAATGGCAGTTAGAGTCTTTCTGGAGACAAGGGGCTGTCACTTGCCCACAATGTGCTCATATTGCGGTTACTATTCTCCCTTATCCATAACTATTTCCTATTTAGCAACAGAGCCTTCCATCAGCCCAGGGATTGTGCTATGGGGAGTTCATATGCAACTTGTTATGCCAATCAGATCCTGGGCTGGTCGGAGCAGTCACTAGGAACGGGTCAGGGAGGTTCTGAGTAACTGGACCACGTGCACATGTGGGGGAGATACACAGATACACAGAACATTTCGTAATCTGGGAGGGGGTCTCTTCAAGAGTTTGAACAAGTAGAGCTGTCGTTAAATGTGAACGCTATCAGGCTACACTTTACATTTGAGACCACCCTGATCAGCTACACTTTTTTTGGATTTGTGCACTATGAAGCCTAGAGAAGGGAAATTCAGACTGCCATTTTCCGGAAATCTACAGCAACTAATTCATTATTACGGTGGGAAAGCCACTATCCTTAATCTCTGAAAAAAGGCATCCTGAAAGGCCAGTATCTACAAGTCAGTCACCATTGTTCTTCCACTGCTAAATTTATCAAACAAGCTGAGGCTCTAAGAACTAGATTTACAGCCCGGGGATACCCTGATGAAATGCTTTGTCCTGCTTTTAGATATGCTTTGTCCTCAGATTGCACCCCAAAACCTACATAGAATAACCTGCATCTGATTCGCATGATTGCTTCATGCTGCCTGCCAGTGAGATTTGTAGTATAATCTCTAACCTTTGGAGTATCCTGACTATAGACCCCGATGTAGGACCCGTTATTGGTCAACAACCACAGATAACTTATAGCAGGCTTATATAGGGTTGTAGCATTAAAGGGGTTGTCCAGGATTTTTTGTTTTCCATTATGCTGGATTGTGAAGCCCCGTGCCTATTGTTCATTATAGCCCAACAATTTGGGGCACACTGTGCAGATGTTTTTTGTCTTATGTTTTGGAATTGGATGCCGGAAACATGTACCTGTAATAGATTACTGTAATCGTATTTGTAATTGTAAGGTAACACTGGGAAGAAAATAGAAGATGTGCACAGGCTGTGTGCAAGAGGAGGTCCTACCTACCCCATCACTGCACTGCAATTACAATAATTGTACATTTCAGAACATGGAGGAGGTCGCCTGAGGGAACCTCCGACCAAGTACTAAGTGATCCATTCCTGTGGTTGGAAACATCTTTCATATAATGCCTAAAATGATGTTATTTCTCATGGACACTCTTTAAGTAAGTCTCCCTTACTAAAGCTAAAGACCCCTCAGCTGTCACCACAACATTTCTAAAAGTTTATACCAGGGGTATAAAGAGAATCCTGCAGACTGGCATACACATAGGATTTATACAGTTTGGGTTTACATTAGAGTTGTCTAACACCTCCACCAAGCTTGTTACAGAGCACAATACAGTGATAAACAACATACCTTTGCTTTGTATTATCATATTTATACATTTGGAGAAAAACAACTTTGAAATGCTATGCCAATTAGGCAGTTGGTGCACTAGGGGCGGGCCAATAGCTCCCTGAAGCATTGCTCTTGCCACTCAGACCCCTACCATCTCCTGCCAGCACCACCCTATGCAATAAAAAGCTAATCCTCCCCTTCACCCAACTTACTTGAACTGCTTCATTTGCAGAAAACCTGGAAGATGTTTTTCTCCAAATTTACAAAAGTGACATAAACATCACACCTTTGTTATATATAACTGTAATGAGCTCTGTAATTAAGTGGCAGCAGTTGAATATCCTTGGCGGAGGTGGTAGACTCCCTTTAAACAAACAATAAGCATAATTTATATCGGGTCATGGATAGTGATGGATAGCCATATCCGTATTCACAGTTATAAAGTGGAGGCTATGAATCACTAAGTAGGACCACCTCCATAACTAGATGACTTACGAAAAGTTATAAATCTAAAGAATAGAAAGAGAACATACACGAATGACCAAAATTCACAGAATTGCTTCCCACAAAACTATTGTATGCACCAATCAGCTTAACTCTACTATAACAGGTTGGTGGCAGAATGGGCTGCCATCGCTTTAAACAGGACCTTTCACCATCTTCTCCAAATCAAGTTCTTGACATCCATTAATAGGTGCTACTCTACTGATTCCAGCACAGTTGGATTTTTTTTCTCTTTAGCCCCCTCCATTCCCAAGCAACAAGTGCAGTTAGTTTTGGTATCTGATGTGCTATTTAAGCTCTGTGATGCCATAAAGGTGGTGTCAGGCAGGGGGACGTGACTCAGAACTGCAATAAGAGGCAGCCAGTGTCAGATTTTAGAATCACACCGCTTGCTTGCTCCTGTTTGACACCACCCTCCTGACAATACAGAGTCTAAATAGCATATCAGACACCAAAACTAACAGCACTGACTGCTCAAGAATGGTGGGGGCTAGAGAAAAAATTTCAACTGCATCAGAATCAGCGGAGCACCAGCTATTACCTAATGTAAAGATCTTGACTTGTAGGTGGTAAAAGGTCCTTTTTAAGTAAAGATAACAAAACAGATATTTGTAAGGTAGCCCTTTGAAATCACCGATATGGTTAAAACAGAAGCTATGTTTTAGATTACAACTGAAAGAGCTACATAACTACATATAAGTTTTAAGTTAATTTTAGACTATATGATTGAAAACCAACCAGCCTAAGGGCGTAGTGTTGCTTCTTACAGACAACTATGTGAACAATTCAATATTACGAAAGAAAATGAGCAGCAGTTTTAGGAATAATGTATACAAAATTATATAGACATTTAGGCTATGGTCACGCAGACCATCCCCCATTCTGCTTGAAATATGTGGACAGAAAAGTCCTGCATTATAGGCTAAGAAGTCCGCAGGTTTCAATGGGTAACCGCTTTTTAAGTTGTTAGGGTTTCCATTTTTCAGGGCCCAAGCAGTCCCGAATAACGGAAACCCGAACGCTTGTGTGAACTTAGTGTTTGGGTTGTGGCAGTTGTGGCCACCATCACAATTTCTAAGCGTATACTTCTTAAAGGCTATTTGAGTCACATCTAACAAGAGGACACAAGCAATGTCACATCATCCCAATTGATCCAGGCCTTGCAGTCGTAAATATGTAGATGGCGGTAGCGTTTTACAAGGAATAAGGCTTTGTAAGTGAGCTAAGTATGTAGTACCAAGAACAGGTCTGGATACAGTCAGGACAAAGAGTGTATTTATTATTATGCTTACTTATATAGCACTATCATATTCCGCAGCGCTTTACAGACATTGACAGTCACTGTCCCATATAGGGCTCACAATCTAAATTCCCTATCAGTATGTCTTTGATGTGTGGGAGGAAATCGGAGTACCTGGAGGAAACCCACGCAAACACGGGGAGAACATACAAACTCCTTGCAGATGTTGTCCATGGTGGGATTCAAACCCAGGACTCCAGCGCTGCAAGTCTGCAGTGCTAACTACTGAGCCACCATGCTGCACCGTGTACAGGAAATCTCTCTCATACAAAACTGCTTAGAGAATACTTTACATTTTGAGACTAAACATAAGGCAGCAGCAAGGACATGCATTACATTACCTAAAAGCAAGGCACAATATGTGCCTTAATAAAAGTGTTCAGCCTGATTCCATCATACAAAACGTAGGGAACATGTAGAGATATTATTTCAGAAACACTGAATATTGCAGGACAGCTTTCCTCAGTTCACTGAGAATCAGTGATACATATAAAGCGTGGTGGGTAAAACAGCACTAAGGCACTCACCTGTTGCAAGGTATATGGGATGCTGCTGAGATGGGCTCCAGGACTGCATGGCAGTACGGTCAATCTCTTTTAGCTTCATTCTACAAACAAACAAAAAAAAAAATCCTAAATTATTAGAATTAATTAGACTAGTGATGGACCCAAACAGATAAAGTACACAAGGGAACAAGGAGGCGTTTTAGTGGACCAGTAAGAACTTTTAGTCACTACCCTCTCCACAGCGGGTACAGGAAACAGGTTTTGAATTGCCTTCATTAACAAATGTTCCGTAAAGACATACGACTCTCATTCCGTAGTCATTCCTATGGGTGCCAAAGCTCTTCCAGAAGGTGCCCCTTACTGAGAGAATACAACAAGGTGCTCAGAGCCTTAAGATCTGCACATGCATCATTTACAATCTACTTTCCCGACGACACTCTGCTAATAGGTACAATGAACAAGAGCTTACATATTAACAGCCGCAAAATGAGAGATGACCTTTAAGCACAACGATCTATAATATTTGTTGTATCGAAGCTTAAAGGGAGTCTATCATTTGATTTAGGCAAATTTCACTAATGACACGTTGCAAAGCCTTTAGAAAACTGCGTTTTATGGAAAAAAAACAAACAAACACTTTTTTCTTATATGCAAATGCTGTGCACAGATAACAGGTCAGCAGTCCTCCGACGCGCGATGCAAATCCAGGACTAGCGTACAGCGCATACACAGGATTTGCATCGCACATTGGAGGATTGCGACAAATAAGTAGAGGAGGTTACCTTAGAAAAATAGGGGCGGGTAACAAAGCAGGAGTAAGTGGAATACTAAGGATGATGGTGCTGTGCTTGGAGCACAATGGGAACGCCCCCTGTGTTCCGTGCACATCATTTGCATATAAGAAAAAAAAAGTGGCTATTTTTCAAAAAATGCAGTTGAATAAAGATAGGGCTAAAATAGCCTTTCTAAAGGCTATTCCAATATATCATTAGTGTAATTTCCCTAAATCAAATGATAGACTCCCTTTAACAGTGGCCAAGTACGTCTAAATGTCAAGTAGGCTCTATCACCCAAGGAGTTATTTCCAAAGCTTTACTTTAGTCATTCAACAAAAGAAACCTCAAAGTAGCCGAGACCAATGTGCTACCAGGTTATTACCGTACATTCCAGATGAAGAGGGAAAAACACTGCATGCATTTTTGCGGTAGCGATCCTGGATTCTATAGCCATCTTTGTCCAGACATTAAATATAACGTTACAAGGCACAATATATTATGGCGATAGTATATTTAGATATAACTCTGGCAGTATGACACATCTGGATTTAACAACTCTTTCTAACTGATTGCAGAGTCCCTAATGTAAATTTTGATGGAGGACTGATGTTTTATAGCGTTGCTTTTCAGGGCTAGTGTTTTCAAGTGGCCTAAACCAGTAACAGTTCCACGTATGGCGTATACCACATATATGTCAGGCAAACAGTCTTCAAAACTGAACCGCACAGAAAGATCCATAGATAGAAGGAGAGCGTGGCTGGACTGATAAAGGAGTTAGACTATGGACAAATATAATGTTATTAGTGGGAAAAGCGCTGTGGCCATGTTTCAAATTATGTGACTGAAATGTGGCAAAGTCTGGAAAGGTTACATCAAATGAATGGGTGAGAAAGAGTCCTGCAGGTTTCCGTCTCCTGCTCTGTTTTATGCAGGAAACGGAAACCTGCAGAACGGACACCTGGGCGCAGATGTGAACGAGCCCTAACCTGCACTATAAAGGGAGTCTTAGGCTGGACCTATATACAGTAGATATAACACTCGTAACGCACGCCAGCACTTGTTTGGTTGACTGCTCTCTCTTCCATGCCCCCAAAACACATACGATATAGGAATAAGGAGAACCCCACTGTCCTTCGGAACAAGGGTTGGGTATGTGAAATCCAACTACCCAATTCTCATGAAAAAATTGTCATTTTCAATCTACATCAAATATATATGGGCTTTAGATACCGTTCATAAGACAGAAAAGGAGGTCAGGTAAAATCTATGCAGTTCATCCACGTGGACGTGCCCTTAAGCATAAGCTGAAGTTTGTACTTTGAACCTTATCTGCTATATGTCTGCAGCAGCTAGAACAAAACCTTATCAGCACTTAGGCATTAAGCTATTTAGACATGAAGCTACCTGGAAAAAATTCACTTCAATAGCAAAAAGATTTCCTTTGGATGGAAAAAAAAAGATATTTGAAGTCTTATAACAAAAAATGGTTATTTCATTTGTGGAATTGGCACCATTGTACATAGATGACTTAAAATGGTTGTACAAGATTTAAAGGGATTCTATCATTAAAAAAACGGATTTAAACTAATAGCACATAGGAATAGCCTTTATAAAGGTTATTCATCTCTTACCTTTATCTTGAAGGTCCGCGCCGCCATTTTTTCATTTTTCTTCTTTATACTAATTGCGCTCAAGCAGCTTAGGGGGTGTGCCCTCTGTGCACAGTATTCCAGCGCTGCCTTTCTTCTGTTCAGTCCGGCATTCTCCTCCTCTTCTTACAGGAGACTACTGCAAAATGGCCAACGAAACAGCCGACTGAACGTGTCCGTCGGCCATTTTGCGGTGGTCTTGTGCAAGGGGAAGCGCTATGAGCGCTGGAATGCTGTGCTCATAGTCCAGAGGACTCGCCCCCTGTACTTTCTGAGCGCAATTAGCATAAAGAAGAAAAATTCAAATATGGCGACATGGACCTTCAAGATAAAGGTAAGAGATGAGTAGCCTTCATAAAGGCTATTCCTACGTGCTATTAGTTTAAAACCGTTTTTTTAATGATAGAATCCCTTTAAAAATATCCTTATCTTATTCAAGTGAATGAATCTGAGCTTCGGTAGAATGTAGAAAAGATTTCTGGAAGAAAGCAGATATGTTATTTAATTTCATGCAGCTTCTTTCACAAGTTTGATACAAAAAAAATAAAAGGTTGTGAAAAACAGACGCAACATCCCTTTTCTTCAAGCCTGTTTAGCACCTGTGGCGATGCATGGATCTCTCACATTAGTCTATTGATGGATCTGTTAAGGTGAACAAAAATAGGACGCATCCTTCTTTTTAGCAGGTATCTGTGAATAGTCGCACTGAAAGCAATGCATCAAGGGGCCATGTATCACTTTTTTGTGCATGAACTGTTAAAACTGCTTTTTTTTTTTTAAGAGGTTTTTCTTCATAGTATGAGGATCTCTAGATGTTCACATCAAATTTGAATCTTCCAAGAGAAGTATATGCTGTGACAATATCCAGATGTACCGTATACCTCCAATGGAAGTTTCCATAGTATGCCACTGTGACATATGTTGGAGCATGTATTTTGACCATTGATCATTTTCAAAAAAATACCACTCAGTATATGTTGTTGTTTTTTATTTTGTGATTCACCATGTGGGAAACCACAGTCTGAAGCACTTAGCAGGATAGTATTTAAGTAAAAAAAAAAACAGCCCAACAAAGGCCAAGAGTTTTCTTAGCTCGTACTCCAAATGTGACCATACATGATGTGAATTTTTACATATGGTGGCATATGAAGTAGTCATTGTTTGTCGATTGCTGGGAGAGAGAACAGATGCACTGGACCGCTTACAAACAAGCAAAAGGAGCTTTAGAAAACTAGACATAAAAATATATTTGATTAAAAAAACTAAGTAGATATTTACAGTATGGGTTCTATTTTTTTAATTTTCTATATTAAAAATAGACAAAAGTAGGTCTGTGTTCACATGTGCTTTACATGCTCCATTAGAAGTATCCATTGTACATTTTCTGTAAAAGGTGACAAAAGATGGACAGACCCCTTCATATTTAACAAAGTCTATTGAGCATAGTATGCGTCTGTCCTGTGATCGATACAACAATGTCAGGATTTTAGCTTTCCCTGCTCTGTATGACAGTACAAAATCAGTAATGCAAGTGCAGATGTGAACCTGCGCAAAATTTATTATACACCAACACCATACTTTTTCCTGTTAGACAACTTGACTGGAAAAAGTAGACTACGCCAGCGTGCAAACTACAATAAGAAGAATACTGAGAAATTGACGACCACCTAACACTGACATTACCAATTTTACAAAATATTTTTGTGAACAAAACTTAGCTGAAGTGATTAGGAAAATGTTTGTTCTCGTACTGAACTAAGACAGCCATAAAGATAAAGAACCTGGGAACTGGGAATTGATTATTTGTTTTTATATGTATATAATAAGCCTCTTCCCCCCTCCCTCCTGTAATCCTATCCCTATGTGTCCAGTTATACATATATATGCAGCCTGCAGAAAGTATTTTTAGATATATCGGAAGAAGCTTCGAAACGTCATATTCTGTCATCATTATGAGTTAGCCATTAAAAAAAGGTATCACCTACTGAAGACTTGCAAGTTTTGTGATAAGTGATAGCATACCTCTAAAACGGTAAAAGTAAGGAAAAAGCTTCCTCAATAGACAATGTCATTTATATTCCCTGTGCTGTGCACAAATATGGGTACACCATGACATGACGTTTTATTGCGGCTTGGTTTATGTTATTTCCACTTTACAAGACAGGGGCTGGGGGCTCTTCTTTTGCGATATGGTGGGCACACGCACACTTGCTCGGACAATCAGTGTGAGCTGGAGGATATACTTGGGATTTTAGGGAGTGAGGGATTAGTGTTAGAAATTATCCCTTTGGTATTGTCTAAGTTTGCTACCGGGTCCCACTCCCTGACTGCATACAACTTTCATGAGCTGTACTGTTGTGGGTCTACGTATGTTCGGAATAGAATGTCTCAGAGAAGCAATTTGTATAGACCACTAAAAGTGTGTCACATAGTGACCTTTACAAAAAAAAAAAAAAAATTACATTTTTTTTTTTTAGAAATATTTAATAAAAGTGAAGATTTATATCTTATTCCTCCAGTTTGTTGGAGTCAGTGAAATAGTTTTTGATACTGAGAGGAGAGTGTATTCAGAAATCAGTGATTTGGTTTCACACGATCAAGACTAATAGGTAAGAGACACTATTCTTCGCCATAATGGAAATGTTCTCTATAACCACAGCAATCCTTTTCAATTAACTAAATTTAATTAATTTATAGAATTTGGCGAATTTTGAACCTACTGTAGCTCTTCCTCTAATAGAGCAATATGTAGTTGCTACTCATGACCTTGACAGAGACGCTCCAACTGAGATTTCAAGATATTGGAAAGGTGCATATGGAGTTTTTTGAATGCGGATTTTGATGTGGAATCTGCCTCAAGATACGCCGGCAAAAAAGGCTCCCATTCATTTCAATGGGAGTCACTCGCTTCTTTTCCCCGCTAGCGGGAAAAAGAAGCGACATGCCCTTTCTTCCCACGGATTCCACGGTGCGAGACTCACTCCCGATTAGGCCCATTCATTCAGGCCTAATCAGGAGCAGGATGCTGCAACGGGATGCCGATTGAACAGGCCATACCTTAGCTTTCTCTGGTGGTCCTATATAAATGTATGGAGAAAGGTAAAATATGCAACTGACTGAACCTCATATGGGATCAATTTTTCACAGTCAGACTGCATATTCCTATTATAAATGGCAAGGGTATAACAAGCTCAGACTCAAGCTAGCCCACAGCCTGACGCAAAGGTCAATAAAATTCCAGGTGACGCTGAATTTTGTAAAAAAAAAAAAAAATGGCAGTGAAACACTAATGCAATGTCTTTTTTTTCACATCAGTTTTGTATCCCTGGGGCAGCCATTTTCATGGACCTCTCATAGACTTGAGTCTATTGAAGGATTTGCAAAAATCAGCAATATTTGGACATGTCATATTTTTTGACAGTTCAATAAAATGATCTATTGAAAAAAAAAAAAAGACATGTGACTGGCCCCATTATAATCAATGGGAAAGCTTTATGAAGAGTGGTGTTTACAACGTCAGTCTTCACAGCTGCTCCAGAAGAGGGTATGAGGCACATGCCTCCTCATAAATCAGGGGTGCCCTCTGCAGGGCCGCGGACCTGCACTGAAATCTGGGGCAGACCCAATAAACTGTCATAAATGACCATGAAGCTGGCTGGTTGGTGGCCCCTGTTCCTTTTCAGTAATGTTACAAGGGCAGCGTAAACGAGAAAAATGTTGGAAATATTTTTCGAAAAACCTGACAAATTTGCAACTTTTTCTTGCCTTGTATACCAGAAAACAGCAGCCACATGAGGCCTCTGACATTGTTGGTATTATATAATGCTAGAAAGCTGATAGTATGCTGCACTGAGCGCACTTATCAGCTTATAGCTGGTATCCCTGGAGTGCCGAAGCTAACCTCCCCTGTCAGAAGGGTGGACCTTACAGTTGAGAGTCATCACTGAATTCAGCCCAACGTCAGCTTGCTACTGGGCAATAAAACCGATGATGTCAGAGAACATGAAAGTTCCTCTTTAATCTCAGTAAACCACAATGTTGCTTTCTTTGTAATGTTCCGGTTACTTTATGTTTTAATAGGGTAGTAATGCTACTACAGTTTGGAGTCTGTGTAATAACCGCCAATCCCAAACTCTTCCATGGCTCTGCTGAGGGAAAAAGAGAATACCATAGCGTTTTAAAGAGGACGTTTCACGTCTTATGAGATGCGCGTTATTTCAATCAACTTTCCTGGTATGCGCCCCGATGCTGTAGATATTAGTTGCGCTAGTTTTAGCACCGATATCTCTGCACTGTCAGAAATGAAGGCAGCGATTATTGTAGACTGTAAGGCCCGCCATTCTGTAAGGTAAGGTGTTAGCGGGGCAACGATAATTGTAGACTGTAAGGCCCACCATTCTGACAGTGGAGAGATATCAGCTTTTTAGCTGTATATAATACCGCACCTCTCAGAGGACATGAAAGGTTCTCTTTAGGTAATATAAAAATAATTCTAACTTTGGTTAACTAGAACGGTGATGGAAGGCTGGGTATTGAGATTTACTACAGCTCTGTATAGACATGGGTACAGAGATCTAATATTTTCTGGTAAGTGCTCAAGGTTGTTGTGTCTGTACCTTTACAATGGCCAAAGATAAGACAGCTAGCCCTTGGGTTACATACTGTGAATGGTTGCTACGTTCCAGGGAATCTACCACTTCCCCCAATTATATTCAACTGTCACCGCCATGTTACAGAGCACATTACAATGATACACAACATACCTTTGTTAAGTATGTCACTTTTACAGATTTTGGGAACAATGACTTTGAAGTCTTATGTAAATGAGGCAGTTTGTGAACTAGGGATGGGTGTTCAACTGGAGCACTGCTCTTACCGCTCAGGCCCCTACAATCTAATGTCAGCACCCCTACCCATTCAATGACAGCCGATTTGCCCACTGCTATGACATCACCCTTCCTATTCGAGAAGCAAATGCAGTGCACCCAGGGCTGAAGGCCCGCCTCCAGTACACCAACTGTCTCATTTGAATAAGACTTCAAAGTAGTTTTCTCCAAACCTACAAAAGTGACATACTTAACAAAGGTATGCGGTATATTACTGTAATCTGCTCAGTAATACGGTGGTATGCTTGGGAAGATGATGGACTCCCTTTAAAGAGGTTATGTCAAAGACTTTTTAATTTGGTATAAGGAAAATGTTTGTTTTTGTACTGTGTTAGCCAGTGGGTATGAAACAAAAAAAAAAAAAAAAAACTTGCGAGACTCGCACGTTTTTTTTTTTTTTTTATTTCAAAGACTTTTTAAATCAAAGTTTTATTAGACCATCCTATGAATAGTCAACCAATACGGGACGCTGATACATTGGAATTTTTCAAAGCTTTGAGCTCATACTGCACATTGAAAAACTTGTGAAATCTGCATTGATTTCAAAGGGAAATCTATGCAGAAGCTCACACATTCCTTGATATTACTATTGTGGGTTTGATATATGTACTGTTGAAAAGACAATTGACATGACACATAGGTTAGGCCGTTGTAAAGTGGTAAATCCATGTGCAATCTCGTAGCACGTCAAACCATATATTTTATAGCCTCACGTTCACTATATAGGATCTTCTGCCTAAGAACAGAGCAGGAATCGTTTTTTCCTTCAAGCTGAAATGAATATGAGTAAAATGAGAGGCATTTTTGGAGATTTTGAGACAAAAAAAAAAAACGCCATAAAATAAACTCAAAAACTCAGTGTGAACATAGCCATAGGAATAACGTTACAGGACTATTTTATCCGGCTATGAAATAACACAGGGTGACGTCCCATAATGGGGTTAATCTCCTCTCTGCTTTCACTACCATCACTGACAGATTTACAGATCAGACCAGGTTTCCTTCCATGACATTGGGGCACTGCAGATTTGCTGTAAGAATTGTACAATGTCTAGAAGACCAAGAGTGAAAGCCCTTTAGGTACAGCTGTAAGACTAGAAGGAGGCCACAAGGAAGTGTAAACACAAGCCAGGATGGTCAGTGATCGCCTTCCAGAAGGATATGGCTGCCCAGCATGCTGGAATATCGCACTCCTGTAAAGTGCCAGCGCAGATGCCACACACTCACCTGTCTCCAGATCAGGCTGCACACAGGGGAGGAAGGGAACTTGTATCTTCTACACGTAGACAACACGAAGACTTCGGATAAAGCCGGTTACCAGCAAAGAAACTGGCCCAGAAAATGGCATAAACCTGGGTACGAAAAAGAAAGCTTCCGGAGAGGTTCCCTGAGGGGCGACAGCCGAATGCGGCACACTCCGGGATCTCTGGGTTGCTGTGGTGCTAACGTCCCTCCGGCCTCTGCCCGGCTCTCTAGCGCCCAGCGCCTCCCCTCCACGTCCAACTCAACGTGGCAACAAGAACTCCGCCCACACAGGCCTACACCGCAACCTGGACTACAGTAGCCGTACAGTCTAGTGGGCTGACACGCAGGCGCCCGGCAGACATTGCGGCTTGTACCGTGTATTACTATTGTCTACAGTATCTCGCGTCGCTTAGTTTATGATACATTAACCTCAGAGCTGAAACAGTAGAAAATGGGAAAAATTAGAATAACGATAATGATAGCGCCAGAAACAAACATGGCCACTGTGTGTACAGAGGAAGTGACGCGCAACGCAACAACGTCACATCTACGCAAAGCTGGAAGTGACGTTCTATACGTTACTTGGTTACGTAAAGAGGCTATAACCTCGTGGCATCGGGAGGACGGTCATTTGATCCTTGGGCTTGGAGGAGGTGAGTTGGTGGTCTGATTGCGCTGCTATCCCTCCGTGGCTTTGGCTGCTTCGTGCTATAGTTTGTCACGTTGGGAGTCTTGTTATCCTTTACGTGGTTTTATGTAAGGATATCGTGTAGAATATGACGGGTTAGATGAATATAGTTGCATTTGCCATGAGTTGCATGTATACATTCAGTCCCATAGACGTGCTCTGTATGTCATTGCACTGCCACTTACTGGGGACATGCTGGTGTGGTCTCTTATCTACTAGATATTGTGTGATCCAAGCCTCTCTAGTAGAAAATAAGGGGCTTCACATGGATGGCCGCGTGCTATTGTGCTGTTTGTACATAGCTTAAGGCAGCAGTCACGACTACTTTTCAGCTATGTTGTCGGATTTATTACTGGTTTGGCGGGAGAGGGACTCCTAGTAGTAGTTATGCCTCCCAGGACATACTGCCCCCTACTGATTAGTGCCTAATGGGTCTGGCTCTTGGTGTGTAAGGAGATACTAGTTCTGCTCCCAGACCTTGTATTGCAGATCTAGTCCTCTGGGAATGACTTAAAAGGAATCTATCACCAGGATAAAGCTTAGTAAACCAGCAACTCAGGCTTGGCTGAATGCGATGGTGTCTTGGGTTTTTTTTTTTGTTTTTACTCTGCACCCCCCCTTCTTTACTCACAATTAACATTCATGCTGCAGAGATTTTTTTTTTGCGATATGAAAATGAACAATCTAGATTCTAGGGCATCGAGGATGTCTCCAAACTGCTATGCTACATGACTTTGACAGCACCAGGGAACTAAGCTGGTGCCTTGCCCTGTCACTCGAAGGGAGGGGGAAAGTAGGTCTATTAGAGCAGTGCATAACAGTTTGGAGTAGCTGAGTTGTCTGATGACCCAGATTGCGAATCTGCAATGCATTAACACTGGAGAGTCCAGCTTATCTAAATGCAATGCTTGTCTAGCTGGGGTGATGGTTTAATATGCTTCACCTTTTAACAGGGAACGTGGCCTGAGGGGAGTACTAGCAGTTTGGGGGTCTCTCAGCAGCTGTGTTCAATGATAAACTTTTAGCTAGCTTTTTTTCTCTCCTCGATTTAATGGTGCCAAAGTATTCCACAGTGCTTTAACAGGTAGCAGTCACTTCCCCAAGTAGAGCTTACAATCCAGATGTGTCTGAAGTGTGGGAGGACACTTGCCTGGGAAAAATATATAAAAACCCCATACAGATGTTGTCCCTAGCTGGATTGGAACCTAGAATCCCAATACTGCAAGGCAGCAACGCTAAACACTGCTCATGGCTCACATCCAATGATTAAAATGTATTTCTGCTGTTCACATCATGACTGCTGTGATTATACGTATCAAATATGAGGATGTGTTCTAGAGAGAATACTAGTCTTACAAATCTAAGATACCTAAGTAACTGACTTGTGTTCTATTGTAGAGGCTGTCTGGAATGAAAAATGTATCCCTTGATACACCTACCTCAGAAGAATGCCTATGGACTTGACAAGCCACCCTGAATGTGACTGGCACCTTGCTCAATACCAAAATGAACAAGTGAGTCTGTATTACGAATGTCATGAAACTAGCTGTAAGGGACTGCCCATGATATCAAATCTCTGGCTTTCTAGCATCCAGTGATGAAGCCTTTTTACTGCTGTTCACATCATGATGTAACTGTGATTAGCACTTAACTGGCTGAGGATGACTACTAAAGACTTGGGCACATACATCCACTTACAATCTAAAAGGGCAGATCAAATCAGTTTAAGTTTCTTGGCTATAAAAAAAAAACCTGTTTGCAGATTAATTCCCTTGAAAGCTGTGCATTACATTTAATATGAAGGAAACTCAAATTGGTCCAGCCCTCTACATAATCTCTGTAGTCTTGTAGAGAGAAAATGTAGGCAAAAATGTCTTTAAAATCTAATACATTGAAATGAAAGATGTGCAGAAGAAACATGCTAGTTAATACGGTCCTGTGGTTACAGCAGCCTGGACTCTGATGCAGACACTGTGTAGAATGGTTAGTGGACCTTTCATGTCCTTGGGCACATGCGGTTTTATATACCGATTAGAAAGAAGACTGTGCGCTGAATTCAGCACACTCACACTGTTGGCTTTCCAGTTATGTACCCCGGGTGAAGAGCTATGCTGTAGACATGTTTAAAATGTGCTGAGATTGTAGCTGGGTCCAACAAAGTTACTGTAGATTTGTCTTAGTATTAGATAAGTTGTCTGATGTGACGCCCCGTCTTTGGACACAGGATCCAGGCTTACATTGAAGTGCTCACTGGCTTCTAATCCATACTGACGGAGGTGCTCACTGCAAGTGGTGAATTGCATTAATCACTCACTATTCTGCTTCCAACTTCCATTCCAGTGTTGAATGATGACTGCAGCTCAATTCTTGCTTTAGGGACTGCTGATGTAAGCTCTCACTGTACTTCTAAAATAAGGATTGTGCCTGTGGCCATGCATTGGGTATCTGTTACTGTGTTCAGTGTAGCATGTAATATACACCTCAGTGTGGGGGCCATTATGCTACATCTGGGGGGGGCATTACATCAGAGTTTTATAAGTGATTACTACTTTGGGGGTACTTGGTTGGGACTTCTCACTAGAGTACTTTCGTTGGGCATTGCTGTCCTAAAGAACTGGTGTTCTAGTAGGACTGGGCAATTAATTGAAAAATCAATTCACTATTTTATTTTGGGTAATAATTGCTAAGCCCTAAGTTCTTGTGATCTGACCTGAGTGTTTATAAAGAAATTTAGGGTAAGAACAGTGTGGCCTTTTAGGGGACTTGTTTCTACAATACGTGTTCGAACATTTCTCTGGTCTTTGTGCAAAACACATTGATGAATAAGCTTCACCTTGAGCAATGTACAAAATTGAGAAGACTAACGTCTTACGAAGCCAATGCTGATGGTTATTAGATTATGGTGGATGTTGACTGATATGGTTTCTTCACTCTGACAGGATGCGATCTTTGAGCTGACGCAATATTTACAAAGGCAGGATTACTTTTGTGCAGCTAAGAGCTTTGCGTAACATTTAACGGTTTTGACCAGTGTTGACTTTGCCATCTGATACAGTGCATGTGCTGAAAACTAAAGGCTGTTGCTAAATTTCTGTAAATGACTTCTACAGTGTATTATATTGCTATCTACACAGCTAACTCTTTTTTTTTTTTTTTTTTTTTTTTTTTTTTTTTTTATATTGCATTCTCAGATTCACAATGGAGAGGTCGTCTTTTCAGTATTTGGACACTAAAGGGCTATTTGCATCTTAGCTTCAACTTGACAAGATGGGAATAACTGTTCCCCCATCCTGACTGCTACAGATGTAAAAGTCTATAGACTACCATGGAGTGTACTCTGCTTCTCTTGGAAATGGTGAGTTAACTTTCAAGGTGTCTTAACAGGGCCTACACACATGGGCACTTTCAGAAGAGGTGCGAGGTTTACTCTGCAAATGGGCATCCCAGTTGCTTGTTATAATGGGTGACTTTGTTCCCATGTAAGGAAATTAAAGGGGTTGGCTGATTTCAGACCAATATTAAGATAAAGATATACAATTTCCCAATATACTTTCTGTATCAATTCCTCACTGTTTTCTAGATCACTGTTTTCTAGATCTCTGCTTGCTGTCATTCATGCTGCTTACCTCTAGTGGATAAGTCTGACCATGGTCATGTGATTTACGGTCCATGGTCATGTGATGAGTACACAGGTGCACAGCTGATTACCAGGCAGATGTCTGATTATTGTGCTGTGACTATAACGAGCGGCACCTGTGTACTCATCACATGACCATGGACCGTAAATCACATGACCATGGTCAGTTTTATCCTCTAGAAGTAACAGAATGAATGACAGCAAGCAGAGATCTAGAGAACTGTGAGGAAATGATACAGAAAGTATATTGGAAAATTGTATATCTTTTTATTGTATAAACAATAACATTTGTTTCTCAATATTAGTCTGAAAGTGGCCAACCCCTTTAATATTTGCTAGTATTCAGGGGCTATTTCTCCTCAGGGAGCATCTTGGGACACTGTAATGTTGGCCAATCTAGAAAGTAATGTTTCATTGGAGGGCCTTTGTTGGGCCTGTCTTTAAAGCTATTTGTGAATTAAATATCGATGACCAGTACTTGAATAAGCGGTTATTAGTCTGGGGGTCCAGAACCTCCACTGGTCAGTGGTTCTAAGTGGTGGTGTTGTGTGGGGTGTATGGTCAATGGAGGAACAATAGCTAACTTGTGTAAACTTTATTTTTTTTGTTTGCTTGGTATGAAAGACTCCTTACACTCTTATGGTGTTCTCCTGAAGGAGAAACTGTAACCCCTAATCCCTCCAAAGGCATCTTGCCCTGACAAACCAGTAAAACTTCATGGTAACTTCCCTTCATCTGTACAGTCTTTAGAATGATGAATGTAGCTAGGCATACATCCTAGTTTTCCCAAAGTCTCTACCAGTTCAGGCATGGTTGCAGAATTTCTGCCTTCCAGCAGGGGGCACTAGACACAACTTTTTTTTGAAGGTGCTAGTTTATGTACTTGCTATACTGTTTTTTGGGGGGTGCATATTTTTAGCATATTAAAGTCATTCTATTCCTTTCCTGTTTTATTAGCACAAACTGAAGCTTAATTGTGGAGATGTGAAAGTTACTGAAGAACCTGCTGTATGAAGGTAACAAACTAAATGGCTTGTTGAATCTAGTACAAATATATTGATTGCTCAGCTCAACCTCCACTAGGACAGACCATCCTGTAAACTCCTGGAGTGTGGGGTGATCTCACTGGTCACATACACAGTGCACCAAGTATTGATGGGATCCAGAAGGAAGAACACTGCATCACTGAGCCTAGACTTAATCCACATTATTCAATTTGTGGCCTTACTAGTTACATCTGTATTCCAAATCTCTTTACATATTGCTCTGTTCTTTTTACTTGTGTCCAATGATTAGAACCCTTTACTGCTGTTCACATTATGATACACATGAATATTCTTTTTAAATATGAGGACATAAGTTGTATGGCTTATTTTGTGTGGCCAGCTTTTCTTGTACTTTCATTAACTTTATTTTTTTAATTCATAGTGGAAAACAAGCGCAATAGGATATTCTTCAGAACTAGAGGTAATGTTTGTAGGATTTTTGTAACTTAATCTAAATGATCGCATGGAATATTTCCTAGTGAAAAATTCAGCTTTAGAAATTGGAAGCTGGTCAAACAGATCAATCTGCCAGGAAATCTGCAAATTCTGTGCTAGCCAGGCAAAATTTTCCTGCCCCATTAACTTAATGGGAGTTATGTGGAATGTCTCAAATTAATGTGAGGATGTATCCTCTTCAAATTTGGCTCCAAATTCAGCTGTGTGAACATGCCCTAAAAGGAATCTTGAATTCTATTTAAACTTGTAGTTTAAGCAATCAGGTTTAACAGACATTGCTTTATCAATCATGGTCAACTTGTCAGATGTACTGGAATATGCATCCCCTGCACTTATAGCTTGTCTGGGTTTCTGATCCCTACTATTTTGACCAGTCTGGTCTGTCACCTCTGGGTTTTTTTTTACTGATGGCTAATGGAGCCTCTTGTCATCTTTGCATAGTGTACTTAGCAGCTGAGCCCTGATTAAGTCATAGAACAATGCTTGGTATCTGAACCCAGAGAGAACATGCAGTTTCGGCTCTGATCACTTCCCTGAGATGCAAATCATACAGGTTAAACTCCTTCAACTTGTTGCTGGAACTGGCAAGTTGGGAGGAGCTTTAATGGAACCACCACTTCTATTTCTTCTTATAGACTCGATACTTGTCCATCTGATCTTGATGAACAATTTCATATGCATTCCTTTTAATCCACACTCATGTTGTGATTCCTTGTTTTTCTCCAAATATTAATTGCTTTATTAGCAGGGTAGTCTTCAGACTTTAGTCACTAAGTCAGTGTTGTGTTGAATTCGGGAGAAAACAAAATGGGCAATGCCTGAACCTCATGTGTAATGTCTTGCTATGTAGGCACCTAGTTAATGGTAGAGGAGCCCTGAATTATAGGAATTCCAAAACTGTAGTACCTCTATATGGCTGACTTGTCACCTTATGGTCTTTATTTTATGGCATAAATGCTAAACTCATCACTGGCATGTTGGAAAGTCACTAAGGGTTACCAGCAAGGAGTCTAAGTGGAAAATGCAGTTTTGAGAGAGAATATACCATTAGACCAAAGTTTGTTGCGCAATGATGACTTTTTTTTTTCCCTGCCATGCTTAGTGGTATTCTGGTAGAACTGAACATTTTGCTTTTGGTCCTGGCATCCATGTGCACTGTATGTCCTTCTGAATAAGCATGACCACCAGTATGGGATATTTTCACTTGAAACTCCCTTATGGGAAAGCATCTGAATATGCTGTAAATTGTGTGGGAACGCCCATCAGTTTGAAATTTATGTAAGACAAGCTCCTGTGTAGCTGTTGTATACATATTGTGCCTTCTACTGTTTTCTTTAGTCAAACTCAATACACCTAACTAGTGCATAGGGCACATAAGAGTCTGTTATGGCTGTACAACAGCTGTTATAGCTTTTGCCCTTAAAGGATCCAGATGGCAGAACTGAGCATGTGGACATTCTGACAGGGAATTCATAGAATATCTTGGGGCACAATACAATGTGTAACAAACCTTTACACATGAGTTTCATTCTTGTAGCTAAAATCTAGCAAATGTTAAATTTTATAATGGGGTAACACTTTATATTGACATACAGTAAATCTAATTCTGTTTCTGCAGATAATGATTCAAAGATGCTGACTGCCGCCTTTATATGTGAAACTGAAGACACAGATGTGAACATGGATATTCCCAATGACAAGCTCTCCAGGCATATACTGTACTTGCTATGTTTCTAATATTACATCATTCCATAATAAAGTTTAGCTTTACTGACTTTTCCTATTCAGTATAAATAAAACTTCAAAACAACATGACTTAGTTGTTGCTCATTATTAAAATGACTATTTTGCCATTTCATGCTAATGTTCCTACTGAATAGTCACTTATGTCTCATGAGTTGCCATAAACTATTTTGGTACCTTGCATTTATAACTTGCTCCCATACTGGTCTTGTTCTGTTCCTATACTTGTGACAGCAGCCACAGAGGGTGATCACCTCCAAGGGAGCATTTTAAAACTTCCAGATCTCTTTTCCTGGCTTTCAGTGTGGTTTCCTGATTTTTTTTTTTTTTTTGTTTATGTAGGAGATCCAGTTAGGTTTTTATCTACAGACCCTCCTAACTGTTGGGGCGCTAATGAAGGCTCTACAGTATGAGTGTGCCTGAGTTAGGTTGCTGCTGCAAAGAAATCTACAGAAGACAGGTCTCAACATATATGGCCTAGTGAACAAAGTCAGGAGGAAAAAGACTTGCCTTAGGTTAACATTAGTGTTGTGGTTTATCAGTGCTGGACTAAAGCATTTACACTTGTGCACAGGTGGACCCCATTGACTATAATGGGGTCTGCTGGATCTAAACTGAACATGGTCTGGAACCTTTTTTTAAAGAAACTTTGGTACGCAATTTGAAGAATTCAAAAATCTGCAATTTTTAGATACATGTGGGGAGGGGCTACTTAAATTACAGGGTTGTCATGTAAATGGTGCCACTCCTTTTGTACATACAGCAGCCTGTCCTAAAGTAAATGAAGTCATGCTTTCAATGGAATATTGCCAAATTTTAAAATGGAAGTAGATGAAATGTTAATTTTTAACTTATGATGGAATGACTTTCCTCTAAAGTAGCACCCCACCTACCCTCCAAAAAAAAATAAAATAAATGCACGTAAGAAACCTTGGCATACGCCTCAAACATTTTCTTTAGCAGTGTTGCACATCTCTGGAGAAAATCAAATGCATCTCTAGACTTGTCCAAGTTTATGATCAAACTATAATTCTTCCCTTTACCTTGCCAAACAAATGAGTTTCTAAAGTTCAGACAGACTATGCTCAAGATCTAGCCATATACTGTACAATCTCTTAGCAGCATCCTTCTCATTCTTTTCCTCGTGAACTCTCATCCTTTTACTCACTAAAAGTTGACACCCAGAACCTTTCATTCTTGCCTTATGACTTGCACAAGCAATCAACCCTTTCCATCACACCTTCTCTGGTCTATCTCCTCTGATGTTACCAAGGCATTTAACATCACTCTTCTAGAATATTTTCATCCTCCACCTTGTGACTGTGGTTGTACTAGTTACCCATACACCATGGAATACAGTTAAAACATATTATACTCTCCCACAAATCCCTCCAAAGCACTGCACCGCTCTACATCTCCCTTGTTTCTGTCCTGTAAATGACCTTTCTTGAACAGTTTTATCTGAGAACATCCTACTCCAGTCTCCAAGACTTTTCTCACTCTGCATCACCACTCTGAAATGCTCTACCCCAGAAGTTCAGATTAATACCCAACTGTGGCAACTTAAAACTGGCCTAAAAACACAACATTTTGGGCACACCTATCACGACTTGATAACTCTTCTTCTACCTTTTTCCTTTACACAAGGAAACATTTCTTATCCTAAAGCTATGATTTCTACTCTCTTCCTCAGGACCTGGCCCCACCATCCAGAAGTTATCCTGAACCCCAGGCACTTAGTTTATGCATAGTCACAGGTACTGGCTGGTGACGGACTCATGCATTTATATGACCTTATTCATTAAGATAACGCCCCCTTACCTCGTGTCACCTGTTTCCTCATAAAAGATATAAGTTCTTTCCAGCAAGGCTCTCACTTCTATTGTTTCATATGCATTTTTTTTTTTTACACTAATGTGTGATATTCTCTGTTTCCTTCAATTTGTAAAGTACTGCAGAATATGTTGGTACTATACAAATAAAGCATTTTAAAAAAAATTGTATACGCTACAGCTGTAGTGTCTGAATAAACAGGAAAATGGGCACTAAACCCATGGCTATTGCACCTTTCCTCCAACAAAACCATAATTTCTTCCTCACAGCAGTTCATCTGAAGGGAAGGGATCATCTAGCGCCGTAGTGTCGAACCTATGACAAGCGTGCCAGAGGGAGAACTCAAAGCCCTCTCTGTGGACAAGCATGCTGAGCCAGGTTCCTCGAAAAAAGGCTAATGGTGAATCTGGGACCGCTATCCCAGATTGCCCAGCGAGCACTTCAGGTGTATGTGCTGTCCCCTTTAAGCCACCAGAGTTGGAGCATTTTTTTTTTTGACTCCAGTTACTGTGCATATGGAATTACAGCAGCATACTATTATGCCGCTAAGCGTTAAATTTACATCTGTTAGAAAAGATCTGTAAGGTGGCTACCTGGATAACTCTTCACAACTTTCTCAAGCATTATAGTCTACTGGTTTAGTTTTTCTCACAAGCTCAGGACAGAACACCATATCCCCTTTGCTTTGGGATTTGCAAAAAATAAATAATTATGATTGTGTCTATCCTTTTGAGCTCTGTACAGTTTTACTTAAACACTGAGGCTAGAGGAGAGGCATGTCCAATTTTTATATTCTTAGTTTTTATATCTTTTCTATGGTGGGGGAGAAGCTCCAGAGGTAATGCAGTAGTCAGCCTTTTTCTATTTTATTTTTTTTTTTTAATCTACATTCTATATATCTTACCTGAGCTGCTTCTCTGCTCTATTACCAACCTTTAGTGAACTACTTTAAAGCAAGCTTATGACTATATGTAGCAATAGTTTGCAGTTTACTCAGCAGGAACCACATAGGGAAGGGTAGTGGATTGGCTGTGCCATATATTAATCAGTAGTGGATCCAATAATGTGGTTAACTTTAGAGGTACTGGCTTCTGATGTAAATAAGGAGACGGCTGCAAATAAAACCCAAGGTGAAAATTTGCAAGATTTAGTACCGTTAGAACATAGTGGCATGAAAATAAAAAAAATCAAATTCTTAAAAGCTTGGTTTATAAAAATTTTATTTTCTGATGATACATTCCCCTTAAGCTGATAAATGGTATTTATCGTACTATTCAAAGACCAGAGGAATGTTGAGAGAGGACATTTTTCCACCTCTAAAGAAGTCCAGCTCTTTTTATCACTTAATAGCTGCCCCTTCACCGATTCTGAAAAAGTTGGAATTTTTTCTCTAGCCGCCATCAGCCTAATATGCTACCTAGGCTCTGTACAGTCCGGAGTGCAGTGGCAGGCAGGAGCAGGCTAGGGGTGTGATTCTGAGCTCTGACACTGGCTGCCTCTGATTAGATTCCTGATTCACACCCCGTGCCTGACACTGCCCTTCTGACATTACAGAGCTTATCGTATATACTCAAGTATAAGCCGAATTTTTCAGCATAGCTTTTGTCCTGACTCGGCTTATACTCGAGTCAGCAAAAGAAAAAAAGATTTTTTTTTTTTTTTTTTTTTTTAGGGGGGGGGGGGGGGGGGGATTCTATGACCAGCCACAATATCAATGTATAGAATCTCCCATAAAATAGTGCAAAAAAAGAAAAAGATTTTTTTTTTTTTTTTTTTTGAAAAGTTATAAATCTCTCCTTTCCCTAGAAATGCATACAAAAGTAGAAAATTACCGCGAAACACATACACATTAGGTATCCCTGTGTCTGAAAGTGCCCAGTCTACTGAATATGGGGAATCTGCAGTGCTCCTGTTCCATAAGGAAGGGGTTAATAGGAGCATTGCAGATACCCTATATTCAACCAGACTGAATTCCAAGTAAGGGGGGGGGGGGGAACAAAAAACAGTCCTCAAGCTCAGGGAAGTGGCAGGCAGACAACCAAAACACCCCCTTCCCTTTCCCAGCAACTACTGCACCCAAAAACTCCGACCATTTTAATTTTTGAAATTTTCCAGTAGCTGCTGCATTACCCCCCTAGGCTTATACTCGAGTCAATAATTTTTCCCTAGTTTTTTGTGGTAAAATTAGGGGCCTCGGCTTATATTCGAGTCAGCTTATACTCGAGTATATACGGTAAATAGCACATCAGGTACCAAAACTACCTGCGCTTGTTGCTTGGGAATGTGGGCGTTGTGGACGCTAGAGAAAAAATTCGAACTGCGCTGGAATCAGTGGAGCTGTACCTAACAGATACTAAGAACTTGAATTGGTGGAGATGGTGAAAGGTTCTCTTTAGGGGTTTTCACGCCACCATAACTTGAATGGGATTGTATAAAGTCAAAAGCCCATAGATCCCAAGATCTTGATTCCATTTGCAAGACCATACTATGCATACAAATATCTGTTACAGAGTACTTATTGTAAACATGGATAAAAGCAGATTTAATCAAGTCGATTCTCTATTTAGGTTTTATGATCAATAAATAAATAAAATAGTAAAAAAAAAAAGCTTTAAAAATATATAATAAAAATATGAAATAAATAAAAGTTCTAAATCACCTCCTGTCCCTAGAATATATATATAAAAGTAGAAAATCATATATCATAAACCACCGGGTTTTTTTTCAATACAAGGTGATCTAAGCAATAGATAGTCCCCAAAATGGTATAACTAAAAAGTACTTCTGGCCCCGCAAAAAAAAAAAAAACACTCTATGCATCCCCGTACAGCTGCAGGGTCACCTGTCAATGTGGCCTTGCAGCTGTTGCAAAACTACAACTCCCATATATTAAATATTTTACCAGTTTTTGCTTCAAAATTTTTTTTCCCTATTTTCCTCCTCTAAAACCTAGGTGCGTCTTATAGTCCAGTGCGTCTTATAGTCCGAAAAATACAGTGTGTATATATATATATATATATATATATATATATATATATATATATATATATATATATATATATATATATATATATGGACTGGTTAAAATGATAAAGTAGTACAGTCCCTACCAGGACATGTAAAAGCTTATCCTTTGTTTACATCCAATTAAAAAAAAAAAAAACTTTTCATAAATGAACACCATATGTGAATATAAGAAACTTTGCAATATATCGTAAGAAATAGTTTTTGGGGGTTTTTTTTCATCATTTATCAAGCTTTACATATAAGTCTATGGAGGGTGGAGGAGAGAAGGAAACCACATAAAAATAATGTCTCCGGTTACACTGTTATTTTGTTAGCCCGGTAGCTCTTTAACACTTCAGTATTAAAAGATAACGGGCTAATATTGCACATAATGAGACAGAAAACCAATTAATAGCCGCCTCCTCTCTCCATGGAGCTCTGTGTATGTGTCGGATAGGCTAGAGATTCTATGCAAACAAGAGAGCAGCTTAGGGCTCGTTCACATTGGGCCCGGTGGGGCAGATTTTGGCACCGGGAGTGGCGTGGGGAGCCACGTCACCTTCGGATCAAACCCGCTTGCCACGACCGTTGCAGTTGCGGCTTCCCACTCTGGAGTAGGCTCAAATGAATGGGCCAACATCGGAGCTTCAGCGAGCCACAGCTTCCGCCTGAAGAAAGGGCAGCTCGCTTCTTTTTTCCCCGCTATCGGCAACATGCTGATAGCAGAAAAAGGAACGCTAGTGGTCTACATAGGCTACCATGGTATGGAGGCGAATTTTAAGGTGAAATCCGCTGTCCTAATCCGCCTCCATGCTCCCATGTGAACTAGCCCTTAAGTGTAAAAGGAAAAAGATTTCCTTTACATGATATTACAGTTTCTTGTATTCACTTTTACTATTCATTTATGAAAAATAGTTTTACAATTGGAGGTACCCAACAACAACAAAATATGATTAGTATCCAGTAATGGTAGAACCCACACAGAATTATAGAATAGTATAAATGTTTATTTTTCTTTGATTTATTTAGCTTTTTACAATATAGAAAGTATCTTTCAATAGCTCTAGTAAATATAAATTTGTTTGTTATTCTACTTTCAGATGTACACAGAACTAGAAAAAGGTTTTCCAAATATATGAAGCTGAAAGAACAATGACATACAGGCAGCAGTTGTATGTACCAGGATTAAAAAGGATCAAACACATTTACAAGTCTTGCCTACATCAAACTGTAGTGCCTAAAGTGGCCATAGACATACTTGATGTGGTCTATGCTACTAGAAATGATAAAATTGTGTCCCACCTGTCTGACACTTTATTCATGAGCTCATGATTTTCAGCGGTTATTGCTAAATACTATTATCAGCGTTTATTGTAGAATGTGAAAAGCCGTTGTAAATGCACAATATTCCATTGGGACAATTGCTCCTTTTGTAGGAAACAGTGATTTGTGAATGCTCATCAAGTCTCTACACCTATGGCCAGCTTCAGTATTACATATAGTACATTCATGTGGTTATAAATAGATACGTGTGATATTTAGCAAATGCAGCCCAATACTTAAGTTTCACATGAATCTGTAATACCCCCTGTAGTGAGGAGGGTCCCCCTTAAGATAGCATGCCAATCTATGTGTTATTCAAGCAAAGCCCATGTGCCTTGTCCTACACTTAGTCGGAAAAGTGGAATTTGTGACAAGTCTGCTGTTATTTAAAAAAAGGCACACAACTCTTTTTATATCAACCACAGTTACAGGAAATAAAAAACAAAATCAACCTCACTTATTTACTGACATGTCATATCTTGATGTTAGAAAATGATGAGATTGTCTGGCACTTGGAGCGATGCCTTTTTACAGTGTGCTTAGAAGGGGATTTATCACATGTGGTATTTCTGCAGTCAATTTTGTTGGAGACAACATTGTTTCATTGTTTTAAAAACAAATAAATTTAAAAAACAGAACACATTGTTTTTCACATCTGTAAATATGCCTAGAAGGGTTTATTAAGATTTTGATACCTCACACCTACCGAAGTGAGATTGAGCAAAAGTGTGCCACAGCAGATCATACACTATTTTTATAGTAAACTGCAGGAGAAGAAGGAAAAAAAAAACCAATGAAAAATGTGGAACTGAACAGTACAACATATGGAGAAATGCATCATCGGGCCGTATTCTCACACATTTTCAGGATTTTAAAAAAGCTTGTAAACAAAGAAAAAAAATATTGTTGAAAACTCCAGAAAAAAAAAAAAAAGAACACCACAAACCAAAATGCTTTGTATGTAGTGTGCTTCATCTTTCACTATAAATACTTGGATGCAAAAAAACCCAACTAAATAAAAACAAATAAAAAAAAAAAAACCACTAAAAATTCTATATGCCATGTGAAGTGTTTTGAGTGAAATCAGCCCAATTTGTGAGTGTGGCAGCCCCTTTAATTAAAAACTAGTTAAAGAGGATCTTTCATGTCCTCTGGGCACATGCGGTGTAATGCATCGCTAGAAAGCCAACAGTGCGCAGCGCACTATCAGCTTTCCCATTCTGTGCGCCCACTGAGGAGCTATCGGTGCCGCTACCATAGCTCTTCACTGTCAGAAGGGAGTTTCTGACAGTCAGTCAGGAATGGCCCTCCTCACGGTGGCATCTATTGCGCTGTACTGTGAGAGGGGGTGTTCCTTACCGCCCAGCGATGATGCTGAGGTATGCTTCCCTACTCCTGATAGTACTCGTCCATAGACTAGTTGGGGGGGGGGGGGGGGCGTTTCTCACTGCTCAGCGTCATTGCTGGGCAGTAACGAATGTCCCTTCTCACAGTACAGCGCTATAGACGCCACCGTGAGGAGGGCTGTTCCTGACTGACTGTCAGAAATGCCCTTCTATCAGTGAAGAGCTATGGTACTGGCACTGATAGCTCTTGCGGGGCACAGAACAGGAAAGCCGACAGTGCACTGAATTCAGCACACTTTCCTCTTTCTAGCAGTGTATTACACTGCATGTACCCAAGGGCGTGAAAGGTCCTCTTTAAAGGAGTTTTGCGGGAATTACATATTGATTGGTGGGTGTCCATTACACATGCTGGTGACATCCAGTTTATTCACCAGGTTGCCTGTGTGCAGCTCAGTCCCATTACAAAATACGGAGCTGTGCTTGGTATTCAGTAAAGAGGACACAGCACTCACCCAAATGCTGCGTCTCTTTAAAGAGCTGTTTATTAGCCACCCACAGGTCAGATATTGATGGCCTATTTTAAAGAAAGGTCTTCAATATTAAAATACCTAAAAAAAAAAAAAAAAAAAAAAAAAAAAACCTTTAAAGAGGAGGATCTTTCATCAGATTGGGCACAGGCAGTTCTATATACTGCTGGAAAGCCGACAGTACGCTGAATTCAGCGCACTATCGGCTTTCCCGATCTGTGCCCCGGGGTAAAGAGCTATAGGTCCCGGTACTGTAGCTCTTTACAGACAGAAGGGCGTTTCTGACAGTCATTCAGGAACGTCCTTCTCCTCAGCAGTGCCAATCGCGCTGTAGAATGTGAGCGGGGAGGAATGCCCCCTCCCTCTGCTCACAGTGCTCGTCCATAGGTGAGTATTATCAGGAGGGGAGGAGGTGTTCTTCCCCGCTCACACTGTACAGCGCGATAGGCGCTGCTGTGGAGAAGGATGTTCCTGACAGACTGTCAGGAACGCCCTTATGACTGTAAAGAGCTACGATACCGGGACCGATAGCTCTTTACCCGGGGCACAGAACGGGAAAGCCGACAGTGCGCTGAATTCAGCTTTCCAGCAGTATATAGAACTGCCTGTGGCCAATCTGATGAAAGGTCCTCTTTAAGGACTAATCTCATATTCTGGATGGCCTTTATGACACAAGACAATGAGTGAAGTTGGAGTTCTTATAAAATAAGAGACCAAGCAATGTAATAGTTGTACATTATAATAAAATTTGTCATGATCAGGGCACTCATCTGTGGAGATGCTAATCACCAGTAAATTGCTGTGACGGTTATATAATTTCCAATTATGTTTATAAATGCATTCTACATAGAGACTGAACACATACCTCAAATCTTTGGGCTTTTTACTGTTAAAAAGAAAAAAAAAAAGTCCAAGTAATAATAATTAGAGAAAATACTTGTACTAGGAAAAGCATTAGTTGCACCTTAAATTTCACAAGCCAGAAAAGTCAGTATACATAATCTACAACTGCATTTTAAAATTCACATTTTCTGCACAAGGTATAAATACACATCACAAAAAGGTGCAAAAATGGGAGTTAAGCACAGATTATGTACAACACTAAGAGATGTTGCTCTACAAAACACATACACAATGCAAAATTCCATCTGATAATCTACACACTAATTTACATTTATACATTTTCAACAAACATAGAAAACTGTCACACAAGATGGTGTGTGAAACTGGAGATCTGGCATTTTTAATTTCCCTTTAAGTTTCCAAGAAGGTGGTGCTAAGTTTATAAGCACAGAAGTAAAATACAGGTATTCAGGTTGATGGTTTTGGACTAGAAGTCATCAACAATCGATCTATAGGAAGTTTAAGCAGTTAATATCATTATAGATATATTACAAAAAAATAAAATAAGAAAAGGTATAAAAGTTGTATATCTCAAATTCATGCCAACCATTTGTACACTACAATATTGGAACTATTAGTATTCATGGTTTATTATTGTTTTGGCGCACTTCGTCATTACATTGTGTTTCTTCAATATATTAGAAGGAATATAGGATACGTCAGCTATAGAGATGAGCGAATAGTATTCAAAACTCTATAGTTTCAAATACCTCGCTCCATAGGAATGAATGGAAGCGGCCTGCGCTTAACCGCTTGGTGTTCGGCCGCTTCCATTCATTCCTATGGGAGCAAGGTATTCGAAACTAGAGTTTCAAATACTATTCTCTCATCTCTAGTCAGCTATGTTCACTGTTCTGAAACCAGCATAGTTGCCCTAATCCAATCTGAAACAATGCAGTCATTAGGGTGCCTTTACATACTGCAGTTATGGTTATAGAAATTTCTGCAACTGTTTTATTCATCTAAATGGGGCCTGAAGAATGCATGTTCATGCTGCAGAAATAACTCAAATCATATGTAGGGAAACAGGTTTTAGCCCCAGAACTTTTTGTAATAAACCTCCAACATACACTTATTTTTCTAGCAAAAGCTGAAAATCCATGCTGTGTGGAGGAACCAACCCCACCCCTAAATGAATACATTTCTTATCCGTGTTGTATTATGCAGTTTCCCAGGTGGACAATGGTAGCTGCTGGCCAAACCTGATAATCTGCAGCAAAACACAGAAATGCCAAGGATTCCCTAGGAATAGGCCAAAAAAAAACAAAAAAAAAAACATGCATGGACCGGGATAAAGGACCGCGCTTCACCAGCGCAACTCGCCCTTCTTCAAGTGCAAAGGAACTGCTGTATTGAGGAGTCAAAGTTGAGCCTGCTTGCGGCATCCACGGCAAGCAGGCTCAACTTTGACTCCTCAATACAGCAGTTCCTTTGCACCTGAAGAAGGGCGAGTTGCGCCCGAAACGCGTTGTCCTGAACTTTAATAACGAGGTTGTCTTGTAATCTGGTGAAGCGCGGTCCATGCATGTTTTGTCCACACCGTTGGTGAATAGGACCCAGCTGCTTAATCACACATAGGGAGGAACCCCCTACAATTGGTTTCCAGGCGCATACGGTAGTTGTGAATTTTTCACAACTCCACCAGGTGAGAGTTTACCAAACTATTATCACCATAACCTTATTCATACAATATTTCACCATATACAGCTCGGTGCTGTCTTGTTTTCTTATTGTCTTCAAAAAAAAAAAAAAAAAAAAAAGTCAGAGTACCTGCCCCGTTAACTACCTGGATCCTTGTAGTAAAATACAAGAGCTTTTGTCTGTAGGGACATAATTGTGAAAAAAAATGGCCACCATATCCCATATTCCTACAGCTGGAGTGGAGTTGGGGCCAGGCAGAGTCGGGAGCTCAATGCCTTGGATTGAATGCTGTGTATCAAGCCTGATAAGATTTCTCAGGCAGTGACCATGGCTGCACTAATGCCAGAAGATGGTGGAACTGCACAACCTCTCTTCTTAACTGCTCCTTAATGCGGCCATGGTCACTGCCTCAAGCCAATACCAACCGGAAAAGAAACTGCAATTTTAAGCTCTGTCCATGACGCCACCCCTGCCCTACAGCAGCACTGGTGGACATTTTTTCTGTAATCACTTTGTATAACTGTAGAAGTTGGTGCCTCCACTCAGGCAAGACTACATTTTCAGTTTTTAGCCAGCATTTGGACCAGAGATTGGTAAATGTTTCATACACAAAGAATGATGCATATTCCTTTGTACCCAATAGCAGAAATACATGCGTTACAGGCATTTTCACTCAAATAAATAAAGTAGTGACGTTATGAAAGTTCTAGTCTTGTCAGGTCCTGTATTCCAGTATATGAAAACTCTTCTACCTTACTTTACTATGGGAAACCACCTTATGGTTGTAATCCTGCAATACAAACTTTTCAAATATATTCAGACTGATGTTTTTATATATATCTTGGTATATATATGTATTTTCTACTTGCATTTGGTCAGGTCAGGTTAACATTATCCTGGCAGGAGACTGACTAGGATCCGAATTCCTCTTCCTTCTACTTTTAGCGCTGATCTCCTTTTACGGATTTTACAGCTCTCATCTTCACTACACTTGATATAAGAATAAGCACAAATAGCAGTATGAAAATGAATATAATGCATTAGAAACTGTTGATAGCAGATACCAGACTTAAATACAAAAGCCCTCCATGTGTTCCTCCATATATCTAATGTATATAGATACACTGTGTACCGCATACCACTCCTTGCGCCTTTGCCATGGGTTTGGTAATATTACAAAACACAGCAAGCTTTATTAACTTCACTGTTATCTTGCCCCCCATTGAAACACAACATTTTTCTTACCTCCTCCACCTTTCATCAGATTGGATTTTACAATAAATGTCCACTATTACATTGTTGAAGCATTCACATGAGCACAACAGTCCACACAACATTTTCAACTGACCACTCCATACCGAGAAAAAACAATTCTGTCTATTATAAGACAAACAGTGATCGAAAATAATCCAAAATATACTCAATTAGATTAGGGGAACGTGACAAGGAAACAAAATGAGAACACTTCTGGATTCCCCAGTGGGGCATTGTCATCTGTACAAGGTCTAAGAGAGGAATAAGTCAATGGCAAGAGTTAAAAGTATTGTTTTTCATAAAATCTATTCTGATGCTATGTATACTTATAGGTCACAGTCAAATCAGGAGCATTAGAATTCTGGATCATCCGTGAATTGGGGGCAGAAGCTTCAGTATTTTGTGGCAGTGATTTCCATGTACTCGTTGAAAAGCTCTCTCTCCAGTTCATAGCCACAAACACTGGTAACTTATGCAGTCCATATGCCTCATGTTCAGCAACTCATAGGACAAGGGTCACCTTTTGCTTTTCCTGCAGAATTAATTACCCTCATTAAGCAACGGCCAAATTCCTCTAAGATCATCCGCTCTGTGGCAGCTTTGGACTTTGAGAGCTTTTCTCCTTCTTCAGCCTGGGCTAGTAGACATGCACATGTGGCCTCAGCGACTTCCTTTGTGACAAACGTGAATGGTAGCCTTAAAGGATGCAAAAGTCTTTGTTAGCAAAGCATTTTAAAAAGCCTAGCAATATTTATCAATTAAGTACTGAATCATCCAACTACTAGCTTTTGATGGCGGACAGTGCAGGTTTACAGCAAAGTCTTTTGGTGTCACTGTAGTAGAGTACTTCATTAAACACTGATGATCTAAGATGTAACAGCTTAGAGTCTTAAAGGAGCTTCCTGCTGTACAGTCAGGATTGAGGAAAAGTCTAATCATGGCTGTGAAACCTTTGATCAGCCATTACCACTTCTATCTGGTCACTGGGGAGGACCGGTCTCCAGTGAGCCTTGGACAAGTAGGAAAAACTTAGAGATTCCTGGTCTTCCTGTTCAGCAATCCAGCCATTAAGACTGATCTTACACGACGGTATTGAATGATCGGCAACATAGACTCCGCAGATGTCCGTGTCCTGCCGCACTCGCCCATAGAGTTCTATGGGCGAGTCCGTGCAGTGCCGCAATTCACGACCATTATGGACATGTGCTATAAATTGCGGACCACAGTTGCGGCCCAGCCACACCACGGATAAAATATCTGGTGGTGTAAGAGGCCACATTGAATATAATGTGTCTGCAAATGGTCCACAATTGAAAACTTACATTACGGCCGTGTAAGACCAGCCTAAGACCCACTAGACTTGGTCTAACAGCAGCCTGAATCATAAAGACTCCAAGCATAATGCATTAGCATAAAGAAGTATGGGGGAAATTTATGAAGACTGGCATTTTCCACAATGGTCTTTATATCTCCTGTGCACACTACCTCTTAAATCAGGCATAAAACTAGCATAAATGATCATAAATCTTACAGGATCAGAGTCCACATCAACACTACACATTCCTTTTCAGGAGAGTTGTGAGAGAAGCTTAAAGGGATCCTACCTTTCAAATCCTTTTTTTTTTTTTTTTTCTAACACGTCGGAATAGCCTTTTGTTGTCGTCTCCGCGCCGCCGTTTGCCTAAAATCCCGTTTTTTGTCGGTATGTAAATGCATTCTTTCGCAGCACTGGGGGCGGGCCCCAGCACTCAAACAGCATTGGAGGTGGCTATTCCGACATGTTAGTTAGAAAAAAAAAAAAAAGGGTTTGAACGATAGGATCCCTTTAACAACGCCACTTGAAACTAAAAGGGTGTTTAAAAAGTCGCAAACTGGAGGTTTCTGAATTTTCATGCCACAAGTATAAAACAGTAAACCCTTAAAGGGATATTCACATTTTCACTATTTATGCGTAATGCATACATCACTCTGCATTTCACTTTACTCTGTGGGTTTTATTTGCATCATGTGGATGAGTTTTAGATCTCCACCCACAATAGTGCTACTGTAGATTGCTCCCTGTGTGTCTGCAAGCCTTAACTGGCCGCCATACACAAGATATTTATCTGTACACCATTGGCAGATCCAGCTTATCTCAATAGCATCTGTAGCTAATGTGTGTTTGATCACCACAGACATCAGATTCTTCAACACATTTCAACAAATTTAGCTGGATCTAGCCAAAGGTCTGCATATAAATATCTCTTATCTTATGTGTCTCATCTTAATCACCTGCAAAGAGACAATGAGGCAAAGACGAAAGATTAAAAAAAAATGAATTAGTGTAAACAGACAAAAAGTCACTTACTTTCCTCCTCCACTTGTAAGTGATGGTGCTGGTCTTGTGAGCAAATCAGAGATCTGAGAAGACAACTTCGTTTTGGCTGCAGTTTGCTGTTGTACTCTCACTTCTGCAGCATCAGCCAAGTGCATTAGAGTCTTGCGTTCTGGACTCTCCTCAAAATTTTTGCACCCTATGCACTTGCATATTGATGAGCACATAATTTTAGCCTGTGAGGGAAATTTGCATAAAATGAAAAATAAATGTATAGCTATAAGGATTTATTTAGACCTCCTTATTATGGCTTTGTGTATGAGCCATATATTTACATTTATAAAACAAGGAACAGATTACTGCAAGATAACAGAAATTCCCATGACAGCAGAAGGCCCTAGTTACAGTGAAAAACTATACAATAAAAAAAAAATAGATATATGTATTCCCAGGGGTCTTTTATGAACTTATGTTACAAATCAAACTACATACACAAACTGAAAGAATAAAATCCAAATCAATGAAAAAAACTCTCCGTAGCTGCCACTTTTTGCTACACATGTTCATAATAAAATGACCAGAACATATTGTTTCTAATCTTTTCACTTTTTATAACATTTACCCCAAATAAAAAAAAAAAAAAATGTTTTGTTTTCAAAGTAAAATCCTTTTTTATGTTTTATTCACTGAAGGACGCATCACCATGTGTTATAAACCTGGCCACTAGGAGGCTGACACTAGGAATAACAAAAGATGTCAGTTCTGTCTCAGGGCTATACCCTCTCCATATGGAACCAAACGCCACCAACATGTCCTGAACCCGAAAAACCAAAACTGACCGGGGCAGGAACAGCAAGAAAAAAGGATGAGATCTGTGTCCCCCAATTAATACAACAAGAAAATGATTTAATGGAGAGTACAAGCATCCATTTTTCATTGGGAGAGACAGCACCGTGTGATGTCCTAAAACATTCTCAGAGAGTGGGAATTACATAGCCATATGAGCAACCGAGCACACTGCCACTTGCAGAACCTTACAATGTAAGCTGGCATCAGCAGAGGCCTTTGAATGGATCTGGAATAACTTGGTGAAAGTGTGGACAGAGGCCCAGGTGGCAGCCTTGCAGAGTTGGTCTGCAGAAACCTGATGCCAAACAGCCCAGGCAGCTTGGACAGCTCTTGTGGAACGAGCAGTGACCCTTAAGCCGATAGACCACCCTGATATCAGATCAAATCCACCTAGAGAAGGAAGCAGACAAGTCCTTGCAAGGAGCCTCAAGGAGAACAAACAAGGTGACTGAACAACAGGAAGGGGTTTGTGAGAGTGCAGTCAAGAAAGCACTCACATAGGTGCTTGGGGTCTGGGCAGAAAGACAGTAAGATTATGTCCTCATTAATGTGGAAAGAAGAAAGCACCTTATGCAGGAAAGACTGTGGGACTGTTCTCCACAAAGACAACCTTGTCTTTGTGGAGAACAAGAAAAAGAGGCTTCTGGGACAAAGCAACCAATTTGGAGACCTTGCATATGGAAGGAACGCCCACCAGGAAAGCAACACTGCAGAACAGAAGTGGAAGAGAGATCTCGTGCAAAGCCTCGAAGGGGAGAGCCTGAAGTGCCTCAAGGATGAGTTTGAGGTCCCAAGGTTCCACAGGAGGATGTAAGAAGGAGAATAACGTTCCACTCCCCACAGCAATGTCTACCCTGAGGCCACAGTCTTCCTAAAAAAGAATGGAAAGGACAGACATCTGCCCTTTGAGAGAAGAAAGTCCAGTCCACACCGGAATAGATAAAGGCCAGGATTCTAGGAAGGAAAAAGGGGAGTGAATAGAACTCATTACTCTTGCACCACTGCAGGCAAGACTTCCACATGCGATCACAGATCTTACTGTGATGCCTCAGGACCTTGGCTTCAACAGCCATGCAGCTGAGGTAAGGTGGGGTTGAACAGTGGCCCTTGAGAAAGGAGGTTGTCCTGCAGAGGCCAAGAAGCGTCTGCCAGAAGAACCATGAGATCCATGTACCAGGCCCTCTGGAGTGACCAGGTTAGCTGGAACACCCTCAGTCTTGAGTTTCTTGAAAACCTAAGGGAGAAGAGGAGGAAACAGGTAACCAAGGATGAATTCAGACCAAGGGAACACAAGAGTGGCGGTGTTGGCCCGAGGATCCAGGGACCTGGCCATGTAGTGAGGGAGCTTGTGGTTCAAGCTGGAGACGAAGAAGTTTATGTCCGGTGTGCCCCATTGGGAGCAAACTGGAGAAAGATCTGCTGGTGACATGACCACTCGCCCGGGTCAAGCTTTCCTCAGCATAGGTAGTCAACCTCCCAATTGTCCACGCCTAGAACGTGGACCGCAGACAGAGCCAGAACACGATACTCCACCCGAAGAAGAGAGCCCCCTGATAGTTCAAGTAGTAGACTACGTTAGCATTGTCAGTCTAGTGTCTAGCCGGACAACCTTGGAGGTCCAATGAGACAGGGCAAGGAAGACGGCTCAGTTCCAACAGGATGATTTGGAGGGATGACTCTGACTTGAACCACAGGCCCTGAATGGTCAACCCACTGAAGACTGCTACTCAACCGGAAAGACTGGAATCACCTGACAATGGAGGGGGATAAAGGACTTCCCCTGGGGAGGAGAGCCACCAGAAAAGCAAACACGGAGAGGCAGAAGGATTAGACTGTCTAGGCTGGATGGAGGAGAATTGTCCCAGCGGCTAGAATCACAGTTTGGCCTCGAAGGTCACAGGTGCCCAGAACCAGCATACAGAGAGTAAGCAAACACAGAGAGTTCCTCTGAAAGTAGGATCCTGGATTCCGGGAGAAGAATCTTACCCTGGTGAGCTCAAGAGTTCCATGCACTGGGAAAGTATGAAACAAGACCTTTGCTCGTTGGCGAGCCAGCTGATTCGGCGAAGGAGGTCCAAGGTGATTCATAAACTGGTCAGATTGTCCAACTTGGAAGGAACTTTCGCCAGGAGGTCGTCCAAGTATGGAGTCATGGTGACTCCTCTGGACCAGAGGATAGCCATGAAGGAAGCCATCACCTTGATAAATACCCATGGGGCAAAAAAAAAAAAAAAAAAAAAATTGAAAATGACGTAAACCCACTACGAAATGAAGAAAGCGCTAATGGTACAGTGTGATAAGAATATGGAGGTAAGGTGGCCTCCATAGTTGCCACCACCGACCGTAGGAACTCCAGGCAGGACTTGCGGACACAGATAAACTATTTGAGCCCCTTTAGGTCTAGGATGAGTCCAAAGGGAATCATCCTTCTTAGGAACAATTAACAGGTTGGAGTAAAAACGCTGGAAACGCCCTAAAGCAGGAATGGGGAAAATGATGTAGAGTAGAGATGGCCTAGAGAAAGGCAGTTACTAGAGAAGGGAAAAAGGCAAGGTGGATGGGAAAAAAAAATCTTCTGAGAGGAAGGGAGGAGAACTTGATGGAATAGCCAGTTGACACCACCTCTCAGACCCAGGAGACGTTGACGCTGGCAAGCAGTCCCCCACAAGTGGTGCCCCGAGTGGAGGAAGAAGAAGTTCACGCATAAGAGGGATTGCAAAAACATCTGGAGGACTTGGTGCAGGACTGCCAGGCAGGCTTGGCCTTCAAGGAGTGTTTCTTAGAATGGGAGTCTTAGAAAGACTACCCTCTGGTGCGAGAGGTGGAGCAACGAAAGGAGCGAAAATGCAGAGAGCGACTGGAGGAGGATAGAATGCCGCTGAGGAAGGAGGGAGCTTTTTCCACTGATAGTTTCAGAGATGAGCTTCTCTAAGATGAGCTCTTGCCAAAAAGCCTTCCCTGTTTGTTCCAAGAGAAGGGAAGAGCCACGACCTCCTTTTTAGAGGTGGATTCAGCATTCCAAAATTGGATCCAAACGGTACAGTGGATTTCCATCGTGTTGGCAGCTGCCTTGTCAAAACTACGATCCACAGAGACATCACAGAGGTACTTGTAAGCATTCAAGATTTAGGAGCCAAGCAGCTGGTTATCCAGGAGGGGAGGTCCATTGGAGAGGTCCTTCTGAAGCTGTTTGGCCCAAGAAATGCAAACCTTGCTAACCCAAAATGCAGCAAAGGAAGGCCGAAGGGAGGAGCCAGCGTCATGAAGGACACCTTGGAGAGGGAGTCAAACTTCTTGTCTGAGGGATCAATGAAGGAGGTGGAGTGCGCCAAAGGCAGAATGGTTGCCTGGAATAGCCTAGCTATCAAAGAGTCGACCACGGGAGGCTCAGTTCACTTGGAGACACACTGGTTTGTAAAAAGGAAACAACATCTTTCTTAGTGGAAGGCAGGGGATAGTCTTGGTAAATCCACTCTTCTTATAGATTAAGATATGGTCCAACGCCCTGTGGTTGGGAAAGGATCCGGGAAGGGCAGCGACTGTAGCAGAAGAAGATGTCCTCTTGGGAAGTAGAATCAAGGTTCTTTGAAATATTGAGGGTATCTATGACTGCATGGCTGAGCTTGGAGCAGCGGATACGGATGTGGCTAGTTGAGGCTTTGAGTCAGAAGTGTCTGCAGGAGAAGCAGACCGAGCTGAGGTAGACAAGGTTCTTCGAGTCATGAGCTGTGATCCAATCCATGGAATGCCCACAGGAAGGGGAGCGGGATAATGACCTGTTGGAGGATTTCCTGGTTCCCATTCCTCATTCTGGGAATAGGAGTGAGGAGAGCACTCCAAATGAGCAGCAATCTGGGAAGGTAGACGATCCAGGGACTCCACCACAGACTGGTTAAGTCTGGTAAGGTCACCTATGCCCCAAGTAAGGGAAGCCGCTTAGTGCAGTAGAAGGTCTGCCGGAAAGGGGCCAGGAGAATGCTGTGGAGGCTTAGGTGTATGGCAATGAGAGAAGATGGGCTCAGACTGGTGGCAACTTTTTACAGCGGATGCACGTATAAAACGTGGCGGCACTGGAGGGGACCAAGGGGTGGATTGGCTCTTCACTGGAGGACATGGTGGAAGGGAATAACCCAAGAAGGATAGCCTACCAGACCACTGAGAGAATGTCCAATAACAGACTGCTGCAGGAGGCTACATAGAGAAGATTCCCAGATGCTGTGTCCCCCAAGAAAAGAAGGAACAGAAAAAAGCTTTCTGAGAAAAAGAACAGGACCTCCCACAAAAGTTTTCCTGCGTCCACGGGATTGGAAGAGAACTCCTCTGGGCCACTGAGAAGGCTAGTAAGAGTCTTGGGAAACCAGGATGCCCAGGGAGGAGATGGGCCTAGATGTAGCCTAATCCAAGGTGAAGCAACTTCAGGTACTTGTCGATCTGCCATTTTTGGGTGCTGCAGGGTCATCCATTTGGTGAGCTTCCACATGATATTGGGCTCAATGGCATTCCAGCTGCAGATGCAGCAGTGAGGACTAGGTGAACAGTGAGGCATTCTTTGACAAGGTGCAGTGCCTACATGGGAGTGTGACTAGAGGGGCATACTTGCCAAAGACGCCCCCATACACCCGGAAATAAAAAAAAATTAAATTAAAGATGGAAATCAGAAGACATGATGCAGGTCTGCTTGCTGTGGACACTTGGCTAAAACTGGCTAGCATAGCATCTGTGGAGAGGATATAGCCCAAAGACAGAACCGACATCCTTGTGACAGCCTGATAGTCGCCAGTTCTATAGCCAATGATGCTGTGTCCCCAATGAAAAAAACTAAACGTCCAGTATTATGCAGCACTTTATGTGCCAAAAAAATTATGCACAAATGTTTTGGATAGCCCATCAAAAAAAAAAAAAAAAAAAAAAACTTCCACAAAAATGGCAAAATTGGTTAAATTTGCTAAGCACAACAAAGCAGGAAACAAATATCTGAATGGCGCAGCAAACACATATGACTAAACTAAGAGCTTTGCTTTAGTTTCTGGTTTACTAGTAATTAGACACTCATTGGGGACAGCAATTAGTAACAATCCGTGTACTAGGGAAATATACATACTGTATATACTAGAGTATAAGCCTACCCAAATATAAGCCTAGCCCCTAATTGTACCACAAAAAAACTGGGAAAACTTGTTGACTCGAGTATAAGCCAAGGGGGGGAAAATGCAGCAGCTACTGGAAAATTTCAAAAATTAAAATGGTCGGAGATTTTGGGTGCAGTAGTTGCTGAGTGCTGGGGAAGGGGAGGGGGTGTTTTGGTTGTCTGTCTGCCCCTTCCCTGAGCTTGAGAACTGAGATTTTTTTTTACCCCACTTGGAATTCTGCAGTGCTCCTATTAACCCCTTCCTGATGGAACAGGAGCACTGCAGATACCCTATATTCAGTAGACCAGGCACTCTCAGACACAGGGATACCTAATGTGTATGTGTTTCACAGTAATTTTCTACTTTTATATGTATTCTAGGGAAAGGAAGGATTTAGAACTTTTATTTATTTTAAAGCTTCTTTTTTTCCCCACTATTTCATGGGAGATTCTATACATTACTATTGCAGCTTTTTTTTTTTTTTTTTTGCTTCACATATGGTATATTTATAGCTAGAAAAAGTACAACATCTAAATTCACAGAAGAAAATTATAAACAAATATTTATATAACATTTTTTTTTTTCATCTTTACCTCATAGCATTCACAGTAGTTCTTTAAGCATCCAGACCGTTTGCAATTGCAGCCTTTACTGTGTCGCCTGTCAGATTCTCCCTCTTTTCCTTTACCAATTTTTGGTTTAAATGCTTCTGGATTTCTGTCTAAGCAAGCCTAAAAACCAGAAAAAAAAAAAGCAAAGAAAAAATATATAATATGAAAGAAAATAGGTTTTTTTGTGAGACATTTGTTTTAGTGTCTAATTCAATGATGCCTGGAAGCTTATAGATTTCATTTTTCTAACCTTAATAGCTTTTTGCCGTTCATTTTCATGATCCAGATTGTTGTAACAGTTAGTACAATTGCAGTTGTTGCAAAATTCTCCATTGGCAAAGCAGTCACAATATCTGAAAATAATAGAAGGAGGTAAATAACCAGACTCCCATGTAAAAGTGTAAACGTAAAAGGGCAACTTGGCCATAGCCCAATCTTGCCACACATTTTTCAACATATGATGGCTTTTTTTTTGTGGAATTAATGGTAATTCATAATAGTTTAATTAATTAATTAAATATTAAAATATTCCGTACAATGTACTGGGAAACTGGAACAAAAAAAAAAAAAAAAAAAAAAAAAGGAGAGAGGGGTTAGTGAGGAAGTTACATAACAGAAGCTGAATCAAGTAAATGCAGGAGATATCAAAGACACCAAGAAATCATTCAAAACCTGGCTAAAGGTATATGGGTGAACTTATTGACCCATTAATAGCACTAACAGTTTGCTAGAAAAATTGCTAGAAAACCCCTTTAACAAAATTACAATACTTGGAAAAAGAAAAAGACCAAGACTTCACTAGGTTTCCGGCCATTATGGTAATAAAACATCATCCGATCTATCTTTTTGGGAGTTAGAGCCCCTGAAAGGTTACTGACAATTTTGAGAGAGGAATATGTAAAACAGTGGAGATACAAAGCTTTGGCGCCTACTCAGCTTTTGATTTGGCGCCATGTTTCAAGGCCTGACGTACTTCTGATAATAGGGAGAGATTGAAATTGTTGTAGAATCTCCACAGGGACATAATATTTATGTTCACATGAACGTTCCTGATTTGCCTTGTGGATTTTTCAAAGAAATCCGAGACTGCCATTACTTCAAAATTAAAGTCTATAAAAATTAGTTTGTTGTGATTTTTCAAGCAATCATCAGCTGAAATCGGCCAAACGGCTATTCTCAATGGCCAGAGGAAGACTTCTATCTGCTAAAAAACTGATCATTCATGTTGGAATATAATAGTGTAAATCATTTGCCATTTGTGCAGACTCTGAACATTTCTTTATTATCTCACAATTAACTGCAGCATCATGGCTGACTTCAATCATGTGTGTATGGCCAGCTTAAAGGGCTTTTGTCAGATTAGTCATAAACCTAATCAAAGTACCTTGTAGAAGCGATTCTACAGTTTCCAAACATGTCTCTATTATTCAGCTTTGGAGACTAAATTTCATGTAGCTCAATATTTTATTCATATGCTAATGTGGAAAAAAACTGAAGCTAAAGCCCAGGCAGCTAAGACACACTCCAAAACAATTCCCCTATTATTTTCATATGAATAAACACTGATTTACATGAAAAAGAATCTCTAAAGCTGAACAACAGAGGTATATTTGGAAACTGTAGAATCACCACTACAAATTACTGGGATTAAGTTTATAGCTGCTGACCGACCCCTTTAAACAGCTGCTTACTGTTGTGGATGTGCCAGTGGATCCACCCATAGATTATCTCCTTTTTAACTCAGTGGGGCTAATCCCCAGCTTTTCTGTGTATAATCCTTGGAAATAACGAACACGTGATGAAAACCTGCAGCTCATTCACCATTTCGCCCATATTTTCTAATGCTGTACATGAATAGGGCACAAAATACCCAATTAACTTGCATTAGCTACAAATACTGAATCTGTATGTAAATCATGACACAACCATGAACAAGTCAATATTGCCTAAAGAGCCACAAAAATAGCTCCTTATAAAAACTAACCCAATCTATGGCAATGCCAACAAGCACTTTTACAATAGCTACATAACTTGTCCACGTAGTATAAACTAGTTCAAGGTACTGTAATGACTACACATTGACATTGATCTATGTACTTACAGTTTCAAGCAAAGTGACTTTGTGCAGTTGCATGGCTTTCTTGGGCGACTTGTTGTTTCAGAAGGCATTATGCTAAAATGACAAATTTATATTCCTTTTAATATTACAAACAAATAACAGAAATTACCCAACAAAAAATAAAAGTGTCAATATTGAAATAAAATACCGAGATTTTATTTTTCTTTCTTAATAGACTTACTCCTAGTGGTCAGTTTACACATTTAAAGGGAACCTGCAAGGTGGTTTTCCAACCCCAAACTGGTCATACAGTCATCATGCTAAATCCTACCCTGCAAGACTAGGTAAAGCTGCTCCTCGCCACCTGACTGGGTAAGGTAAATTTGCATAAGGTTTTTTAAAGCTTATAACTTGACTTTTCAGCAACAGAAAGCTTAGAGACTGTCAATAGTAAAGGTTGTTACTTGAAGGTGGGACCCAGTTTAGTTGGGAAAAACCATCTGATATCTTCCATTTAAAAGCAGAATACATTTTACTTACTATGAGTTACCTATTTAACTTAAAGGGGTTTAAAAAAAAAACAAAAAAAAAAAAACATATGGGTTGGTCATAACGAAACTAACTTTGGATAACTATAAACATTCTTTACTATACTCCAACAATACTGTATATCCCAATCTAGTTGCACTGGAAGTGTATGAATCACTAGATCCCTGGGTGTTACTATTTTACTAGTCTCTGACTGATCACTGCTGACTGTGTACAACACTGTAGGGACACACTACAATAGTAAGGGCTAATGTGCAGTTGTCAATTTATTAATGCATTTCCAGGTAGAATGACAAAAGAGCAGAATGGCAAGTTGAAGAAAAATGGCACAAAAGATGCCTCAAGATTATTAACAAGAGGAAATAAATATTTACTCTATATATTTAGGGCTAGTGTTGAGCTTTGTCCTGATTGTATGGGCCTGTATTCACATTACACTTTGCTATACTTCATGGTATATGTAAGATGCTATGTATGTACATTTTATATAGTTTACAGTATAGGAATGTATGTAGTTGTGGGATTTTTCTATTAGAAGCAATACACTATACAGACGTGTAACCTATTCAGGGCCCTTTGTTTTGTATGGGTGGTATGTGTGTACATTTGTTATTGCTTTTTGTTACCTGGTTAGAATAAAGAGGATTATTCCTGTTTTATATTTTGCATCCCGTGCTTTGTTTTTTGGTGAGTACTGTATAAATTGTGCGCGGGCTTATTGTGAAATAAATAAGCCCAATTGTATATTCTGGTGTAAAGCAAAATGAAAGTTGATCTGTTTTTCCATTGTATCAATTTTGATAACCCTCACATAACAAATTTATTTAAAGTGAACACATTCAATGCAATCCAGTATGCAAACAGCATGTTATATGGCAGGAGAAGCTGAGCAGATTGATATATAGTATTGTGGGAAAAGATCCAGGGTACCTGGTATCTTATTAATTTAAATTTCTGTCAACCTATAGATGGAGTGGTCAGTTCTATTCAGTGAGTGCCTGTTGTCTTTGTATCAGATTAGACTGCATTTTCAATGTGACAGGTTTGGTTTAATTCTAGAACAAGTTCCACTCACCCATTCAGTGGTACTCTAGGCTGATTCTGTGAACTCTGGGTCCCAGATATTCCTGCATTGCTGGCAATAGATACATAAGATGACTGCTGCAACTGCAGAAGAAAAAATATATGATACAAAAATTAATAGACACAAAATTCCGCATATTCACATTGAAAAAGAAGTACAAGCTTTACAACACATTTATTAACTATTTTAGACACTTTCTGTTCCTTGTTCAACAAAATAGGAGAGGCATGAGCTCAAGATGTAAAACTGTGTGCCATAAACACACAAAACTTTTGGCAATTTTTTTTTTTTGTCACAAACTAAGCAAACTAATGGGTGGTGTAACGTTAAACTAATCTAAACATGTAACAGATTCAACATTAGGCACTTTCAGAAATCTAGTGAAGTTCACATTTGTCTATTTTATGTTTTTTTTACGTTCTTGCTTTTAAACATTATTAGCAAACCTGTCCCTATATAGACTAATAATAGTCAATAGCAGACATGTTGAACACTGTACAGATTAAACACTTGTAAGCATGCATACACAAAGATACTACATAAAGGAATTGCTGTATTAATCTCCATCACCAGCTACATAAAAACACTATGTGCGCCACAAAGTTGTACAAAAGCCAGGAAAAATTTAGCAAATTCAACTTTTTAAGTTGCATGTCTTTTAGCATCTTGGAGGATTTGCCTAATGTAACATGAGATGTTAACTCATAAATTAGGCACAAACTTTGTCGAGCAGGGCATCAGCGCCATCATGCCCAAAACTTGCGCCAATATTATGGAGTGTTAGATTAGTAATAGAAATGCTAAATTGCAGGTATATTATGGGCATGGATACTGGCCTGAATATGATTAGGAGTCATGTAATGTTGAAGGCCATGTAGACCACTTAAATGAATAATGGATAAAATCTATAATTTATTTACCTGGGTTACATACTGAGCAGGCAGGACGGCATAACCCATATTTCCTGTGCCTGGAGCAGGTGTCAGCACAGGAAGATTTGTGAGGTTTGGCTGAATCTGTGCGAGTGGTGTGGCAGGCATAAGTAGTCGCTGCTGTGGTTGGCTTGTAGTCACTATAGGTGCATTTATTGGTTTTGGCGCAACCTAAGAATAGAACAAGTATGAAATGATTACACATAGACAGAACACAGACATACGTATTTAGGAACATAAAATAAGCCACAATGTCACACAGATTCAAAATGAGTAATTTGACCATTGATGTTTTCAGATTTCGTGTACTCATGATCTGTACAGGTCACAAAGTGGTTGGTCCATCAGAACTTTTTGTACATAAAGCCTTGCATTAAAAGTTAAAGGGTGGTTTTGTGGCCCTAAAATGAAGAAATCATTTTGATTTTCTAATATTCATGGCATAATGAAAGATTTACTAACTGGTTGCAATGAAGCCACATTCTGTTTTATTACTGAATACACATTGTTATTTTAGCTTCAGTTTCCTTTAAATATAGCATTTTGTGATTGAATTGCACTTCAATACATAAAAAATAACAAAAAAAAAAAAAGGGGCTGTTGGTGATTGAGGACATTAAGACTCACTTGCTTTACAGCCTGTGCTGGAACGATGGGAACAGACATTCGTACAGGAGTTGCATTTACCACCATTGGTTTAGCTGAGAAGAAGGAAAAAACAAAGCAAGACAACTCATTACATATTCCATGTTTTCACTGTAGAAACCATCAATACACAAAATAACACTGAGATTACCAACCATAATGCATCTCTTTATGCCATGCTCCACTTTCTAGAAGGTTTTTAAAACAGTCAAGGTAAGAAAGAAAAAATACATTTGACCCAATGTAGATTCTTTGGTGCAGTTTGCAATAAAATCTGGATGCAATCTGTATAGTCTGTCTCTTGTAATGTATGTGTCATGCTTACACACATGGACATTTTACCAATATCAAAAGAAACAAGTTAAAAGCATACCCTGCTGGAGAGGCTGTGTGCTGGTGCTGGGGTTCTGAGTGGAAGACGTGGAGCTGTTTGCAGTGGAAGCTGTGACAAGCCGGACATAATGAAACTTGCTACCGGGAACCTGAATTTGTTGTACGTTAGGGGCGGCTGCAAGTGGTATGATTGTTTTAAACTGAGGGGTATTGACACCACTGACTGCTATAGTTTGGACTGTTGGTTTCACGGTCTGAAAAAAAAAATAGTTTACTGTTATACATTACCATATAAGTATGTTAAATCTAGGTTCCATAATGCACAAGCACTTCACTAATGCTTCAAAATATTGTGTCATGCAAACTCCCTGTGCATACATTAGCTCCTACTATACCACCAATGGATAATAAATACTGTATGACAACTGTTTAATATATACACTAAGAGCTTTCCTGCCAAATACTCTAACAATACGCTTTAGAGATAGTGTGAAAAGACCCTACATTATGTTGATCATATTTCTTCGTCTTTCAGCTGCAATCCATTGTCAAATTCTCATGTGCTTGTTTCTGATCTACAAAAGTTTACTGCTACTTGACAGTACATTTAATTTAAATTCCCAGTTAAGGGTGCATTCACACTGAGTAAACGTTAGCTTATTCTGAACATAAAACACGTTCAGAATAAGCGGCGTCTAAAGCAGTTCCATTCATTTCCATGGGAGCGGGGATACGAGCGCTCCCCATAGAAATGAATGGGCTGCTTCTTTCACTCCGTGCAGTCCCATTGAAGTGAATGGGGAGTGCCGGCGTGTACGCTCCGGCATGAGCAGAGCTTGCCGTATACGCCGGCACTCCCCATTCACTTCAATGGGACTGCACGGAGTGAAAGAAGCAGCCCATTCATTTCTATGGGGAGCGCTCGTGTCCCCGCTCCCATAGAAATGAATGGAGCTGCTTTAGACGCCGCTTATTCTGAACGTGTTTTACGTTCAGAATAAGCTAGCGTTTACTCAGTGTGAATTCACCCTAAGGCTGAGGCCCCGCGTTACGGAAACCCAGCTTTTTATGTTGCAGATTTTCTGGGGAGTTTTGCGCAAAAGTCAGGAGTGGATTGAGCAGAAGGTAGAAGTATAAGAGTTTCCTATATACTTCACATTGCTTTCGTAGCCATTCTTGGCTTTGGCTCAAAAAAACGCAGCAAAATTTGTAACAAAAAAGCTGCATTTCCGCAAAGTGTTGCCTCAGCCTTAAAGGGATTTCTCAAACTAAAATAGTGATAACCAACCTATAGGATATGGCATCCATATTAGATCAGTGGGGGTCTGACACCCAGAATTCCCACAGATCAACTCACTAAAGCAGCAATACCAAGCACAGCTGCTATACAATCTACAGTGCAGTACTCTGTAAGTAGAAGGCACATAGCTCATCCAAATGCTGAAGTTTCTTCAAACAGCTGATCTGTGTGGGTGCTGGGTATCTGATTGCCAATGATCTGGTATTGATGACCTATCTGAAGAACAGATAGTCAATATTTTACTCCTAGTAAACTTCTTTAACACAACCGGTAAGGAGCATACTAAGTACCAAGTCCATACCTTCCTTATTCATTCTGGTTTCACACTATTCTGAATGAAGATTGGCCAGAACCTATGTTTTGCAAAGCAAGGCCCGTATATGTTACTTTGAGTATTATTTGTTTATTTTGCTTAATTAAATAGCACCATCACATTCCATAGCACTTTACTATATTGTCACCATAGCCCCAAGTAGGGCTCACAATCTAGTAGATGGATATACAAATCTAACTTCATACAAAAGTCCTAAATTTACTATTAGTGTTTCGCTCTTGAAGAATAGTACCAGGCATCTCAAGCACCCACCTTTTTTTCTCAGGCAAGCCTGCTATTGCAGGAAAGAGGCCCTAACCCCTACAGAGTAACAGGGAGACAAAGGTAACTCTTCCCATACAGGACCCTGCAGAGAGCCACAGCCAGACCTTGTCCTCTACACACCATAAGACACCCAGAGCAAAGTCCCCACTGCCGGGGCAGCAGAAGTCCACCACAAGCACCCAGAAAGGTGGATCCAGGCCAGGTACATAGACAAAGAAGAAGTGCCCAGGCTTTACTAACAGCTCCCCTATGGAGTCTTACACCGCCTTTGGGCACCCAGTATCCTCAGATAAAGTCCGACAGTCCGCTGGAAAGAAGTACCAACATCTCAGGAAACAGAACTGGAGAAAAGGGGTGGCCATCCTATTTTTTTTATTTAAACCTGGTTCCTGTCCTACGGAGGAGGTGGTCTCGCCAGGGGTGCTATACTTAAAGCGGAAATATTACAGGTGTATTGCCAATAGTAAAACTTAACAGGAAAACTAGGACTGATAGCAAACAATGTGATCATGAAATACTTGTGGACGCTATTGCACATCTGTGTTTTTACTTATGTAAACATGCGGGGGGGGGGGGGGGGGTTGAAACCACGTAGGTGTTTTACATTTTTTATCAGCGTTAGTCATTTTCACTGGTGTAGAAAAAAAAAGCATGTACTCACACAAGCAAGGACAGCACGTGTAATAACACCCTTAGGGGCTCAAACACTTGTGTATCAAAGTATGCTACCTGGGCAGTTGTGCTATTAGTGACAGCCTTAACAGGAGAGGAGGAACTTGATGACTGCACAGTCAGAAGTTGTTGTCCAAGAGCTACACTTATGGGAACGCCAACTGTTTTCTGAGGAGAACTTGCAGGCTGTGAGCCAACAGACACCACTGTTACCTGTATTGAGAAAAAAAAATCATTTACAGGGAACAAAAATGTATCAGAATACAAAACATCTGTAAGTCCACATGCTGCAATTCTGTGATTTCATTGTTTTTTGTTCATTTACAAAGAACAAACAAAAGACAAACATAGTCCATATAAGGGAATGTCACACGATGGAATTTTCTGAAGTGCATACACTAAAAAAAAAAAAAAAAAAAAAAAAAAAAAAAAAATCCTGCTTGATCACAGATTCTATGGCCGATTCAGCTGTAAAATCAACTAAGCTTAGTCCGATTGGCCCCATTGTGTCGCTTTCCACCACGGCCACAGAGCCAGAGTATAGGGAAGAATTTGTGATGGGAGACAGCCTCATGTTCCCCTCCACTTCCTGCCATGTGAACCCTGCCCATTAACAGAATACATTACTTGAACAAACAGAGGAGTGTAAACAAATCCAAGATCCATCACTGAACCAATTCTAAAATAATCTCTCAATACCTTCTTAGGGTATACTGAAATGCACTTTGTTTGCATCAAAAAAAAACTTCTTTTAGGTGAGGTTTTTATAATGGCCATTGTTTTTTGACACGGTTTTAAAAATGTTTTTGAACTTGCAGCCTCCCTTTGACTTCTATTGATACAGCGGTGTAGATTCATCACTAATCACCTCTTCATTTTTTCGCTTGCTGTGGTTTTGAAAAACCATATAATGGGGAAAAAACATGTGTATTGAACAGCAGGGGTGGTTTTCCTTACAGTAAAAATCTTATTAGAGTTTTTCCATTTGGATTTTGGAGGGGAAAAGCTTCAAATACCCATCAGTGGGGGGAGTGGGGGAAACAAAACAGTATAAACAGTAGGTCATCCTGTTGCTATGGCAACCAGCTTTGCAATAATATTCCTGGTTGAAGAATTAATTTCTTTGCAATATAGTAGGGCTTTTTATTTCAATCTTATAAGCGGTTCTCAATTTTAATGTTTTTGCTTAAAGAAATGTAAAAAATTCAGTGAGCTGGCACAGGAAAAAGTGGTCAGATATACCAGATGCTGGCTTGCTCTTCCTACCACCCAACTATTGACTACAGCCAAGAAACGGTCGATCATAGTTTGCCACAGGAGGAGAATTCCTGCATGGAATATATCAAGTGTAACAGCAATTTCCCAATCCTGATAAAAATCAAAATCACAATTTTTTGCAATAGCGAATGAATCAAATATATTGCAATGCCGTACATTATAGACGGCTGGATCTTACATACGTGGGAATAGCCATCAGCCTGAAACATTACCTTTGTAGGTGGAGATTTTAGAGGTGATATAGCAATTTTGTTGGATGTCTGAGCTGAAGACTCCAAAGATGTACCAACAACTCCTCCGCTTTCAGAGATTGTAATGGCTTTGGTTGCAACTCCAGAATTACCATGAGGAAGCACCCTGCCTGTAAAGGAAAAATAATTAAGAATATAGTGAATGAGTAACCTAACCATTCAGGTAAATTTTCAGGATGAGCAGAGATTTCCGTGTATGAATAAAATTTCAATTTGTTGTATCCTATGCAAGCGCTCATTTTTTAGTACTCCGTGAGCTAATGGTGGAGGACTAGCTGCTATGAGCTTTAACATATAAAACACATGAGGGAAACGAGATCCCACCTCCTAACTCACTCTCTCAATCAGAAACACTATGTAGGACATTACAGAGCAGTACTGATCTGTACATGTGAACAAAACACTTAGGGCCCGTTCACACGGAATAAACACGCGTGTATTTTGGCAAAATACACGTGTAAAAATAAGACTCCCATTGACTTCAATGACATTTTACACGTGTAAAAAAAAGTGTCATTGAAGTCAATGGGAGTCTTATTTTTTCTAAAATACACAAGTGTTTACTCCGTGTGAATGGGCCCTTAAAGTGGTTGTCCAGTAAAGTCAATAGTTGGACAGGCGGCCAGGAAAGGTAAAGCAAACACACACACACAAAAAAAAAAAATTGCACTCACTTGTCCGCTCCAGCGCATGCTAGGGCTTACGCCGGCACAATTCCTTGCCGCACGTGACTTTTGAGGCCAATCCACAGTCACCAGAAAAAATGATGTGAATGTGAAGGCCTCAGTGGTCCTTTTTTAAAAATAAATATACCTTCCTCATCCTACCCCCACCTTTAAGAGTTACACAGAAACTTACTATTTAGCTCCAGCATCCTCTCTGCCTTTGTCCTTTCCTTCTCTATTAGGGCTAGTTCAAACGGGGCAAAATGGTCAGGATTTTGGCACGGAATCCGTGTCAAAATGCTGCTAAAAAAAAAAACCGCCTCACATTGAAATCAATGGGAGCTGGTCATTTCCTTTTTCTGCGAGCGGTTTGTTCTCCCTCATAATAGAGGTCTATGTAGACCGCTAGCGTTCTTTTTTCCGCTAGCAGTTTGTTCCCTCTCGCAGAAAAAAGCAGCAAGATGCCCTTTCTTTAGGCGGATTCTGCGGCTGATGTCCACCTCCTGACACCACCCTCCGGACTAGGCCCATTCATTTGGGCCTAATCCAGAGCGGAAAGCCACGACGGAATGTGTACAATCGGAACCCCGTGTGAACTAGCCCGTACTCGGCCCCTTCCCTCCTCAGAATTTTGCATGACAGATTCAGCACATAATTCAGAGTTTAGTGGCGCAGGATAAGAAGCAATTTGCTCTGATAAGATATATTAATTCTACTTTTTTGAAAAGTTAGAGACCATTTAAGATCATGCGTTCCAAACTCACTTCCAATTTTTTATGTTGGTAAATTTGAACAAATCTTACGTTTACGTTAAGTTTACACCTATATTGGAAACAAATCACTACAAAAAAATCACAGTAATATGACTATGAATGTCATTTTCCAACTTGTACAAGAAGAATAACTGGAATCTTACCAGTAAATACCGAAGTTGATTGAGTATTCTGTCCAGAACTGATGGGTTTGCTATTGGATGGTTTTGCAATGATGAGCTTGGTGATAACTGCACCAGAAGATGTTGATAATGGAACTTTCTTAGCAATCTAACAAAAAAAATAAAAAAGGATTAAACACACATTAAAAATAAAACATGTACACTAAAGCTGGCCATATATACTGTACATAGCTGTCATTGAATGCTTGTTCAGCCAACAGTTCAGCCAGCGGCTCATCTCTCCAAGAGCAAAAAGACCATGCAGTTTCAGTCCAATTGTCTCTCATACATTTTCAATGGTTAGCTGGACTTACTGAATTCAGCTAATAATTATCCTTATGTGTATGTCATCTTAAAGGAGTTTCCCAACATACATATTTTTTTAAAAACCTGAAATAAGCATACAGTATCTGCACTGTACTTGTGACTTCACACCTCCTTCATGCCCTCTCTTTCAAGATCTGCTCTGTGTACTTTCTAACTGTCCATTACCCCTAACAGAAGTCATTCATGCACTGCACATGCTCCATCTGTTAGGATGACACATGCATGGTCATTTAGCCCTGATCTAATAAGCAGCTAATGGAAAGTGAACACAATAAACAGGGCAAGCTCAACCTGAATGAAGATGGACTACGTCATATCCAATGACAAGTGGGATATTGGCGGGACTTAATTGGCTTTTTCTAGTGACGCATACACTTTTGCTAATTGATTTCAATGGGTGATATTTGTAACTTACTTTTATATGAAATATGATTTTTATTGTGGGATTACTCCTTTAAGAAAATAGGTTTGTACTACTTCCTAGAGAAGTTTTCTAAGGCTAGGTTCACACTACCTTGTTATTGTGCGTTGCTGTCTTCGTCATAGCATAAGCGCAACGGACATTAACTGTGGCAGAGAACGGACACAACTTGAGTCTGTGTCTGTTCGTATTGAAACTAATGTAAACAACATGATGGATGATATACTCATATACTACAGTCATGTTTCTTGACTTTTGTAACAAAAGAAAAAGTCCTGCATGCACAACTTTTTCTTCTGTTGTAAAAATAAACAAACAGGACAGAAGATAGCGTCCATCACGTTTACATTAGTGTCAAAGGAAACGAACACTGTCCATCCTCTTCAGGGGTTAAAGGGGATTTCCTGGCAAAAAAAAAAAAAAAGTTGTTTTTAAAAGAGAAAAAAAAAAAAAAGAAGGTCTTTTAGTACTATTGATGGGTTAATAAGTGCACCCAAATACCTTTTTCAGTGTTTTGAGTGATTTCTGAGTTTCCTTTGGAGCTCCTGGCATCTGAATTTGTTTACATAGGTAGCTTTCTGCTTTCTAAGCCTACAACTACCATGATGCATTGCTCTTCACTCAGTTCCCTCCCTCACACCACCTGTTTGCCTAGCTAGCCCGCCCACGGACAACTAGCCCTATCTACCCTATCGCCCTGGCATTTTTTTTTATTTGATTTTTTTTAAGTACCGTATATACTTGAGTAATAGCCAAATTTTTCAGCACAGTTTCTGTGCTGAAAAAGCCGCCCTCAGCTTATACTCGAGTCAAAAAAAAAATTATTATTTTTTTTTTTTTTTTTTTTTTGGGGGGGGGGGGGGGGGGAGGAGATGTCTATGACCAGCCGCAATAGTAATGTATAGAATCTCCCATAAAATAGTGAAAAAAAGTAATTAAAAGTACTAAATCACTCCTTTCCCTAGAATACATATAAAAGTAGAAAATAACTGTGAAACACATACACATTAGGTATCCCTGTGTCTGACAGTGCCCGGTTTACTGAATATAGGGTATCTGCAGTGTTCCTGTTCCATCGGGAAGGGGTTAATAGGAGCACTGCAGATGCCCTATATTCAGCCAGGCTGAATTCCATGTGGGGGGGGGGGGGGACAGTCCCCAAGCTCAGGGAAGGGGCAGACAGACAACCAAAACACCCCCTCCTCTTCCCCAGCACCCAGCAACTACTGCACCTAAAAACTTTGACCATTTTAATTTTGAAATTTCTCCCGTGCATCCCCCATACTCTGGAACTCCTTACCAAGACACATAAGACTGACCCCACAACCACAGGCTTCAAGAATGCCCTGAAGACTCACCTATTCAGGAAGGCCTACAACCTCCAATAACACTATCACCGCACTGCCATCTGTACAGTCTCCCCCTCTCCTTCTGTCTCTACCCCCTTCCCCCATAGATTGTAAGCCCTCGAGAGCAGGGCCCTCTACCCCACTGTGCCAGTCGGTCATTGTTAGTATTATATCTACCTATATAATTTGTATATTGTATGTAACCCCAAATGTAAAGCACCATGGAATTAATGGTGCTATATAAACAAACAAACAATAATAATAATAATAATAATTTTTGAAATTTTCCAGTAGCTGCTTCATTTCCCCCTAGGCTTATACTCGAGTCAATAAGTTTTCCCAGGTTTTTGTCAGCTTATACTCGAGTATATACGGTAAGTAAATTAGAAGTTAGATGGGGGGAGGGTGTTCAGTTTAGGGTTAAATTTTCATTGTATCCAGGAAAACCCCTTTAACGTTCGTTACTGCCACCCTATGACGGAAGACAGCAACAAATATTAACAGTGGCATTGTGAACCCAACCTTAGTGAACAATTTGCAACAAGACTACTTCATTATACACAAGGTGAAGCACCAACTGCATAGTGTAATTATGTAAATCTAGCATCTAATCAAAACTGCTATCACAGTCCTCAAGCTCAGGAAAGGGGCAGACAGGCAACCAAAACACCTCCTCCCCTTCCCCAGCACCTACTGCACTCAAAAACTAGTCTCTGACCATTTTAATTTTTGAAATTTTCCAGTAGCTGCTGCATTTCCCCCCCTAGGCTTATACTCGAGTCAATAAGCCAGTTTTATGTGGTAAAATTAGGGGCCTCGGCTTATATTCGGGTCGGCTTATATTCGAGTATATACGGTAAACTGCAATTCATCGCATTCAATGTTAGAACCAGAAACATGAGAAGGACAAAATGTATGGAGCAATAATTGCAAGAATAGTAATAATGAAGTAAGCTGGGAGAGATCACAGGATATAAAGAAGATATAAACCCTCTAAAGACAAAAGGTAGTTTGTCCATTTTTCAGATTTTCCTTCTCTGCCTTCAAAAATTCATAACTTTTTTATTTTTCTGTTGACATAGCTATGGGAGGGCTTACTCTTTGCATGGCAAATTGTACTTTCATTTCTCACAATTTTGGAGTACATATAATGCTTTGATTATATTTTATTACTGTCTATGTGAAAAAAGGGTCCATGTGAAAAAAGAAACAATTCTATTATAATGTTCTGCATCTTGTTTTTACAGTGTCGAATCTGCATTAAAAAGGACATATCAACTTTGTCTGGTGGGCCACTATGATTACAATGAGAATGGAGGATTTTGGAGATTTAACATAGTAGCCTTCCACAAAAATGCATGAAGCCTCCTACACGGATGTTATGATGTGTCCTGTGGATATATTTGGGTACCACTACCGAAACCCTCAGCTACAAAGGCCTTTATATCTAGGTCAAGAAAGCATTGAGAGGCGGCTGAATATGTATTCGGTTCACTTCTATGGGAAATACAGAAACATTCATGCAAACTTGAAACAACGTGGATTTGATTTTTGGACAATTGCCTTTAGACATCATCCTATTAATATTATAAATGTGAAAGTTTGTGTGTTTGGATGTTTGTTACTCAATCACAATCAAACGGCTGAATGGATTTGGGTGAAATTTCACACACACCTAGATATTTCCCACGAAAGTGCAGTAGGCTACTTCAAAAGTGGGTCACTCACCCCAAATCGCCACCGTCACCCTCCAAACACCCCTCCGGCCTCGGCTATAGAAGCTGGCATTCTGCCAGCGCTGGTCTCTGCACGCTCCTCCTATTGGTGCATGGCAGCTGTGGGCGGGCTATAGAGCCAGGGCTGCGGCACCATAGGTCGAGGCCTCCATGTGGGCGTGCCGATTCAGCAGTGACATAGAGAACAACATGGCGGCCGCCCACAGGGTCCCGGAGCCGCAACTAGGCCAGGCTGCCACACACATTGCCGAGGAGGAGGAGGCTGCTGCACCCGACCCAACAGATACAGGTCGGTGCAGCGGGGGGAGGGGGGTGCCCGGTGGGGAGAGGGTGTCCTGGGCGGGGGCCCGGGGGTAGGGGGTGTCCCCCGCTCGGTGTTCCCAGGTCCCCAGCTTCACTTTCCCCCCCTACAGCGAACCCCGTATAGGAACACTCACCTTGGTCTCCTCCGCTCCTGTGTGCGCGCTGACTGCATACACTTCGCTGCCTGTCTGTCCTGTATGAAGAAAAGTAAGCTCCAGCGTCTGGTTGCTATGACGCCACAGCTTGCTCTACTTTATATAGGACACACTAAGTCTGCTACATAAATGACACAGGAAACAGCACGTCTATGCAGGCAGCCAGCCAGCACACACACGAGCAGGAGAGAGAGAGACACAAAGGTGAGTGCTACTCCACGGGGGTTGCTGGGGGGGGGGGGGCTGGGCAGAGATGGGGGGACATGAGACTGGGGGGCAGAGATGGGGGGGAGAAACTGGAGGCAGAGATGGGGGGGGGGCATGAAGGTAGGGGCAGAGATGGGGGGAAAAGATACTGGGGGCACCGATAGGGGTACAAGAAATATAAGCGGTTCGGCGCCACCGCCAACCCGCAGACGAAGTCGCGGGTAACTGCTCGTTAGCTAATAAAGGTTTGGGTTTGTTTGTTTTTTTATTTATTAGGGAACTGTTTATTCAATCCCTGTTAGAACAAAAAGCATCAGCCTCAAGGGTATAAAGAAAAGAAAGATTATTACCATGTATGGGCCCATAAATAAACCTTTCACGATGACATTTTGTATATATACCAAAGTCATCTCTTTTTTTCTGTGGGATTTAATGTTTTTTAATTCTGCTGCTTGTTATATTGCTTCTCCATGCTTATTACTGCATCTCTGTTTAGTCAGAGAGGGCACAAGTACAAGTCCACTACAAGGATAAAATTCCTGCAAAAATGTACTGTACAAGCAATTAAACTATTGGAAAAAAGAAAAATAAATACAGAAATAATTCTGTGGAAATTACCACACACAGGAAAACACAATAAAACCTTTAGGCCCTTTGCACAAGACCAGGTGCTAGCTCAGTGTGTAATCCCAGGTTCTTCCCAGATAGCACACTAACCTATTAGTTTCTGTTGGATCATACACATGACCATGTATTACATGGATATAAGTGTGGGCTGACAATCCAGGCCACAAAACTCAGGACAGGTCCTATTCCTGTTTGGTTTTTGCAGATGTACTTCCGCAGCCCCCATTCATTGCATCCATGTGTCGCCCATGTGCCGTTCAATCACGGCCAGCGGCCCATAGACATTAGTGTGCAAGGGGACTTAGACCGAGACAGTTTGTATTGCTATTGACAAATTTACAGCTACACTATACAAGAATGCATCCAACTTATTATGGGGATTATAACTTATTTTATGCCACTTTCTAGAATACAAAAGTCAACTTCGGTGCATAGTCATATTTGCCCCTTATAATCACAACTGCAATGTATACTAATTTCCAGAAGAGTGTCTGGGCTTAGCAGATTTGTGATGTTTTACCATCATCGTGCCAGAGACTGGTGTTAATTTTACTGCAAATCTACGGCAGCTCTTAGGGTCCATTCACACGGAGGAAAATGGTGAGGAATTTGGTGATGAAATTCAGCACAAAAAAAAAAAAAAAAAAAAAAGACACCCATTGACTTCAATGGGTTCCTTTTTCTGTTAGTATTCTTCTAGCAGAAAAAGGTGAACCAATTGAAGTCAATGGGAGGCTTTTTTTCAACGCTGAAATTCCACACCAAATGCCTCACCATTTTCCTCCATGTGAATGGACCCTTATAGTTGAGATTCTGGTGCACGGCCTGGAAAAGATGTTCCAAATTTATTAGTAAGCAAGTTTCTTAATAAATTAGACATATTTCAACTCTGGCCCATTGTTATAAACCTCTTCCAATGCTTTAGCTTGATAGTTAACCCCATTAAAGACATCGCTGTACTCAGAGCAATTTCTTCTTTATATGATGATTTTTGTATGGTCTGAATTATGGCCCATTCAATTCTATCGGCCCATGCACACCACCCTGATTTCCACAGATCTGTGTGGCGGCCAATAGTCTGCGCTGAAAAACTGAGGACAGTTCCTATTCTTGTCCAACTTTGACATCCGTGTGCCGCCCATGGCGTACAATTACGGCTCGCACACAGGCATGTGCATGAACCCTAAATGGATTTTTTGTGTGTGTGTAGAAATAGAAAAACTAGCTATTCATCGTGCAGTAGAAAAAGTTAATAGGTTTTCAAGAAATTACATATCGATGACCTATCTTTACAACAGCTCATCAATATGTTTTCAGTAGGGATCTAACACCAAAGATCCATCAGATCATTTGATTGAAGCAACAATGGCGCTCCTAAGGATGGGCATGCACGTGACTACTGGAATATCCCTTTAACTTTATTCTGTGGGTCAGTAAAACAGCAGTACCCAATTTGTTACCAAGCTTTTATGTTTTGCCCAATAAAAACTGAAAAAATTTGCTTTTTCCTCAATATATTCATAGAGCCATAACTTTTTCAGTTGATTGACCTGTGTACGCACATATGTTTGTATGCCTAGCTGTAGTTTTGTTTCAGGGGACTGGCAACTCATTCCCTTTTTAATAAGAGAGATGAGCAAAAATAGGACTTTTGACATTTTTACAATGTTTACTGTACATGCCAAATTACATTTTTAGTTTGGGTAGTTATAAGCATGGCATTGGATCTAGTGTCTTAAAAAAAATGGCACATTTCTTTCCTTCGATGCACCAAAATCTCAATTTCTGGTATAAATTGCATTAACCCTGCTGGCCATTCCACTCCCAACAAATTTCAGAAAGTGGCCTATGGATTGCAAAAAACAGCCGTGCACCAAATTTTGAGTTTTATCATACTTTTAACTCAGAAACTAGTATGATATGTATGATAAATGTCCAGCATGTATGGGGAGGCAATTTTTCAGATTTTTTTTTAATGAAATAATTGTCAACAATTAAACTTCTGTTTTGCAGTGTATTACATCTTAGTTTACACTGACAGTGAACCTGGGCCATATAGTCTTCCATATAAGGCAGGCCTGGAGACCACTGTCTGATCTCTGACTACAATGGTAACCCCCATGCAATCACATCACAGGGGGTGCAGAAGGCTGACAGAGGGAACCACTTATACTCTTTTCAAGTGACAAAGCCAAGCATAATCTTAACTGTGTGTTTAACATATCCATTTTTCCCCACACAAACCCACTCAATAATCGGATCTGTCACAATGGACCCAATAAGTTCAAACTGCATGCTCTATTATATCACGCACCGTGATTGTGTGAATAGACACTATCCATGGTTGTTACTGGCTGCCAAGGACCGGAGCTGGCCATCAGTAGGAACCTGGGTCCTGCCTCTGATAGCATGTAAATTGTCACTGTGCCCGCACATTCATAATGGAGCAATAACGATTCTTACTCAAGACCCCCTCAAAGATGTCCATATTGGGCAAATGGAAAGGAGTATTCATGAAACGATCCTTCATTGCACACAACAAGTTTGATACATCCCAGCACTTTCTAACAATACTACATGTAGATGATGAAAAAGAACACTTCAAAACTAAGAAAAAGGATGTGAGGACATTGTGTCATATGTTACCTGTACGTTCTGTATTTGCTGACCCTGAAGAGAAGACTTGGCAGCAGTATTAATAAGTTGAGCAGATGTCAAAGAAGACATGCCACCTTGACTTCCTATTGTGACCAGCTTGATCTGCTGTGGTGTCCCTTTTGAATCCACATGCTGGTTTTGTATGGTCTTTTGTGTGCTTGACATTGAATTCTGTGGAATAAAGACAATTGGATTGCTTCCTTTCCCAAGAGTTGTCACATACACCTTCTCTTGCTTGACCATCCTACTGCTGGCTAGTTCAGACGCTTTATTAAGAATCACCTGTCCAGACAGAGGTGTCCCCAACTTGTGTATGCCACTTTGCAAGACAGTCTTCATGGCTGTAGCTGAAGGTCCAGGACTTGACTTTGCAGCAACACTTACTACCGCCGCCAGGTGACTACCATGATTACTTGGCGTAACAGCTTCCTTCACCAAAGACGTAGTAATGCATTCTCCACTGCTGCTAACTTCGACTATTTCTTCCAGCTCTGTTTCCATTGGAACCTCTTCTGCCATAGGAGAGGTGATGGTAATGGCTTCAATGCTGTCTTCATCCACTATGGACATACCAGTCTCCATGATCTCATCAGGTAGCGTACTGTTCACCTCTGCAGATACCACACTCATTCTTAATTTTTATTGAAAACTTCCAAATATTCTGGAACAATAAGAACACATACCCTTACACAATGTGACACACAGTACAGAGGGGCGTCATCTACACTAATAAAAGGGTCAGAAGCAAGCGGCACTCTGTGACGATGGTGAAACTACAACTCACAGCATGCACTGCAGCTATCAAGGCATTCTAGGAGTTGTAGTTCTATAACATCCACAGCGCCGCTGATTGCTGACCTCTGCACAATCTTCATGGCCTGCAATACAATCCAAGACATACACAATGTGGAGTATGTGGATTATAGCAAGCAAGAACTACAATGCAGAAGGGATCACAAGCCTATGCTAAACTGAATAGGGTGACGTTCTATTTAGACGACACCAGCCACCAGATTTGAAACTGTGCGCTTCCAGCTCCTGCCTGCATTACCTCCAGGAAGTGAGCAAGTTGTCTACAAGCGGCTGGGTCCCATAAACCGGTAACTACATCTGCCAGAGTCCCTAGGATCTGTCTAGAGCACCGTCCAGGATTGTTATGGTGACGCAGCCATAGCCGCCGCCTCAGCAGCTGGGCGGTAGATTGTAAAGGGCGCTCTTTTCCAGCCGGTACCCAACGACACCTCTCGGAGACTCACCAACCAGCACTGCGCACGCGCGGACGATTTCGCGTCATCAGTAATTGCACAGCGACACGAGAGAAGGCTGCGCATGCGCTCTTCGGATGGCGGGATTGCGTTGAGATCCGAGAAGTTGTTTACTTTAGCGGGTGCACGTATCTGGTGCAGAGTGAGGGCGGAACGCGGGGCGGAGAGGAATGCTGACAGACCGGTCAAAAGACGTTAGGAGGAAAAAATGGACGTTACTCGGTTTCGTTACATTTAGCCAGGCTAAAAGTTGCCAATGTGCAGCCAGGGACGTACTGAAAAGCATAAATTATGTTACTAATTGCTATAAGTAAAGCCAACTGTAATTAGCTTCTAATTATGATGAATTTCTTGTTCTTTGGAGACATTAAAGGGTTTTTTTTGTTTTAAACATTAAGGTGGAACATAATGAAGGAGGGGGTACAGCATGACACTGGGGAAAGATGGAGGGACATGAAACTGTGGACAGATGAAGGGGGGGTACAACATGACACGGGACAGAAATGGAGGGACATGAAGCTCTGGGCAGAGATTGGGGAACAGATGGGGACATGAAACTGGGGGAAGAGATGGGGGGACATGAAACTGTGGGCAATTGAAGGGCGGGCACCGCATGACACTGGAGGAAGAGATGGGGGGACATGAAACTGGGGCAGAGATGGGGGATATGAAACTGGGGGCAGAGATGGAGGGGGGACATGAAACTGGGGCAGATGAAGGGGTTATATGAAACTGGGGAGAGATGGCGAGGGGACATATAATGTACGGGTGACTGTAGGAGGATTATACTGCGTGGGAGCACATGAAAAATGAATGAGAATGGGCGGAGTCAACATAAAAGTGGGCGGAGCTGCACGCGCCGCATATTTTGTCCTTCTATCTAATCTTCAAAAGTTGGGAGGTATGCCTAAAACCATCAGAAAATACATATTTCCAATGGCTTTAGCCACTCAGAAGCCACGCTACTGTCTGCAGCAGCGCTATTCAGCTGGAACGCACGCCGTTATGGACGCGTGTTCCAAACTGAATGGGGTCACCGCAATATGAGGAACTGTATTGCGGGGTCACGGCATTAGAAAGGTTGAGAACCACTGGTCTATGGGGTCCATGGGTTTCCACATATAACCACTAGAGATGAGCGAACGGCGTGCGATCGAATTGATATTCGATCGAATATCAGGCCGTTCGAGGTGTTCGATTCCAATCGAACACCAGGTGGCAAACTCACTAAAAATTTGATTCCCCTCCCACCTTCCCTGGCATGTTTTTTGCACCAATAACAGCGCAGGGGAGGTGGAACAGGAACTACGACAACGGAGGCAGTTAAAAAAAATTTAAAAACCCATTGGCCGCCAAAATCAGGTGACCTCCAATTTAGACGAATGGTGAATTTACCATTCGCTTAATTTGGAGCAGTGAACTATATGAATGTGAGACAGGGACAGATCTACAGGCAGGGTTAGCTAGGGATAACCTTTATTTGGGGGGAATTTTACTCACCTAGCTCTTTGGGGCTCTATCTTGTCGGGATCCCTGTCAGCTTGCGATATGCGCGAGCTGACTATTTACCATAGGAATGCATTGACCAGCGTTGATCGGCCGAATGCCCGTACACTGGCCAATCAACGCTGGTCAATGCATTCCTATAGCGAGATATAGCAGAGTCATATATTGCAAAGAACAAAGTAGTCAGCGGCACTACTGCGACAACGCTCGTATTCACAATCTTGTGTCAGTATTGGCAAATCTTCCGGCTGTAACAGCCAAAAAACCATGGAATAAATAAAATCCCAGGGTGGTGCTCACTGTGAAAAAACCTAGACAGGCAGTGACATATGTGAAATGTAGAAAACAGGGCACTCACCCACCACGGGATACATAAAACATTCGTTTTTATTTCATCCTCTTTAAAAAAAGGTCAAACCTTGACCATCGGGGTACAGAAGACGGAATGATGCAAAGAAACAGGCAGCGACGATCGTTTCGTGCTTAGTGCACTTCGTCAGGAAGCCTGACGAAGTTCACGAAACGATCGTCGCTGCCTGTTTCTTTGCATCATTCCGTCTTCTGTACCCCGATGGTCAAGGTTTGACCTTTTTTTAAAGAGGATGAAATAAAAACGAATGTTTTATGTATCCCGTGGTGGGTGAGTGCCCTGTTTTCTACATTTCACAGAGATACAGCAGAGCCCGTGCGGTTAGCCGGGTATTCCAGACACCGGAGATGAAAGCTCTGCACTACACCCAACCATCCCTCCAGCTACTCCTCCTGTACTAACACGACTAGCTCAGCTTGGCTATTCCTTAGTACTACTAACACGCTCAGCTCTGCTATTCCTTAGTGTAATAGTCGAGCTGAGTGTGTTAGTAGTACTAAGGAATAGTCAAGCTGAGTGTGTTAGTCTGCTGCATATCTGCCAGCTCTCCTACACACTCAGCTTGCTATTCCTTAGTACTACTAACACGCTCAGCTCGGCTATTTCTTAGTGTAGTAAATTGCATATGCTTTGCAGTGTGAAATAAACAGGTTATATGAAGTGCTCCGATCCCGGGGGTGATCCAAGAGTCTTGCATTGAGATAGTCAAGACCTATAAGTACCTGGGTATGCTCCTCAATAATAAGCTGGACTTGGCTGATCACCTGGAGGGGCTGCACAGAAAGGGCCACAGCAGAATCTGCTCAGGAGGCTGAGGGTCTTCGGAATCCAGGGCCCACTTTTTAGGGCCTTTTTCAACTCTGTGGTTGCTTCAGCCGTTTTTTTCAGTGTAGCCTGCTGGGGGAACAGTATATCAACCAGGGACAGAAATAGACTGGACAGGCTAATCAGAAGGGCCAGCTCTGTCCTGGGGAGCCCCCTGGACCCAGTACAGATGGTGGGTGACAGAAGGATACTGTCCGTGGTGAGCTCCATGTGGGAGTATAAATCCCACCCCATGTAGGAGACCTTGACGGAACTTGGCAGCACTGTAAGTGACCGTCTGCTTCACCACAAGTGTGTGAGAAGGAGCGCTATCGCAAGTCCTTCCTTCCAACCGCGCTCAGGCTGTATAATCTACATCAGACCAAGCAAAGATCACTCCGCACAGAGAACTAAATGATCCTGAAGTCTTCCTTCTTTCTTCTGTTCCTTAGCTGCTATGGACTCCTAGTATATCTTCTTTTCTCAGCATATGTGTGTCTACTTCTGTACTATATTACTGTGTATTATCCTGTATCTGTATTACTATGCTGCTGTAACATACTGAAATTTCCCCACTGTGGGACTATTAAAGGATTATCTTAAATGTGTAGCTTACAGTGGAATCAACACATATTCTACAGCTATGTAGTAACTTCACTTTGCTTTGTAGATGTGGAATGAATAGATTATATCTGTAGTTCCTATTAAAGGGGTTTTCCTGCCAAAAAAAAAAATAATTTTTCAAAAATGGTCAGTTAGTGCTAATAACAGGCTAATAAGTGCCACCAAATACCTTTAGTGGTGTTTTGAGTAAATTCTGAGGTTCTCGGTAAGCTCTTAAATCTTCTCCATTTGTTTACATCCCTAACTCTCTGTACTTGGTTTCCTACAAGTTTCATGATGCCTCACTTCTCTCACTGACCCCCTCATTTTCTCACATACTCCCCCCTCTCTGTTTCTCTAGCTAGCCCGCTCTCTACATCAGTAGCCATCTGTAGTCTTCCAGTCCTAACTCACCCCCCCCCCACTCACTGACCCCCTCCCTGTATATTGTTGTCCACCAAAAGCCAATTAAAATAAGACCTGCAATAGATAACAAACGCTGCCATGTCTTACATATTGGATGTACTTACGATCCCCTGTAAAGAAAGTTAGGCAATGTGCAGGGGATCGCAAGTACATTCAATATGTAAGACATCTATTGCACATCCGTGGGATGGCACACATATTCATGACGTTAACAGGCAGTCTGCACATGCACAATAGGGTAGATCAGCTCATGAACGCTATTGCGCATGCCCTGTGCTGCGCCGAAGGAGAACGGTAGACAGGGAGAAAGATAAGTATGAGAGGAGGGGTGTAGTCAGGGGAGGGTACGGGGATATTGTATGTGACGCTCCGTTTCCAGAAGCGGTGAAACAGAACGTCCCAGTATCCTCAGAAAATGTACCTAGGGAAATCATGTGACCTCACCAGTGATCATGGTAAATATACATTTTTTTAAATTGAAGTAATTTATAAACTAGGTGGGATGGAGGAGGGGGAATTTAATTTAATGTATACATTTTTATTAATCCCGGACAACCCTTTTAGGGTGCATTCACACTATGTATACGGCAGCTTATTCTGAACGTAAAACACGTTCAGAATAAGCGGCGTATAAAGCAGTTCCATTCATTTCTATGGGAGCCGGCATACGAGCACTCCCCATAGAAATGAATGGGCTGCTTTTTTCACTACGAGCAGTCCCATTGAAGTGAATGGGATGTGCTGGCGTGTACGGCTAGCTCTGCTCATGCCGAGCCGTACACGCGGGCACTTCCCATTCACTTCAATGGGACTGCTCGTAGTGAAAAAAAGCAACCCATTCATTTCTATGGGGAGCGCTCGTACGCCGACTCCCATAGAAATGAATGGAACTGCTTTATACGCCGCTTATTCTGAATGTGTTTTACGTTCAGAATAAGCTGCTGTATACGAAGTGTGAATGCACCCTTAGTGTCTGTTCTGATTTTTTTTCACTTCAAAAGGAGCGGCTCGCTTTTTTTCCCACTAGCAATTTTTTTCAGCTAGCAGAGAAAAAAAGCGTCATGCCCTATCTTGCTGCGGATTTCACAGCTGACTCGTACGTGGCACTAGACTCACTCCCAAATAATCCCATTCATTTCGGCCTAATCAGGAGCAGGATGCCAATGCACTAGCCGCGCAGAGGGTTCACACAGTACTCCATAGTGTACACAGTGTAAATAATCAACCAATCTAAGAAATCCACGCCACCAGTAAAAAGAAACTTTATTTATTAAAACAAAAATCATAAACATATAATTACAAAAGAAGAAACGAGGTATAAAAGTAAGCATACAGTGTTGGCCAAAAGTATTGGCAGCCCTGCAATTCTGTCAGATAATACTCATTTTCTTCCAGAAAATGATTGCAATCACAAATTCTTTGGTATTATTATCTTCATTTAATTTGTCTTCAATGGAAAACCACAAAAAGAATTGTCAAAATGCCAAATTGGATATAATTCCGCACCAAACATAAAAAAGGGGGTGGACAAAAGTATTGGCACTGTTTGAAAAATCATGTGATGCTTCTCTAATTTGTGTAATTAACAGCACCTGTTACTTACCTGAGGCACCTAACAGGTGGTGGCAATAACTAAATCACACTTGCAGCCAGTTGAAATGGATTAAAGTTGACTCAACCTCTGTCCTGTGTCCTTGTGTGTACCACATTGAGCATGGAGAAAAGAAAGAAGACCAAAGAACTGTCTGAGGACTTGAGAAGCAAAAATGTGAGGAAGCATGAGCAATCTCAAGGCTACAAGTCCATCTCCAAAGACCTGAATGTTCCTGTGTCTACCGTGCACAGTGTCATCAAGAAGTTTAAAGCCCATGGCACTGTGGCTAACCTCCCTACATGTGGACGGAAAAGAAAAATTGACGAGAGATTTCAACGCAAGATTGTGTGGATGGTGGATAAAGAACCTCAACTAACATGCAAACAAGTTCAAGCTGACCTGCAGTCCGAGGGTACAACAGTGTCAACCTGCACTATCCATCGGCGTCTGCATGAAAAGGGACTGTATGGTAGGATGCCCAGGAAGACCCCACTTCTTACCCAGAGACATAAGAAAGCCAGGCTGGAGTTTGCCAAAACTTACCTGAGAAAGCCAAAAACGTTTTGGAAGAATGTTCTCTGGTCAGATGAGACAAAAGTAGAGCTTTTTGGGAAAGGCATCAACATAGAGTTTACACGGTCTCTGCACTCAAACATGGCGAAGGTTCCCTGATGTTTTGGGGTTGCTTTGCTGCCTCTGGCACTGGACTGCTTGACCGTGTACATGGCATTATGAAGTCTGAAGACTACCAACACATTTTGCAGCATAATGTAGGGCCCAGTGTGAGAAAGCTGGGTCTCCCTCAGGGGTCATGGGTCTTCCAGCAGGACAATGACCCAAACACACACTTCAAAAAGCACTAGAAAATGGTTTGAGAGAAAGCACTGGAGACTTCTAAAGTGGCCAGCAATGAGTCCAGACCTGAATCCCATAGAACACCTGTGGAGAGATCTCAAAATGGCAGTTTGGAGAAGGCACCCTTCAAATCTCAGGGACTTGGAGCAGTTTGCCAAAGAAGAATGGTCTAAAATTCCAGCAGAGCATTGTAAGAAACTCATTGATGGTTACCAGAAGCGGTTGTTCGCAGTTATTTTGTCTAAAGGTTGTGCTACCAAGTATTAGGCTGAGGGTGCCAATACTTTTGTCCGGCCCATTTGTGGAGTTTTGTGTAAAATGATCAATGATTTGACTTTTTTTTCATTCTCTTTTGTGTTTTTTCATTGCAAGCAAAATAAATGAAGATATTGGTGCGGAATTATATCCAATTTGGCTTTTTGACAATTCTTTTTGTGGTTTTCCATTGAAGACAAATTAAATGAAGACATTAATACCAAAGAGTTTGTGCTTGCAATCATTTTCTAGAAGAAAATGAGTATTATCAGACAGAATTGCAGGGGTGCCAATACTTTTGGCCAACACTGTACACACATGGAGGTCCAATAGAAGTGTAACGTATATGCCTGTTCGGGCCTCTGCTCGCGTCCTGCGGCGCAGGAGGCGTGTGCAGTTTGATAATCTGCTTAAAGTTTTTAGTTGCACTGTGTGAACATGGCTCTAGTTCTTAATTGCATTTGCACCACACCCATCTTCTGCCTATGTTGCCTCTGTCCATTAAGTGTTTGATTTTGTCTTGCCTGTGATTGACAGCTTTCCTTCCTATCAGGTTCAGGGCGGGTTCTTCCTCCCCTATTTAGTCTTGGCTCACAGTCACACTGGTGCCGGTTATTGCCTCTTGCTTCTGGTATCTCTTGCTGTTTATTTACTTGTATTCTGATCCTTGACCTCTGGCTTCCCTACTGACAATTCTTTTGGACTCCCATTTGGCACTGCATTGCTCTCCTGTTACCGAACCCTGGCTAGCTGACCTCCCTTTGTTGTTGTTCGTCTTGTCTGCGTTTTGTGTTTCAAGTATTCAGGGAGGGACTGTCTTCGTGGTTGTCGCCTATTACCTAGGATAGGGTCTGGCAATAGGAAGGGAAAGCGGGGGGCTTCAGCTTAGGGCTCACTGTCCCTTGTGCCCCTCCCTCCAGGGTTCACCAGCAGCTTCTGGGGAATTATCGTCTGCTATTCCCTAACAAGAAGCTTATTAATCATATAAGAAATTAAGATCACCTGGACAAACTACATACCATATGCTGGATACAAATGAAATGCCAATTACCGGATAGTACAAAGCATCCAGCCAGACAGTGAGGAGTTCATTGCACTTGAGAAAGGGCAGTTGTAAGCCCGAAACGCGTTTTGTTTGTTGGACTTCAATAAAGAATGTTTGTATGTATCCTCTGGTGAAGTGTGATGATCCTTAACTTCGGTCCTTTGAAGTACCAGATATTGTCATTGCTCACATCATACTAGTCCATTGCGCATGCATGGAAAAAGTCAAGTATCATGATATGTGAGAATGCTGAATCCCAGCACTCATGCACATGCGCAAATAGATATCCCATGTGAAACAAGCCAAATCATGTTCAAAGATGAAAGATGTATCGCAATGATCACAATCCAAATGTAAGAACGCAATATTGGCATAAGTATAGAATTGATAAAAGGTAAGTAAAAATACCAAAAAGAGAAAAATATACTATTTCAGTAAGAAAATCTTTATCTCTCCATCTATCCTACCCCACCATCTGACCTTCTGTGCACTGCTACTCACAAACCTGCAGGCTTTCCACCCTAGAGACATACAACCTCCCCACACTCTCTACTACCTACACCTTATGTCCCTCTCCATGCTATTCCTTACTTCTGGTGACATATCTCCCAATCCTGGACCACCCCAGCAAATCCCTACTGTTGGCTCTTTCCACACAACCGACATCAGCACACAGAACCCCCTAAATCTTAAACCTATCTTACTCGCTCCTGCCCCTCCCCGTGTCTTTCTCTGGTGCACTGTGGAATGCTCTGTCCATACATAATAAACTTGACTACATCCACGACCTCTTCATTTCTAATGAATTTACATTTCTCGGTATCATAGAAACATAGCTAATGTCCTCATACACTGCCTTTCCTTTGAAGGTCTGCAATTCTGGCACACACCCCACCCCAACAATAAAACTGGTGGAGGCGTAGGCATCCTCCTGTCTGATAATTGCTCCTTCTCACCAATTCAACTGCTACTTGCTCTCACCCTCCCCTCCTTTAAAGTGCACTCTGTTCGCATCTACTCACTCTCCAACTGGCTATCACATATCAACCACCAGGACCTACCGCTGCCTTCATTGACCACTTCACCACCTGGCTAACGCACTTCCTATTCACAGACACCCCTACCATGATCATGGGTGATTTCAACATCCCATTAACACAAACCACCCCCCACCCCCGCTTCCAGTCTCCTTTCCCTCACTGCCTCTTTGGTCTTTCTCAATGGGCCTCCTCTTCCACCCACATAGAGGCACATTCTGGACCTCATATTCACCCGCCTCTGCTCTCTATGCAGCCTCTCTAACTCCATCCACGTTCTCTGATCACAACCTGCTGACATTCTCTGCCCTCTCCTCTGTAATAGACCCCCCAACCTCTAAACCAACATGCCCCCGCAGGAGCCTTAACCGCCTTGACACCCACACACTCTCAGACTCTCTCCTACCACTCACTAACATATACTCACTGAAGGACTTAGATGCCGCTGCTGCCTTCTATAATACCACCATTACTTCAGCCCTTGACTTTGTGGCCCCCATCACATAAATCAGAGCCAGACCGATCAATAGGCAACCCTGGCACACCGACCTGATTTAAAAAAACTGAGACGTTTCTTAGGGGTTGCAGAACGCCTCTGGAAGAAAAGCCACTCCCAAGAGGACTTGCTTAGGTATAAAGAGGCAGTTCTCGCATTCAAGAACGCACTCACCTCTGCAAAGCAGGTCTTCGTCACCACACTCATATCTGCCCTATCTCGCAACCCCAAACAGCTATTCATTACCTTCAACTCCCTTCTCCATTTTCCTGTGCCCCCTCTGACATCACTTAACTCAGCTGACAACTTTGCCTTTATTTTAAATGTAAAATTGACACCATCACCCTACACCCTCCTCAACCACTCTACCCAACTGCTCAGTGCTCTTCATCTTTAACCTGTTTCTCCACCGTCACTGATGGAAATCTCTCCACCCTAATCTATAAATCCCACCTTACCTCCTGCGCGCTTGACCTGATCCAGTCACGTCTCATCCCCAAACTCACTGAATTCATTACTGCGGTCCTAACCCATCTCTTCAACCTATCCCTAATCAATGGATCCTTCCCTTCTGCCTTCAAACATGCCACCTTTACAACTATGTTTAAAAAATCATCCCTCGATCCATCCTCTCTGGCCAACTATCACCCCATCTCAACTATCGCCTCTAAACTGCTTTGAGCAACACATCCACTCCGAACTATCCTCCTATCTCTTGTCCAACCTGCTCTTTGACAGACTTCAGTCAGACTTCAGATTCCGTCACTCCACAGAAACTGCCCTAACCAAAGTCAATAATGACCATCTAACTGCCAAAGCCCAGCCTCACTACTCTGTCCTCCTCCTCCTTGACCTCTCCTCTGCCTTTAACACAGTTGACTATTCCTTCTTGTTAGAAATGCTCTCATCCCTTGGTATCTCAGACCTGGCCCTTTCCTGGATCTCCTCACACCGGTACATTCAACATCTCCCACTCGCACACCACCTCCTCGCCACGCCCTCTTTCTTTAGGTGTCCCCCAAGGCTCCTTCCTAGGACCCCTCCTGTTCTCCATCTACACCCTTGGCCTGGGCCAACTCATAGAATCTCATGGTTTTCATTACCATTGCTATGCTGACAACACTCTATGGAACAGACATTACTGCTCTGTTGACCAGAGTTCCAAAGTGTCTAGTGGCTGTAGCCTCCTTTCTCTCCTCCTTCTTTCTCAAACTCAACATGGAGAAAACGGAGTTCATCATCTTCATCCCACCTCGTATGGCTTTTCTGCTTGACCTATCTATCAAAGTTAATGGAAAAACACCTACCCCTGTCCCAAGGGTCCGCTGCCTTGGTATAACCCTATCCTTCAAGTTGCACGTCCAAACACTCAACACCTCCAGCCGCCTCCTACTCAAGAACATCCATCGAATCTGCACCTTCCTCACCCCTGAAACTAGAAAGATGCTAGTCCATACCCCCATAATCTCCTGCTTAGATTACTGTAACACCCTTCTCCATGGCCTCCCAACGAATACTTTCACCCACCTCCAGTCCACCTTAAACTGTGCTGCTTGCTTAATACACCTCCCCCCCCCATTCTTCATTCGCTGCTCCCCTCTGCCAATCACAGAAAGGAGTGACTGTAAAATAATACTGTAAGTGAACACAACAAAAATAAAAATTGCTGTAAAAACTGCATTTCCTGCAATCCTGATGGTAGGTCGCAGTACTCTTTTGAGAGCCACTGAATGTGGCTTGTTTCCAGACATATAAAGGTCCAGACCATGCCCCTGCTCCTTCCCCATGACATGGCACAATTTCATTGGTTGTGCTCCTGTTCGTCTCACAGGGGGCTCATCTGGGAATCATTGTTACTAGGTGACACTATATCGCGGCATCCTCTGTAACACAAAGCAATGTTAAAAGGATCAAACAGTGGTTAAATGATAGGTCATTTCTAGAAATAAGATGTATAGGAGAACTTGTATGTATCAATAGAATTAAATATGTGTCTCCACAAGAGATATCTGAGATAATATGTATGGGACATGTCATATAGTGGTAAGTTTAATGCATCATATGCAACTTATATTGCATAATAACAATGTCCCTGAGCGCAGGATACATATGAATGAAAATATAAAATATGTTAAAGCAGCAGTCAGCGCTGAATTTAGATAGGTAGCTTTCATCTCAATTTTGGATGCATATATATATTTGGAACGCAAATGAGAGGCGATCTCATTTTGATCAGAGATTAGATGAAAATCAAACATAGTGGTATATGCCCAAGTCCCTTTCTAATATACTCCATCAATGACATTAGTCCCAATATTTGGATGAATAACGTACTGGGGTACATGTATAATAATCCACTGCCCTCATAGACATATAAAGGAGCAGGCTTAAATGAAACGTTTATGATATACTATAATTTAAACCTAATTGTTTCAGGCTTTTTAGCCTGAAAATCCACTCAATCTACTCGTCTCATATTATTCCGAATTTTCTCAATCGCTTGGAGAAGTTAGAATTTGGGTCACCCCCATGAAATTCCCAGACATGGTGGCTGAGGAGTCTGTTCTCATTTCTCCAGATGTCACCCACGTGGTCTAAGACCCTCATCCTAAACTTCCTGCTCGTCTTACCATTGTAATTTTTCAGACAAAAGCAGGGTGCCAAGTATACCAATCCTGCTGTCCGGAAGTTAATAAATGCTCTGATGTTAAATTTATGTATTGTTGCTACACTCTCATTGGTGTGATCTTGACATACAACTGCCACACTTTGCATCTACCACAATGGACGGTGCCTTCTATGGCATTCTGTTTCAGCCACTGAGGTGTGGGGATAGATGATAGGTGACTATGTACCAAGCGATGGAGATTGATTCCTCTCCGATATGTAACTGCTGGATTTATAGTAATTAAACTGTTTAGATCTGAATCATCCTAAGATCCCCCTAAAAGATCTTAAATTGGACATCACCTCGTGGCTCTTTTCATCGTATGTGCCAGTAATACGCAGTGCCGGTTGTTGGGTTTCTCTCTTAGGTGAGTTGAAAAGGGAGGAGCGGTGTTGACTTATGGCCAACAAGTGTGCTTGGTGGAGTAATTTGTTAGGTGCAACGTCTGTGAAAATCTCTCCTCCAATTCGTCCACCGCTATTGTGTTTACTCATGAAATTTTGCAGGTTATAGGAGACACAGTAGATGGCAGTATATAACAGATAATACAAAAGAATAGCTAGGTAGGTAACTATCGAGGGATGTTTAAAACCATAAACTTTATTAATATAATATTATTATTAAAAGTATATCCGTATAAAAAGACGCTCAAAAACCAATTAAGGGATCCTTAGGTGTCAGTAATCCCTAGGTCACCTACAATAGCAGCACAGAGTTAGCTAAATCTGAATAGAGGTTAGTCCTCACTTATTTTAGAAGGGTCAGAGTCTGTATAACTGAAAGGGTTAACTACCATGTTAAAATAAGTAGCTAAAAATATCAACCCTAGTATACAAATTACAACAACAACATTCTATTTTAATACACCCATTCAGAGGCTATCTAGTGACATTAGGGGGTAAGGGACCATTCTGACTGCATTGATGAAAAGCTAGCATCAGTCTCCTACTACCCACACTAAAGCTATGTCTATAAAACTAAATAGCCTACTAGAAAAGGGCTAACTAGTGGCATTGAGGGGGATGGGGGCATTCTAACTGCCCATATTAAACTCAAAATCTCAGCCACTAATCTCTCCCCCACCACCATCCATGCCTAAGTAGAAAAATAAACAAAATAGCCTATACAAATTTCCTGACACGTTTCAAAATGATGGCTGTCTATATGCTAGCATAAATCATCAGAGGCATCTGTTGTATTCAAGAGGTTAGTTAATCGCTACACCGTGTGAGCTAGCATCTTGCAACTAAACCTCCCGCTCCCCCAGCGGCACTGATGTTTGGCCATGAAGGGGTCGCAAGAGAAGCCCATCTGAAATAGTATAAACCCCGCCCGTCCTTTTGCACAGTGTCCAATAGCTGTGTCTCACCACAGCTGATCAAGAATAGGCCAGGTCTGTAACTACGGTAGCTGTAGTCTGTAGTGGTCTGTAGCTATAATGGCGCCGCTTTGCTCCAGAGCAGTCACCATTGCAATCGGCACCTCCACTGTAACTCTTACAGTGGTAATGACAGAGTTTCTGAGCACTGGAGTTACAGTGGAGATGCCCTCCGCTGCGGGGAAGTGGCAGGCGCCGCCATGCCCCTGGAGAGAGGAGGGAGCGGGCGTGACCGCTCTCTCAAATGCAACTCTGAAGCGCTGAGAGAGATCCCCAGCCGCCGGCAGAAGCGCAACCTGAAGGAACACCTCAGCCGCTGGACTCCCCTCAGCACTTCTACTGGCGGCCGGCCACAGTTCCCCTCCAGGTGCGGCCAGCCAAGGTTCTCATTCAGGTCCACCCCTCAGCGGTCCTGCCGGGGATTCCCCTCAGCACTTCTGTAAAGACTCCCTGGCTGCAGTTCTTTTCTTTTGAAGGCTGCTCTATGCATCCTGCAAAAGAAATGACGATTTTTGCAATGTATTGCAATGCATTAGCATTGTAATGCATTGCATTAGTGATCAGACCCCCTGGGGTTCAAGACCCCTAGGGGATCTAATAAATGCAAATAAAATTTAAAAAAAAGTATAAAAAATTCAAATCACCCCTCCCTTTCCCTAGAACGCATATAAAAATAATACTGTGAAACACATATACCTTAGGTATCCTTGTGTCCGAAAACGACCGCTCGACAAATCTATAATAATAGTTTTCCTGTACGGTAAACGCCGTAGCTGGAAAAAAAAGTTGTCTAACTGTCCGTTCCCTGAGAATGGTTTTTTTCCGCCCACTTGGAATTCAGTCTGACTATAGCCAGGCTGAATATAGGGTATCTGCAGTGCTCCTATTCCGTCGTGAAGGGGTCAATAGTGTTATGTCAGTCCAGGTAGCTGCAACGGGGTTAAGGAATAGCAGTAGGAAATCTTGCCCTGCACTACTCCCACTAGCTAACCCGGTCCCTGCCTCACGGGTGTGGGTCGGCTGTACTCAGGCTAAGCCTGACCCCGACAGCTCCTCTCTCACTGATACCGTAGGCCTAGAGGGAAGTGGGAGAAGGAATGCCCTATAAGATCTCTAGGGACTGGAGACTAAAGGGGGTCACCCCTAACGAATAAGTGAAGCTGCTACTGACAGGGACTGACAAGGGTGTGCGCTGACTAACAACACAAGCAGCACACAGGAAACATGTGGGAAAGGTTCCCCAAACCAATATGGGAAGGAACTTTACACTAGGAAACAAACACAGGGAAACTGAGTAGAAATCAAAGGATAAGACAATTCACTCACACAGTCAATTACACACAGAGGGAGGATTGGTGAACACAGAAGGGAAAACACACAAACCAACTCGTTCACCCAAACCTCCCAAAAACCAACCACGGAACTTCCTCTATCCAAGATAACCACCTACTCCTCCTGCTAAGGCCTAGCTCTGTAAAAGCGACACTCAGCACAGAACCATGGGAGGCATGGGTTTAAATACAGAGTAGAGACCACTCCTCCCAGGTGCAAATGGGAGGACAGACTAATCAACCAGGAAATAAAGCTGCCTACCAGCAGTGCGCGCGTGCAAGTCAGAAGGTGTGCACCAATACTCACGACAGGACAACCCCGCAGCGCCAGGATGCCACCCCAGACACCGCGCAGCCAAAAACTCCCCAGGTAAGAAAAATAGAAAGCAATGAACCTAAATACTCCTAACAAATAGGATTTCTGCAGATACCCTATATTCAGCCAGGCTGAATTCCAAATGGGGGGAAAAAACCCCAGTCCTCAAGCTCAGGGAAGGGACAGACAGACAACCAAAATACCCCCTCCCCTTCCCCAGCACCCAGCAACTACTGCACCCAAAAACTCTGACCATTTTAATTTTTGAAATTTTCCAGTAGCTGCTGCATTTCCCCCCCTCGGCTTATACTCAAGTCAATAAGTTTTCCCAGTTTTTTGTAGTAAAATTAGGGGCCTCGGCTTTTATTCGGGTCGGCTTATAATCGAGTATATACGGTTTTTGATCCCTCTGGCAAATAAGACCTAATACTTGGTGGCAAAACCCTTGTTGGTGCGCACAGCAGTCAGATCTTTTTTGTAGTCGATGATGAGGTTTGTGCACATGTCAGGAGGAATTTTGGTCCACTCTTCATTGCAGATCATCTCTAAATCATTAAGATTTTGAGGCTGTCACTTGGCAACTCGGAGCCACTTCTTTGTTGCCTTGGCTGTATGTTTTGGGTCTTTGTCCTGCTGGCAGACCCAGCCACGACCCATTTTTAATGTCTTGTCAGAAGGAAGGAGTTTGTCACTCAGGATTTTACATGGCTCCATCCACTTCTCCCACTGATAAGGTAAAGAAGTCCTGTGAACTTAACAGAGAAACACCCCCAAAACATAATGTTTCCACCTCCGTGGTTGACAGTGTGGACAGCGTTCTTTGGGTCACAGGCAGCATTTCTCTTCCTCCAAACACAGCAAGTTGAGTTTATGCCAAAGAGCTCAATTTTTGTCGCATCTGACCACAGCACCTTCTCCTAATCACTCTCAGAATAATCCAGATTGGTCAAATGCTTAAATTATGGGGTGCATTTCTCATTTAACCCCTTGTTAAAATTGAAAATTTTGGGTTATAAGCCAGCATTCATGCAAATTGTGGACATTGTCTACACAGCTCTGTATGGACCACCAAAATGAAGAGTGATTTTATTAATCCACGTTATAGCTTTACAGGCTTTTGTCAGCATGCTTTGGATAAACTTTTGTTGAATGACTTGACGTAAAGTCAAACTGATGGTGGATCTTAGCTGCCACACTGACATTGATTACGTAACTCATCTACAACCAAATTTACTCGAAAACACTCAACTTTACCACAAATTGAAACTTTATATTCATGCTTACCAATACAAACCTCCCCAAAAAAATTACGGATGAAGAGAATTCCTGCAATAAAAAAAAAAATTAAAGATAATTTCAGATATAAAACTATAACATCTCATCTAATTTAATTTTTATGCTTTTTTTTAAACTTATTAAAAATTAAAAAGTAATTGTACATTGTACAATTACCTTATTTACTCTGTCATCACAGTGGTCAAAAGTTCACTGGATTTTTTTTTTTTTCAAACAAAGATGTAACCTACCTGTGTCATGAAACATGATAAATAATTTAAAATTTTATAATTGAAGTAATGTGGATGGTCAATGACAGCAGTTGACATATGGCTAAACTTTTTTTTATAAATAAAGAGAAAAAGTATGCATATAAAACAACACAGCATTCTGATACATAGCTAATGGTATACAAGTTGTGGAACTTCATGGCAATTACCTTGTTTTCAAGTGACATCTCAAAAGTTCAAAGAACAATTGTGCAATGGTATTGTAAATGTTGCTGTTATACTTACAAAATATTATGTGTAAAGAAAAGATCCAAAAATATGTTGGCAAATTTGAAGACTAAAAACTAAAAATCTAACATTAATCAGATATTGTACATACAAATTAGTTACCAAATATGGTTTGGTAAAGGGTTTAGCTACCTTAACCCCTTAAGGACACAGCCCAAAAGTACGTTAAGGACCAGGCCTATTTTTTCAAAACTGACATGTGTCACTTTAAATGGCAATAACTTTGAGACGCTTTAACTTACACAAGCGATTTTGAGACTGTTTTCTCGTAACACATTATACTTCATGTTAGTGGTAAACACTAATCAATATTTTTGTATTCACTTATAAAAAAAATAGGAAATTTGATGGAAATTTGGAAAAAATTGCAATTTTCAAAATGTGAAATTCTCTGCTTTTCAGGCAGATAGTCATACCACCCAAATACATGAATAAATATTATCTCCCATATCTCTGCTTTATATCGGCATCATCTTTTGATTGTCTTTTAATTTATTTTGGATGTTACAAGGCTTACAAGTGTAACAGAGATTTTCCAGATTTACAAGAAAATTCTCCAAACTCATTTTTTAGGGACCGCTTCAGTTCTAAAAGAAATTTCAAAGGTCTATATAATAGAAACACCCCCAAATCACCCCATTTTCAAAACTGCACCCCTCAAATTATTCAAAACAGCATTTGGGATGTTTGTTAACCCTTTAAGCTTTTCATAAAAATAATATGGAGGTGAAATTTAGACATTTCATTTTTTTCACTAATACATTCATTTAGACCTAAAATTATCACATTCAAAAAGGGTTAAACTAGAAAATGCATCTGACAGTTTATCACTAGAGATGAGCGAATACTGTTCAGATCAGCCGATCCGTACAGCACGCTCGCATAGAAATGAATGGACGTAGCCACCACGCGGGGGTTAAGCGGCCGGCCGCCGTCAAAGCGGAAGTACCAGGTGCATCCATTCATTTCTATGGAGCGTGCTGTTCGGATCAGCTGATCCAAACAGTACTCGCTCATCTCTATTTATCACGCAATTTGTCCCGTGCACAGAAATACCCCATATGTGGGTGTAAACTGATTTTTGGGCACATGGCAGTGCATGGAAGGGAAAGAGTGACACAGGGCGTTTGAAAAGCAGATTTTGCTGGAATAGTTTTAATGTGCCATGTCTCATTTGCAGAGCTCCTAGAGTACCAAAACAATGGAAAACCCCCCCAATGTGACCCCATTTTAGAAACTACACCCCTCACAGAATTCAACAAGGGGTGTAGTGAGCATTTTGACCCTACAGCAGTTTCACAGATTTTAATAACATTGGAATGTGTCAATGAAAAATTACTAAAATGTCTCTTTATCCCCAAAGTTTTCAGTTTCACAAGGGGTTAATGGAGAATAAGCCCCCCCCAGGTTGTTACACAATTTCTCCTGAACACGGCAATACCCCATATGTGGTTATAATCTGCTGTATGGGAACATGCTGGGGCTTGGAAAGAGCGCTATTTGGCTTTTGGAGGTTTAGGTGTTTGGAATCTGGACGCCATGTCGTGTTTTTCATGAGCCTGTAAGGTACCAGAAAAGTGGAATTCCGAAAGTTACCCATTTTGAAAGCTGTACCCCTGAAAGAATTTACCAGTGGGTGTAGTGAGCATTAGTATTGCAGACGGGAATGCACAGTGGATGGTGAAAAGTGAATATGTAAGCTGTGCGGAGGACATTGCAAACAACAAATTCCTTACTATGTCCCAGTAGCTCCAATGATTGTGGGAGTCACTCTGCGGGTCACTTTGGGGGTCACTTCTGGTGTCTTCCCTTGTAAGCTATAATTCTGGGGTGTCCCCTGATATACATTCACACAGTTTATGTATTCCCTTCCTGCCGCAGCCAGTTGTGTTCTAATGATTGATGATTTGGGGGTTTTTGTCTTCACATTGCTAGATACTATATTTTTCTTAATTTTCTGGTGACGTGGCCATATAAGGGCTTGTTGTTTGCGGGATGAGATGTATTCTGTAATGACATTTATAGAATAAATGTTATTAACTCTTTCTTGGTGGATTAAAAAAAAACAGCAATTCTGGCATTGCATTTTACCTTTTAAATTTTGCGCCATGCAGCGTACAGCATAAGTAACATGTTACTTTTATTCTGCGGGTCGGTATGGTTACGGCGATACCTCATTTATATTATATTTTTATGTGTTAGTAATTCTGCAGAACAAAACACATTTGGGGACATAAATCAATGATTTTTGCATCGCAATCTTCTGAAATGTGTAATGTTTTTATTTTTCGATTTACAGAGTTGGTTGAGGGCTTATTTTTTGCGGGACATCCTGTGCTTTCCATTGGTACTGTTTTGGGGGATGTATGGCTTTTTGATCACTTCAAAATGTGAAAAAACTTTATTTCTGGCGTTTTTTTTTCCGTTTTCTTTTCCTGACATTCACTGAGCAGGTTAAATAATGTTTTACTTTTATTGTACAGGTGGATACGGACACGGCAATACCAAACATGTATTGTTTTAATTAATATTTTGGGTTTTTTATGTAATTTATTTTGTGTAGAAAAAGGGAGTTTGTAGGGTTTTATAACTGTTTGTTTTTTTACACAGTTTATTATTTTTTTACATTTTTATTATTTGTGCTGTAAGCACACTAGAAACAGCAATCAGAGAGGATCTATACTACCTATAGACTTGCAATACACGTGTATTGCAGTCTATAGAGGAAGCTAGCTATGCAGATGCATAGACTAGCTTCCTCTCATCCCTGCATCCAAGGGGTTAACCCTCCCCAGTTGTGATTGCCTGTGTTCTGACCCCTTGCCTTGACCTCTGACCCTGCCTTCTGCCTCCTGATTTATGTACTGTGTCTGCTCCTGTTTATGACCCCGGCTTGCCTTTAGACCTCTGCTCTCTGAACACCGTTTTTGTAGTGTTTTACCACTCCCATTACCGACTCGGCCTGTCTGACTTTCCCTTTTGTTTTTTTTTGTTTGTTTTTTTTTGTTTGTTTTTTTTTGTTTTTTTTTATAAATTCTTTATTTAAATATAAACCAAAACAAATACAACAAAAAGGCAGGGGAAGGCCAAAAGACCAACCCAGCCAGTATGAACGGGAATAACAAGGGAAGCAGCAATGGGAAGATCATAACAAGACAAAACAATTAAATTACAATCACAGTATGAAGAACCAGTGAGGATGGGGAAGAGAAAGAGAACGGAAAAAAAAGGGGGGGGGGGAGAGAAGAGGGGAGGGGGAACCAGGGCTCCAGGAGCAAAATCTCGCCAACTGTTCGCTGAGGGTCTCAACCAACAATATCTCTGTAGGATTAAGTACCCTGGAAAAGAAACCAGGGCATCCAGGCAACCATATAGGCCGTATGTACGTCACGAAGAGAAGCAGTGAGGTCCTCAATGGTCCTGATATCTTCCACTTTATGAACCCAATGGTGGAGGGAGGGGGATTAGTAGATTTCCAGAGGGCCGTTATACACGCCCTAGATGCATTAAGCATATGACGCATAGAGGATTTGCGATATGAGCGAAGAGGAAGATCCGACAAATGGAGAAAAAAGAAGGCCGGGGTGAAGGGAAGAGAAGAGTGGAAAACTTGACAGAGAACCCTGTGAACTCCAGTCCAGAAATCAGTAAGAGCAGAACAATCCCAAAACACATGTAAGAGGGTCCCCTCCCCAGAGCCACAGCGCCAACAAGCAGGAGAAGAGGCGGGAAAAATATTATGCAGCCTCGAGGGGACGAGGTTCCATTGGGTCAATAATTTATAGCCCGCCTCCTGATACTTACTGGCTACTGAGCACTTATGGGTAAACTCAAGGACTCTAGAGCATTGTGCATCCGAGAGAGAAAGATTCAGATCCGCCACCCACTTAGCGAGGAAGGGAGGTCTGTAGCCCGGGGGAGGGGAGATTAGAAGTGAGTAAAAATCAGAAAGGGAATGCCGGATCGAACCCAAACCCAAGCAAGCCCGCTCAAATTTCGTGGAGGATCTATCAAAGCCCGAGGGGTCTGGGAATGAGGAAAGAAAGTGGGAAAGTTGGAGAACTCGCCACAGTCCCAGTTGAGGAAGGTCCGGATCAGAAAGGAGATCTTGAGGAGACCTCCAGGAATGTGAGGACCGAAAATGAGTAGCCCTACAACGGCCAGCAGATCTCCACTGTCTAAACGGGCCAGGAGAAAGGCCGGCCGGGAAGGCCGGGTTTCCCAAAATAGGGAAGAGAGGGGAGGGATAAGGGGAAAGATGTTCCTTAGGAAAAAGCGCTTTGCAGACCCGGAGACTTTCCCTTTTGATTTCCCACTTACTGCGCTGCCCTCTTGTTGATGACTCGAACTGTAAGACTACGCTTGACTCTCTGCTGGCACCTGGCAGGCGCAGATTAGTGCCGAGGGGAGCAGGGGCATTACAGCTCTTCTTAGATAGAATGAATACTAGACAAATAGAATTACTTACCTCTGATGAACAGTTATAGCAATAGTAACTTGGAAACACGTAAGGTGTATACAGTAGTCCCTAATGCTAACAGCAGGTCTCTGTTTTACACCATAGAGAGATCTGTATAATATATTGTGAGGACCAGCAACTATTTGACATGCCACCATGGTTCCCCCAATGTTCCGTTGTGTAGCTATTATTATTTAATTGGAGGTCAGTGGGTCAGACAGAGAAGTGGCATCTTTATTCTCCAGCTTGTTCTTCTGATTTCATATCTCTCCGGTGTCTGTGGAAGCAATACTCTTCTCCCTTTGCCGGGTTCAAGTAAAGTACATAGCGCCTCAAGACTAATATGTCACAAGAGATGCTATGCACCATGTTGACTGCAGTCATGCACAAGCAGAGTGCCGCATTCGCCAGTAAACTGCAGGGAACTCCAAAAGGATGACTGCAGGTAACATTACGCAGGCACTGGATTTGGACATTACTAAAAAGAAAAAGAGGCTGGATTTCACATACTGAAAGTTATGAATACGCTGGACTTTTCTCAGCTCAACAGTGCTCATTGGACCTTTACCTGCTTATTTACACTCAAGGCGGTGAAAGTTAAGATAAAGAATACAGGGACACTTTCAGATCTAATTTTGGGGGATTTATACATATTAACCCATTAATTGCCATGAGTACTTTACATGGTGCAATTCCTGTATTATTGAAAAAAAATTGGGCAGTTAATGTAGTGTGTATTTTTAATGTGGTAACACTTCCAGACATTGCTACAAATATTACAACAAAGCTTTCTATAATCTGGAGGTAAATCATTGAATAAACAAACACCGCTGTTATTTCTAGCACTGGTAGCTCACAGTGTCAGTAACTCAGACTATACTGGCTGTTACTAGGGGCCACTACAGATCATTATACGTAAAATAGAGCTTAGCTCTGATTGGCTTAAATGTGCCTCCAATAATGAAAAGGGGGTGGGGCTTTTGTCTAAATCTGAGTCATTTTCAGTTTCAATGCACAAAAATACATGGAAATAGCCTATTATTCAAGAAAAAGTTTTTTGGTCGTTGTCCTGTGTTATGGCAATACCTCATTGATATAATTAATACATTTTTTATGTGATACTAATTCTGCAGAACAAAAACACATTTAGGGACACAAAATCAATGTTTTTTGCATCGCGATCTTCTGAGAAGCATAACATTTTTATTTTTTTGTTGACAGTGTTGGTTGAGGACTTATTTTTTGCAGGACAATCTGTGCTTTTTATTGGTACTGTTGTGGGGTACATATGACTTTTTGATAATTTTTTTATAGCATATTTTGTACGGTGAGATGGCGAAAGATCATTACTTCCGGTGGGTTTTTTCCGGGTTTTTTTCCCGACGTTCACGTGTACATTAAATATTGTTTCAGTTTTATTGTACAGATTGTTACGGATGCAGAGATACCAAATATGTATTGTTTTTATTAATTTTTACTGTTTTTTTTATATAATTCATTTTCTATAGAAAAAAGGAATTTTTGGGCTTTATAACTTTAATTTTTTTCATACACTTTTTTTTTTCACTTTTTTACTTTTTCATGTGCCCCTTTAGGACACTTGAATCAATTGATGCTTTGATGAAAGCATCAACTGATTCAGCATTGTAGATTGCAAGACATGAGACTGCTTGTGTCTTGTAATCCATAAAGTCAGCCAATGCAGACAAATCGACTCACTTCCTCTTCTCGCCGGCAGGATCAACCAGGTACTAGAGGAACCAGGCAGCCTGGGGTCACTGGCCAGACCCCAGGCTGCATTTTACTGATATCGGCACCCCCCAGATTTCGCCGCGGCGGGTGCCGGTGGGATATAGATTTGACGGAACCGCTTGAATGCCGCCGTCATGTTTGACGGCAGCATCCAAGGGGTTAAAACAAGCAGTTGGAGCTCAGTGCCGACCGAACGTTACGGAGGTGGGTGTTAGCTGCTAGTAACAGCTATCACCTATTCCTGTTAGCTGTTAGTAACAGCTAACACCTGCTCCCGATCCCGTCAAGGGGGTCACTGAAGGCCGGCCGTATTTTTACAATTGGCCTGTCTTCAGAGACCAGGACCCCCAGCCATAATTTTACGGCCGGCGGTCCTTAACCGGTTAATGGATTCATTTTCTATTTACATACTATATTTTGTAATGCATGTAATTTTCTTTTTAGTGCATTGATAGTCTATTTCTAGCTATTGTTAATGAAGGGTTACACCATAGTATTACGTGAAAGACTGTTTGTATTTGTCTCTTAAACAAGCTAACTTGATGACTTAAATAACATAAGTTAATGAAACTGGTTTGTCCATTTGTTAGACTTTGTGCAACTTTTACATTTGGTACATGCATTGTGTTTTCTTAATTACATGAAAGGCTGGACACTGTTGCAATAAATTGGGGCATTTATAAATACCATGATATTGCCCACGTCTGTATCACCCATCATTGTTTGTTTTGTCAGCAGAGGTTGGTTTATACATCAAAATGCTTTGACAGAACTTGGTGCATGGTGTCCAGAAAAAGAATACAGCTGAAGATACTCAAACAAGAGTGACTCAGACAGTCCCATAAAGGGTGAGGGGCCAATTTGCTTTACTGTGAGCAGGAAGGACTAAGTAGTGTCAGTGTCCAACTCTCAGCAGTATTCTTCTGTATGTTTTGGTAATGAAACAGTCTATTAACTGCCAGTATCATTAGACTTTGCTCTGCACACTATAAAGGAAATATGCATATAACTTCGGGACCTTAGGGCTTTGTACCAGGCAAGTAAGACATGTGGAGGATTGTAGGTAGATTCTGTTCAAACAGGGTGTCAAGTTGTATATCCCAGACCTGTGTTGACAATCTGACCAGATACGCTAATTGAACAGGGTGTCAAGTGGTGTTACCTGGATCTGTGATGTTTAGAGATGAGCGAACAGTGTTCTATCGAACTCATGTTCGATCGGATATTAGACTGTTCGGCATGTTCGAATCGAATCGAACACCGCGTGGTAAAGTGCGCCATTACTCGATTCCCCTCCCACCTTCCCTGGCGCCTTTTTTGCTCCAAACACAGCGCAGGGTAGGTGGGACAGGAACTACGACACCGGTGACGTTGAAAAAAGTAGGCAAAACCCATTGGCTGCCGAAAACATGTGACCTCTAATTTAAAAGAACAGCGACGCCCAGCTTCGCGTCATTCTGAGCTTGCAATTCACCGGGGACGGAGGTTTCCGTCCAGTTAGCTAGGGCTTAGATTCTGGGTAGGCAGGGACAGGCTAGGATAGGAAGGAGAAGACAACCAACAGCTCTTGTAAGAGCTAAATTCCAGGGAGAAGCTTGTCAGTGTAACGTGGCACTGACGGGCTCAATCGCCGCAACCCAGCTTTCCCAGGATCCTGAATGGAATACACTGACTGTGTATTCCCGTATACCCCATATATACACCCCAAATCCCCGTTCCAACGGTGTGCCCCCCCCCCCACCTTCACCTCAGAAATACCCTGCAAGTCCCCTAGCAATAGGATTGGGGCTATATACACCCACTATTTTTGCTACTGCCATATAGTGCCATTGTCTGACTGGGAATTCAAAGAATATATTGGGGTTACAAATACCCTCATTTCTTGCTACTGCCATATAGTGCCAGTTTCTGACTGGGAATTCAAAGAATATATTGGGGTTATAAATACCCTCATTTCTTGCTACTGCCATATAGTGCCAGTTTCTGACTGGTAATTCAAAGAATATATTGGGGTTACGTGCACCCACAATTTTTGCTACTGGTATATAGTGCCATTGTCTGACTGGGAATTCAAAGAATATATTGGGGTTACAAATACCCTCATTTCTTGCTACTGCCATATAGTGCCAGTTTCTGACTGGTAATTCAAAGAATATATTGGGGTTATAAATACCCTCATTTCTTGCTACTGCCATATAGTGCCAGTTTCTGACTGGTAATTCAAAGAATATATTGGGGTTACGTGCACCCACAATTTTTGCTACTGGTATATAGTGCCATTGTCTGACTGGGAATTCAAAGAATATATTGGGGTTACAAATACCCTCATTTCTTGCTACTGCCATATAGTGCCAGTTTCTGACTGGTAATTCAAAGAATATATTGGGGTTACGTGCACCCACAATTTTTGCTACTGGTATATAGTGCCATTGTCTGACTGGGAATTCAAAGAATATATTGGGGTTACAAATACCCTCATTTCTTGCTACTGCCATATAGTGCCAGTTTCTGACTGGTAATTCAAAGAATATATTGGGGTTATAAATACCCTCATTTCTTGCTACTGCCATATAGTGCCAGTTTCTGACTGGTAATTCAAAGAATATATTGGGGTTACGTGCACCCACAATTTTTGCTACTGGTATATAGTGCATTTGTCTGACTGGGAATTCAAAGAATATATTGGGGTTACAAATACCCTCATTTCTTGCTACTGCCATATAGTGCCAGTTTCTGACTGGTAATTCAAAGAATATATTGGGGTTACGTGCACCCACAATTTTTGCTACTGGTATATAGTGCCAGTTTCTGACTGGTAATTCAAAGAATATATTGGGGTTACGAATACCCTCATTTCTTGCTACTGCCATATAGTGCCAGTTTCTGACTGGTAATTCAAAGAATATATTGGGGTTACGTGCACCCACAATTTTTGCTACTGGTATATAGTGCCATTGTCTGACTGGGAATTCAAAGAATATATTGGGGTTATAAATACCCTCATTTCTTGCTACTGCCATATAGTGCCAGTTTCTGACTGGTAATTCAAAGAATATATTGGGGTTACGTGCACCCACAATTTTTGCTACTGTTATATAGTGCCATTGTCTGACTGGGAATTCAAAGAATATATTGGGGTTACAAAAACCCTCATTTCTTGCTACTGCCATATAGTGCCAGTTTCTGACTGGTAATTCAAAGAATATATTGGGGTTATAAATACCCTCATTTCTTGCTACTGCCATATAGTGCCAGTTTCTGACTGGTAAGTCAAAGAATATATTGGGGTTACGTGCACCCACATTTTTTGCTACTGGTATATAGTGCCATTGTCTGACTGGGAATTCAAAGAATATATTGGGGTTACAAATACCCTCATTTCTTGCTACTGCCATATAGTGCCAGTTTCTGACTGGTAATTCAAAGAATATATTGGGGTTACGTGCACCCACAATTTTTGCTACTGGTATATAGTGCCATTGTCTGACTGGGAATTCAAAGAATATATTGGGGTTACGTGCACCCACAATTTTTGCTACTGGTATATAGTGCCATTGTCTGACTGGGAATTCAAAGAATATATTGGGGTTACAAATACCCTCATTTCTTGCTACTGCTATATAGTGCCAGTTTCTGACTGGGAATTCAAAATGCGCAAGGCTCCCGGAAAGGGACGTGGACGAGGCCGTGGGCGAGGTCGGGGGAATGGTTCTGGGGAGCAAGGTAGCAGTGAAGCCACAGGGCGTCCCGTGCCTACTCCTGTGGGGCAGCAAGCATTGCGCCACTCCACAGTGCCAGGGTTGCTTGCCACATTAACTAAACTGCAGGGTACAAACCTTAGTAGGCCCGAGAACCAGGAACAGGTCTTGCAATGGCTGTCGGAGAACGCTTACAGCACATTGTCCAGCAGCCAGTCAGACTCTGCCTCCTCTCCTCCTATTACCCAACAGTCTTGTCCTCCTTCCTCCCAAAATTCCCAAGCTTCACAGAACAATAACCCCAACTGTCCCTGCTCCCCAGAGCTGTTCTCCGCTCCTTTCATTGTCCCTCAACCTGCCTCTCCACGTCACGATTCCACGAACCTAACAGAGGAGCATCTGTGTCCAGATGCTCAAACACTAGAGTCTCCTCCATCTCCGTTCGATTTGGTGGTGGATGACCAGCAACCCACCCTCATCGACGATGATGTGACGCAGTTGCCGTCAGGGCATCCAGTTGACCTGCGCATTGTGCGGGAGGAGGAGATGAGACAGGGGTTGGAAGAGGAAGTGGTGGATGATGAGGACACTGACCCGACCTGGACAGGGGGGATGTCAAGCGGGGAAAGTAGTGTGGATGTTGAGGCAGGTGCAGCACCAAAAAGGGTAGCTAGAGGCAGAGGTCAGCAGCTTAGGCGAAGCCAGGCCACACCCGGAATCTCCCAAGATGTTCCAGTTCGTACCCAGCCCCGAAAAACTCCCACCTCGAGGGCACGTTTCTCGAAGGTGTGGAGTTTTTTCAAGGAATGCGCCGAGGACAGATATAGTGTTGTCTGCACAATTTGCCTCTCGAAATTGATTAGGGGCTCTGAGAAGAGCAACCTGTCCACCACTTCAATGCGCCGTCATTTGGAATCCAAGCACTGGAATCAGTGGCAGGCAGCAACGGCAGGACAAAGGCCGCCTGCCGTTCACGCCACTGCCACTGCCTCTGCCTCTGCCACTGCCACTGCTGATTGTGCTGGCGATGCACTCCAGAGGACGAGCCAGGACACCACTTCATCTGCCTCCGCCACTTTGTTGACTTCTTCCTCATCCTCCCCTGTTCCTGTCTTATCTCCTTCTCCTGCACCATCAAAGGCACCATCAGGCGCTTCTTTACAACAACCCACCATCTCTCAGACATTGGAGCGGCGGCAGAAATACACTGCTATCCACCCACACGCGCAAGCCTTGAACGCCAACATCGCTAAACTGCTGGCCCAGGAGATGTTGGCGTTCCGGCTTGTTGAAACTCCCGCCTTCCTGGACCTGATGGCAACTGCGGCACCTCGCTATGCCGTCCCTAGCCGTCACTACTTCTCCCGGTGTGCCGTCCCCGCCTTGCACCAGCACGTGTCACTCAACATCATGTGGGCCCTTAGTTCCGCGCTTTGCACAAAGGTCCACTTGACCACCGACGCGTGGACAAGTGCATGCGGACAGGGACGCTACATTTCACTGACGGCACACTGGGTGAATGTAGTTGAGGCTGGGACTGCTTCCCAAACTGGCCCGGTGTACCTCGTCTCCCCGCCTAACATTCCTGGCAGGGACACGAGAAGAACACCCCCCTCCTCCTCCACCTCCACTGCCTCCTCCTCCGCCACCGCCTCCTCCTCCGCTGTTAGATTGACCCCAGCTACGAGTTGGAAACGTTGCAGCACTGGCGTTGGTAAACGTCAGCAGGCTGTGCTGAAGCTGATCAGCTTGGGGGACAGACAGCACACTGCCTCCGAGGTGAGGGATGCCCTCCTCGATGAGACGGCAATATGGTTTGAGCCGCTGCACCTGGGCCCAGGCATGGTCGTTTGTGATAACGGCCGGAACCTGGTAGCAGCTCTGGAGCTTGCCGGACTCCAACATGTTCCATGCCTGGCCCACGTCTTCAACCTAGTGGTGCAACGTTTCCTAAAGAGCTACCCCAATGTTCCAGAGCTACTGGTGAAAGTGCGGCGCATGTGCGCCCACTTTCGCAAGTCGACAGTAGCCGCTGCTAGCTTAAAATCTCTCCAGCAACGCCTGCATGTGCCACAACACCGGCTTTTGTGCGACTTCCCCACATGCTGGAACTCAACGTTTCAGATGTTGAATAGAGTGGTTGAGCATCAGAGACCTTTGATGGAATACCAGCTACAAAACCCTAGGGTGCCACAAAGTCAGCTGCCTCAGTTTCTCATCCATGAGTGGCCATGGATGAGAGACCTTTGTGACATCCTACGGGTGTTTGAGGAGTCCACAAGGAGGGTGAGCTCTAAGGAAGCGATGGTGAGCCTTACAATCCCGCTCTTGTGTGTTCTGAGAGAATCCCTGATTGACATCAGGGATAACTCAGATCACACAGAGGAGTCAGGGATAGCATCCGATCCGTCACAGCTGGAGAGTAGGTCCACACATCTGTCCGCTTCATCGCGTTTAATGGAGGAGGAGGAGGAGGAGGAGGAGGAAGAAGAGTTGTCCGATGATGTGATGGTGATACAGGAGGCTTCCGGGCAACTTCGAATCGTCCCATTGTTGCAGCGCGGATGGGTAGACATGGAGGATGAGGAGGAAATGGAGATTGAACTTTCCGGTGGGGCCAGAGGAGTCATGCCAACTAACACTGTGGCAGACATGGCTGAGTTCATGTTGGGGTGCTTTACAACCGACAAGCGTATTGTCAAAATCATGGAGGACAAGCAGTACTGGATCTTTGCTATCCTTGACCCCCGGTATAAAAACAACATCTCCTCTTTTATTCCGGTAGAGGGGAGGGCCAATCGCATCAATGCTTGCCACAGGCAATTGGTGCAGAATATGATGGAGATGTTTCCAGCATGTGACGTTGGCGGCAGGGAGGGCAGTTCCTCCAGTAGGCGACCAAGTTCTCACCAGTCCACACAAACGAGGGGCACACTGTCTAAGGTCTGGGACACCTTGATGGCACCCCCTCGCCAAAGTGCCGCCACGGAGGGTCCTAGTGTCACCAGGCGTGAGAAGTATAGGCGCATGTTGTGGGAATACCTTTCCGACCACAGCCATGTCCTCTCCGACCCCTCTGCGCCCTACACGTATTGGGTGTCGAAGTTGGACCTGTGGCTTGAACTTGCCCTATATGCCTTGGAGGTGCTGTCCTGTCCTGCCGCCAGCGTCCTATCTGAGAGGGTGTTCAGTGCAGCCGGTGGCATCATCACTGACAAGCGCACCCGTCTGTCAGCTGAGAGTGCCGACCAGCTCACTTTGATAAAAATGAACCACCACTGGGTAGAGCCTTCATTTTTGTGCCCACCTGTGTAAAGCACCCCAACATGAAACTCCATGTCTGTACTCAACCTCTCCAATTCCTCCGCATCCTCATACTCATCCACTATAAGCGTTGCACAATTCTGCTAATACTAGGCTCCCTCCACCCTGATTTCCCCCAACTCTGCTGGTTAGAGGCTCCCTCCACCCTGATTTCCACCAACTCTGCTGGTTAGAGGCTCCCTCCACCCTGATTTCCCCCAACTCTGCAGGTTAGAGGCTCCCTCCACCCTGCTTTCCCACAACTCTGCTGGTTAGAGGCTCCCTCCACCCTGATTTCCCCCAACTCTGCTGGTTAGAGGCTCCCTCCACCATGAATTGGTCCAAACTGGGTTTTTTAGAGGCTCCCTCCACCATGAATTTGCCTAAACTGGGCTGGTTAGAGGCTCCCTCCACCATGAATTTGCCCAAACTGGGCTGGTTAGAGGCTCCCTCCACCATGAATTGGTCCAAACTGGGTTTTTTAGAGGCTCCCTCCACCATGAATTTGCCCAAACTGGGCTGGTTAGAGGCTCCCTCCACCATGAATTGGTCCAAACTGGGGTTTTTAGAGGCTCCCTCCACCATGAATTTGCCCAAACTGAGGTTTTTAGAGGCTCCCTCCACCATGAATTTGCCCAAACTGGGCTGGTTAGAGGCTCCCTCCACCATGAATTGGTCCAAACTGGGGTTTTTAGAGGCTCCCTCCACCATGAATTTGCCCAAACTGGGCTGGTTAGAGGCTCCCTCCACCATGAATTGGTCCAAACTTTTTAGAGGCTCCCTCCACCATGAATTTGCCCAAACTGGGTTTTTTAGAGGCTCCCTCCACCATGAATTTGCCCAAACTGGGCTGGTTAGAGGCTCCCTCCACCATGAATTGGTCCAAACTGGGCTGGTTAGAGGCTCCCTCCACCATGAATTGGTCCAAACTGGGGTTTTTAGAGGCTCCCTCCACCATGAATTTGCCCAAACTGGGGTTTTTAGAGGCTCCCTCCACCATGAATTTGCCCAAACTGGGGTTTTTAGAGACTCCCTCCACCATGAATTTGCCCAAACTGGGCTGGTTACAGGCTCCCTCCACCATGAATTGGTCCAAACTTTTTAGAGGCTCCCTCTACCATGAATTTGCCCAAACTGGGGTTTTTAGAGGCTCCCTTCACCATGAATTTGCCCAAACTGGGCTGTTTAGAGGCTCCCTCCACCATGAATTGGTCCAAACTGGGGTTTTTAGAGGCTCCCTCCACCATGAATTGGTCCAAACTGGGGTTTTTAGAGGCTCCCTCCACCATGAATTTGCCCAAACTGGGGTTTTTAGAGGCTCCCTCCACCATGAATTTGCCCAAACTGGGGTTTTTAGAGGCTCCCTCCACCATGAATTTGCCCAACCTGGGCTGGTTAGAGGCTCCCTCCATTATGAATTGGTCCAAACTGGGGTTTTTAGAGGCTCCCTCCACCATGAATTTGCCCAAACTGTGCTGGTTAGAGGCTCCCTCCACCATGAATTGGTCCAAACTGGGCTGGTTAGAGGCTCCCTCCACCATGAATTGGTCCAAACTGGGCTGTTTAGAGGCTCCCTCCACCATGAATTGGTCCAAACTGTGGTTTTTAGAGGCTCCCTCCACCATGAATTGGTCCAAACTGGGGTTTTTAGAGGCTCCCTCCACCATGAATTTGCCCAAACTGGGCTGGTTAGAGGCTCCCTCCACCATGAATTGGTCCAAACTGGGCTGTTTAGAGGCTCCCTCCACCATGAATTGGTCCAAACTGGGGTTTTTAGAGGCTCCCTCCACCATGAATTTGCCCAAACTGGGGTTTTTAGAGGCTCCCTCCACCATGAATTTGCCCAAACTGGGGTTTTTAGAGGCTCCCTCCACCATGAATTTGCCCAAACTGGGCTGGTTAGAGGCTCCCTCCACCATGAATTGGTCCAAACTGGGCTGTTTAGAGGCTCCCTCCACCATGAATTGGTCCAAACTGGGGTTTTTAGAGGCTCCCTCCACCATGAATTGGTCCAAACTGGGGTTTTTAGAGGCTCCCTTCACCATGAATTTGCCCAAACTGGGCTGTTTAGAGGCTCCCTCCACCATGAATTGGTCCAAACTGGGGTTTTTAGAGGCTCCCTCCACCATGAATTGGTCCAAACTGGGGTTTTTAGAGGCTCCCTCCACCATGAATTTGCCCAAACTGGGCTGTTTAGAGGCTCCCTCCACCATGAATTGGTCCAAACTGGGGTTTTTAGAGGCTCCCTCCACCATGAATTGGTCCAAACTGGGGTTTTTAGAGGCTCCCTCCACCATGAATTTGCCCAAACTGGGCTGTTTAGAGGCTCCCTCCACCATGAATTGGTCCAAACTGGGGTTTTTAGAGGCTCCCTCCACCATGAATTTGCCCAAACTGGGGTTTTTAGAGGCTCCCTCCACCATGAACTTGCCCAAACTGGGCTGGTTAGAGGCTCCCTCCACCATGAATTGGTCCAAACTGGGGTTTTTAGAGGCTCCCTCCACCATGAATTTGCCCAACCTGGGCTGGTTAGAGGCTCCCTCCACCATGAATTGGTCCAAACTGGGGTTTTTAGAGGCTCCCTCCACCATGAATTTGCCCAAACTGGGCTGGTTAGAGGCTCCCTCCACCATGAATTGGTCCAAACTGGGGTTTTTAGAGGCTCCCTCCACCATGAATTGGTCCAAACTGGGGTTTTTAGAGGCTCCCTCCACCATGAATTGGTCCAAACAAGGCTGGTTAGAGGCTCCCTCCACCATGAATTGGTCCAAACTGGGGTTTTTAGAGGCTCCCTCCACCATGAATTTGCCCAAACTGGGGTTTTTAGAGGCTCCCTCCACCATGAATTTGCCCAAACTGGGGTTTTTAGAGGCTCCCTCCACCATGAATTTGCCCAAACTGGGCTGGTTAGAGGCTCCCTCCACCATGAATTGGTCCAAACTGGGCTGGTTAGAGGCTCCCTCCACCATGAATTTGCCCAAACTGGGCTGGTTAGAGGCTCCCTCCACCATGAATTGGTCCAAACTGGGCTGGTTAGAGGCTCCCTCCACCATGAATTTGCCCAAACTGGGCTGGTTAGAGGCTCCCTCCACCATGAATCGGTCCAAACTGGGCTGGTTAGAGGCTCCCCCCACCATGAATTGGTCCAAACTGGGCTGGTTAGAGGCTCCCTCCACCATGAATTTGCCCAAACTGGGCTGGTCAGAGGCTCCCTCCACCATGAATTTGCCCAAACTGGGCTGGTTAGAGGCTCCCTCCACCATGAATTTGCCCAAACTGGGCTGGTTAGAGGCTCCCTCCACCATGAATTGGTCCAAACTGGGCTGGTTAGAGGCTCCCTCCACCATGAATTGGTCCAAACTGGGCTGGTTAGAGGCTCCCTCCACCATGAATTTGCCCAAACTGGGCTGGTCAGAGGCTCCCTCCACCATGAATTTGCCCAAACTGGGCTGGTTAGAGGCTCCCTCCACCATGAATTTGCCCAAACTGGGCTGGTTAGAGGCTCCCTCCACCATGAATTTGCCCAAACTGGGCTGTTTAGAGGCTCCCTCCACCATGAATTGGTCCAAACTGGGGTTTTTAGAGGCTCCCTCCACCATGAATTTGCCCAAACTGGGCTGGTTAGAGGCTCCCTCCACCATGAATTGGTCCAAACTGGGCTGTTTAGAGGCTCCCTCCACCATGACTTGGTACAAACTGGGGTTTTTAGAGGCTCCCTCCACCATGAATTGGTCCAAACTGGGGTTTTTAGAGGCTCCCTCCACCATGAATTTGCCCAAACTGGGCTGTTTAGAGGCTCCCTCCACCATGAATTGGTCCAAACTGGGGTTTTTAGAGGCTCCCTCCACCATGAATTGGTCCAAACTGGGGTTTTTAGAGGCTCCCTCCACCATGAATTGGTCCAAACTGGGGTTTTTAGAGGCTCCCTCCACCATGAATTTGCCCAAACTGGGCTGGTTAGAGGCTCCCTCCACCATGAATTGGTCCAAACTGGGGTTTTTAGAGGCTCCCTCCACCATGAATTTGCCCAAACTGGGCTGGTTAGAGGCTCCCTCCACCATGAGTTGGTCCAAACTGGGCTGTTTAGAGGCTCCCTCCACCATGAATTTGCCCAAACTGGGCTTGTTAGAGGCTCCCTCCACCATGAATTGGTCCAAACTGGGGTTTTTAGAGGCTCCCTCCACCATGAATTTGCCCAAACTGGGCTGGTTAGAGGCTCCCTCCACCATTAATTGGTCCAAACTGGGCTGGTTAGAGGCTCCCTCCACCATGAATTGGTCCAAACTGGGGTTTTTAGAGGCTCCCTCCACCATGAATTTGCCCAAACTGGGGTTTTTAGAGGCTCCCTCCACCATGAATTGGTCCAAACTGGGCTGGTTAGAGGCTCCCTCCACCATGAATTTGCCAAAAATGGGCTGGTTAGAGGCTCCCTCCACCATGAATTGGTCCAAACTGGGCTGGTTAGAGGCTCCCTCCACCATGAATTTGCCCAAACTGGGCTGGTTAGAGGCTCCCTCCACCATGAATTTGCCCAAACTGGTCTGGTTAGAGGCTCCCCCCACCATGAATTGGTCCAAACTGGGCTGGTTAGAGGCTCCCCCCACCATGAATTGGTCCAAACTGGGCTGGTCAGAGGCTCCCTCCACCATGAATTTGCCCAAACTGGGCTGGTCAGAGGCTCCCTCCACCATGAATTTGCCCAAACTAGGCTGGTCAGAGGCTCCCTCCACCATGAATTTGCCCAAACTGGGCTGGTTAGAGGCTCCCTCCACCATGAATTTGCCCAAACTGGGTTGGTTAGAGGCTCCCTCCACCATGAATTGGTCCAAACTGGGGTTTTTAGAGGCTCCCTCCACCATGAATTGGTCCAAACTGGGGTTTTTAGAGGCTCCCTCCACCATGAATTTGCCCAAACTGGGCTGTTTAGAGGCTCCCTCCACCATGAATTGGTCCAAACTGGGGTTTTTAGAGGCTCCCTCCACCATGAATTGGTCCAATCTGGGGTTTTTAGAGGCTCCCTCCACCATGAATTGGTCCAAACTGGGGTTTTTAGAGGCTCCCTCCACCATGAATTTGCCCAAACTGGGGTTTTTAGAGGCTCCCTCCACCATGAATTTGCCCAAACTGGGGTTTTTAGAGGCTCCCTCCACCATGAATTTGCCCAACCTGGGCTGGTTAGAGGCTCCCTCCATTATGAATTGGTCCAAACTGGGGTTTTTAGAGGCTCCCTCCACCATGAATTTGCCCAAACTGTGCTGGTTAGAGGCTCCCTCCACCATGAATTGGTCCAAACTGGGCTGGTTAGAGGCTCCCTCCACCATGAATTGGTCCAAACTGGGCTGTTTAGAGGCTCCCTCCACCATGAATTGGTCCAAACTGTGGTTTTTAGAGGCTCCCTCCACCATGAATTGGTCCAAACTGGGGTTTTTAGAGGCTCCCTCCACCATGAATTTGCCCAAACTGGGCTGGTTAGAGGCTCCCTCCACCATGAATTGGTCCAAACTGGGCTGTTTAGAGGCTCCCTCCACCATGAATTGGTCCAAACTGGGGTTTTTAGAGGCTCCCTCCACCATGAATTTGCCCAAACTGGGGTTTTTAGAGGCTCCCTCCACCATGAATTTGCCCAAACTGGGGTTTTTAGAGGCTCCCTCCACCATGAATTTGCCCAAACTGGGCTGGTTAGAGGCTCCCTCCACCATGAATTGGTCCAAACTGGGCTGTTTAGAGGCTCCCTCCACCATGAATTGGTCCAAACTGGGGTTTTTAGAGGCTCCCTCCACCATGAATTGGTCCAAACTGGGGTTTTTAGAGGCTCCCTTCACCATGAATTTGCCCAAACTGGGCTGTTTAGAGGCTCCCTCCACCATGAATTGGTCCAAACTGGGGTTTTTAGAGGCTCCCTCCACCATGAATTGGTCCAAACTGGGGTTTTTAGAGGCTCCCTCCACCATGAATTTGCCCAAACTGGGCTGTTTAGAGGCTCCCTCCACCATGAATTGGTCCAAACTGGGGTTTTTAGAGGCTCCCTCCACCATGAATTGGTCCAAACTGGGGTTTTTAGAGGCTCCCTCCACCATGAATTTGCCCAAACTGGGCTGTTTAGAGGCTCCCTCCACCATGAATTGGTCCAAACTGGGGTTTTTAGAGGCTCCCTCCACCATGAATTTGCCCAAACTGGGGTTTTTAGAGGCTCCCTCCACCATGAACTTGCCCAAACTGGGCTGGTTAGAGGCTCCCTCCACCATGAATTGGTCCAAACTGGGGTTTTTAGAGGCTCCCTCCACCATGAATTTGCCCAACCTGGGCTGGTTAGAGGCTCCCTCCACCATGAATTGGTCCAAACTGGGGTTTTTAGAGGCTCCCTCCACCATGAATTTGCCCAAACTGGGCTGGTTAGAGGCTCCCTCCACCATGAATTGGTCCAAACTGGGGTTTTTAGAGGCTCCCTCCACCATGAATTGGTCCAAACTGGGGTTTTTAGAGGCTCCCTCCACCATGAATTGGTCCAAACAAGGCTGGTTAGAGGCTCCCTCCACCATGAATTGGTCCAAACTGGGGTTTTTAGAGGCTCCCTCCACCATGAATTTGCCCAAACTGGGGTTTTTAGAGGCTCCCTCCACCATGAATTTGCCCAAACTGGGGTTTTTAGAGGCTCCCTCCACCATGAATTTGCCCAAACTGGGCTGGTTAGAGGCTCCCTCCACCATGAATTGGTCCAAACTGGGCTGGTTAGAGGCTCCCTCCACCATGAATTTGCCCAAACTGGGCTGGTTAGAGGCTCCCTCCACCATGAATTGGTCCAAACTGGGCTGGTTAGAGGCTCCCTCCACCATGAATTTGCCCAAACTGGGCTGGTTAGAGGCTCCCTCCACCATGAATCGGTCCAAACTGGGCTGGTTAGAGGCTCCCCCCACCATGAATTGGTCCAAACTGGGCTGGTTAGAGGCTCCCTCCACCATGAATTTGCCCAAACTGGGCTGGTCAGAGGCTCCCTCCACCATGAATTTGCCCAAACTGGGCTGGTTAGAGGCTCCCTCCACCATGAATTTGCCCAAACTGGGCTGGTTAGAGGCTCCCTCCACCATGAATTGGTCCAAACTGGGCTGGTTAGAGGCTCCCTCCACCATGAATTGGTCCAAACTGGGCTGGTTAGAGGCTCCCTCCACCATGAATTTGCCCAAACTGGGCTGGTCAGAGGCTCCCTCCACCATGAATTTGCCCAAACTGGGCTGGTTAGAGGCTCCCTCCACCATGAATTTGCCCAAACTGGGCTGGTTAGAGGCTCCCTCCACCATGAATTTGCCCAAACTGGGCTGTTTAGAGGCTCCCTCCACCATGAATTGGTCCAAACTGGGGTTTTTAGAGGCTCCCTCCACCATGAATTTGCCCAAACTGGGCTGGTTAGAGGCTCCCTCCACCATGAATTGGTCCAAACTGGGCTGTTTAGAGGCTCCCTCCACCATGACTTGGTCCAAACTGGGGTTTTTAGAGGCTCCCTCCACCATGAATTGGTCCAAACTGGGGTTTTTAGAGGCTCCCTCCACCATGAATTTGCCCAAACTGGGCTGTTTAGAGGCTCCCTCCACCATGAATTGGTCCAAACTGGGGTTTTTAGAGGCTCCCTCCACCATGAATTGGTCCAAACTGGGGTTTTTAGAGGCTCCCTCCACCATGAATTGGTCCAAACTGGGGTTTTTAGAGGCTCCCTCCACCATGAATTTGCCCAAACTGGGCTGGTTAGAGGCTCCCTCCACCATGAATTGGTCCAAACTGGGGTTTTTAGAGGCTCCCTCCACCATGAATTTGCCCAAACTGGGCTGGTTAGAGGCTCCCTCCACCATGAGTTGGTCCAAACTGGGCTGTTTAGAGGCTCCCTCCACCATGAATTTGCCCAAACTGGGCTTGTTAGAGGCTCCCTCCACCATGAATTGGTCCAAACTGGGGTTTTTAGAGGCTCCCTCCACCATGAATTTGCCCAAACTGGGCTGGTTAGAGGCTCCCTCCACCATTAATTGGTCCAAACTGGGCTGGTTAGAGGCTCCCTCCACCATGAATTGGTCCAAACTGGGGTTTTTAGAGGCTCCCTCCACCATGAATTTGCCCAAACTGGGGTTTTTAGAGGCTCCCTCCACCATGAATTGGTCCAAACTGGGCTGGTTAGAGGCTCCCTCCACCATGAATTTGCCAAAAATGGGCTGGTTAGAGGCTCCCTCCACCATGAATTGGTCCAAACTGGGCTGGTTAGAGGCTCCCTCCACCATGAATTTGCCCAAACTGGGCTGGTTAGAGGCTCCCTCCACCATGAATTTGCCCAAACTGGTCTGGTTAGAGGCTCCCCCCACCATGAATTGGTCCAAACTGGGCTGGTTAGAGGCTCCCCCCACCATGAATTGGTCCAAACTGGGCTGGTCAGAGGCTCCCTCCACCATGAATTTGCCCAAACTGGGCTGGTCAGAGGCTCCCTCCACCATGAATTTGCCCAAACTAGGCTGGTCAGAGGCTCCCTCCACCATGAATTTGCCCAAACTGGGCTGGTTAGAGGCTCCCTCCACCATGAATTTGCCCAAACTGGGTTGGTTAGAGGCTCCCTCCACCATGAATTGGTCCAAACTGGGGTTTTTAGAGGCTCCCTCCACCATGAATTGGTCCAAACTGGGGTTTTTAGAGGCTCCCTCCACCATGAATTTGCCCAAACTGGGCTGTTTAGAGGCTCCCTCCACCATGAATTGGTCCAAACTGGGGTTTTTAGAGGCTCCCTCCACCATGAATTGGTCCAATCTGGGGTTTTTAGAGGCTCCCTCCACCATGAATTGGTCCAAACTGGGGTTTTTAGAGGCTCCCTCCACCATGAATTTGCCCAAACTGGGGTTTTTAGAGGCTCCCTCCACCATGAATTTGCCCAAACTGGGCTGGTTAGAGGCTCCCTCCACCATGAATTGGTCCAAACTGGGCTGTTTAGAGGCTCCCTCCACCATGAATTGGTCCAAACTGGGGTTTTTAAAGGCTCCCTCCACCATGAATTTGCCCAAACTGGGCTGGTTAGAGGCTCCCTCCACCATGAATTTGCCCAAACTGGGCTGGTTAGAGGCTCCCTCCACCATGAATTTGCCCAAACTGGGCTGGTTAGAGGCTCCCTCCACCATGAATTGGTCCAAACTGGGGTTTTTAGAGGCTCCCTCCACCATGAATTTGCCCAAACTGGGCTGGTTAGAGGCTCCCTCCACCATGAATTTGCCCAAACTGGGCTGGTTAGAGGCTCCCTCCACCATGAATTGGTCCAAACTGGGCTGTTTAGAGGCTCCCTCCACCATGACTTGGTCCAAACTGGGGTTTTTAGAGGCTCCCTTCACCATGAATTTGCCCAAACTGGGCTGGTTAGAGGCTCCCTCCACCATGAATTGGTCCAAACTGGGCTGTTTAGAGGCTCCCTCCACCATGAATTGGTCCAAACTGGGGTTTTTAGAGGCTCCCTCCACCATGAATTGGTCCAAACTGGGGTTTTTAGAGACTCCCTTCACCATGAATTTGCTCAAACTGGGCTGTTTAGAGGCTCCCTCCACCATGAATTGGTCCAAACTGGGGTTTTTAGAGGCTCCCTCCACCATGAATTGGTCCAAACTGGGGTTTTTAGAGGCTCCCTCCACCATGAATTTGCCCAAACTGGGCTGTTTAGAGGCTCCCTCCACCATGAATTGGTCCAAACTGGGGTTTTTAGAGGCTCCCTCCACCATGAATTGGTCCAATCTGGGGTTTTTAGAGGCTCCCTCCACCATGAATTGGTCCAAACTGGGGTTTTTAGAGGCTCCCTCCACCATGAATTTGCCCAAACTGGGCTGGTTAGAGGCTCCCTCCACCATGAATTTGCCCAAACTGGGCTGGTTAGAGGCTCCCTCCACCATGAATTGGTCCAAACTGGGCTGTTTAGAGGCTCCCTCCACCATGAATTGGTCCAAACTGGGGTTTTTAAAGGCTCCCTCCACCATGAATTTGCCCAAACTGGGCTGTTTAGAGGCTCCCTCCACCATGAATTGGTCCAAACTGGGGTTTTTAGAGGCTCCCTCCACCATGAATTGGTCCAAACTGGGGTTTTTAGAGGCTCCCTCCACCATGAATTTGCCCCAACTCTGCTGGTTAGAGGCTGAATCCACCCTGATTTTCAAAACAAATGTTGGTGCCAACCTCAACTTACTACAAGGGCCAAATTCACTGCTGGTGACAAGCTCTCCTCACTGCAAGTGCCAAATACACATGTTTCAAGGTGTTTTCCTACTGTCAGAGAGGTGGTATTGAGTGTGTAAAGTGTGTAGTTGTTAGGCTGTGATGTTGGGGTAATAGAGGGTCTTTGGTGTGTTAGATGCCCCCAGACATGCTTCCCCTGCTGTCCCAGTGTCATTCCAGAGGTGTTGGCATCATTTCCTGTGGTGTCATAGTGGACTTGGTGACCCTCCAGACACGGATTTGGGTTTCCCCCTTAACGAGTATATGTTCCCCATAGACTATAATGGGGTTCGAAACCCGTTCGAACACACGAACAGTGAGCGGCTGTTCGATTCGAATTTCAAACCTCGAACATTTTAGTGTTCGCTCATCTCTAGTGATGTTAGTCTAACCAAGTGAATAGAGGAATGGGTGCTCTATTGGGCATGTGAAGTCCCCTTGTAGGCACCAAAACAACAATCCAGATGTGACAAGATGGGTAGCTGTATGTTGAAAAGTGAAAGTGTTTAAGCTAAGTCACTAAATGATTGAAGGTTTAAGAAGATGTTGAGCTTTGTGGATTTTTGGAAGGTTTGTTTGAATCCTGTTTTAAGAGATTCCCCAGACTGGTAATTATAAATTTTGTAATTTACCTTCGCTAGACTATAGTGCATGCTGTATCAAACAAAAGAAAGCCTAATCTAGAGTCTTGTGTACATGTTTGTAGCAGAAAATACATTGTTTCAGCTCTATGTGAATTAGAAGTAATTCATATATCTGTTTTGTAATATATTTTTGTTTATAATGCTCGTTTCTGTTATGATGAGAGTGTAAAAGAACATGGGTGTGACTGAATGAATCCTATGATATGAGTAGATGTCGGACTGGCTGAGTAAATGATTTGTGGCAGATGGATTAGGAGATTACGTGGCCATGATATGGATTAGTTTTTGTCTCCATATTTTATGTTCTCCCATTTATTTTTCCTGCTGCGCTAATTGAGACTATTTTACTAATGTCATTTAATTGTATGTTGGAGTGTGTGTTGAGTGTGTAGGAGCTCTATAAAACTAAATTCATTTGTATGGGATTGTCTGAGTGAATTTATACTTTAAATAATACCTTAACTATTATTGTCTTTGAAGACAACAGTACTTAGTTTCTTTTAGTACTTTTTTTGCCTTACTGGGCTATGTTTGCTAGTGTGCTGAGCCAGAAGGGAGAAATAAAGCTGTGGGTGTGGAGTTTACTGGGCAAAAAAAGGAACGTTAATATCTTTGAACATGTGTAAATGTTTATTGCTTATAGAAGTGTTATAACTTGTTGAATCCAGCCACATTGTTGAAAATGGATTTACATAAGGGGGAATTGATAGCTTCACATGAAGCAGAATAATTTAATATGACTTATGAACTTGATTGTTTAGAACTGACTGTAGGATTCTCTCATTTAACTGATAACGCACTCTCTTAAGCAAACATGTCAAGCTTGCCACTCGGCGGTCTATCCGTGTCCCTGATTTTCTAGCAGCAACCCGGAGTGTTGCCCTGACAGACGCTGAATGGACGTCAGCTGGAAAAACAACTAGCTCCTGCCTGTAACACTTGAGCTCTGTTCATGGGTGTTAACCCCTTAGATGCCGCAATCAATCATGACCGTGGCATCTGAGAAGTAACCATAGAGCTCTGATGATTTTATGGCAGCTCAGGGTATGTTCTGTGGCCCAGTGTCTGTGATCCTCTCTGGCAAGATCAATTTCTTAGGCCAACCAGCCTATGCATACACTAAACCAGCTATCAGAAAATAGCTGGTTCGTGTCCTCTATTGAGATTAAAAAAAAAAGATACAAAATTTTTTAATAAATAACCCTGTGTAAAATGCCCCTTTTACCATAAACAATGTAAAAGTACAAAATATTGTAGAAAACAGCACACATTTGGTATTGCCACATTCATAATAAACTGTGCAATAAACTAAACCATTATTGAACCATCACAGTGAACGTGATAACAAAAAGGTAAAAAAAACCACCAGAATTAACAATTTACTGCCATCTTGTCCTATAAAATATGAAATAAAAAGTGATCAAAAAGTCATATATGAACTAAAATGGTGTCAACCAGATCCATCAATAAAGGGATATAAATATTATAAGTTGGATGATATAATAAAGTTGATCCGCAATTCCCACGGCTCGTTTTTTCAATAAAATTTAGCTTTTAATGGTTTGTTTTTAAAAATTACATGTATCAGCAGGCAAAAAAAGACATACTCCACAAACAGACAAGGACTGAAAAAATATTAAATGCCCATGGCAATAAAAAACACCAACGCGTTTTGAGGTAGAGACCTCTTAGTCATGGCATAAGTACTACACGAATGTTGCTGTTCCATATATACACCATTATAATGATTGGGATCACCCTGTGTAATCCCACGTGACCTTCGTAAAACGTATATGGGAGAATCCTTCATGAAATTTATTTTCTACATAATATTTGAAAAATACAACCCAGATCCATCATATTATCTCACATGTTCAATTCAATATTTATATTTTTATATTAATTGTTATATTTAGCATGTCGCTCTACCATATAACTTTAATAATCAATGAGTAGAGCTTACCTATTCACAGGAAGGGGAGAAAAATATCATATCCATATCTATAACTAGATATATCCCATTTGTCACTCTCGAAAGTTCAAATATCTCTCGATCGCCATTACACAGATGTCCGGACAGGCGAGATGATCCATATCTGTCTAATAAGTTCGTCTGATTATTTCAAGCAGGAATTCGCTTAATGAGAGATTGGGGAGCTGGTTAGACGGCATATTGCAGCCTTTAGTTAGAAGAACAGCAGGGTACATAAAAGACAGTAGAGAGGTCTTAAAATGTTTTAATAACTTCAAATGGGAAAAGGATTACAGCTGGCTGACATGTGACATCTGCGCATTATACCCGAATATTCCACACCAAGAGGCATTAGATGCTTTGGCATTCCACCTCTATAAGTATAGTGACCTGGTAGAGCCAGTATGTGAATATGTAATTTCTGTCACATCATATCTTCTCAAACATAACTTCTTTTTATTTCAAGATGTCTTTTATCTACAGCTATGCGGAGTGCCCATCTTTTTCTTGCTTTCTGGGAAGAAAAACAAATTTTTTCTGATGTTAACCCCTACTTGTCCTCCCTTCTCTGGTATGGGCGCTATATCGACGACCTACTCATAGTGTGGGTCGGAGATGTAGCGCCCATACCGGAGTTCATTGGTTATCTCAACAGTAACCAATATGGTTTAAGTTTTACCTTTTCCTATGATGTTAATTCTATTAACTTTCTTGACATTGTGTTAACGGGATCAGTGGAGGAGGGGGTTGTGCACACTTCCCTCTATAGAAAACCCTGTGCTGGCAACAATATTCTTAAAGCCAGCAGTTCTCACCCCTTACACACCTTAAAAGGTATTCCAGTAGGGGAACTCACCAGAAGTAAAAGGGCTTGCAGCAGAGTAGAGGAATTTGAGGAAATTGAAAAATTAACTTTAAATAGATTAAAAGCACGGGAATATCCTACTTGGATGTTACAAAGGGCAAGCAAAAAAGTGTCTAGTAGAGATAGGAGTGACCGCCTACAAGATAGGGTTAAAGAAGGAAAGACCAAAGAAAGATTGATATTTAGTACACCTTATAGTCCACAATTTCACGCCATCAAAGGGTTAATCAAAAAGAACTTACCGATTCTAACTGTGGATAAAACTACGGAAAAAATCCTAGAGGCAGGGATCCAGTTTGTAGAAAGGAGGAGTAGGACAATAGGGAACATTATAGCTCCGAGTTACCTACCTGGTATTGACTGTTCAACAAAAAATAAAAGAGCTGCAGTAGGCTTTTCAAAATGTGGTAATCCAAGATGTACGATCTGCAGTAAAGCTTATGTCACCCAGGAGATTGCTAGTTATGCCTCTGATTTCCGCATGCAAATAAAAACCCAACTAGATTGTAACTCCATGTCAGTCATCTATTGCATCCGGTGTATTGGATGCAATAAAGACTACATTGGATGCATTAGCAGAAAATTAAGTGTGAGGGTGCAGGAACACATAAGGGACAGCAGCAAAAAGATAACAGAGCATATGTCTGGAGTTTCGTGACATTTTGCCGAAACACATCAAGGTCCAGTGCAGACGATGCGTTTTTGTGCGCTAGAATGGGTGAAACCATCTGTGAGAGGAGGCAATTTAAAAGAAAGACTATTACATCGTGAAGCCTTCTATATTTGGAAGTTTAATTCAAGAATACCCAATGGTCTCAATATAAGAACAGACCTTACATATATATATTAGTGTTCTTATGTTTCTCCTCCCCTTCCCCTCCTCCTTTTTCGTTCTCCTCCCCTCTCTCCTTCTCTTTTGAGAAAATAAGTATATTCACCCATATAGAGAAATGGTATTGGATTGAGAAGTGGAGCATGGTATCCCTCCCACCCCCTAGGGGAGGTGTCTTTAGTCACCCACGTGGTATCTATATTTGTTTACCTTTGCCCCGGAACTTATTAGATAGATATGGATCATCTCGCCTGTCCGGACATCTGTGTAATGGCGATCGAGAGATATTTGAACTTTCAAGAGTGACAAATGGGATATATCTAGTTATAGATATGGATATGATATTTTTCTCCCCTTCCTGTGAATAGGTAAGCTCTACTCATTGATTATTAAAGTTATATGGTAGAGCGACATGCTAAATATAACGATTAATATAAAAATATAAATATTGAATTGAACATGTGAGATAATATGATGGATCTGGGTTGTATTTTTCAAATATTATGTAGAAAATAAATTTCGTTAAGGATTCCCCCATATACGTTTTACGAAGGTCACGTGGGATTACACAGGTGATCCCAATCATTATAATGGTGTATATATGGAACAGCAACATTCGTGTAGTACTTATGCCATGACTAAGAGGTCTCTACCTCGAAACGCGTTGGCGTTTTTTATTGCCATGGGCATTTAATATTTTTTCAGTCCTTGTCTGTTTGTGGAGTATGTCCTTTTTTGTCTGCTGATACATGTAATTTTTAAAAACGAACCATTAAAAGCTAAATTTTATTGAAAAAACGAGCCGTGGGAATTGCGGATCAACTTTATTATATCATCCAACTTCGAAATTCAACCCCTCAGGACTCGGGGATTATGTGATTGTGCATACCTTGGGACTCGTACATATTGGTGAGTCTACAGCTTTATTTTTCTTTTTCTATAGCTTGATATAAATATTATGCCTCCCAAGAAATGGCAATGATTTATTTTTCCCAAATGGATTTTTCTTCTGCAAAATTCTGCAAAACACATGAAAAAAAACTAAATGAATTTGGTATCACTGTAGTTAATCGACCCATGGAATAAAGGTATCATATTATTTATGCTGTACAGCATAGGACAAAGAATATAGAATGTTAAAAACAATGCCACAACTGATGATTTTTTTCAACCCCCAAAAAGAGTTAATAAACTTTTGTCATGTTATAGACACTCCCAAATTGTTGATGTTAGAGAATGCATATTATCCTACAATAAACAAACCCTCTTATGGCTATATACATACATGCAGCTTAAATATTCACTCTTCAACATGCATTCATATCTGGGAAAACTAATGCTCACTACAATCCTTGATAAATTCTTTGAGGGGTGCAGTTTTCAAAATTGGATCACTTCCTAAGGGATTTCACTTTACTGCAAACATGACATACCCTTCACATACCAAACATCTAAACCAGTGGTTCTTAACCTTGTTTGAGGTACCGAACCCACCAGTTTCATATGCACATTCACCAAACCCTTCTTTAGTGATAAATCAATTATGATTTTGTTCCAAATTCAAGACATAGGTATATGTTTTTTTACTGCTACCCAAAATGAACCGTGCATAGGGCCTAGGGTTCGATCGAATCCCGGTTAAGAACCACTGATCTAAACCTGCACTCCAATAGTCACATAGCGTTGCTTCACATCTGCATCCTGTAGCGTACCAAAAATGCAGTTTAAGCCTTTTAATGTAAAAAAAATTAATTGAAAGTCAATTAAAAGATGATGCCAATAAAAAGCAGAGATATAGTAGATAATATTTATTGACAAATTTGGATGGTATTTGAATATTTCTAATTTTTCCAACTTTGCATCAGTTACTATTTTTATTTTATAAGTAATTGCAAAAAATATTGAACAATGTTTACTACTAACATGAAATATAAAGTGACCCATGTCAGTTTTGAAAAATGAGGCTGTGTCTTTAAGGTGTATTTGTACCTTCTGCATGACCTAGGCAATTGCTTATTGTTTTCTGCGCTCGAGTGTAGAGAGTTGCTAGATTAGCAAAGCATGTGAAGTCCTGATTCCAACCTGGAAAGCAGAGAAAGTTATCTTGTTGCTGTAAGAATCTTGCCTCAAGTTAATACAATATACAGTGATTTCCTAGGTCTTCAATTTTAAATTTGAGGTGTTCAGTCTTGGTTTGATAACCATCCAAACATATCTTGTCCTCTTGTAATGTTAGGCGTTGCTTTCTTTCAGACCCTGAGCCGGTACAGACTGAGCGCCCACAACATGGAGATGGAGACGGGGCGACACAGGCAGACGTACAAGCCACGGGAGAACAGACTGTGCCAGCACTGTGACCAGGGGGCCCTAGAAGACGAGACCCACTTTCTGCTACACTGCACCAAATACTCAGCTGTGAGGGCCGTCTACTACCAAAGACTCTCTGCCCACATCCCAGACTTCATATCTGCAGATGAGAAGAAGAAACTCTACATCCTACTGAGAGAAGAAGAGGCCACTGTGGAGATCGCTGCCCAATACGTGTCCAGCTGTCACCAAACAAGAGGAAGATGAGACCCCACGGACTGTTATACCCCAAACCACCCACCCCACCTCCCCATAAAGCGGTCACCAACTAAGAGGAAGATGAGACTCCATGGATTGCTATACGCCAAACCACCTACCCCTCCCCACCTCCCCATATAGCGGCCACCAACTAAGAGGAAGATGAGACTCCATGGACTGTTATACCCCAAATCAACCCCCCCATACCCACCACTCCCTCCCCCCCCCCCGACTCCAACTCCCCCCACACTTTACTAGCTTTGGCAATGCCAAATATCTATTCAGACGTGCCAATAAAGCCTGTTTGATTTGATTTGATGTCTCCACTGTGTCATCAATTTTAGTCTCTATTGCACTGATACACTGGTCAAGCCCTTGTAACTGCTTTGAGAAATCAGAAACATTCTATTTGAGCTCTTATTTAAATAGGTTTTAGATGTTTGCATATTGGTTGTCAATGGTCATGCCCTTAGTGGCAATGTTCTCAGCCTCTGTTTCTAACTACATCTCATCGGAGGTGAGGGGGATCTAGGAACATGGGTCCCCAGTATTAGAAGAAAATGACATGCAAAAATCCGAGGCAGTTTGTGAGAAGGAGAAGAAGGTGTTGTAGTAAAGTTTAGCAGTTTTCCAATACTTAGACATAGTCGTAAGAAAAACTTTTTGCTTGCTGTAGAGCCGTCTACAGGTATGGCATTCAGTGTGAGATTATCAGCACTTGTAACAACAGCATCTACACAAGTGTTTTTTTCACAGCAGTTTTCACAGAGGTATCCACTGTGGACTTTCTTCTTCCATTATATCTATGGGGAAACCGCCATCATTTCTGTAGGTATAATTGACATGCTGCGATTTCCAAAACGACAACGGTTTTGGAAATTGTAGTGTGTCTGCTGTGGGTATTTTGCCTCAATGTGTGGCCTCAGGGTGTCTTCAAAGAAAATCAGGGCCTTCCCCTTCACTCACAGCTGTCCAACAAGGTTGGCCTTTTCATCAGACCAGTTAGCACAGATAAGAAGCTGAAGTCAAGAGTGGTCAGATCCTGTGAAGGCAGCATTTGGTGGTGGGGTTATACGCTCCTTTGTGGAATATATTTATGATGGCAGCAATGTCCATGCAACAGCAGGGTCTGCCACCCTCTAGCCGCCTGCTAATTTAAGACTAGGGAGGTGTTCTTTATATTAAACAATTAAGGTTCTGTTGGGCCAGTACATGCGGTCTCTGTAGTGGCCAAAGGTACCAACTTCACAGATACCAGTACCCGCTCTAATACTGCAGCACACAGTTGTGTGCTTTGTCAGTGTACTAGCCATGCTTTTCACAGTTAGCACACTGACCCATTATTTTCTATGGCTCCTTGCATTATCACAGGTCTGTGTATGGGATTGTGAAGTTGGGGCACAATTTAGGATAGGTCCTTTGCGTGTTTGGTGGCCCAGATTCATTGCAGCAATCAATGGGTCCGTGGAGACATGGGCAGCGCACAGATATCATCCATGTACTGATTTACTACAAACCTAGCACAAGACAAAGCTAGGCCTTAACATATCTTAATATATAGGGCATGGGTTGTTTTATTGGGGGTAAATAAAGTCTTTTCTTTGTCAGCAGTTGCATGGTGGGGAGAGCTACTACTTGTCAATTAACAAAATTTAAGTGAAAGTACAAAAGATAAATCTAAATCAAATCAATATTTGGTGTGACCAACCTTTGGAGGAGGTGTCCTGGAGGTGAGGATATGGCCTCCGTAGAGCTCTGATCTGGGATTACATGAAGAGACAAAGGATTTGTTCAATCCTACATCCACAGAAGATTTGTGGCTAGTTCTCCAAGATGTTTGGAAAAACCTCCCTGCTATATCCCTTCAAAAACTGTCTGCAAATGTACCTAAAATTATTCAATCTGTTTTGAAAGCAAAGGAGGTCACAGCAAACATTAATTTATTTTCCACAATTCAAGACTTGTTTAGTACTGTTTAAAGAGAGTCTGTCAGCAATGACATGACTATTAAACTACTCATAGTGCCTTGTAGAACCTCTGACACTGTTTCCAATATGCTTGTTATATTTGACTGCTGCTCTACTCCTGAGAATTCTGTTTTTATAAGAAACCTGTTTGCTTGTGAGACTGAATGTTCATCTTTAAACTGCTACCCCTGAGCCCCCCTCAGCTTTGTTGCCATCCCTAATTAGGGAACCATCCCAACAGCGCTATAGTATCCTATAGTGAGTGGAGGCAATGGTAGAATGAATTTTAGGTAATGTATAGAATCCTGGTGTAACTGTATATATGTAGAACTCTTATCAGTAGTGCTATTGATCAAATAGTTACCCTGTACTATTTTGGATAATATTTGGTATTGAGTTTTCACTCAGTTTTATATAGGTTGCAGAATCTGCTAGTTGTCGATGGAGTTCATCTATAAGGTTTTTTAACCCCGTTTTTAATCTCTGAGATGGCGCCCTCCTGGCCTGTGGGTTTGATTTTGGTATCCTGCCAAACATTAAGCTCTCTCAGTGCTTGCTATTGCTGTTGGTTTAGATTCTTAAGCAGTGGCGTAACTAGGAATGGCGGGGCCCATACGGGGCGAACTTTTGACATGGGGCCCTCCCCTTCCCAACCGACACCAACGTCGAAGACCTTGACCGACCACTCCTCCGCACTCTATTATGTCCCTTAGTAAGCCCTGCACACAGTATTATGTTCCATAGTGGTCCCTGCACATAGTATTATGTCCCATAGTGGCCCCTGCACACAGTATTATGTCCATTAGTGTCCCCTGCAGACAGTATTATGTCCCTTACTGGCCCCTGCACACAGTATTATGTCCATTACTGGCCCCTGCACACAGTATTATCCCCCATAGTGGCCCCTGCACACAGTATCATCCCCAACAGTGTCCCCTGCACACAGTATTATACCCCATAGTGGACACCCATAAACAATTATTATACTCTGGGGTCTTTTCAGAACCCAGAGTATAATAATCGGAGACCCGGGGGAATAAAAACATAAAAAATTACTGTTTCTTACCTGTCCCTGGCTCCCACGCTGTCTTCTCCGCTAGCGTCCTTCTGAAATGACGTCAGACGTCACATGACTCGGGACGCAGGCCGGGTTCATGTGACGTCAGAGATGTCAGGAAGGAGGCCTGGCAGGATCATGGAGAGGTACGTAACACTGTTTGTTACGTTCCCATACCTCTCCCGATCCGCCGATCATTATACTCGGGGGTCTGCAAAGACCCCCCGAGTGTAATGATAGCATTTGTGGGGCCCGCGGTGTCACTTGCCGATCCCGGTCCAGCCAGGATCGGCAAGTTAATAGGGGCCGTAACGGCCTATTTAAAAAAAAAAAAAAAAAACTGCAGCGGTAGCGGCTGTCACCGGGCCCCCTAATGGCCCGGGCTCTGTGGCAGCCGCCTCCGCTGCCTCTATAGTAGTTACGCCCCCTGTTCTTAAGTTTAACACCCTCACTGAGACTGGTCTAGGATTTTGTGTATGCATAAGGTTGATGATTAATTCTTTTGTATGGTATGTTTTTAGAGTATTAAAATTATTTGTAGGCCTAGAATATTTATGGTAAGCTTTTGTTATTTCTGTTATTTTTCCTTATTTTTATTAAATCCAAACATATAACATTACAAAAAAGTCGCCATTACCCTCCCCTTAACAACCACGCAGGTTAAAGAGCGACTGGAAAAAATAAATAAACCCATTAACAATAGTCTAGGACATGATTCACCCACATAATAAGATTTTTCATAAACATAACTCTCTAGCCTTAAAGCAAGTACTTGGTTAGGTGATTACCATTTTTAAGAACCTCCACTCAGGTCATCAGTAATTGTAAATTAGATTGTATCTGTATTTTATTATACATAACACATTTTATTGTATTTTATTATAGTAATTAGTAATCATTGTAGAATCTCCTAGCAAAATTCTAAAGTATAGAGTCATCAGAAAATAGGGGAAATATTAATTTGTAGCAATTTAAAACCTGCATCCAATATAAATGTAGTCTGGGCACATAGATGAATTAAATCACATTCACAATCTCCACATTTAGGGAATATATCTGGTTCTAAACTTCATCAATTTCTTAAGTATATAGTGAAGTCTATTGATCACCATAAATTGTGAAGATCAGTGTGAAGCATTAATTAACAAAATCTGAAAATTACTGTAACTATAATTCCACTGTGCCTGAGAAATAAGCCCCATTTCTCTTACCCGTTTGTCAACAATTGAAAGTTCAACCAAAAGCTTTTAAAATACACACAAGGGTTTATATCAGAGGGAGATATGCTCTTTAGAAAGTGCTTTTTTTAACAATAAATCAACTATAAGGCTGAGGCCCCCACATTGCAGAATTGCAGCTTTTTTGTTGTAGTTTTTTTGAGCCAAAGCCAAGAATGGCTATAAAAGGAATGGGAAATATAAAGGAAGTTCTTATATTTCTACCTCCATCCACTTATGACTCAAGAAACCGCAACAAAATCTGCAACAAAAAAAAAAAAGCTGAGCTTCAGCAATTTGGGGCTTTAGCATAAAATAGAGTTTATACTTGAACACAGATTCCCCAATAGATTTCCAAGCATGAAACAGTTGTCTATAATAACCAAGCTTCCCCTGGGAAACCAATTCAGTTTGCAAAGCAGAAACCACGTTAATATCATCTCCAACAAATAAATGTGAAACTTGTTGTAAAACCCAACATACCCCAGTATAATACATTATGAATATTATAAAATATTTAATCATAGAGGAGTAATTTCCAAGCTTCCTTGATGATCCAATCTCCTTTTAGAAGCCCATCATGCACCATTATATAGCTTACGTAACAGTTTAGATGAGTACGATGAGTTAGTTGCAAAGGATTGCGCCATAATCCATGACCATACACTTATAACATATAGACCAAGTTACTCATATATAGTGATGTCATTTGAGATATCGCTCAAAAATGACAGCATGTCATCTGCATATAGAAAAATCTCCTCAAGCCTACCAGTTGAGAAGCCTCAAATTAATGGACTAGATCTTATCTTAGCAGCCAAGGCTTCAATTATTAAAATAAATAAAAGCAGAGAAAGTGGACATCCCTGCCAGGTGATATGGGAGACAGAATATGGAGGAGACATAAGACAAAGCAAACATCACTGTATTAAAAGACTTGACTGTATCCAAAGAAAGAAGATTCTGGGGGCCACACGGTGGCTCAGTGGTTAGCACTGCAGCCTTGCAGCGCTGGAGTCCTGGTGTTCAAATCCCGCCAAGGGCAAAAAAACATCTGCAAGGAGTTTATATGTTTTCCCCGTGTTTGCATGGATTTCCATCCCATATTCCAAAAAAGACATACTGATAGGGAAAAATGTACATTGTGAGCTCTATGTGGGGCTCACAATCTACATTAAAAAAAAGAAAGAAGATTCTTGTGTCAATTTTTATTTATCAAACTGAATATTGGTGAAAGCCCTGCTTAGATTTCCAGATATAGACCTACCAGGGAGAAAGATAAACTGATCAGGATTCGGTATAGAAGTAACTACAGCCACTAAACTATGACTAAGGGATCGTTTTCCTAACGCCCGAAACGCGTAAGCTGTATCTTTGTTGTTTTTTTCATGTTTGGATCCATGTTTTTGTAGATGTTTTTAACCTTTTGAGTAAAAGTAAAATTTTATTCTATTATGGACATGCTGGAGTGAACGCTTTTTTTTTCTCTAACTACAGCCACTCCTGGTAGCCAAGAATTTTGCAAATGTATTTAAATATGAATTCAAAAGTGAAATAGAACAATGAAAATCCACATTTGATCCTTATCCTTTATTGCAATCAATATAATAAATGTCTCATCTATAGAAGGGGAAGCCCGCCCTACTCAAATAAGTAAATAAAAACATAATTTTATAATTGTAACGCACATTCAGCAACAGGGCCTGCAAGCTGTCTCATTGGATGTCTGACAAAACGGTAAGATCTGTATCTTTCAATTAGCTATCAATCTCCATTGCCAGAACAATTCATTTGAGATGTATAAAGATCCAGAAAAAATCCCCAAATTTGCTGTGGGTTTTTTTTTGGCTGGGGTTCAATATGTGGGGCCTAAGCATTAGACTAAGGTCCCTAATTTGAAAAAGCTGCTTTTTTGTTTCAGTTTGCTACTTTTCTGAGCCTAATCCAGGAGAGGCTACAAAAGGAATAAGAAATATGAAGAAGGCTCTTACACGTCTCCCTTCTCCGGCTTTGGCTCAAAAACTGCAGCATAATCCGCAGCCAAAAAAAGCAGCTTTTCCTACGCATGGGGTATCAGTTACACTCAGTTTTCTAGATCTCAGCTTGCTGTCATTCACTATAACAATACATTTTGGTAATTTCAAATTAATAAAGACGTTTGCAATCGTGTAGTTTTAGCAATGTGTTTTCATTTGATTCTAAAGCTGTGCCAAAGAATTTGCTAAGTGCAAATAAGGTTTGCTTATTTCAGTTCATGTTGACTCATTGTAGTACACAGTGTGCATAGCTGCCCTAACATTTTGGCATCATCACAAGTTTACTCACTCGGAGCCGTACAGTTTTAAGTGCAGCTGAAAACCTGATGTGGACATTTGTGGGTTTAGACTTCAAGACGAAACATGAGCATCATACTAGAATATATTGCGCTTTTCTTCATTGCAATCTACTCTTATTTGGAGGGGCTTATTAAGTTGTTTATACCAGTGAAGAGGAAATCTGTTAGTGGAGAAATTGTCTTGATCACTGGATCTGGTCATGGTATTGGACGATTAACTGCCCTTGAATTTGCCAAGTTGCAGAGTATTCTTGTCTTATGGGATATCAACAAGGTAACTATATTCATGCTTAATTTATTTCTATACGTCATCAATCACATATGTACTGTCTTCTACTCTTTGTCATAACCTGCATAAATATGTTGTGAACAGCTGGGACAACTAGTGTATAAACACGATTCCACAGCTAAAATGAATGTGCTGAGTTTTTCTGCCATGGGTGGATGTGATTAAACAAAATCTCACTTTACTGGTACTGTAAAACACAGCATTTTTTTTCCACTGCGTTTTTGCAACTTGACCTTAGGGCTAGTTCACACGTGGGCAAAGGGGAGGTTTTTGACAGCGGAATTCGCTTCAAAAACCTCTCCTTTAACATGGTGGTCTATGTAGACCACTAGCTTTTTTTTTCCTCCTAGCGTTTTCCGCCTGAAGAAGCGACATGACCTTTCTTCAGGCGGAAAACGCCTGAAGAATTGCATAGAAGTGAATGGGAGGCGAAAACCGCGCGGTAAAAAACCGCGCGGTTTTTTGCACACAAAACCGCGCGGTTTTTTGCAAAAAAACGCGCGGTTTTCGCCTGCAGTTTCTATAGCACATATAGGAAAAAAAAACCCTAGCGAAAACCGCTAGCGAAAACCGCATCAAAAACCTCGTCAAAAACCGCGTGGAATGCAAAAAACAGCGTCAAAAAAACTCCTCGAGGTTTTTTACCTCGCACAAATAAGCTAGGCGGTTTTCACGTGTGAACTGACCCTTAGCCTATATTGGTTTTTGAGTGAATTATGTTGTGTTGTTATCCTTCATTGGTAACATACACTGCTCAAATGTGTCCTTCTTTACCTCTCCTTTTGGCTGGACATGTCCAGGTACGGATGCAACAATTGAACAATTGCCAACATGTCTGAAGACACAATCATGTGCAAGATGGCAGCTCTACAGAGCCCCCCCCCCCCCCCCTTCCTGCAAGCCTCAATTTTTTAAAATGGGGGATCGCAAGTAGGGATCATAAATGCCAGCCACTATACAGTACTGTAAACCTAACTCACTCTAAAGTATTTGTTATCTCTATGTAAACACAAAGATAACATTGAGTTTACTGCAAGAACATTGTCTGTGTAAGTGTGTAAGCATATATGTATCTACAATATCAGTCATATATTGCCCATCAGTGTATGCTGTTTCCATAATAGCAGTGACAGCAACAATATAGCAGGCTCTGCTGTTTCCATAACTTCTATTTACTTCTATGAGAAGTACAGAAACAGCCAAATTTGCTGAGGTGTTGGATGTACAATAATATATAGTAGTTAGAGCTTGTGATCCCCTCCTGCTCCCGACATAGGCACTGACATTATAAAGGACAAGGGTGGCTAAACCAATTGACAAGCACATGTCTAGGGTAGCAACAGGTTTTGAGAATTTGTTTGGCTAAGGTTTGTAACCGTACGTGTGCCTAAAAATGAGCAGCTTTTTGCAATATATATCACATAGTGTTATGTTATATATATTGACATGTGAGACTGTTAATTAAGTGAATGTCTAAAGGCTATTCCAGTCACTTCCATTATAAATGAAGTGGAACCATATATGCAGGCTTGGTTCACAATTGCTGCTTCTGGAAGGACACTGGTTTTAGTGATTAGACCCCAGCAACCTAACATTTATCACTTTTTCAGCAAATATGTCACAAATGTTTGTGCCTATTTTTTAAAAAATTATTATTTTCTCAAATAAATGGCTAACCCCTTCCCACTGCAGAAATTTTTAAATTTTTGTTTTTGACTCCCCACCTTCCAAACCCCATAAGTGTTTTATTTTTCCAATCACAGAGCCATATGAGAACGTAATAATTGTACTTTGTAATGGTATTAATAGTTATGTACTGGCAAGCTGGAATACAATTCAGAATAGGATGGACTTGGAGAAAAAGAAAAAGTGCATTTGTGCAACTTTCTTACAGGGCTTTGTTTTTACAACATTCACTGTGCACATGTATTCTATTGGTTGGTACAATTCTGGGGATACCAAATTTATATAGTTCTATTTAAGTTCTTGGAGTCCTCAAATGTGGGGCATACTTTTTAATAATCCTATTTTGGGGAGTGGTTATTGCTGCAAATAAACGTTAGTTCGTCTCTTTTAATTTTTTTTTCCTGCTATCATTTCACCATACGGGAAAAAAAAAAAGTATAAGTTTATAGACCAGGGTTTTCAGACACCTGGACACCTAATGTGTATGTGTTTTACTTTATTTTCTTATTTTAATATGTGTGCTAGGGAAAAGGGGTGATTTGAATCTTTAATTACTTTAAAAAAAAATTTTTTACAGTATTTATTAGACCCCCTAGCGGTCTGATCATTAATCCAATGCAATGCTAACACATTGCAAAATGCTGATATTTCCATTACACATGGCATAGAGAAGCCTGTACACGTGAACACAAGACATTTGGTAATATATCTTATTATGTTTCCTTCTCTTCATCTGGCTGCACCCCTCCAAATTATTTTCATTCAGAGTGAATAAAATTTGTCCTCATACATACCTCACACACAGGAGTCTATGGAGAGGGGAGAGAAAGGAAGAGGCTTATAAATTATTAATTACCTTATTCTGTGTAGTGGTAGTGTCAAAACGTTATCTCACTCACATGGAAACAGAGTTTAGCAGCTGTATTTATTTATGTACCTTTTCCAGCTTTTTGTTCCCTTCCTCTCTCCATAGACCTCTATGTAAAATGGAAGTCAGACTGATAAATAGAGAAGGAAAGATAATTCTTTAATAAGATGTATAACAAAGTCTCAAATTTTCACCTGTAGTCTTCATTTGTGAAAGTGGTTATATAATTTGAGGTATGTTTTAAAGGGATTCTACCACTAAATCAACATTTTTTCTAATTACCACGTCGGAATAGCCTAAAGAAAGGCTATTCGTTTGTTACCTTTAGATGTGGTCTCTGCGGTGCCGTTCCTTAGAAATACCGGTTTTAACCAGTATGCAAATGAGTTCTCTGCAGCAATGAGGGCGGGCCCCAGCGCTGAAACGGCGGCCATTTTTGGGAGGCCGTTCTTGCTCTTGTAGTTCAATACAGGAGCGTACTGTGCAAGCGTCGGAAGTTGGACCGAGACGGAAGATAGAAGAGATGGGGTTGCAGCTGAAGATGGAGGCGTTCCTGGAAAGAGCTCTCGGGCAGCAGTGGGAACACCCCCATCGCCATTTGAGCGCTGGGGCCCGCCGTTATTGCTGCGGAGAACTCATTTGCACACCGGTTAAAACCGGTATTTCTAAGGAACGGCGCCGCAGAGACCACGTCTAAAGGTAAGCGACGAATAGCCTTTCTTAAGGCTATTCCGACATGGTAGTTAGAAAAAATGTTGGTTTAGTCGTAGAATCCCTTTAACCCCTTCCCGCCGATGGCATTTTTTGATTTTCGTTTTTCGTTTTTGACTCCCCTCCTTCTAAACCCCATAACTTTTTTATTTCTCCGCTCCCAGAGCCATATGAGGTCTTAATTTTTGCGGGACAAATTTTTCTTTATGATGCCACCATTAATTATTCTATATAATGTACTGGGAAGCAGGAAAAAAATTCAGAATGGGGTGGATTTGAAGAAAAAATGCATTTCTGCAAATTTCTTACGGGCTTTGGTTTTACGGCGTTCACTGTGCAGCCAAAATGACATGTCCCCTATATTCTGTGTTTCGGTACGGTTCCAGGGATACCAAATTTATATGGTTTTATTTACATTTTGACCCCTTAAAAAAAATCCAAAACTGTGTTAAAAAATTTTTTTTCTAAAAGTCGCCATATTCCGACAGCCGTAACTTTTTTATACGTAAGTCTACGGGGATGCATAGGGCGTCTTTTTTTGCGGGGCTGGATGTACTTTTTAGTTCTACCATTTTCGGGAACAGTTATTGCTTTGATCACTTTTTATTCAAATTTTTATCAGAATCAAAACCGTGAAAAAACAGCGGTTTGGCACTCTTGACTATTTTTCCCGCTACGGCGTTTACTGAACAGGAAAAATATTTTTATAGATTTGTAGAGCTGGCGATTTCGGATGCGGGGATACCTAACATGTATATGTTTCACAGTTTTTAACTACTTTTATATGTGTTCTAGGGAAAGGGGGGTGATTTGAACTTTTAATACTTTTTATATTTTTTTATATATATATTTTTTTTAAATTTAATTTTTTTTTTGCATTTATTAGACCCCCTAGGGGTGTTGAACCCCAGGGGGTCTGATCACTAATGCAATGCATTACAATGCTAATGCATTGCAATGCATTGCAAAAAATTATCCTCTCTTTTGCAGGCTGCATAGACCAGCCTGCAAAAGAGAGAATTTGCAGGCAAGCCTGGGAGCCTTGTACAGGCTCCCGGCTGTCATGGCAACATGACATCGGCCCTGGAGCATGCTCCAGGAGCCGGCGATCCCGGGCAAAATGGCGGCACCCATGCGCCGCCGGGAAAATGGCGCCTCCGGCGCCTTTGACCGTGGCGCCGGAGGGGTTAATGCCTCCGATCAGTCTGGGGACCGATCAGAGGCATTAGAGCCGGTTGTCTACTGCTTAAAGCAGTAGACACCAGGCGGCTATGGCGGCCGCCCGGCTCCCGGGCGGTCGCCATAGTTACAGACCCGACATGCGCCGTACTATTACAGCGCATGTCGGGAAGGGGTTAAACAACAATATTTTTCCACAATTTTCTGCAGACAGTTGTCTCCTCTTTCTGTTCTACATGCTTAGTGTGGCACACACATACACACAATGCAAATACTAAGTAAATTTCTTTTCTTTTGGTCCGGTGTGATTTTTATTTTGCCCACACTTGTTATTTGCCATAGGTGAGCTTAAACAATCATCATATGCTTCTAACAAAGTTATTTACCCACCATTTTGAAAAGCTGTCAACAATTTTGTCCAGCCCATTTTTGGAGTTTTGTGTGAAATTATGTCCAATTTGCCTTTTTTTTCTCTGTTTTATTGTGTTGTTCCAATACACACAAAACGAAATAAATAATATGTCTATAACAAAATGTGTGATTGCAATAATTTTCTTGGAGAGATACTTCATTTTCTGGAAACATTTCAGGGGTTCCCACACTTACAGCCATATATATGTGATATAATGAATGTCTCATAACCATCTGAATACAGGAGTGTGGTTGGGGGCAGGGACGTAACTACCGTGGTAGCAGCGGAGGCAGCTGCCACAGGGCCTGGGATACTAGGGGGCTCAGTGACAGCTGATACCACTGCAGATTTTTATTTTTTTTAAATAGGTCGTTACCTGCTGGTGTAACTCCAGCACGTAACGAGCCCTATTTACTACAGCACCGGGGGCTGCATGAAGATGGAGAGGAGCTGCCTCCTCCACAGTCCATCTTTTAACAGTAGTAAAGTCAGCAATTTCTGCCTTTACTACTGCACCCAAGCAGAGGCCGCCTGCTGTCCAGGCCCCTGCTGCCTCCCGGCACTTGCATAGTGACAGTGAGCAGCAGAAACTTCTACCTCCTGCCCACAGTCCCCAGGCCCTGTGCCGGCATCTATACTAGTAGATTGAAGGACCTGAGACATGATGTCATCATGACGTTATCAAAGGTCCTTTAATCTACTAACATAGACGCAGTATCTTTTGTGGGCGGAGCTACCCGGATTGTACAGGTCAGTGTACAATGGGGGGAATGGGTTATAGGCTGTGAGGAAGAGGGGTACATGGGTGTGCAGGCTGTGTGTAAGAAAGTCTGCACCCCCATTCCTTCCTTTCTCACATACAGCCTGCACACCTATGTACCCCTCCTACTCACATTCTGCACCCCCATTCTGCCCTATGTGAGCAAGATGAGGGAATGGTGGTGTAGGCTGTGTGTGTGCAAAGAGGGTGACCGGGGGGAATGGGGATGCAGGCTGTGGTTGAGCAAGAGTGTGGTGGAATGGTGGGTTCCCCCCTCCAGAGTACCCTCTTGCTCGCACAGAGCTTGCACCCCCATTTCCCCTCTTGCTTATACACACCCTGCACCCCATGTCACCCTCTTATTCACAAACAGCCTGCACACCCATGTACCTCTCTTGGAGGGGGCCCCGCTTGGAAGGTTGTGGTTTGTTTGGCTTAAATAAAATTTCCATTACAGATTTTGCACTGGGGACCAGGAGCTCCATGTTAAGATCAAAGCGCTTTTGTATACAGGCAGTGAGATACAGTAGTTTCTGTGTGCCTAAGTAGGGACGGGTATAATGCAATAACATGTTTTTGCTATCACAAGCTGACAGTGCTCTGTCTGTTCAAAAGCCATGGAAAGTCCTGCAAAAGTTCTGTCCAAGGCAGATGGCAGCTTTTATACAGTCTTATTTGTTGTATTGTGCTCCTGCCTCTGTAGTGCAGACTGTAGCAGAGCTTTCTTCCTTTCCCTGACTGTGCCTCTCCACACCTCCCTTCATGCTTCAAGCTCCTGCAAGACTTCACTGATACCATCTTGGCAGCATGAACCCTACTGTTAACTTTGGCATTTAACACAGCGCAGTAGTCAAAAAACAGACATTAGGAGTAGAAACCAGCAGAAAAATGGTTAGATTACAATGCAGCGTCATGTAACCATTTCACTGCTAGTGTTTACCTCTCATGGATGTTCTCCTACTCATCGTGCTGTGTTGGATGCTAAGGGTTAATGGCAGCAAAACGCACTCCTTCAAATTAAGACTAAGGCCCCATGTTGTGGAAATGCAGTGTTTTTTTTTTGTTGCAGATTTTGCTGTAGAATTTACTGTAAGCTAAAGCCATAAGTGGCCTGAAAAGGAATGGAAAATATATAGGAAGCTCTTAGACATTTCCCTTCTGTTAAATCCATTGCACTTCAGGATCCTATCTCTACTGCTAGATTATGTAAATTCAAGACTTTTCCTAAATGCATTGCTTTAGAAATACAGCTAGGTTTTCCTACTATGTTATATTATTCCTCCCATTGTTTCTATGTTGCACAGCCTGTATCGGATTAGCAGGACAGATGATGTGAGCTCTCTAAGAGCTCTTTCTGTTTTCTACATCTCTGCAGGCAGGGCAATCAGTTCAGCTAATTGCAGTTTGATGATAAAGCCCTGTCTGTTATCTCTTTATGTAAACACAAGATAACACTGAGATCTTTCTCTAGAAGCATGGTAAGTGTTCTACACAAACCTGTGTAAAGTAATATACATTTACTATTTAATCTGCATTTATATTAGATTTCTAGTAATGATAATAAATAATCTCTCATCATAAAGGCAATGTCTATGTCTATTGCGATACATTGTAGTGTCCTGTTCATCAAACAGTCAAAGCCCGTCTACCAGCTTGTTGAAGTGAGGAGAAGAGACAGGAGGCAAAGCTGTATGTTGGAGCCATATCCTCAGAGTTTGACATACGATCTGTTTATGATCCATTTCACTCATGTTTTTTTTTTTTTTTTTTTATTAAGATGGTGTAACATCTCTGCCTGTTGGGTCTCTGAGCCACCCTCTGCTCGCATGCTGCGGCACGGGAGGCGGGTGCAGTTTGATAATTTGCTTGAAGTTTTTAGTTGCACTGTGTGAACACAGCTCTAGTTCTGTAATTGTATTTGCACCACACCCGTCTTCTGCCCTAGTTGCCTCTGTCCATTCAGTGGTTAGATTTTGTCTTGCCTGTGATTGACAGCCTGCCTTCCTGTCAGGTCCAGGGCAGGTTCTTCCTCCCCTATTTAGTCTTTGCTCACATTCACACTGGTGCCTGTTATTGCCTCGTGCTTGCTGGTTTCTCGTGCTGTTAAATTTCTTGTATTCTAATCCTTGACCTCTGACTTTCCCTACTGACTATTCTTTTGGACTCCGATTTGGCACTGCATCGCTCGACTGTTACCGAACCCTGGCTAGCTGACCTCCCTTTGTTGTTGTTCATCTTGTCTGCGTTTTGTGTATCACTTATACAGGAAGGGACTGTCTTCGTGGTTGCCGCCTATTACGTAGGATAGGGCCTGGCAATAGGAAGGGTCAGTTGGGGGCTTCAGCTTAGCGCTCACTGTCCCTTGTGCCCCTTCCCCCAGGGTTCGCCAGCAGCTTCTGAGGAATTATCATCTGGCTATTCCCTAACAGATGGGCCACATGTTTTGCAGTATTATTATATTAAGGATAGCTTTAGGGGATTATGGCTGAATAGTGCACCTCACATTAGTTTATTGTGTACCCTGTGAAGATTTATAGCCTTATATAGCTTGCAATGGTTGGTACCATTTATTATTCATTATTATTCACTAATGTCCATGAATTATTTATATATGTTTTAAAGTGGTTTTAATAGTTAGTATTTGTGCCAATAGAGGATATTCATTTTTGCTATATTTTATTGTACCAAGAACATTATTAAACCAGCCACAGTACCTTACAATGCTCAGACCTGGAGCACAGTGCTATTATTTGTTTGTGGCATGGCTGCTTAATTTTAGCAAAAAGCTTTGTCTTCCTATGCAAATGAGGTAAGGGTATATCACAAAAGTGTTCTGGGGTGACTGAACATTTCCGTAAGGGCTGCAATCAAGAACTATATGACTTCATTCAGCTTCTGGATCCGCACACTGTATTGTTGGCAACAGAAGCTGCAGTTCTGCTCCCATTCACATGTGTATTCATTATCCATATGTCTCTGGTAACCCCTTTAAGCCAGAACCCCACATGGTGTAAACATTGTGGTTTGGTGAAACCTATTCACACATTGCAGAAAAATATGCTGTAATTTCCAAAACCATCGTGTTTTTGGAAAACGCAGCATATCAATTATGCCTAATGAAATGTCGACTGTTTCCCTTTTGGTATAATTGAAGCAGAAAATCTGCAGAGAAAAGCTTTTTGGAATTTCCGTGAATAGCGCTGCAGGAAAAACCTCCAACGTTTTTCCCACAGAGCTTTTTTTATGTATCTAACTATTTGGGGCTTTAGCTTTAATGCTGTCTTATTCTAATGTTTATTAAACTTTAGCCAGAACATTTTGAGCCTCTGCTGCCTTACATTCCTGAATAGGATTGGGAAATTAGATATGTATTGTTGCAAAATAACTGGATTGAAATGTTCTGTTAAACTTCAACTGATATGTACGTTTTGCATTGTCAGCAAAGGCCAAAGAAACACACAGAGAACTCTGAGAGAGAACTCTGCATTCACAATATTTATTTACCGGTATCTTATCGCTGCAGTTGCCATTTATTTTTAACTAGTACTGTAAGTAGTGGTGCACTTAGCTGTTCACTAGCCTTGTTATGTTACATTTAGAAGTATGTAAATAAACATCACAGATAACACATCTCTTTTTCTATATGTAATTACATGTTGAAGCCTTCTAGTAGAATTTCAATACATGGTGTGGACCCAAAGAGTCAAGACAGGGACACAAAATATGTAGCAAACTGGTTTATTTACAAAAAACAGGAAACATAAATAAATCTTCATTTCAAGCACAAATAAGCAAAACAAAATACAGCTTTAACTTCAGGCAAAAATAAAACAAATTCCTGCACGTCCGAGCAACTAACTAAACAGAAGTAATAACCTAACTATATGTGTGGCTTAATACCAGCCACACGAAAAACACAAGCACAAATTGGTTCTCACCAGACTCAGGGTTACAGGACAGACCCAGCCACTTCCTCTCCTCCCAGGAACTGCCCTGAAGTGCAGGATCTGCAACGTTTTATGGGCCAGTAACGAGCTTCAGGACCCACACCTGGGGCTCAATCCTTTTCCTACAATGGACTACACATAAATAAGAAATTTAAAGGGACTCCAGTACTTTTACCTTTCGCCTTCTCACAATGTATATAAAAGAAATTGAAAATTCCATTGTTTTGGAATGAGAATATGCACTTATTTGGCATTGTTGCAAGCCTAAAACCACATGCTATGATCTAATTTATCTTACATGGTGAATGTCATCAATTGGTTAATGAAAACTAGAATAACACAAAAGCCTCATTAAGATATGAAGATAGTATAAAAAAAAAGTGATTCCTGGAATGCAATGACACATAAGTGAATTAGGCCAGCTTCACATGGACATATTGGTAATGCTTTAAGGATGTTAATGTGCGCTGACATTTTCATATTTTCTTTCTCTACCTTCCAAACTTCATAACTTTTTTATTTTTCTGTAGACATAGCTATGTGCGGGCTTACTCTTTGGCACCATTTTAGGGTACATATAATGTTTTGTCTAGTTTTTATGAACATTTTTTTGTGTGGCCATGTGAAAAAAAATCACAATTCTATCAAATTTTTGGCATTTTGTTTTTATGGTGTTCACTCTGTATTAAAAAATACATGGTAACTTTATCTGAGTCATTACAATAGTACCAAATTTATTTATTTAGCTTACTTATAAAGCACAGTCATATTCCACAGTACTTTACAAAAGTTGTCAATTACTGTCTCATATAGAGCTCCCAATCTACATTCTCTATCAGTATGTCTTCGGAGTGTGGGAAGAAATCCATGCAGATACAGGAAAAACATACAAACTCCTTGCAGATGTTGTATTTGAACCTAAAACTCCAGCCATGCAAGGTTTTAATGCTATTCACTGAACCACCATGCTGCTCTACATTTACATTGCTTTTATCAAGTTTTACCGGCTTCACAAATAAAACATCACTTTTTGAAAATGAACTTTTTTCCCTAGGTTTACTGTATTCTGACACCTATAAACTTTTTACTATACTGTTGATGGAGATATGTCAGGCATCTTAGAGCTAGTTCATACGGAGTAAAATGGCGCGGATTTTGACGCGGAATCCGCCTCACAATAGAGTCCTATGTAAACTGCTAGCGATCATTTTTCCGCTAGTGTTTTTTTTCAGCTAGCGGAAAAAATAAGCGACACGACCTTTCTTCAGGCGGATTCCACCTGCATAAACCAACGGGAGTCAATGCGAGGCAGAAAAACCGCTAGCGGTTTGGCCCCCCCAAAAAAAACGCTTCAAAAACCTCTAGATTGTGAGCCCTACTTAGCCAGTCGTGTAAACTATATTATTGCAGTATCCTACCTATGTCCAGCTTCATTTCTCCCAGAGCAGAGAAGTCTGCTAGGTGTAAAACTGGAAGAAAAAAAAACTATTTAAAAAAATCTGAATTAAAAATAAATGCAATGAATTTTGGGAAATTAAGCCCTTAGTGACACATGTCATACTATTGCATCCTGGGCACCTGCTACTTGGCGCAAATGGACGTAATAGTACGTCATGGGCTGGCTACAAGAGCGGGTGTTAATAGTAACCGAATGCTGATATCCTGCTCCATTAAACCCGCGGAGGCCACAGTAAAACATGACTGCGGCCTTCAAGGGGTTCTGCCATGTAGCTAACCCCCATCGGCATCCCCCCATGGCGAGATTGGGGGATGCCGTTATGTATTTTCTACATCCCAGGATCAGGCCAGTGACCCCGGGTTGCTAGATGGTTGAACCTGCCAAGATGGTACCTTAATTTTCTGGTACATTAGAGTCGTTGCAAACATGGCATTCAGATACCAAACATCTAACTCTGCCCTTCAAAAGCCACATAGTGCTCCTTCATATCTGTGCCCTGCTGGGTACCGAAACTGCAGTTTATTCCTACATGTATGATACAGGAGCTCCTGTAGAAATTCTACTGAGATACTGCCAGGGATAACTGAAAGAAGGGTCAGTTCAGGAGTCACCACAATGGAGTGACCACACACCGTAGCATAAAAGGCGAAGATGGCATCCCAGAAGGGCCTAAAAATGGTGCACTCCCACCAGATATGGTATAAAGTGCGCTTTTCGGAACCACAGCGCCAAAATATTTCCTATTTTATATAAATAAATACAATAATATTGATTAGTGTTTACCACTAACATGAAGTACAATGTGTTTCAAAAAACAGTCTCAAATTCATTTGTGTAAGTTAGGGGGCGTTCACACTACCGTCTGTGTCCGACAGGTAGTGTCCGCTCCTAGTGTCCGCTTAAAATCTGGCACGGACATTAGGAGCGGACATTAGCTGTGTCCGTGACACTTGTCATTTATTTAAATGGCCATCGGGTGCGTTCTTTTGCACTCCGTGCCCTTCCTTCACTGTCCGCATGTAAAGATGTCCGACTTTTCAAGCGGACAGAAAAACCCTACATGAATCAGTCTAGTTTTATTATTTTAACTCCACCCATAATTGTATATGATAACATCATTTTGCAGGATGGTATAGAAGAAACGGCAGAACAATGCAGGAAACTCGGAGCTAAAGCTTTCACTTATGTAGTAGACTGCAGTAAGAAGAATGAGATTTATGCTGCCGCTGAGAAGGTTGGTATCTATCTTTAGTAGATGAAAATACAGTTCTGTTATCATGTGGTCATAAAAAAAATAATCTCTTTATCTGGATATTAGGTGAAAACAACCATTGGAGATGTGGATATCCTGATAAATAATGCAGGAGTAGTGTTTGGTGTAGAATTTTTGAACCTAGAAGATCATCAAATTGAGAAGACATTTGAAGTGAACATTCTTTCTCATTTCTGGGTCAGTATTGTATCTTTGACATGTGGAAGAATAACAGTTATACTCTGCCTTTATTTTGTTCATCGCCTAGTGTTTCAACATCCACAACAAGTGTATGCTCCTGACAGTATGCCAGTGACAGACAGGAAAATATAGCGCAACCTGAGCAAGTTCAGTTTGTGTCTTGATTTGTGTGTTCAGAATCTCCAGTATGGGCAATGAGTTCCAGAGAGCGGTGGCTACAAGAGAGAAGGTTTGGACTCCAATTGTTTTATGCTGGATCCTGGGTATGGAGAATATATTTATTATTGCTGAACTGAGAGGTTAGCAAGGAGTTTAGGGCATTAACAGTTCCCTCAAGTCACTGCGGCCTAAGCTGTTTATGGCTTTAAAGGGGCTCTACAGTGGGGCAAAAAAGTATTTAGTCAGTCACCAATAGTGCAAGTTCCACCACTTAAAAAGATGAGAGGCGTCTGTAATTTACATCATAGGTAGACCTCAACTATGAGAGGCAAAATGAGAAAACAAATCCAGAAAATCACATTGTCTGATTTTGTAAGAATTTATTTGCAAATTATGGTGGAAAATAAGTATTTGGTCAGTAACAAAATTTCATCTCAATACTTTGTTATATATCCTTTGTTGGCAATGACAGAGGTCAAACGTTTTCTGTAAGTCTTCACAAGGTTGGCACACACTGTTGTTGGTATGTTTGCCCATTCCTCCATGCAGATCTCCTCTAGAGCAGTGATGTTTTGGGGCTGTCGCTTGGCAACACGGACTTTCAACTCCCTCCAAAGGTTTTCTATAGGGTTGAGATCTGGAGACTGGCTAGGCCACTCCAGGACCTTGAAATGCTTCTTACAAAGCCACTCCTTCGTTGCCCTGGCGGTGTGCTTTGGATCATTGTCATGTTGAAAGACCCAGCCACGTTTCATCTTCAATTCCCTTGCTGATGGAAGGAGGTTTGCTCTCAAAATCTCACGATACATGGCCCCATTCATTCTTTCATGTACCCGGATCAGTCGTCCTGGCCCCTTTCCAGAGAAACAGCCCCAAAGCATGATGTTTCCACCCCCATGCTTTACAGTAGGTATGGTGTTTGATGGATGCAACTCAGTATTCTTTTTCCTCCAAACACGAAAAGTTGTGTTTCTACCAAACAGTTCCAGTTTGGTTTCATCAGACCATAGGACATTCTCCCAATACTCTTCTGGATCATCCAAATGCTCTCTAGCAAACTTCAGACGGGCCCGGACATGTACTGGCTTAAGCAGTGGGACACGTCTGGCACTGCAGGATCTGAGTCCCTGGCGGCGTAGTGTGTTACTGATGGTAGGCTTTGTTACATTGGTCCCAGCTCTCTGCAGTTCATTCACTAGGTCCCCCCGCGTGGTCCTGGGATTTTTGCTCACCGTTCTTGTGATCATTTTGACCCCACGGGGTGAGATTTTGCATGGAGCCCCAGATCGAGGGAGATTATCAGTGGTCTTGTATGTCTTGCATTTTCTAATTATTGCTCCCACAGTTGATTTCTTCAATCCAAGCTGGTTGCCTATTGCAGATTCAGTCTTCCCAGCCTGGTGCAGGGCTACAATTTTGTTTCTGGTGTCCTTTGACAGCTCTTTGGTCTTCACCATAGTGGAGTTTGGAGTCTGACTGTTTAAGGGTGTGCACAGGTGTCTTTTTATACTGATAACAAGTTTAAACAGGTGCCATTACTACAGGTAATGAGTGAAGGAAAGAGGAGACTCTTAAAGGGGCTCAATCAGCAAAATCATGCTGATAGAGCCCCGCATATGCGTGCATAGCCTTTAAAAAGGCTATTCAGGCACTGTAAAAGTTAAATCAAACTACCCCCCCCCCCCCCCCGTTTTAAAATAATAACTTAAAAAAGAATGTTCTCTACTTATGGAACGTGCACCCTGGGCGGGCATTCAGGGTGCGCCGTCTTCTTCTTCCCCGCCTCTTCTTCCTCTGACGTCTTCGGGTCCCGTCCTCCTCCGGCGCTTGCTCGCGGACACTGATAAAAAAAAAATAGCCTGGGCGCATGCGCAGTAGCACGCGACTTCTACTACGGCTACTGCGCATGCACCCAGGCTATTTTTTTTTTATCAGTGTCCGCAAGCAAGCGCTGGAGGAGGACGGGACCCGAAGACGTCAGAGGAAGAAGAGGCGGGGAAGAAGATGAAGACACACCCTGAATGCCCGCCCAGGGTGCACGTTCCGTAAGTAGATCATATTCTTTTTTAAGTTATTATTTTAAAACCGGGGGGTAGTTTCATTTAACATTTACGGTGCCTGAATAGCCTTTTTAAAGGCTATGCACGCATATGTGGGGCTCTATCTGCAGGATTTTGCTGATAGAGCCCCTTTAAAGAAGAAGTTACAGGTCTGTGAGAGCCAGAAATCTTGATTGTTTGTAGGTGACCAAATACTTATTTTCCACCATAATTTGCAAAAAAAATTCTTACAAAATCAGACAATGTGATTTTCTGGATTTGTTTTATCATTTTGTCTCTCATAGTTAAGGTCTACCTATGATGTAAATTACAGACGCCTCTCATCTTTTTAAGTGGTGGAACTTGCACTATTGGTGACTGACTAAATACTTTTTTGCCCCACTGTATCATTGGGAAAAGTCATTTTTAACTAATCACAGCCTTGCATAGCCTTTAGAAAGGCTATTCCACACCTACCTTTAGTATGTAAATTGCCTCAGTGGTTTCAGAATAAGTCCATTTTTATTCATACTGCATGCGCAGTCAGCTCTGCCTTGGCCGGATGCCTATGCAGAGTGAATTCCAGCCGGAAGACGCCGCGGGGACGCTGCACGGAGAAGACTTCTAAAGGTAAGAGAAGAACCAGCGTTGATTGGCAGAATGTATAGCATTCTGCCAATCAACGCTGGTTCTCCATCGAACATTAAACTTCGAACAGCTAGTAGTGTTCGAGTACGAGTATTTCGAATACCGTAGTATTCGATCGAACACTACTCGCTCATCTCTAGTTGTCAGGGCAGCCAAGGATGGCCTAACTATAGCCTCCAGCCTTTCATGTATATATGCCTATTAGGCCCTTTAAGTTCTAAGCAAAAAATTAAGATCATTGATATGATCACATCCCTAAAAGTCTAAACCATTAAGATATAATGTTAATGTGAGAATTGATGTTTTCCATGCTCCTCATCTCCCATCAGACAAGGAATAAAAAGTGAAAAATTATATATTGAACCAATAAAAATTGCATGCCACCTTGCCTAATAAAACAAGTATTCACACAGCTTTAGCAACAACAAAAAAAAAAAAAATCTCAGAATATAGTGACCCTAACAATTTTATTTTATTTTTATTTTTTAAAATTTTTGCCGCAAAGTGAAACCATAAAAGAAAAAACATGTAAAATATCAGAACTGCAGTTTTTATCATGCAGTCCCGCAAAATAATAAAAACTAAACAAACATCATATGTACCTTGAAATAGTACCACCTAAAATACAACTTGTCACACAAAAAGCAAGTCCCCATATGGCTACTTCAATGGAAAAATAAAAATTTATGGCTGTTGAAATATGGAGATGGAAGATCAAAAATAAATACATTGTGTATGGGAGGTGCTCTCCCTGGCAATTGTTACAGTTTTGTTAGTGAACGCTTTAAAGACTTTCGGACTATAAGACGCACTTTTTTTCCCCAAAATTTGGGGGGAAAAGAAGGGTGCGTCTTATAGTCTGAATGTGGCGCCTGGCACCCGCCGTAATAGAGAGGCGAATACCGGCAAGGGATAGACGCCGGCACAGGTGCCGGGGCCTGAGACATCGCTGCGCTCCTCTGCCCTGCATGAAGCCAGCGGCGGGAGGAGTGATGCTATTCCGCTCCTCCGTCCCCCCGCCGCTGGCTTCATGCAGGGCAGAGGAGCACAGCGATGTCTCAGGCCCCGGCGTCTATCCCGTGCCGGCATCCACCTCTCTAGTACAGCGGATGCCGGGTCAGTATCGGTGGCCCCTTCTCCCCCGGGGCTGGTCCCCACCGGCCCCGTACCTGTAAAGTTGCAGGCCGGCTCCTGCGCGGCGATATCGCAGGAGCCGACCTGTTCGGGTGAGAGCCGGGAGCCTAATGAGGCTCCCGGGCCTGTCACTGCTATATATTAGTATTGCGGCTGAGTCTATGACCAGCCGTAATACTAATAGACAGAATGTCCCATAGACGGCAATACAGTTGTATTGCCGTCTATGGGACTTGCAATCAAGTGACCGCTGGCTCAAGCCCCCGGGGGGGAATAAAGTAGTAAAAAAAAAAAAGCTTTAAAAATATATAATAAAAATATAAAATAAATAAAAGTTCTAAATCACCTCCTGTCCCTAGAATATATATATATAAAAGTAGAAAATCATATGTCATAAACCACTGGTTTTTTTTTCAATGCAAGGTGATCTAAGCAATAGATATTCCCCAAAATGGTATAACTAAAAAGTACTTCTGGCCCCACAAAAAAAAACACTCTATGCGTCCCCGTACAGCTGCAGGGTCACCTGTCAATGTGGCCTTGCAGCTGTTGCAAAACTACAACTCCCATATATTAAATATTTTACCATTTTTTGCTTCAAAATTTTTTTCCCCTATTTTCCTCCTCTAAAACCTGCGTCTTATAGTCCAAAAAATACGGTAGGTTAAAGGGGTTGTCCCATCACAAGGATCCTATCTATACTGCTTGTTAATGTGGATGTAAGACTTTTCCTAAATACACTGCTTCAGCAAAACTGCTTTGTTTGTCCACTATCTTACTTCATTCAATTCATTGTTGACACAGCCCTTGACTTATCTGCTCAAAAGTCAAGTGATGTATCTGCCTGCTGTCAGGGGGGAGGGAGGAGGGGCTAAGTGCACGGGAGCGAGCCTGTGTATCTAGCTATTCCTGTGTCTACACCACGTGACCTTCCTGCTCTCAGATAGGGGAGAGGAGCTGCTTTCATTTCTGAACGTCTTCTGTTCTCCCAGTTATCAGGTTAGCTAATTCAATTGTGTTCATTATGGCAGAGACAGGCAGTCTCTGTATGTAACACAGAATAGAGTTGCTCCTGCCTGTACTTCATAGTCCAATATTGTGCATATAGTGTTGTTTGAGGACCTTTGATGACATCACAGGCCCTTCAGCCGCCCCATAGGATCACGCTATGCGGTGGGCGGAGCTACACATTAATTTGGGAGCGGAGCTAAATGGCAGGTTGCATATGAAACCCCGCCCACCAAATGACGCAAGAAACCAGGAAGAAAGAAGATTTTACAGCAGTGAAGACTGGTGAGTATGCGACGTGGGAATACCCTTTTAATAAAGAATATTATAAAATGCTCACCAACGACCCCCTTGGGCTCGGATTGGTGGGATCCCAACACCCAGCATCCCTCATTGATGCTGTTATTTGTACAGTGTACAGAGCCCAAATTAGAAGTGACATAACATTTATCAACTGCTGTTTATTTTTGCTTTCTTGCACTGCATGCATGTACATGCTTATTAATATATATGTCCTTGTTTTCAAGATTACCAAATCTTTCTTGCCTGCAATGATGAAAAAAAATCGAGGTCACATAGCTACAGTGGCTTCTGTATGTGGTCATCTTGGCTTAACATATCTGGTAGATTATTGGTAAGTTTCATCTTTAATTTTTTAGATCCATAACACGTTTCAGTTTCCGTTTCCTGTGCAAAACAGGGGCAGGAGACGGAAACCTGCCGGCATGTTTCAAGCCCATTCATTTGAATGGCCTTGAAAAGTGTCCTGCCCTGTGCACCGCTGAGCGTTTTATGCTCTCCACGGCAAAAACGGTTCTTTTAAACCGGACACAGAGTCAGACATGCAGTATTCTGTGTCCGGTTTTAAAAAACTGGTTTTGCCGCGGAGCGCATAAAACGCTCACTGGCACTCACAGCCGGACTCAGCATGACAAGTTTCTGTCTTCTGCATGCAGAAGACGGAAACCTGAAAACGGAGTACGGGCGCAGATGTGAACGAGCCCTTAGTCTCCTTCTAACTCGGAGACATGAAGTACACTGATGTTTGAAAGTTTGTGAATAGAGATGAGCGAACACTAAAATGTTCGAGGTTCGAAATTCGATTAGAACAGCCGCTCAATGTTCGTGTGTTCGAACGAGTTTCGAACCCCATTATAGTCTATGGGGAACAGATACTCATTAAGGGGGAAACCCAAATCCGTGTCTGGAGGGTCACCAAGTCCACTAAGACAACCCAGGAAATGATGCCAACACCTCTGGAATGACACTGGGACAGCAGGGGAAGCATGTCTGGGGGCATCTAACACACCAAAGACCCTCTATTACCCCAACATCACAGCCTAACAACTACACACTTTACACACTCAATACCACCTCTCTGACAGTAGGAAAACACCTTGAAACATGTGTATTTGGCACTTGCAGTGAGGAGAGCTTGTCACCAGCAGTGAATTTGGCCCTTGTAGTAAGTTGAGGTTGGCACCAACATTTGTTTTGAAAATCAGGGTGGATTGAGCCTCTAACCAGCAGAGTTTGGGCAAATTCATGGTGGAGGGAGCCTCTAAAAACCCCAGTTTGGACCAATTCATGGTGGAGGGAGCCTCTAAAAACCCCAGTTTGGACCAATTCATGGTGGAGGGAGCCTCTAAAAAACCCAGTTTGGACCAATTCATGGTGGAGGGAGCCTCTAAACAGCCCAGTTTGGACCAATTCATGGTGGAGGGAGCCTCTAAACAGCCCAGTTTCGGCAAATTCATGGTGGAGGGAGCCTCTAACCAGCCCAGTTTGGGCAAATTCATGGTGGAGGGAGCCTCTAAAAACCCCCGTTTGGACCAATTCATGGTGGAGGGAGCCTCTAAACAGCCCAGTTTGGGCAAATTCATGGTGGAGGGAGCCTCTAACCAGCCCAGTTTGGACCAATTCATGGTGGAGGGAGCCTCTAAAAACCCCAGTTTGGACCAATTCATGGTGGAGGGAGCCTCTAAACAGCCCAGTTTGGGCAAATTCATGGTGGAGGGAGCCTCTAAAAACCCCCAGTTTGGACCAATTCATGGTGGAGGGAGCCTCTAAAAACCCCAGTTTGGACCAATTCATGGTGGAGGGAGCCTCTAAACAGCTCAGTTTGGGCAAATTCATGGTGGAGGGAGCCTCTAAAAACCCCAGTTTGGACCAATTCATGGTGGAGGGAGCCTCTAAAAACCCCAGTTTGGACCAATTCATGGTGGAGGGAGCCTCTAAAAACCCCAGTTTGGACCAATTCATGGTGGAGGGAGCCTCTAAACAGCCCAGTTTGGGCAAATTCATGGTGGAGGGAGCCTCTAAAAACCCCCAGTTTGGACCAATTCATGGTGGAGGGAGCCTCTAAAAACCCCAGTTTGGACCAATTCATGGTGGAGGGAGCCTCTAAACAGCCCAGTTTGGGCAAATTCATGGTGGAGGGAGCCTCTAAACAGCCCAGTTTGGGCAAATTCATGGTGGAGGGAGCCTCTAAAAACCCCAGTTTGGACCAATTCATGGTGGAGGGAGCCTCTAAAAACCCCAGTTTGGACCAATTCATGGTGGAGGGAGCCTCTAAAAACCCCAGTTTGGACCAATTCATGATGGAGGGAGCCTCTAAACAGCCCAGTTTGGGCAAATTCATGGTGGAGGGAGCCTCTAAACAGCCCAGTTTGGACCAATACATGGTGGAGGGAGCCTCTAAAAACCCCAGTTTGGACCAATTCATGGTGGAGGGAGCCTCTAAACAGCCCAGATTGGACCAATTCATGGTGGAGGGAGCCTCTAAAAACCCCAGTTTGGACCAATTCATGGTGGAGGGAGCCTCTAAAAACCCCAGTTTGGACCAATTCATGGTGGAGGGAGCCTCTAAAAACCCCAGTTTGGACCAATTCATGGTGGAGGGAGCCTCTAAACAGCCCAGTTTGGACCAATTCATGGTGGAGGGAGCCTCTAAAAACCCCAGTTTGGACCAATTCATGGTGGAGGGAGCCTCTAAAAACCCCAGTTTGGACCAATTCATGGTGGAGGGAGCCTCTAAACAGCCCAGTTTGGACCAATTCATGGTGGAGGGAGCCTCTAAAAACCCCAGTTTGGACCAATTCATGGTGGAGGGAGCCTCTAAAAACCCCAGTTTGGACCAATTCATGGTGGAGGGAGCCTCTAAAAACCCCAGTTTGGACCAATTCATGGTGGAGGGAGCCTCTAAACAGCCCAGTTTGGACCAATTCATGGTGGAGGGAGCCTCTAAAAACCCCAGTTTGGACCAATTCATGGTGGAGGGAGCCTCTAAACAGCCCAGTTTGGACCAATTCATGGTGGAGGGAGCCTCTAAAAACCCCAGTTTGGACCAATTCATGGTGGAGGGAGCCTCTAAAAACCCCAGTTTGGACCAATTCATGGTGGAGGGAGCCTCTAAACAGCCCAGTTTGGACCAATTCATGGTGGAGGGAGCCTCTAAAAACCCCAGTTTGGACCAATTCATGGTGGAGGGAGCCTCTAAAAACCCCAGTTTGGACCAATTCATGGTGGAGGGAGCCTCTAAAAACCCCAGTTTGGACCAATTCATGGTGGAGGGAGCCTCTAAACAGCCCAGTTTGGACCAATTCATGGTGGAGGGAGCCTCTAAAAACCCCAGTTTGGACCAATTCATGGTGGAGGGAGCCTCTAAACAGCCCAGTTTGGACCAATTCATGGTGGAGGGAGCCTCTAAAAACCCCAGTTTGGACCAATTCATGGTGGAGGGAGCCTCTAAACAGCCCAGTTTGGACCAATTCATGGTGGAGGGAGCCTCTAAAAACCCCAGTTTGGACCAATTCATGATGGAGGGAGCCTCTAAACAGCCCAGTTTGGACCAATTCATGGTGGAGAGAGCCTTTAAAAACCCCAGTTTGGACCAATTCATGGTGGAGGGAGCCTCTAAACAGGCCAGTTTGGGCAAATTCATGGTGGAGGGAGCCTCTAAAAACCCCAGTTTGGACCAATTCATGGTGGAGGGAGCCTCTAAACAGCCCAGTTTGGACCAATTCATGGTGGAGGGAGCCTCTAAAAACCCCAGTTTGGACCAATTCATGGTGGAGGGAGCCTCTAAAAACCCCAGTTTGGACCAATTCATGATGGAGGGAGCCTCTAAACAGCCCAGTTTGGACCAATTCATGGTGGAGAGAGCCTCTAAAAACCCCAGTTTGGACCAATTCATGGTGGAGGGAGCCTCTAAACAGCCCAGTTTGGACCAATTCATGGTGGAGGGAGCCTCTAAAAACCCCAGTTTGGACCAATTCATGGTGGAGGGAGCCGCTAAACAGCCCAGTTTGGACCAATTCATGGTGGAGGGAGCCTCTAACCAGCAGAGTTGGTCGAAATCAGGGTGGAGGGAGCCTCTAACCAGCAGAGTTGTGGGAAAGCAGGGTGGAGGGAGCCTCTAACCAGCAGAGTTGGGGGAAATCAGGGTGGAGGGAGCCTAGTATTAGCAGAATTGTGCAACGCTTATGGTGGATGAGTATGAGGATGCGGAGGAATTGGAGAGGTTGAGTACAGACATGGAGTTTCATGTTGGGGTGCTTTACACAGGTGGGCACAAAAATGACGGCTCTACCCAGTGGTGGTTCATTTTTATCAAAGTGAGCCGGTCGGCACTCTCAGCTGACAGACGGGTGCGCTTGTCAGTGATGATGCCACCGGCTGCACTGAACACCCTCTCAGATAGGACGCTGGCGGCAGGACAGGACAGCACCTCCAAGGCATATAGGGCAAGTTCAAGCCACAGGTCCAACTTCGACACCCAATACGTGTAGGGCGCAGAGGGGTCGGAGAGGACAGGGCTGTGGTCGGAAAGGTATTCCCGCAACATGCGCCTATACTTCTCACGCCTGGTGACACTAGGACCCTCCGTGGCGGCACTTTGGCGAGGGGGTGCCATCAAGGTGTCCCAGACCTTAGACAGTGTGCCCCTCGTTTGTGTGGACCGGTGAGAACTTGGTTGCCTACTGGAGGAACTGCCCTCCCTGCCGCCAACGTCACATGCTGGAAACATCTCCATCATATTCTGCACCAATTGCCTGTGGCAAGCATTGATGCGATTGGCCCTCCCCTCTACCGGAATAAAAGACGAGATGTTGTTTTTATACCGGGGGTCAAGGATAGCAAAGATCCAGTACTGGTTGTCCTCCATGATTTTGACAATACGCTTGTCGGTTGTAAAGCACCCCAACATGAACTCAGCCATGTCTGCCACAGTGTTAGTTGGCATGACTCCTCTGGCCCCACCGGAAAGTTCAATCTCCATTTCCTCCTCATCCTCCATGTCTACCCATCCGCGCTGCAACAATGGGACGATTCGAAGTTGCCCGGAAGCCTCCTGTATCACCATCACATCATCGGACAACTCTTCTTCCTCCTCCTCCTCCATTAAACGCAGTGAAGCGGACAGATGTGTGGACCTACTCTCCAGCTGTGACGGATCGGATGCTATCCCTAACTCCTCTGTGTGATCTGAGTTATCCCTGATGTCAATCAGGGATTCTCTCAGAACACACAAGAGCGGGATTGTAAGGCTCACCATCGCATCCTCAGAGCTCACCCTCCTTGTGGACTCCTCAAAGACCCGTAGGATGTCACAAAGGTCTCTCATCCATGGCCACTCATGGATGTGAAACTGAGGCAGCTGACTTAGTGGCACCCTAGGGTTTTGTAGCTGGTATTCCATCAAAGGTCTCTGCTGCTCAACCACTCTATTCAACATCTGAAACGTTGAGTTCCAGCGTGTGGGGACGTCGCACAAAAGCCGGTGTTGTGGCACATGCAGGCGTTGCTGGAGAGATTTTAAGCTAGCAGCGGTTACTGTCGACTTGCGAAAGTGGGCGCACATGCGCCGCACTTTCACCAGTAGCTCTGGAACATTGGGGTAGCTCTTTAGGAAACGTTGCACCACTAGGTTGAAGACGTGGGCCAGGCATGGAACATGTTGGAGTCCGGCAAGCTCCAGAGCTGCTACCAGGTTCCGGCCGTTATCACAAACGACCATGCCTGGGCCCAGGTGCAGCGGCTCAAACCATATTGCCGTCTCATCGAGGAGGGCATCCCTCACCTCGGAGGCAGTGTGCTGTCTGTCCCCCAAGCTGATCAGCTTCAGCACAGCCTGCTGACGTCTACCAACGCCAGTGCTGCAACGTTTCCAACTCGTAGCTGGGGTCAATCTAACAGCGGAGGAGGAGGCGGTGGCGGAGGAGGAGGCGGTGGCGGAGGAGGAGGCGGTAGAGGAGGAGGAGGAGGGGGGTGTTCTTCTCGTGTCCCTGCCAGGAATGTTAGGCGGGGAGACGAGGTACACCGGGCCAGTTTGGGAAGCAGTCCCAGCCTCAACTACATTCACCCAGTGTGCCGTCAGTGAAATGTAGCGTCCCTGTCCGCATGCACTTGTCCACGCGTCGGTGGTCAAGTGGACCTTTGTGCAAAGCGCGGAACTAAGGGCCCGCCTGATGTTGAGTGACACGTGCTGGTGCAAGGCGGGGACGGCACACCGGGAGAAGTAGTGACGGCTAGGGACGGCATAGCGAGGTGCCGCAGTTGCCATCAGGTCCAGGAAGGCGGGAGTTTCAACAAGCCGGAACGCCAACATCTCCTGGGCCAGCAGTTTAGCGATGTTGGCGTTCAAGGCTTGCGCGTGTGGGTGGTTAGCAGTGTATTTCTGCCGCCGCTCCAATGTCTGAGAGATGGTGGGTTGTTGTAAAGAAGCGCCTGATGGTGCCTTTGATGGTGCAGGAGAAGGAGATAAGACAGGAACAGGGGAGGATGAGGGAGAAGTCAATAAAGTGGCGGAGGCAGATGAAGTGGTGTCCTGGCTCGTCCTCTGGAGTGCATCGCCAGCACAGTCAGCAGTGGCAGAGGCAGAGGCAGTGGCAGAGGCAGTGGCAGTGGCGTGAACGGCAGGCGGCCTTTGTCCTGCCGTTGCTGCCTGCCACTGATTCCAGTGCTTGGATTCCAAATGACGGCGCATTGAAGTGGTGGACAGGTTGCTCTTCTCAGAGCCCCTAATCAATTTCGAGAGGCAAATTGTGCAGACAACACTATATCTGTCCTCGGCGCATTCCTTGAAAAAACTCCACACCTTCGAGAAACGTGCCCTCGAGGTGGGAGTTTTTCGGGGCTGGGTACGAACTGGAACATCTTGGGAGATTCCGGGTGTGGCCTGGCTTCGCCTAAGCTGCTGACCTCTGCCTCTGCCTCTAGCTACCCTTTTTGGTGCTGCACTTGCCTCAACATCCACACTACTTTCCCCGCTTGACATCCCCCCTGTCCAGGTCGGGTCAGTGTCCTCATCATCCACCACTTCCTCTTCCAACTCCTGTCTCATCTCCTCCTCCCGCACAATGCGCCGGTCAACTGGATGCCCTGACGGCAACTGCGTCACATCATCGTCGATGAGGGTGGGTTGCTGGTCATCCACCACCAAATCGAACGGAGATGGAGGAGACTCTAGTGTTTGAGCATCTGGACACAGATGCTCCTCTGTTAGGTTCGTGGAATCGTGACGTGGAGAGGCAGGTTGAGGGACAATGAAAGGAGCGGAGAACAGCTCTGGGGAGCAGGGACAGTTGGGGTTATTGTTCTGTGAAGCTTGGGAATTTTGGGAGGAAGGAGGACAAGACTGTTGGGTAATAGGAGGAGAGGAGGCAGAGTCTGACTGGCTGCTGGACAATGTGCTGTAAGCGTTCTCTGACAGCCATTGCAAGACCTGTTCCTGGTTCTCGGGCCTACTAATTTTTGTACCCTGCAGTTTAGTTAATGTGGCAAGCAACCCTGGCACTGTGGAGTGGCGCAATGCTTGCTGCCCCACAGGAGTAGGCACGGGACGCCCTGTGGCTTCACTGCTACCTTGCTCTCCAGAACCATTCCCCCGACCTCGCCCACGGCCTCGTCCACGTCCCTTTCCGGGAGCCTTGCGCATTTTTAATTCCCAGTTAGAAATTGGCACTATATACCAGTAGCAAAAATTGTGGGTGCACGTAACCCCAATATATTCTTTGAATTCCCAGTCAGACAAGGGCACTATATACCAGTAGTAAAAATTGTGGGTGCACGTAACCCCAATATATTCTTTGAATTACCAGTCAGAAACTGGCACTGTATACCAGTAGTAAAAATTGTGGGTGCACGTAACCCCAATATATTCTTTGAATTCCCAGTCAGACAATGGCACTATATACCAGTAGCAAGAAATGAGGGTATTTATAACCCCAATATATTCTTTGAATTCCCAGTCAGACAATGGCACTGTATACCAGTAGTAAAAATTGTGGGTGCACGTAACCCCAATATATTCTTTGAATTACCAGTCAGAAACTGGCACTATATGGCAGTAGCAAGAAATGAGGGTATTTGTAACCCCAATATATTCTTTGAATTCCCAGTCAGAAACTGGCACTGTATACCAGTAGTAAAAATTGTGGGTGCACGTAACCCCAATATATTCTTTGAATTACCAGTCAGAAACTGGCACTATATGGCAGTAGCAAGAAATGAGGGTATTTGTAACCCCAATATATTCTTTGAATTCCCAGTCAGAAACTGGCACTGTATACCAGTAGTAAAAATTGTGGGTGCACGTAACCCCAATATATTCCTTGAATTCCCAGTCAGACAATGGCACTATATACCAGTAGTAAAAATTGTGGGTGCACGTAACCCCAATATATTCTTTGAATTCCCAGTCAGAAACTGGCACTGTATACCAGTAGTAAAAATTGTGGATGCACGTAATCCCAATATATTCTTTGAATTCCCAGTCAGACAATGGCACTATATACCAGTAGCAAGAAATGAGGGTATTTATAACCCCAATATATTCTTTGAATTCCCAGTCAGACAATGGCACTGTATACCAGTAGTAAAAATTGTGGGTGCACGTAACCCCAATATATTCTTTGAATTACCAGTCAGAAACTGGCACTATATGGCAGTAGCAAGAAATGAGGGTATTTGTAACCCCAATATATTCTTTGAATTCCCAGTCAGAAACTGGCACTGTATACCAGTAGTAAAAATTGTGGGTGCACGTAACCCCAATATATTCTTTGAATTACCAGTCAGAAACTGGCACTATATGGCAGTAGCAAGAAATGAGGGTATTTGTAACCCCAATATATTCTTTGAATTCCCAGTCAGAAACTGGCACTGTATACCAGTAGTAAAAATTGTGGGTGCACGTAACCCCAATATATTCCTTGAATTCCCAGTCAGACAATGGCACTATATACCAGTAGTAAAAATTGTGGGTGCACGTAACCCCAATATATTCTTTGAATTCCCAGTCAGAAACTGGCACTGTATACCAGTAGTAAAAATTGTGGGTGCACGTAACCCCAATATATTCTTTGAATTCCCAGTCAGACAATGGCACTATATACCAGTAGCAAGAAATGAGGGTATTTATAACCCCAATATATTCTTTGAATTCCCAGTCAGACAATGGCACTGTATACCAGTAGTAAAAATTGTGGGTGCACGTAACCCCAATATATTCTTTGAATTCCCAGTCAGAAACTGGCACTATATGGCAGTAGCAAGAAATGAGGGTATTTATAACCCCAATATATTCTTTGAATTCCCAGTCAGACAATGGCACTGTATACCAGTAGTAAAAATTGTGGGTGCACGTAACCCCAATATATTCTTTGAATTACCAGTCAGAAACTGGCACTATATGGCAGTAGCAAGAAATGAGGGTATTTGTAACCCCAATATATTCTTTGAATTCCCAGTCAGAAACTGGCACTGTATACCAGTAGTAAAAATTGTGGGTGCACGTAACCCCAATATATTCTTTGAATTACCAGTCAGAAACTGGCACTATATGGCAGTAGCAAGAAATGAGGGTATTTGTAACCCCAATATATTCTTTGAATTCCCAGTCAGAAACTGGCACTGTATACCAGTAGTAAAAATTGTGGGTGCACGTAACCCCAATATATTCTTTGAATTACCAGTCAGAAACTGGCACTATATGGCAGTAGCAAGAAATGAGGGTATTTGTAACCCCAATATATTCTTTGAATTCCCAGTCAGAAACTGGCACTGTATACCAGTAGTAAAAATTGTGGGTGCACGTAACCCCAATATATTCTTTGAATTACCAGTCAGAAACTGGCACTATATGGCAGTAGCAAGAAATGAGGGTATTTGTAACCCCAATATATTCTTTGAATTCCCAGTCAGAAACTGGCACTGTATACCAGTAGTAAAAATTGTGGGTGCACGTAACCCCAATATATTCTTTGAATTCCCAGTCAGACAATGGCACTATATACCAGTAGTAAAAATTGTGGGTGCACGTAACCCCAATATATTCTTTGAATTCCCAGTCAGAAACTGGCACTGTATACCAGTAGTAAAAATTGTGGGTGCACGTAACCCCAATATATTCTTTGAATTCCCAGTCAGACAATGGCACTATATACCAGTAGCAAGAAATGAGGGTATTTATAACCCCAATATATTCTTTGAATTCCCAGTCAGACAATGGCACTGTATACCAGTAGTAAAAATTGTGGGTGCACGTAACCCCAATATATTCTTTGAATTCCCAGTAAGACAATGGCACTATATACCAGTAGCAAGAAATGAGGGTATTTATAACCCCAATATATTCTTTGAATTCCCAGTCAGACAATGGCACTGTATACCAGTAGTAAAAATTGTGGGTGCACGTAACCCCAATATATTCTTTGAATTCCCAGTCAGAAACTGGCACTATATGGCAGTAGCAAGAAATGAGGGTATTTATAACCCCAATATAGTCTTTGAATTCCCAGTCAGACAATGGCACTGTATACCAGTAGTAAAAATTGTGGGTGCACGTAACCCCAATATATTCTTTGAATTACCAGTCAGAAACTGGCACTATATGGCAGTAGCAAGAAATGAGGGTATTTGTAACCCCAATATATTCTTTGAATTCCCAGTCAGAAACTGGCACTGTATACCAGTAGTAAAAATTGTGGGTGCACGTAACCCCAATATATTCTTTGAATTACCAGTCAGAAACTGGCACTATATGGCAGTAGCAAGAAATGAGGGTATTTGTAACCCCAATATATTCTTTGAATTCCCAGTCAGAAACTGGCACTGTATACCAGTAGTAAAAATTGTGGGTGCACGTAACCCCAATATATTCTTTGAATTCCCAGTCAGACAATGGCACTATATACCAGTAGTAAAAATTGTGGGTGCACGTAACCCCAATATATTCTTTGAATTCCCAGTCAGACAATGGCACTGTATACCAGTAGTAAAAATTGTGGGTGCACGTAACCCCAATATATTCTTTGAATTACCAGTCAGAAACTGGCACTGTATACCAGTAGTAAAAATTGTGGGTGCACGTAACCCCAATATATTCTTTGAATTACCAGTCAGAAACTGGCACTATATGGCAGTAGCAAGAAATGAGGGTATTTGTAACCCCAATATATTCTTTGAATTCCCAGTCAGAAACTGGCACTGTATACCAGTAGTAAAAATTGTGGGTGCACGTAACCCCAATATATTCTTTGAATTCCCAGTCAGACAATGGCACTATATACCAGTAGCAAGAAATGAGGGTATTTATAACCCCAATATATTCTTTGAATTCCCAGTCAGACAATGGCACTGTATACCAGTAGTAAAAATTGTGGGTGCACGTAACCCCAATATATTCTTTGAATTCCCAGTGAGACAATGGCACTATATACCAGTAGCAAGAAATGAGGGTATTTATAACCCCAATATATTCTTTGAATTCCCAGTCAGACAATGGCACTATATACCAGTAGTAAAAATTGTGGGTGCACGTAACCCCAATATATTCTTTGAATTCCCAGTCAGACAATGGCACTATATACCAGTAGCAAAAATTGTGGGTGTATATAGCCCCAATTCTATTGCTAGGGGACTTGCAGGGTATTTCTGAGGTGAAGGTGGGGGGGCACACCGTTGGAACGGTGATTTGGGGTGTATATATGGGGTATACGGGAATATACTGTCAGTGTGTTCCATTCAGGATCCTGGGAAAGCTGGGTTGCGGCGATTGAGCCCGTCAGTGCCACGTTACACTGACAAGCTTCTCCCTGGAATTGAAGTTATATGTAAGCCCAATATATTCTTTGAATTCCCAGTGAGACAATGGCACTATATGGCAGTAGCAAAAATAGTGGGTGTATATAGCCCCAATTCTATTGCTAGGGGACTTGCAGGGTATTTCTGGGGTGAAGGTGGGGGGGCACACCGTTGGAACGGGTATCGGGGGTATATATCGGGTATACGGGAATACACTGACAGTGTATTCCATTCAGGATCCTGGGAAAGCTGGGTTGCGGCGATTGAGCCCGTCAGTGCCACGTTACACTGACAAGCTTCTCCCTGGAATTTAGCTCTTACAAGAGCTGTTGTGGTTGTCTTCTCCTTCCTATCCTAGCCTGTCCCTGCCTACCCAGAATCTAAGCCCTAGCTAGCTGGACGGAAACCTCCGTCCTCGGTGAATTGCAAGCTCAGAATGACGCGAACCTGGGCGGCGCTGTTCTTTTAAATTAGAGGTCACATGTGAACACTTGAGAATGTCATTTGTTTGTACAGTCATGGCCAAAAGTTTTGAGAATGACACAAATATGATATTTTCACATGATCTGCTGCCCTCTGGTTTTTATGTGTGTTTGTCAGATGTTTTTAGCACATACAGAAATATAATTGCAATCATATTATGAGTAACAAAAGCTTATATTGACAGTTAGAATGAGTTAATACAGCAAGTCAATATTTGCAGTGTTGACCCTTCTTCTTCAGGACCTCTGCAATTCTCCCTGTCATGCTCTCAATCAACTTCTGGACCAAATCCTGACTGATAGCAGTCCATTCTTGCACAATCAATGCTTGCATTTTGTCAGAATTTGTAGGTTTTTGTTTGTCCACCCGTCTCTTGATGATTGACCACAAGTTCTCAATGGGATTAAGATCTGGGGAGTTTCCAGGCCATGGACCCAAAATCTCTATGTTTTGTTCCCTGAGCCATTTAGTTATCACCTTTGCTTTATGGCAAGGTGCTCCATCATGCTGGAAAAGGCATTGTTGATTGCCAAACTGCTCTTGGACAGTTGGGAGAAGTTGATCTTGAAGAACATTCTGGTACCATTCTTTATTCATGGCTGTGTTTTTAGGCAAGACTGTGAGAGAGCCGATTCCCTTGGCTGAGAAGCAACCCCACACATGAATGGTTTCAGGATGCTTTACAGTTGGCATGAGACAAGACTGGTGGTAGCGCTCACCTCGTCTTCTCCAAATAAGCTGTTTTCCAGATGTCCCAAACAATCGAAAAGGGGATTCATCAGAGAAAATGACTTTACCCCAGTCCTCAGCAGTCCACTCCCTGTACCTTTTGCAGAATATCAGTCTGTCCCTGATGTTTTTTCTGGAGAGAAGTGGCTTCTTTGTTGCCCTCCTTGAGACCAAGCCTTGCTCCAAGAGTTTCCACCTCACAGTGCGTGCAGATGCACTCACACCTTCCTGCTGCCATTCCTGAGCAAGCTCTGCACTGCTGGTAGCCCGATCCCGCAGCTGAAACACTTTTAAGAGATCGTCCTGGCGCTTGCTGGTCTTTCTTGGGCGCCCTGGAGCCTTTTTGCCAACAATGGAACCTCTCTCCTTGAAGTTCTTGATGATGCGATAGATTGTTGACTGAGGTGCAATCTTTCTAGCTGCGATACTCTTCCCTGTTAGGCCATTTTTGTGCAGTGCAATGATGACTGCACGTGTTTCTTTAGAGATAACCATGAGAAGAGAAACATGATGCCAAGCACCAGCCTCCTTTTAAAGTGTCCAGTGGTGTCATTCTTACTTAATCATGACAGATTGATCTCCAGCCCTGTCCTCATCAACACCCACACCTGTGTTAATGGAGAAATCACTGAAACAATGTTAGCTGGTCCTTTTAAGGCAGGGCTGCAATGATGTTGAAATGTGTTTTGGGGGATAAAGTTAATTTTCTAGGAAAATATTGACTTTGCAAGTAATTGCTGTTAAGCTGATCACTCTTTATAACATTCTGGAGTATATGCAAATTGCCATTAGAACAACTGAAGCAGTAGACTTTGTAAAAATTAATATTTGTATCATTCTCGAAACTTTTGGCCATGACTGTACATACATTTGACCCACAACTACATCAGATTTTCAAACAAGTCCTGAACTTGGATAAAGAGACCTAAATTAAACAAAGGAGTCAAATATATTAGACTTTGTCATTTATTTATTACAGAAAATGATTGAATATCACATATCTATGAGTGGCAAAAGTATGTAAAGCTTTAAGATTAACAGATAATTGAAGTTGATATTGGAGTCCAGCATTTTCAATTAACGGATAACAACAAGGTGTGAGTGAGTGACCTGAATTATGTAAAGAACAGATATCTATCAAAGTCTGAGCACGTTTTTGTAAATGTATCATGTCACGAACAAAAGATATTTCTTAGGACCCCAGAAGAAAAGTTGTTGATGCTTTTCAAGATGGAAAAGGTTACATTATAGACTATAATGAGGTCCGTGTGCACTCCACGCAGTGTCCGCATGAGTCCTGCGGACAGGAAAGATCGTGAACTACTTTTCTGTCCGCATGTTCCCTGCGGAAAACGTGCGGAAAGCACACATACCCAATTGTAGTCTATGGGGTCTGTGTGCTTTCATTGCCCACTTGCCAATGTGTTCTGTAGTCTGATCGGGGGGTCCCCATGTGGACTCCCTGAAAGGATTAACGACGCAGATGTGAACCAGGCCTAAGCTTTTTGTTTTAAAAAAAGAAATTCCTGGAAAAAGGAAAACATTGCATCCCAGCATAAAAACCTCATCTGTGAAACATGGTAGTGGCATCACAGTTTAGGCCTACTTTGCAACATCTGGGCCATGGTTGCATTGCCAACATGGATGGAACAATGATTTTGAATTATACCACAGAATTCTAAAGAAAAATGTCAGAAGAGCTGTCCAAGAGCTAAATCTCATTATAACGTGGATCATGCAGCAAGACAATGGCCTTTTGCACAAAATTCAAATTCAAAGTTCTGACTTTAATCCAAAAGAAACATTGTGAAAGGACCTGAAGTGAGAAGTTTATGTCAGGAAACCCACCAAAATATAAGATGTGAAGCTGTTTTGTATGGAGGAATAGTCTAGAATTCCTCCAAGATGGTTTAGATGCAACTCTTGCCACAGAATACTGAAAGTAAAGATTAAGTTACGTTTGTCGTTCATGGACCAGTGATATTGGATCATTTTCTCCTATAAATAACTAACCAAGTCTAACATTTTGACTACATTTGTTTGAATTCGTTCTCTTAACCCCTTCCTGACATCCAGGTGTTTCCTTTCCAACAAGCCAGGTGTTTAACTATGGTGGCCGCCTGGCTGTTTCATTCAGCAGACACCATGCACTAATGCCCACAGTCAGTGCCCGCACTGATCGCGGGCATTATCCCTTCTGGCACCTCGGTCAAAGCTGACCAAGGCACCATTTTCCTGGTGGCACGTGGGCACCGCCATTTTGCCGGTGATCGTCGGCCTCTGCAGAAAGCTCCAGGGCCGACGTCACGTTGGAATGACAGCCGGGAGCTTTGTAAAGGCTTCCCGGCCTGTCTGCAATGCTTTTCTTATGCAGGCTACATAGAGTAGCCTGCAAAAGAAATGATGATTTTTTTGCAATGGATTAGCATTGTAATGCATTGCATTAGTGATCAGACCCCCTGGGGTTCAAGATACCTAGGGGGTCTAACAAAAGCAAAAAAAAGTAAAAAAAATTAAAAAGTATTAAAAATTCAAATCACCCCCCTTTCCCTAGAACACGTATAAAAGTACTGAAATACTGTGACACACCCACATATTAGGTATCCCTGTGTCTGTAAACGCCCACTCTGCAAATCTATAAACATATTTTTCCTATACGGTAAACGTCGTAGAGGGAAAAAAAAAGTCAAAAGTGCTAAAAGGCCGTTTTTTTCACTGTTTTGACTCTGATAAAAATTTTAATAAAAAGTGATCAAAGCAATAGCAATTCCCCAAAATGGTATAACTAAAAAGTACACCCAGCCCCACAAAAAAAGACGCCCTATACATTCCCCATACATCTGGGTGTCAGAAGATGGCGACTTTTAGAAAAAAAAAAAATTGGCACAGTTTTGGATTTTTGTTAAGGGGTTAAAATGTAAATAAAACCATATACATTTGGAATCGTACTGAAACATAGATTATAGGTGACATGTCATTTTTGCTGCACAGTGAAAGCCGTAAAAACAAATCCTGTAAGAAAATCGCACAAATGCACTTTTTCTTCAAATCCCCCCATTCTGAATTTTTTTCCAGCTTCCAAGTACATTGTGCAGAATAATTAATGGTAGCATCATGAAGAACATTTGTCCCGCAAACATTAAGACCTCTTATGGCTCTGAGAGCAAAGAAATAAAGGGGGGAAGTCAAAACCAAAAAATGAAAATCAAAAAATGCCCGTAGCGGAAAGGGGATAATCTACTTTTAGTATTTGTATGAAAATCTGATATAAATTTAGGCAGAAATTCTCAAGGGTACACAAACTTTCAAGTACTGAGTACTTAGGGTTCCTTTAGTGACAATGTAAATGTAGACACATATTAAAACTAAAGCCAGATATTGGATTTACAATGTGATAGGCCTCTAAAGCACGTTTAATCTAATCGTCTCACTATCTCCATGTATAGTTTAATATATTTAACTATCATTATGCAGTGCTAGCAAATTTGGTGCAGTTGGATTTCATGAGAGTATGACTGTAGAGCTTGAAAGTCTTGGAAAAGATGGCATAAAGACGTCTTGCCTATGTCCCGTTTTTATAAACACTGGATTTGTCAAAAATCCAAGCACTAGGTAAGAACAATACACTTTTTATCTTTATAACTTATTATTCTACTTACATACTGTATGCACTTTATTTTTATAAATTGTGACATTTTATAATTACATTAAAGAAGTTGTCTCACCACAGACATCTGATGTTATAAGATTTCCACAGGACATGCCCCACAGGTTATCAACATTGATCTGTACAATGGTCACCATGTCCCGTCACACGCTATCCGGACCGCTACATGTGGTCAACTTTTACAGAACAAGCTACTCTACTTCTGTAACTCCCATAGAAGACTATGGAATAACAGGAACAGCATTGACAAATGAACTACATTAATTCCACATCTATTCTTTGCTGTTCCTGTGGCTTCCAGTGAGTTTTGCTATGTCTATAAAACTTGACTGGGTCAATTTGGCTGTGACTGGGTGTGACAGGACAGGGTTTAGGGAGGAAGGCAATGATACAATCTTCACGATTTGGGCTCTGCATGCCCATGCTTCTAGCTTCCTTAGATCCCCCTACAATATTCTCCTATCCTTCTTGTTTTTTATGACCTTACAGAGTTTAGTATCATCTGCAAATATGGACACCCTACTATTGTGCACAATAATCTAAGTGTGGCTGTACCAGTGATTTGTATAGAGGCATAACTATGTCCTTGTCATGAGAATCTAGACCTCTTTTGATGCACCCCATAATTTTATTTGCCTTGGCAGCAGCTGCCTAGCACTGGTCAATAAAGGTAAGCTTGCTGTCCACCCAAATCCCCAAGCCTTTTTCATTGGCAGTCTTACCCAGTAATATAATATTAAGTACATAATCATAGATTTTATTTCTTCGACCAAAATGCATAATCTTACATTTGTCTACAGTACATTAAACGTCATTTGCTAATTCTCCACCCATGCTTCCAGCTTCCTTAGGCTTAGTTCTCATATGAATAACGTGTGGCGTAATTTGGTCCGGAAAATTTGAAACTTAAGGTGTTTTTTTGAGCAATTTTTTGTAAAAACCGCTTCAGAAAACGCCAGGCGGTTTTTCCTTGCCAGACAGTGAGTGGACCTTAAAAAACCGCGACGCGGTTTCCGCCTCCCATTCACTTCTATTGACTTCCTGAGGTTGAATCCGCCTTAGGAAAGGTCATGTCCCTTCTTTTTTCCACTAGCAGCAAAAAAACGGTAGCGGAAAAACAAACGCTAGCGGTCTCCATACACCACAATTGTGAGGAGGCGGATTATGATGTGGATTCCGCGCCATAATCCGCCCCCTCTGTGCCGTGTGAACGGGCCTTTAGATTCCATGTAATATTCTACTATCCTCCTCATTTTTGATTACCTTACAGAGTATCATCTGCAAATATGGACACCCTGCTCTGTAAACCCTCTACCAGGTCATTAATAAAGATATTAAACAGGAGAGGACTCAATACTGACCTTGTGGCACCCCACTGGTGACTGTGGCCCAGTCTGAATATTTACCATTAATAAGTACCCTCTGTTTCCTATCAGTGAACCAGTTGTGAACCCAAATACATGTTTTCTCCAATCGTTTATGTGGTACAGTATCAAAAGCCTTTGAAAAGTCCACATATACTACATTTACTGCATTACCCATGTCCAGTCTTGAACTGACCTCCTCATGAAGCTGATCAGATTAGTTTGACAGGACCGATTCCTCATAAAACCATGCTGATTTGGTGTTATAAGATTATTTACATTGACATATTCCAGGGTACCATCTCTTAGGGCTAGTTCACACGTAAAAACCTCCTGGCTTATTTTGGTCCTGAAAAAAACCGCTTCCTAATTAGGAAGCTTTTTTTTGACATTGCCAGGCTTTTTTTGGAGCTTTTTTTTGTAAAAACCGCTTCCAAAAAAAGCCAGGCTGTTTTCCCCTCCCATAGAAGTGAATGGGCTAAAAAAAAATGCTAGCGGTTTTTTCCGCGCGGTTTTTTGCAAAAAAAACAGCTAGCGGTTTTTTGCAAAAAAACCGCGCTGAAAAAAACCTGCGCTGTTTTTGCCTCCCATTCACTTCTATTGCTTTCTTCAGGCGGAAAACGCCTGAAGAAAGGTCATGTCGCTTCTTTTTTCTGCTAGCTGAAAAATAACTAGCAGAAAAAAAAAGCTAGTGGAAAAAAAAGCTAGCGGAAAAAAAAAGCTAGCTGTTCACATAGGGCTCCATTGTAAAGGGGCTGATTTTGAAGCGAAATCCGCTGTCAAAAAACTCCCCTTTGCCCACGTGTGAACTAGCCCTTAGAAAGCCTTCAAATATCTTACCTACCACAGAGGTGAAACTCACTGGCCTATAGTTTCAGGCTCACCTTTACACCCCTTTTTGAATATTAGCACCACAATTGTTATGTGGAGCATTACTTAAATATTAGCTATAAGGGTCTGTTTATCTCCATACATAATTCCCTTAGAATTCGGGGATGTATGCCATCTGGACCCAGCAATTTTAGTATTCTGGAAGCAGCGCCGCACTTCCTCATCAGTTAAACAGGTGACTTTTAATGGAAAGGTTTTTTTTATTTAACTGTAATTTTTATTGAAAATTTTTAACATCGCAAGGAGTCAACAAGCAAACAAAATACACAGGTAAACCATAGTAACCAGTCAGGGCTAAATCCCCTGACCAGGTGCAAAGAATCAACGTCCATGTAAGTGTTGGCAAAACACTACGTGGGCCCACACCATAGGCCCACAGCTGGACTCAGCCCCCCTAGGTGTGGGAGCAGGGAGAGACATGAGAGAGCCACCAGTAGGCGAGTCAAAAAAGAAAGGTGTGTACAGGGAGGTGCAAGCCTACCACACCTGCAATAAGGAAAACAACAGTCAAAAAGTCATGGGACCAATAAGGAGCAAAAAAGATGAAAACATAGGCAAAATCAAAAACAGTAGTTCAACAGCAGGGGGTGGAAGAAAAAAGCTGGGCGAATAATTCCTTCAGGGAAGAGGAGGGTCCATTCTTGGCCTCCTGGGGGCAGTATTAGGCGAAGGTAGTTGGCACCTCTTGGGTTTCTGGACAGTCCAGGCTTGAGGAGGAGGTGGAGGCGGAGCTCGGAGCTCCCAGGTGGGCAAATCCGGTAAAGGAATGTCCAGTGTAGAACAGAAGGGCTCAAGGTGCACGTAGACTCTGAGTGTGGAAGAGCGACCGTCGTGCCTAGCTGTCAAGGCAAAGGGGAAGCCCCAGCAGTATGGGATCTGACTATCTCAAAGGAGTTGAAGCAGGGGTCTGAGATGTCTCCATTTCTGAAGAGTAATCAGCAAAAGATCTTGGTACAGCTGGATCTTGGCCCCATCAAAGTCTATGTCTTTGAATCTTCGGGCCTTGGACACCCCAGAGTATAATAATTGGAGACACCTCCTACGCTGTCGACCTCCGCTGTCGTCCTTCTTCAATGACGTCACATGACCCGGGACGCTGGCCGGGTTCATGTGACGTCAGACAACTAGGCCTGAGGCCTGCCCGGATCGTGGAGAGGTAAGTAACAGTGTTTTTTTATGTTTCTTACCTCTCCCGGGCCTCCGTTCATTACACTCGGGGGTCTGCAAAGACCCCCGAGTATAATGATAGTGTTCGTGGGGCAAATAGGGCTCGTAACGGCCTATTAAAAAAAAAAAAAAAAAAACGCAGTGGTAGCGGCTGTCACCAGGCCCCCTAATGTCCCGGGCCCTGTGGTAGCTGCTACCACTGCTACCACGGTAGTTACGCCATTGCTTGCAGCAAAACAACAGAGAGTGACATTGTATACAATATAAGCAAAACCAAACAATTAACAGAATCATAGCCAGCATAGCAATAACAAGAAACAGTACAGTCAGGTATTTTTAAAGGTACTTGCTGGGCTGTCTGTTCTATGGCTGTATAAGCCTTCATACATGATGTTCAATCAGTTCTTTTGTTGCCAATATCCGCATTATGGCTGCAACACATTTTACATTTGTCTCTGATGCAGTCTGCTCCTCTCCTTTATCCATTATAACTAAAAGTGGTTTGTATACATGTAATTCTGCCAGGAATAAGTACAGTAGCACACAAATAGCTGAGAAAAGCCAGAGTGAACATATTATAGGAGATCCAGGAACAGTGACCCGCAAATATAGGCCAAACACATGCAGACATGGTGTGGCTAAAAAAGATCCCTGATACAGGAAAAGAACAATCTCTGAGCAAAGTCAGGAAAGCAGCTTGCTGTCTGTGAAACAAAAGAGTAAAAATGTTTTCAGAGCCAAAGGCATAGATACTTCACCAGGATCAATAATGGTCTCCATGCAAAGCTATATGTGAGTATCTTACAAGACAAGTTACTTCGTATACTCAAGGGTATTGGTTTGAAAAGGACAACAAACCAAAGCGTAAGCGTATGTCAAATCTAGTTCAATGACAATGAAGTAGGGGTTGCTGGATTGGCCCCCACAGTCCCCTGACCTCAAGCCAATCAAACACTTGTGGGTAGAGTTGAAGAAAAAGCGGTACTATTCCGTTATCGGGCCAGCAGCAGCGCATTTCAGCACCAGCTTTCGGGACAGCAGTTCAGTTCAGCAGCGGGAATTACAATGACATCCGAGGACTGCTGGCCCGATGCTTGTGCCCAGTAGCCAGTACATCAATGACCCCCCCTCCATCTCCTCCTCCTTCCAGTGCTGCCCCCCAGCTCTCCTTACATCTACCCCGTACCCTCTCCCCGCCACATGACTAAGCCGATGCTGGCCCGATGATAGAGGCCGTGCTTGTGTGTAGTAGGCAGTACATCGATCGATGCCCTCATCCTCCTCTTCCTTCCAGTGCTGCCCCCCAGCTCTTCTTACATCTGCCCCGTACCCTCTCCCTGTAATAGGCCTCACCGTAAATCTTGAGCAATGAATGCTACTAGATAGCCGCCGGACGCTGCAGAAAGTTTGTCCCTCCGGCTCGCTGTAGCTCACCGTTCCTATAGTCGGCGTGTTTCTTGTCAGGGCCTGGATTGAGCCCCGGTGTCTTTCCTTTCGGTCTCGGTACTAGCGCTGAGGTGAGGCCTAGTCGTGTGGCGGGGAGAGGGTACGGGGAAGATGTAAGGAGAGCTGGGGGGCAGCACTGGCAGGAGGAGAAGGATGGGGGAGGGGGGTCATCGATGTACTGGTTACTGGGCACAAGCATCGGGCCAGCAGTCCTCGGATGTCATTGTAATTCCCGCTGCTGAACTGCTGTCCCGAAAGCTGCTGCTGAACTGCGCTGCTGCTGGCCCGATAACGGAATAGTACCGAAAAAGCTGTGAGTCACCGGTATGCTCAAACATTATGAACATGTAGACCTGGGATCAGATTTCGGTCAAGACAACCTGGCAAACCCCATTCCCCATACGTCCAACACAGCAGCACAACAGATGGGGTATTCCTGCCCCTGCGTGCAATCAGGACAGGTGGAACTTTTACTCAATCAAAGAACCTCCCCTATAAGAGGTCACCAGACCTCCCCCTCCTCGTGTTTTTTTCTGTCCTGCGGACAGGGACAGGTGGTGAGGAGGCCTGTGGCCTCCTCCGGGATCTGAAGAAGGTGGCTGTTAGCTCCTTCTTCTTTCCCTTTCTTTCCTTCTCTTTCTTTCCTTCTGAGAGAAAGATTTAGGTTTTGTCTTACCTGCTTTGCAGGATGTCTGATGGTTCAGCTGTGCACAGCTCATTCACTGCCCAATAAGGTAAGCTGAGTCCTAGCTTTCCTCTGTGTTTTCTGAAAACTAAAAGCACTGATACTTTTTGCTATGGGCACTCTATTATGTCGATTGTATGTCTATTGCAATGGCCTGTATGTACCTGTCTGTGTTACAGTCAGGCATGGAATTTTTGTGGGAGCCTTGCTTCCCTTCATGCTTAGTGCATAGTGTGAGCACTTATTTCTATTGCAATGGCCTGTCTGTGTTACAGTCAGGCATGGAATTTGTGTGGAGCCTTGCTTCCCTTCATGCTTAGTGCATAGTGTAGCACTTATGTCTATTGCAGTAGCCTGTATTTACCTGTCTGTGTTACAGTCTGGCATGGAATTTGTGTGGGAGCCTTGCTTCCCTTCATGCTTAGTGCATAGTGTGAGCACTCATTTCTATTGCAATGGCCTGTCTGTGTTACAGTCAGGCATGGAATTTGGGTGGAGCCTTTGCTCCATTCATGCATAGTGCATAGTGTAGCACTTATGTCTATTGCAGTGGTGTGTATATACCTATCTGTGTTACAGGCAGGCATGGAATTTGTGTGAGAGCCCTGCTTCCCTTCATGCTTGGTGCATAGTGTGAGCACTCATTTCTATTGCAATGGCCTGTCTGTGTTACAGTCAGGCATGGAATTTGGGTGGAGCCTTTGCTCCCTTCATGCTTAGTGCATAGTGTGAGCACTTATGTCTATTACTGTGGCCTGTAGGTGCCTGGCTGTGTTACAGTTCACAGGCATGGAATTTGTGTGTCAGCTTCTGCTCCCTTTATGCTTAGTGCATAGTTGTGCATGTCTATTGCGATTCCCTGTGCGATTGTTATGGCTTTACCGCACCTATCTGGCCGGGTCTTCCCGCTGCCCTAAAGCGCAGCTAATGGGAACTGCAGCCTATGAGATGGCAGTGAGTTATCCAGCAACTCCCACAGCTCTGGTGAGGTAAGCTAAGGTGCACCAAGACTACTTTTGTGAGTGAACAAGTCCCTTTAAAAAAAAAAAAAAAAAAAAAAAAAAAAAGGGGGAGTTTTTTTTTTCGTGTTGCTGTCTGTAAGGAAACAGACTTTTATGTTAAGTGCACCGGGTCTAGAGTTCTATACTGTTCGTACTCTACCCGAAGGCTAGATCTGCCTTCTCCATCTGTGCCATCTGCCTGTGGGCTGCCTGACTAACGCCTACTGTGTCGGCGTCACTACAAATTTGATCATTGGGGTCGTCCCCCAGGAGTCGATATGGCTGTCTCTAAATTATCGAGGCGCACGTTAGTGCCATCAGAAGATGGCTCAAATCTCCAGGAGGCGATATACAGGCGTGCAGAGGGTTCCCTGCACCGAATTTATACTGCAGCATCTGCGCAGGCCTCCGTGGGAGTTCAACAGGAGAAGTCGTTCAGTTCCTGCGAGGTAATAGATCTACTCTGTGTAGAGATATCTATACAGGTGTTCCCTGTGATGATCTTCTGGCGTTCCTATCCTCCACCTCCGTAGCAGTGGATTATTTGGCAGAAGCAGGTTTGTATCAAGTGAAGATTGCGGCGAAGGCTATCTCATTAGCCACGGCCGCAAAACGCCCCCTGTGGATGAAGCCCTGGAGGGCAGATAGTACTTCCAAATACAACTTGTGCGCACTTCCGTTTGAGCCGGGCAGGCTCTTTTGGAAAGAGCTGGATACCATTATGGAGGTATAAATTGACACACCATCCGAGAGCCTGAGAAGGAGAAACTACCTTCTGACGTCTACTCCCCCCTCCCCTTGTATCCGCTTTGCCAGTGGAAGGTCGACTTTCCCACTTCTCGGCGGCATGGAGCCATCACATTCAGGACCCATGGGGCCTCCAACTCGTGTATTCGAGCTACAAAATAAAGTTCACATCTCACCCACCCGACAAATTTGTGTAAACCCGCGTTTTGTGTTCAAAAGCAGATCCTTCTGGAGAACGCTGTTCAGGGATACCTGGACAAAGGCGCTCTAGAGCCAGTGCCTGGCAGAGCAATCGACCGGATTTTACTCTCCAGTGTTTTTGGGACCCAAAACATCGGGAGTCAGAGAATGGTGGTCGATTTAAGATTTCTCAACCAATACGTCCTCAAGACCCGTTTCCGGAAGGGAACTATCAGGTCAGTGACACCTTTTCTGCACCGAGGAGACAGGTTTGTCACCCTAGATTTAAGGGACGCATATTTACACGTCCCGATATTTCCGCCACACAGAAGGTTCTTGAGGATCGGGGTTGTGCTGAACGGTACTCTGTGTCATCTGCAGTTCACAGCTCTTCCGTTCGGAATATCCTCGCCCCCCCCACACCTTTACAAAGGTCGTGGCCCCGGTCGTTGCAGCTCTTCGGCTCCAAGGTATATTCATCATACCGTACCTAGACGATTGGCTGTTAAAGGCCCACTCAACAGAGGTTCTCGCGGCCCACCTAAGGATCACTATCGCCTTCCTAGAAGAGTTAGGCGGGCTGATCAATGGTCAAAACTCGGCAGTCGTCCCCACCACCAGAATCCAGTTCTTGGGTTCATTGTGGACTCTCAGAGGATGGAGATATCTCTCCCTCACAGTCAGAAGGAGTAGATTTGTCGGGCGTTGCAACATCTGGCGGATACGCGGGAGGTTCGGGTAAGAACCTCAATGAAGGTCCTAGGTTTAATGTCAGTAGCTGCAGATGCAGTTCCATGGGCACTAGAGCATATGCGTCCACTACAGAGCGAGATCCTCAAGGTTTGGAGCCGCAGCCCCTCAGGGCTGAAGAAGCCTATCCAGTTGTCCATCAGTACCCGTCGATCACTGCAATGGTGGTCCCTATTGAAGGACGGGATGTCCACGGTCCAGCCCGACTGGACCCTGTTGACAACGGATGCCTCCTTCCATGGCTGGGGAGCGCATCGGGGGGGAGACCCTGGCACAAGGGACATGGAGCCGACTGGAGACTGCTCAGTCATCGAATTGGCGCGAGTCTGCGCAGTGTATTGAACCCTGCTATACTTCACCCAGGATCTACGCGGCAAGGCGGTCAGAGTCAGGACGGACAACGTCACGGTGGTCCTCTACCTGAACAAGCAGGGAGGGATGAGGTCCCCTCCCTCTTCAAGCTAACAGATCAGATTTTTTTCCTGGGCTGAGGAAAATCTAAGCCACCTCAGTGCGGTGCACATAAGGGGACATCTGAATGTGCTGGCAGACCAGCTCAGCAGGGGAGAAGCAGTGTCGGGCGAGTGGTCCCTCAACCAGGAGGTCTTTCGTCAGTTGACTCGGATGAGGGGTCTCCCCGAGGTGGATCTGATGGCCACCCAGTACAATGCCAAGGTGGAGAGGGTCTGTTCCCTCTACCAGGAGGACAACCCCTTGGCAGTAGATGCCCTATCAATACCTTGGAGGTTCAGGCTGGCATACATCTTCCCTCCACTTCCCATGGTTTCGAAGGTATTGGCCAAGATCAGTCAAGACCAGGTATGGGTGATTGCCATCATACCGTTCTGGCCAAAAAGGGCATGATTTACCCACCTCATACAGATGAGTCGAGGGAATTACTGGAGGCTTCCACTTCTTCACAACCTGGTAACCCGAAACAAGTGGCTATGCCAGGACCTGAAGAGGTTCAACCTGACAGCCTGGAGGTTGACCGCACCCTATACGGACATGGGGGATTGTCACAGGCCATGCGGACAACACTGGCCTGCTCAAGGGCAGATTCTATGAATAGAAGCTACATGAGGATTGGCAGAATTTACCAGCAATGGTGCACAGAGAATCAACGTGCAATACCAGTTATGGAGACGGTATTGGAGTTTTGGTAAAGCGGGCTGGAGAAAGCCCTCACCCCGGTGACATTAAAAGTGCATGTAGCTGCCCTTTCAGCCGTATTAGGGATAAGATTGTCTCAAGATTCGTTGGTAAGTTAATCCTTAAGAGGGGCCGGTGGCTCCGACCCGCAATCCAAGTCCTAATCCCCCAATGGGATTTAGCTATGGTACTGCAGGGGCTCTGTGGGCCCCCCTTTGAACCACTACAAGACATAGGACTAAAGTTCCTCTTCTGCAAAGTGGAATTCCTCTTAGCCGTCACATCAGCTAAGCGTACTGGAGAACTGCAGGCTTTAGCAGCCTCTGAGCCGTATTTACTATTCTTCCAGACAGGGTACAATTAAGATATCTCCCGGGATTTATTCCAAAAAGTCCCGTCGACCCAGAAAACCTTTCTGGTAAGTCTTTTCAGAAAATACAAGGGGTGTAGAGCCTTGAAGGCAACATTGGCGAGATGGATCAAGGAGGCCATCTCTCAAGCATTCAGTACTCAGGGCCTACTTCCGCCCGAGTTTTAAGGGCACATTCTAGTTGTGCAGTTGCCACGACATGTGGGGAGAGATATTCCATCTCCCTGGACCAGATTTGTGCGGCAGCGACCTGGAGTTCTCACTTAACTTTTGTGAGACATGATAGGTTGGACGATTTTAGCGCGGAGGCGGCTGCCTTCGGTCGCTCGGTATTGACATCAGTTTGTCAGGGAGTCCCACCCTAGGGGGGGATTTCTTGCTACCTCCCCATCTGTTGTGCTGCTGTGTTGGACGTATGGGGAATGGAGGATTATGTAGATAATCTGTTTTCCCATAGTCCAAACAGCAGCACAAAGCTCCCTCCCTGTATGTTTGGCTTGTTAATTTTTTGAAGGGTTTGGAAATCTCTACTTTAGAACTAACACGAGGAGGGGGAGGTCTGGTGACCTCTTATAGGGGAGGTTCTTTGATTGAGTAAAAGTTCCACCTGTCCTGATTGCACGCAGGGGCAGGAATACCCCATCTGTTGTGCTGCTGTTTGGACTATGGGAAAACAGATTATCTACATAATCCTCCATTACAGTCTATGGGGCCCATGGGTAATTGCTTGTTAAATAGATAGGGTTTCCATTTTTCGGTGGATTCGAAGAACGGAGTCCTAATTGATAGTCTGAACCTAGTGTGAAATGTGCAGAATGTTTAATCCAGTGCACAGGGAAAGCAGTTTGCAAATGTGTTATGAGGAAAACCAAGCATTCTCCTATTTATTCACTGTGTGAAGACAAAACAGTCCTTCCTCCTTCCACTCACTTTAAAGTCGGCTTACACCTTTAGTTTCTATGGATGGGGCTTCCCTAGTAACATGGAGCAAATAGCAAATTAAGTAGAAGGGAGACATCTAGTGACAAGAACTTTGGAGAGATTTTTCCTGGAAGAAAGCAGCAAATTTTTTTTTAATTAATATTGTTTTTATTGAAATTATAAACATATAAACAGCGCAAGAACATACATGATGTTCAAATGAAGAGTCATGTCATGACAAGAAAATAATAGTCAATGTATAGAGTAAAAGAAAATAAAGTTAAATCAAATTCAATCCCAGCATGCTGTTTTAAAAGACAATATATCCCACATGGTCTTCCTCTAAAAACAGGAGGGATCATGCGTAACAGGGAGACAAAAAAAATTATGGAGAATTTATAAAATTTTCGCTCCTGATGCCATGCTTGCACTGTAGAGCAAAGTATTGGATTTTCCCTGATCTGTATAGATCACTGGACATCCATTTTCCATAACCTTGAGTTTGGCCAGTTAGGGCAATCGGAACCTGGTGTCAGTGTCAATGAGATGTTTGCAAATGGAGCGTATTCTCCCACTGAACAGTGCCTGAAGAAAAACTGATGAGAATTTTATGTTGGTATGTAGTCACCCAGTGGCGTAGCTAGGAACGGCGGGGCCCTGTGGCGAACTTTTGACATAGCCCCCCCCCCCCCCGACCGACGCCTGCCTTAGACCCTGCCCAAACCCCTGTCCTATTCCTGCGCTCTCTATTATGCCCCATAGTGGCCCCTGCACATACTATTATGCCCCATAGTGGCCCCTGTACACACTATTATGCACCATAATGGCCACTGTACACAGTATTATGCCCCATGGTGGCCCCTGCACACAGTATTATACCCCATAGTTGTCCCTGCACACAGTATTATGTCCTATAGTGACCCCTACACACAGTATCATGCCCCATAGTGGCCCCTACACACATTATTATGCCCCACTGTGGACACCCATGAACAATTATTTTACTCTGGGGTCTCTTCAGACCCCAGAGTATAATAATGGGAGACCGAAGGGGGGTACCAATATAAAAAGCACTGTTATTCACCTATCTCCGGCTCCGCTGCAGTCCCTGGTAGTGTCCGCCATCTTCCCGGGACGTCACATGACCCTAGACGCAGGCCCTGGTCATGTGACGTCAAGGAGAGTCACAGAAGTAGGCCTAAACCTGCCCGGAGAGGTAAGTAACCGTGTTTGTTAGGTTACCTTACCTCTCCTGGACCTCCGATCATTATACTCGGGGGTCTGAAAAGACTCCAGAGTATAATAACGATGTTTGTGGGGCCTGCGGCGTCACTTACCGATCCCAACCACTGCCAGGATCGGTAAGTAAATAGGGCCCATTACTGGCTGGAGTAACTCCAGCCACTAACAGCCTATTAAGAAAAGGAAAAAAATGCAGCGGTAGTGGCTGTCGCTGGGCCCCTAATGTCCCGGGCCATGTGGCAGCCACTACCCCTGCTACCCCTGTAGTTATGCCACTGTAGTCACCATATGTTGTCTATTAGGCTTGTAGTATTTTCTCTTTTACAGCATAATGAAGAAACTTAGGTATAGTTCATGTTCAGTTTTGATGAAAGGGGGATTATTGGGGAAGGTCAATCCCAGGGCATAAGGTGTTCCCCCTTGATTGACTCAGGAATTGCTTAATAGTGGTTGTAAAATAAGTCGTAGTTGCCTGTAATGCCATGATAGAGATTTTGCACTGAGGCGTCCAGGTTTATGGGTTGTCCCACTCTTTGTGTCATGCCTCTAAGTTGGGAGAAGGCTGTATTTATAGACATGTAATATCTCCAGTCCCTGATCAAAAAGTGGGATCAGATTGTATGATATCTCTTTGGCCAATTTCAGTTGGATCAAAGGTGCCCTTCATGGTAGGACTAGGTGTTGGAGAACCCTGGGGGAGATTGATTCTCCACTAGTGATGAACTAATGTAGCAATATAATAAATTCTGGGAGAGGAGGTAAGGGTGGGCTGTGACTCCCTAGTACCTTGGACCTTGTGCGGGGCAATAGTTAAAGAGGACCTTTCATCACTTGGGGCACATGCGGTTTTACCACAGCGCACTGTCGGCTTTCTCGATCTGTGCCCCAGGTGAAGAGCTATCGGTGCCGGTACCGTAGCTCTTCACTGTCAGAAGGGCGTTCCTGACAGTCAGTCAGGAACACCCTTTCTCACAGCAGCGTCTATAACGCTGTACTGTGAGAGCAGGGAGGAACCCCTCCCACCCCTCCTGATAGTGCTCGTCCATAGACGAATACTGGGGGAGGCGTTCCTCCCCCTCTCACAGTAAAACACTATAGACGCTGCTGTGAGGAAGATCATTCCTGACTGACTGTCAGGAACACCCTTCTGACGGTGAAGAGCTACGGTATCGGCACTGATAACTCTTCACCTGGGGTACAGATTGTGAAAGCCGACAGTGCTCTGAATTCAGCACACTGTCAGCTTTCTAGCAGTATATAAAACCGCATGTGCCCCAAGTGATGAAAGGTCCTCTTTAAGGCTACATCATGAGAGGTAGCAGAACGGGGACATCCCCAAAGAAATCAAGAGTAGAGTCCCAGTTGGAGAAAAAAGTAAGTGTTATATGAGAATAAGCTATTGGTATATATTGTTTCAAGTAAAGACTAGAGATGAGCGAACACTAAAATGTTCGAGGTTCGAAATTCGATTCGAACAGCCGCTCAATGTTCGTGTGTTCGAACGGGTTTCGAACCCCATTATAGTCTATGGGGAACAGATACTCGTTAAGGGGGAAACCCAAATCCGTGTCTGGAGGGTCACCAAGTCCACTATGACACCCCAGGAAATGATGCCAACACCTCTGGAATGACACTGGGACAGCAGGGGAAGCATGTCTGGGGGCATCTAACACACCAAAGACCCTCTATTACCCCAACATCACAGCCTAACAACTACACACTTTACACACTCAATACCACCTCTCTGACAGTAGGAAAACACCTTGAAACATGTGTATTTGGCACTTGCAGTGAGGAGAGCTTGTCACCAGCAGTGAATTTGGCCCTTGTAGTAAGTTGAGGTTGGCACCAACATTTGTTTTGAAAATCAGGGTGGATTGAGCCTCTAACCAGCAGAGTTTGGGCAAATTCATGGTGGAGGGAGCCTCTAAAAACCCCAGTTTGGACCAATTCATGGTGGAGGGAGACTCTAAAAACCCCAGTTTGGACCAATTCATGGTGGAGGGAGACTCTAAAAACCCCAGTTTGGACCAATTCATGGTGGAGGGAGCCTCTAAAAACCCCAGTTTGGACCAATTCATGGTGGAGGGAGCCTCTAACCAGCCCAGTTTGGACCAATTAATGGTGGAGGGAGCCTCTAAACAGCCAAGTTTTGGGAAATTCATGGTGGAGGGAGCCTCTAACCAGCCCAGTTTGGACCAATTCATGGTGGAGGGAGCCTCTAAACAGCCCAGTTTGGGCAAATTCATGGTGGAGGGAGCCTCTAACCAGCCCAGTTTGGACCAATTAATGGTGGAGGGAGCCTCTAACCAGCCCAGTTTGGACCAATTAATAGTGGAGGGAGCCTCTAACCACCCCAGTTTGGGCAAATTCATGGTGGAGGGAGCCTCTAACCAGCCCAGTTTGGACCAATTAATGGTGGAGGGAGCCTCTAAACAGCCCAGTTTGGGCAAATTCATGGTGGAGGGAGCCTCTAAACAGCCAAGTTTGGACCAATTAATGGTGGAGGGAGCCTCTAAACAGCCCAGTTTGGGCAAATTCATGGTGGAGGGAGCCTCTAAAAAACCCAGTTTGGACCAATTCATGGTGGAGGGAGCCTCTAATTAGCCCAGTTTGGACCAATTAATTGTGGAGGGAGCCTCTAACCAGCCCAGTTTGGACCAATTAATGGTGGAGGGAGCCTCTAAAAAACCCAGTTTGGACCAATTCATGGTGGAGGGAGCCTCTAATTAGCCCAGTTTGGACCAATTAATTGTGGAGGGAGCCTCTAACCAGCCCAGTTTGGACCAATTAATGGTGGAGGGAGCCTCTAACCACCCCAGTTTGGACCAATTCATGGTGGAGGGAGCCTCTAACCACCCCAGTTTGGACCAATTCATGGTGGAGGGAGCCTCTAAACAGCCCAGTTTGGGCAAATTCATGGTGGAGGGAGCCTCTAACCAGCCCAGTTTGGACCAATTAATGGTGGAGGGAGCCTCTAAACAGCCCAGTTTGGGCAAATTCATGGTGGAGGGAGCCTCTAACCAGCCCAGTTTGGACCAATTAATGGTGGAGGGAGCCTCTAAACAGCCAAGTTTTGGGAAATTCATGGTGGAGGGAGCCTCTAACCAGCCCAGTTTGGACCAATTAATGGTGGAGGGAGCCTCTAACCACCCCAGTTTGGGCAAATTCATGGTGGAGGGAGCCTCTAACCAGCCCAGTTTGGACCAATTAATGGTGGAGGGAGCCTCTAAACAGCCCAGTTTGGGCAAATTCATGGTGGAGGGAGCCTCTAAACAGCCAAGTTTTGGGAAATTCATGGTGGAGGGAGCCTCTAACCAGCCCAGTTTGGACCAATTCATGGTGGAGGGAGCCTCTAAACAGCCCAGTTTGGGCAAATTCATGGTGGAGGGAGCCTCTAAAAAACCCAGTTTGGACCAATTCATGGTGGAGGGAGCCTCTAATTAGCCCAGTTTGGACCAATTAATTGTGGAGGGAGCCTCTAACCAGCCCAGTTTGGACCAATTAATGGTGGAGGGAGCCTCTAACCACCCCAGTTTGGGCAAATTCATGGTGGAGGGAGCCTCTAACCAGCCCAGTTTGGACCAATTAATGGTGGAGGGAGCCTCTAACCAGCCCAGTTTGGACCAATTAATGGTGGAGGGAGCCTCTAACCACCCCAGTTTGGACCAATTCATGGTGGAGGGAGCCTCTAACCAGCCCAGTTTGGACCAATTCATGGTGGAGGGAGCCTCTAAACAGCCCAGTTTGGGCAAATTCATGGTGGAGGGAGCCTCTAAAAAACCCAGTTTGGACCAATTCATGGTGGAGGGAGCCTCTAATTAGCCCAGTTTGGACCAATTAATTGTGGAGGGAGCCTCTAACCAGCCCAGTTTGGACCAATTAATGGTGGAGGGAGCCTCTAAAAAACCCAGTTTGGACCAATTCATGGTGGAGGGAGCCTCTAAACAGCCCAGTTTGGGCAAATTCATGGTGGAGGGAGCCTCTAACCAGCCCAGTTTGGACCAATTAATGGTGGAGGGAGCCTCTAAACAGCCAAGTTTTGGGAAATTCATGGTGGAGGGAGCCTCTAACCAGCCCAGTTTGGACCAATTAATGGTGGAGGGAGCCTCTAACCAGCCCAGTTTGGACCAATTAATGGTGGAGGGAGCCTCTAACCAGCCCAGTTTGGACCAATTAATGGTGGAGGGAGCCTCTAAACAGCCAAGTTTTGGGAAATTCATGGTGGAGGGAGCCTCTAACCAGCCCAGTTTGGACCAATTCATGGTGGAGGGAGCCTCTAAACAGCCCAGTTTGGGCAAATTCATGGTGGAGGGAGCCTCTAAAAAACCCAGTTTGGACCAATTCATGGTGGAGGGAGCCTCTAATTAGCCCAGTTTGGACCAATTAATTGTGGAGGGAGCCTCTAACCAGCCCAGTTTGGACCAATTAATGGTGGAGGGAGCCTCTAACCACCCCAGTTTGGGCAAATTCATGGTGGAGGGAGCCTCTAACCAGCCCAGTTTGGACCAATTAATGGTGGAGGGAGCCTCTAACCAGCCCAGTTTGGACCAATTAATGGTGGAGGGAGCCTCTAACCACCCCAGTTTGGACCAATTCATGGTGGAGGGAGCCTCTAACCAGCCCAGTTTGGACCAATTCATGGTGGAGGGAGCCTCTAAACAGCCCAGTTTGGGCAAATTCATGGTGGAGGGAGCCTCTAAAAAACCCAGTTTGGACCAATTCATGGTGGAGGGAGCCTCTAATTAGCCCAGTTTGGACCAATTAATTGTGGAGGGAGCCTCTAACCAGCCCAGTTTGGACCAATTAATGGTGGAGGGAGCCTCTAACCACCCCAGTTTGGACCAATTCATGGTGGAGGGAGCCTCTAACCACCCCAGTTTGGACCAATTCATGGTGGAGGGAGCCTCTAAACAGCCCAGTTTGGGCAAATTCATGGTGGAGGGAGCCTCTAACCAGCCCAGTTTGGACCAATTAATGGTGGAGGGAGCCTCTAAACAGCCCAGTTTGGGCAAATTCATGGTGGAGGGAGCCTCTAACCAGCCCAGTTTGGACCAATTAATGGTGGAGGGAGCCTCTAAACAGCCAAGTTTTGGGAAATTCATGGTGGAGGGAGCCTCTAACCAGCCCAGTTTGGACCAATTCATGGTGGAGGGAGCCTCTAAACAGCCCAGTTTGGGCAAATTCATGGTGGAGGGAGCCTCTAAAAAACCCAGTTTGGACCAATTCATGGTGGAGGGAGCCTCTAAACAGCCCAGTTTGGGCAAATTCATGGTGGAGGGAGCCTCTAACCAGCAGAGTTGGGGGAAATCAGGGTGGAGGGAGCCTAGTATTAGCAGAATTGTGCAACGCTTATGGTGGATGAGTATGAGGATGCGGAGGAATTGGAGAGGTTGAGTACAGACATGGAGTTTCATGTTGGGGTGCTTTACACAGGTGGGCACAAAAATGACGGCTCTACCCAGTGGTGGTTCATTTTTATCAAAGTGAGCCGGTCGGCACTCTCAGCTGACAGACGGGTGCGCTTGTCAGTGATGATGCCACCGGCTGCACTGAACACCCTCTCAGATAGGACGCTGGCGGCAGGACAGGACAGCACCTCCAAGGCATATAGGGCAAGTTCAAGCCACAGGTCCAACTTCGACACCCAATACGTGTAGGGCGCAGAGGGGTCGGAGAGGACAGGGCTGTGGTCGGAAAGGTATTCCCGCAACATGCGCCTATACTTCTCACGCCTGGTGACACTAGGACCCTCCGTGGCGGCACTTTGGCGAGGGGGTGCCATCAAGGTGTCCCAGACCTTAGACAGTGTGCCCCTCGTTTGTGTGGACCGGTGAGAACTTGGTTGCCTACTGGAGGAACTGCCCTCCCTGCCGCCAACGTCACATGCTGGAAACATCTCCATCATATTCTGCACCAATTGCCTGTGGCAAGCATTGATGCGATTGGCCCTCCCCTCTACCGGAATAAAAGACGAGATGTTGTTTTTATACCGGGGGTCAAGGATAGCAAAGATCCAGTACTGGTTGTCCTCCATGATTTTGACAATACGCTTGTCGGTTGTAAAGCACCCCAACATGAACTCAGCCATGTCTGCCACAGTGTTAGTTGGCATGACTCCTCTGGCCCCACCGGAAAGTTCAATCTCCATTTCCTCCTCATCCTCCATGTCTACCCATCCGCGCTGCAACAATGGGACGATTCGAAGTTGCCCGGAAGCCTCCTGTATCACCATCACATCATCGGACAACTCTTCTTCCTCCTCCTCCTCCTCCTCCTCCTCCATTAAACGCAGTGAAGCGGACAGATGTGTGGACCTACTCTCCAGCTGTGACGGATCGGATGCTATCCCTAACTCCTCTGTGTGATCTGAGTTATCCCTGATGTCAATCAGGGATTCTCTCAGAACACACAAGAGCGGGATTGTAAGGCTCACCATCGCATCCTCAGAGCTCACCCTCCTTGTGGACTCCTCAAAGACCCGTAGGATGTCACAAAGGTCTCTCATCCATGGCCACTCATGGATGTGAAACTGAGGCAGCTGACTTTGTGGCACCCTAGGGTTTTGTAGCTGGTATTCCATCAAAGGTCTCTGCTGCTCAACCACTCTATTCAACATCTGAAACGTTGAGTTCCAGCGTGTGGGGACGTCGCACAAAAGCCGGTGTTGTGGCACATGCAGGCGTTGCTGGAGAGATTTTAAGCTAGCAGCGGCTACTGTCGACTTGCGAAAGTGGGCGCACATGCGCCGCACTTTCACCAGTAGCTCTGGAACATTGGGGTAGCTCTTTAGGAAACGTTGCACCACTAGGTTGAAGACGTGGGCCAGGCATGGAACATGTTGGAGTCCGGCAAGCTCCAGAGCTGCTACCAGGTTCCGGCCGTTATCACAAACGACCATGCCTGGGCCCAGGTGCAGCGGCTCAAACCATATTGCCGTCTCATCGAGGAGGGCATCCCTCACCTCGGAGGCAGTGTGCTGTCTGTCCCCCAAGCTGATCAGCTTCAGCACAGCCTGCTGACGTCTACCAACGCCAGTGCTGCAACGTTTCCAACTCGTAGCTGGGGTCAATCTAACAGCGGAGGAGGAGGCGGTGGCGGAGGAGGAGGCGGTGGCGGAGGAGGAGGCGGTAGAGGAGGAGGAGGAGGAGGGGGGTGTTCTTCTCGTGTCCCTGCCAGGAATGTTAGGCGGGGAGACGAGGTACACCGGGCCAGTTTGGGAAGCAGTCCCAGCCTCAACTACATTCACCCAGTGTGCCGTCAGTGAAATGTAGCGTCCCTGTCCGCATGCACTTGTCCACGCGTCGGTGGTCAAGTGGACCTTTGTGCAAAGCGCGGAACTAAGGGCCCGCCTGATGTTGAGTGACACGTGCTGGTGCAAGGCGGGGACGGCACACCGGGAGAAGTAGTGACGGCTAGGGACGGCATAGCGAGGTGCCGCAGTTGCCATCAGGTCCAGGAAGGCGGGAGTTTCAACAAGCCGGAACGCCAACATCTCCTGGGCCAGCAGTTTAGCGATGTTGGCGTTCAAGGCTTGCGCGTGTGGGTGGTTAGCAGTGTATTTCTGCCGCCGCTCCAATGTCTGAGAGATGGTGGGTTGTTGTAAAGAAACGCCTGATGGTGCCTTTGATGGTGCAGGAGAAGGAGATAAGACAGGACCAGGGGAGGATGAGGTAGAAGTCAACAAAGTGGCGGAGGCAGATGAAGTGGTGTCCTGGCTCGTCCTCTGGAGTGCATCGCCAGCACAGTCAGCAGTGGCAGTGGCAGAGGCAGAGGCAGAGGCAGTGGCAGTGGCGTGAACGGCAGTCGGCCTTTGTCCTGCCGTTGCTGCCTGCCACTGATTCCAGTGCTTGGATTCCAAATGACGGCGCATTGAAGTGGTGGACAGGTTGCTCTTCTCAGAGCCCCTAATCAATTTCGAGAGGCAAATTGTGCAGACAACACTATATCTGTCCTCGGCGCATTCCTTGAAAAAACTCCACACCTTCGAGAAACGTGCCCTCGAGGTGGGAGTTTTTCGGGGCTGGGTACGAACTGGAACATCTTGGGAGATTCCGGGTGTGGCCTGGCTTCGCCTAAGCTGCTGACCTCTGCCTCTGCCTCTAGCTACCCTTTTTGGTGCTGCACCTGCCTCAACATCCACACTACTTTCCCCGCTTGACATCCCCCCTGTCCAGGTCGGGTCAGTGTCCTCATCATCCACCACTTCCTCTTCCAACTCCTGTCTCATCTCCTCCTCCCGCACAATGCGCCGGTCAACTGGATGCCCTGACGGCAACTGCGTCACATCATCGTCGATGAGGGTGGGTTGCTGGTCATCCACCACCAAATCGAACGGAGATGGAGGAGACTCTAGTGTTTGAGCATCTGGATACAGATGCTCCTCTGTTAGGTTCGTGGAATCGTGACGTGGAGAGGCAGGTTGAGGGACAATGAAAGGAGCGGAGAACAGCTCTGGGGAGCAGGGACAGTTTGGGTTATTGTTCTGTAAAGCTTCGGAATTTTGGGAGGAAGGAAGACAAGACTGTTGGGTAATAGGAGGAGAGGAGGCAGAGTCTGACTGGCTGCTGGACAATGTGCTGTAAGCGTTCTCTGACAGCCATTGCAAGACCTGTTCCTGGTTCTCGGGCCTACTAAGGTTTGTACCCTGCAGTTTAGTTAATGTGGCAAGCAACCCTGGCACTGTGGAGTGGCGCAATGCTTGCTGCCCCACAGGAGTAGGCACGGGACGCCCTGTGGCTTCACTGCTACCTTGCTCCCCAGAACCATTCCCCCGACCTCGCCCACGGCCTCGTCCACGTCCCTTTCCGGGAGCCTTGCGCATTTTGAATTCCTAGTTAGAAATTGGCACTGTATACCAGTAGTAAAAATTGTGGGTGCACGTAACCCCAATATATTCTTTGAATTCCCAGTCAGACACTGGCACTATATGGCAGTAGCAAGAAATGAGGGTATTTGTATTCCCAATATACTCTTTGAATTCCCAGTCAGACAATGGCACTGTATACCAGTAGTAAAAATTGTGGGTGCACGTAACCCCAATATATTCTTTGAATTCCCAGTCAGAAACTGGCACTATATGGCAGTAGCAAGAAATGAGGGTATTTGTATTCCCAATATACTCTTTGAATTCCCAGTCAGACAATGGCACTGTATACCAGTAGTAAAAATTGTGGGTGCACGTAACCCCAATATATTCTTTGAATTCCCAGTCAGACACTGGCACTATATGGCAGTAGCAAGAAATGAGGGTATTTGTATTCCCAATATACTCTTTGAATTCCCAGTCAGACAATGGCACTGTATACCAGTAGTAAAAATTGTGGGTGCACGTAACCCCAATATATTCTTTGAATTACCAGTCAGAAACTGGCACTATATGGCAGTAGCAAGAAATGAGGGTATTTATAACCCCAATATATTCTTTGAATTCCCAGTCAGACAATGGCACTGTATACCAGTAGTAAAAATTGTGGGTGCACGTAACCCCAATATATTCTTTGAATTCCCAGTCAGAAACTGGCACTATATGGCAGTAGCAAGAAATGAGGGTATTTATAACCCCAATATATTCTTTGAATTCCCAGTCAGACAATGGCACTGTATACCAGTAGTAAAAATTGTGGGTGCACGTAACCCCAATATATTCTTTGAATTCCCAGTCAGAAACTGGCACTATATGGCAGTAGCAAGAAATGAGGGTATTTGTATTCCCAATATACTCTTTGAATTCCCAGTCAGACAATGGCACTGTATACCAGTAGTAAAAATTGTGGGTGCACGTAACCCCAATATATTCTTTGAATTCCCAGTCAGAAACTGGCACTATATGGCAGTAGCAAGAAATGAGGGTATTTGTATTCCCAATATACTCTTTGAATTCCCAGTCAGACAATGGCACTGTATACCAGTAGTAAAAATTGTGGGTGCACGTAACCCCAATATATTCTTTGAATTCCCAGTCAGACACTGGCACTATATGGCAGTAGCAAGAAATGAGGGTATTTGTATTCCCAATATACTCTTTGAATTCCCAGTCAGACAATGGCACTGTATACCAGTAGTAAAAATTGTGGGTGCACGTAACCCCAATATATTCTTTGAATTACCAGTCAGAAACTGGCACTATATGGCAGTAGCAAGAAATGAGGGTATTTATAACCCCAATATATTCTTTGAATTCCCAGTCAGACAATGGCACTGTATACCAGTAGTAAAAATTGTGGGTGCACGTAACCCCAATATATTCTTTGAATTCCCAGTCAGAAACTGGCACTATATGGCAGTAGCAAGAAATGAGGGTATTTATAACCCCAATATATTCTTTGAATTCCCAGTCAGACAATGGCACTGTATACCAGTAGTAAAAATTGTGGGTGCACGTAACCCCAATATATTCTTTGAATTCCCAGTCAGAAACTGGCACTATATGGCAGTAGCAAGAAATGAGGGTATTTGTATTCCCAATATACTCTTTGAATTCCCAGTCAGACAATGGCACTGTATACCAGTAGTAAAAATTGTGGGTGCACGTAACCCCAATATATTCTTTGAATTCCCAGTCAGAAACTGGCACTATATGGCAGTAGCAAGAAATGAGGGTATTTGTATTCCCAATATACTCTTTGAATTCCCAGTCAGACAATGGCACTGTATACCAGTAGTAAAAATTGTGGGTGCACGTAACCCCAATATATTCTTTGAATTCCCAGTCAGAAACTGGCACTATATGGCAGTAGCAAGAAATGAGGGTATTTATAACCCCAATATATTCTTTGAATTCCCAGTCAGACAATGGCACTGTATACCAGTAGTAAAAATTGTGGGTGCACGTAACCCCAATATATTCTTTGAATTCCCAGTCAGAAACTGGCACTATATGGCAGTAGCAAGAAATGAGGGTATTTGTATTCCCAATATACTCTTTGAATTCCCAGTCAGACAATGGCACTGTATACCAGTAGTAAAAATTGTGGGTGCACGTAACCCCAATATATTCTTTGAATTCCCAGTCAGACACTGGCACTATATGGCAGTAGCAAGAAATGAGGGTATTTGTATTCCCAATATATTCTTTGAATTCCCAGTCAGACAATGGCACTGTATACCAGTAGTAAAAATTGTGGGTGCACGTAACCCCAATATATTCTTTGAATTACCAGTCAGAAACTGGCACTATATGGCAGTAGCAAGAAATGAGGGTATTTGTATTCCCAATATATTCTTTGAATTCCCAGTCAGACAATGGCACTGTATACCAGTAGTAAAAATTGTGGGTGTATATAGCCCCAATTCTATTGCTAGGGGACTTGCAGGGTATTTCTGGGGTGAAGGTGGGGGGGCACACCGTTGGAACGGGTATCGGGGTATATATCGGGTATACGGGAATACACTGACAGTGTATTCCATTCAGGATCCTGGGAAAGCTGGGTTGCGGCGATTGAGCCCGTCAGTGCCACGTTACACTGACAAGCTTCTCCCTGGAATTTAGCTCTTACAAGAGCTGTTGGTTGTCTTCTCCTTCCTATCCTAGCCTGTCCCTGCCTACCCAGAATCTAAGCCCTAGCTAGCTGGACGGAAACCTCCGTCCTCGGTGAATTGCAAGCTCAGAATGACGCGAAGCTGGGCGTCGCTGTTCTTTTAAATTAGAGGTCACATGTTTTCGGCAGCCAATGGGTTTTGCCTACTTTTTTCAACGTCACCGGTGTCGTAGTTCCTGTCCCACCTACCCAGCGCTGTTATTGGAGCAAAAAAGGCGCCAGGGAAGGTGGGAGGGGAATCGAGTAATGGCGCACTTTACCACGCGGTGTTCGATTCGATTCGAACATGCCGAACAGCCTAATATCCGATCGAACATGAGTTCGATAGAACACTGTTCGCTCATCTCTAGTAAAGACCGCTAGATGGCAGTAACATACCCTTTGAGCCTGGGTAGAGGACTAGTGATAATATATATGATATACTGATGACTAAGCAAGTCCAGACTGTATGAGACCTGTGATAGGGAGCTAGTGAACCATAGGAGACTCCAACATCAAATCACTAGGTGAGCAGTATGAGTAAGGGGGCGTTCACACTACCGTTGTTGTCCGTTATGAAGGTTTCCGTTTAAAAGAAAAAAAACGGACACCTATCATAACGGACATTAACGGACACTAACTGATGCTAACTGATGTTAATGTGTCCGTTTTTTTAACTGATCCATTTAATGGATCAGTTAAAAAAAAACCGGACACATTAGTATCAGTTAGCATCAGTTGGTGTCCGTTTTTTATACTGTCCGTTTTTTCTTTTTTGCTGTTTATGCTTTCTGAGCATGTGCAGAAAATAAACGGACAGAAAATAACGGACTGTAACTGATGGCTATCAGTTACTGTCCGTTATATGTCCGTTGCCCATAGACCTGAATGTTAAATAAAAAACGGACACTTTCTGTCCGTTTTTTCAAACGGACAAAAAAATCCTGCATGTGTGATTTCTCTGTCCGCTTGAAAAAACGGACATGGTTGTTAACGGACCCTTAAGGACACAAACGGACACAAACTGACAACAGATGAAATCCCATTGAAATGAATGGAAATTGTAACGGACACAGCTAGTGTCCGTTGCTAAAATCTTGAACGGACAGTAGCAACGGACACTGCAATCGGACACCAACGGTAGTGTGAACGCCCCCTAATGGAAGTGGCAGGAAAAAAATAATACTGAGGAGCATGGCTAAAGGAAAGCAGAGAAGGATAAAGCGGACACTTATCTTTTCTATGGCTCAGTCTTGTGTTTTCATGTCCAGGGAGGTATCAGGCAGGCACAGCAGTATTCAGATGGAAGGCCACCAGGGAGATTGTGATGAAATGGAGAGAGTAGCTGCTCTCATAGATGTACATCTCTTTCCCATTGAGGAGTAAGGCTTTATAGGGGCTCTGTTCTGTCTGCTGGGAAGTGTTCAGTGATACACTGCTGGCAGAACACAGGCAAGAACTGGTGCCATAATGCTCGGGCACGTGTGAGCTCTTAGAAGATATTATGGCCCCCTCTATGTAGCGTGTTTGCATGTAGGATTCAATAGTCAATATCAAATGTGGCCACACTAGGTGTCCCACCTACTAAAAGTCTCAACAATTTTTGCCAATACAGTCTAAATTAGGCTTCAAATACATATGGTACCTTCTCAAATCTGAGCCCTGTAGTATTTCCAGGCAAAATAATAGGGCTGCATGTAGGCTGGTTAATAAGTTAGCTCTCCATTTATTGTGCATTGTTTTCTGATTTTACACAGGGCCACAAGTTGGGCATGACATATTGGGGACTAAAATACCAGATATTTGGAAAAAATTACAATTTTCATTTTGTACCATTTACTGCGTATTTCTTTTTGGAAAGCATCTCTATGGTCAAAATGATCACTTTACCCTTTGAGGGATGCAGTTTCCAAAATTAAATCACTTCTTGATACTCTCCACCGCATTGGCACTGCCTCATGACACTCGAAACGATGCTGCCTTCTAAAAGTCTAACTCCATTCCCCAGCTATTGTCCCCAACCGTTTGCCAAAACAGCAGAAATTGGACGAAATTGCGTAACAAATTGAGAGATGCGTTTTCCCCTTTAACTCCCTTGTTCTAAAAATGTTCTTGAAAATTTGGAAAAATGTTATTTGACTTGTAAGCCTTATAATGTCCGAAAAAAAATTAAAGAAGGCATATTGGGAGTATAGAAGTCACAGTTTGACATTAAATTAAAAAAGGTAACAATTGCAAAACTTTATAATTTTCTGTATAATAATAATTTTCAGGGAAAAAGGTGGCGGTAATTAGAAATTATTCCTATATATCTTCTCAGTCATTAACAGTTTACACGTCTTATTACATACCTAAGCTGTTCCTTGTATCACTCACACCCCACCCACTGTGAATAGCAAAGAAACATTACAGCATCATGTGACCTGGATGTGGGGTAGATTTATTATCTGTGATTTCATTGGTGGGGAGAGTGGAGAAGGAAGTGGTACACAGAGAGTGAGGTCATGGCGAGGAAACATGGGAAATGTAGTTTGATCCTAGATTCACTGCATGTAAATAACAGCGATACAAGGAGCAGCAAGTGAAACAAAGCCAAGCAAAGTCAGCAGGGAATATTTAGCACTACTATAAAGGAGTTATCCAACTTCTGAATATTAACTCCAAGATATTGTGCAAATGTAACTTTTTATTAAAATAATTAAAAAAACATGCTTCTATGTTCATATTTTTGCATGACTTAGTTATTACACTCTTTATTCTTTTTCTTTTTTTTTTAGAATATGGCCTGTTCTAAAACCTGAGTACGTTGCAAAAACGTTTGTGGATGGCATCTTAACTAATAAGAAGATGATCCTTGTCCCTTCATCTGTGAAAACTTACTTAATACTGGCAAAGTAATTATTTTTTTTCAATATCAACTCTACTTAAAAGGGAGTCTGTCACCAGGGTGAAACATATAAAATCAGCAAAAAACACGGACAAAGACTTGAACAGTCTATAATTTTAAAGGTAGGTTAATTTTAACAGTGAGAGATAGAATATCAAAAATAAAATCCAGAAAATCACATTGTGTATGTTGTATAAATGTATTGCCATTTTGCATAGAGAAATAAGTATTTGATCCCTCTGCCAAACAAGACTTAAAGGGGTTGTCCACAACCAGACCAACATGAGACAAGAGACAAATGTTTAGACAATAAAAAGATATACAATTTTCCAATATACTTTCTGTATCAATTCCTCACGGTTTTCTAGATCTCTTCTTGCTGTCATTCATTCTGTTACTTCTATAGGATAAAAGTCTGACCATGGTCATGTGATTTACGGTCCATGGTCATGTGATTTATGGTCCATGGTCATGTGATGAGCACACAGGTGCTGCTCGTTACCAGGCAGATGTCTGATTACTGGGTTGTGACTGTAACGAGCGGCACCTGTGTGCTCATCACATGACCATGAACCGTACATCACATGATCATGGTCAGACTTTAATCCACTAGAAGTAACAGAATGAATGATAACAAGCAGAGATCTAGAAAACCGTGAGGAATTGATAAAGAAAGTATATTGGAAAATTGTACAACTTTTTATTATACAAACCATAACATGTGTCTCTCAATATTGGTCTGAAAGTGGACAAGCCCTTTAATACTTGGTGGAAAAACTAATGTGGATGATTCTCAGAGTTATTGGGAGAAAGTGCTGTGGTCAGATGAGACATAAATTGAGCTCTTTGGCATTCTCGACTCGGTGTGTTTGGAGGAAGAGAAATGCTGCCTATGACAGAAAGAACGCCGTCCCCACTGTCAGGCATGGAGGTACAAACATTATGTTTTGGGGTGTTTCTCTGCTAAGGGCACAGGACTACTTCACTGCATCAATGGGAGAATGGATGGAGCCATGTACCAGAGAATCCTATGAGACAACCTCCTTCCCTCCACCAGGACATTAAAAATGGGTTGTGGCTGTGTCTTCCAGCAGGACAATGACCCAAAACATACAGCCAAGGCAACAAAGTAGGGGCTCAAAAAGAAGCACATTAAGGTCATGGAGTGGCCTAGCCAGTCTACAGACCTTAATCCCATAGAAAACTTAGGGAGGGAGCTGAAGCTCCGAGTTGAAAAGTGACAGCCTCAAAATCTTAATGATTTAGAGATGATCTGCAATGAGGAGAGGACCTAAATTCCTCCTGACATGTGCGCAAACCTCATCATCAACTACAAAAAAGATCTGACTGCTGTGCGCGCCAACAAGGGTTTTACCACCAAGTATTAGGTCTTGTTTGCCAGAGGGATCAAATACTTATTTCTCTATGCAAAATGCAAAGAAATGTATAAAATTTATACAATGTGATTTTCTGGATTTTACTTTTGATATTCTATCTCTCACTGTTAAAATTAACCTACCCTTAATATTATAGACTGTTCATGTCTTTGTCAGTGGGCAAACTTACAAAATCAGCAAGGGATCAAATAATTACAATATATCAATATAATTACTTTACTGTATATATATTTATATTTTATTATTATTATTATTATTATTATTATTATTATTATTATTATTTTTGTTGCATGTAGTATAAATAACCACAGCCGGAAAATAGAATCCCAACCGACTCATCAGAAATTGAATTACTAACTATATAAGAAAGAGAAAAATAGAAAATAGGATGGACACAATAAAAACATAATTAAAACCCTATAGACAATATACAGTAACAATGACAGATCAGTAATGATGAAATGATAAGAATAATAGTCTATAGGCAAAACTTATTATAGAAAAGGGACATAACTGATGGTCTTGTATAAACCATGTGGAGTTGTAGTGTAGAGTATAAATCTAATGGCACTCTTTTTGGGCCAATATACGTTTCCAGTTAACCGCACCCATCCCCCCATTGACCCATTCTCACCCAATCAATAGCTCGAATGCGAAACTGAGAAGGGTCACTATCATTTAACAACCTTGGGAATAGTTATATGATTCTAAACATCCGGTGCATTCTTGGCATTAAAGTACGTGTTCACGTATTAGTCAGCATAGTTCGCTGGAGGTGAGGCCAATATAAATAAGCCCACAGGGGCATGTGGCACCATAGATAACTCCTGAAGTTTGACAAGTAAGAAAATAATTAATAGTATAACAATGGCTGTGATCCAGATTCCAAAATTCAATAGAATGGTCAACATAGATAACTGTCCCCCTCTTGCTTGAACCTTTGCATTTTTGCACCACAATTTATTTGCATACCTCTACTTATTGGGATTGAGTGTACAAAGGGGTGGCTAAATTACCTTTGCTTCATAGTAGAATTCTAACTTCTATTTTTTTTCCAGCTTTCTTCCACAACGTGTAATATCGAGGATAAACAGAATACAAGATGTACAGTTCAGCACTATGTTCAGAAGTGCCACCAAAATGGATTAGTGGGACCTAGGAGATAAATCCCCAAAGCAAGGCATATCCATTAATACTTAATGTCTCTTAAGACAAAAATATGATGTTGCTTTTATTATAATTTTCTAATAATTTCAAGCATTATATTACTGTTTTAGTTCTTTTTCTTTTAGTTATATTTCTTACTTGTTTAATATTTTTCGCTGGAAAACTGCAATTATCTCTAGACTTGGTCTGATTATATGTTACATGGTGGCATAAATGACATAGTTACATAGTAGATGAGGTTGGATGAAGACAATGATACATCATAGTTTTGATCCAGAGGAAGGCAAAAAAAAACAAAAAAACATGAGTTTTATGCCATTTGCCCCCTGTCAGGGGAAAAAATTCTTTCCTGACTTCAGTCTAGCAATAATTAAAAACCCTGTATTAACTTGTCCTTAACAAAATCTAGAACCATAATCTGTAATATCTTTCTGCTCGAGAAAGACATCCAGGCCCTCTTTGAACTTGCTCAATGAATCCACCATCGCCACTTCTCTGAGGCAGAGAGCTCACGAGCCTCGCTGTTCTTACTGTATAGAATCTCCGTCTATGTTGCTGGTGAAACTTTCTCTCCTCCAGACGTAGAGGATGTCCCCTTGTCACTGTCACTGGCCTAGGAGTAAAAATATCCTTAGAACGTTCTTTGTATTGTTCGTTTTTTTTTTTTTTTTTTTTTTTTTTTTCTTCACCTTGGTATTGTTCTTTCATGTATTTGTACATTGTTATTAGATCTCCCTGTAGACTTCTTTTCTCTAAACTAAATAACCCCAAGTTTATCAATCTATCATTGTACTCCAGTCCACCCATTCCCCTAATAATCTTGGTTGCCCTTCTCTGCACTCTTTCTAGTTCAGTTATGTCTTTCTTGTAAACTGGGGCCCAAAATTGCGCACAATATTCTAAGTGTGGCCGTACCAGTGATTTGTATAGAGGCATAACTATGTACTTGTCATGAGAATCTAGACCTCTTTTGATGCATCCCATAATTTTATTTGCCTTGGCAGCAGCTGCCTGACACTGGTCACTAAAGGTAAGCTTGCTGTCCACCAAATTCTTTAAGTCTTTGGCAGTCTTACCCAGTAATTTACTATTAAGTACATAATCATAGATTTAATTTCTTCAACCAAAATGCATAGCCTTACCTTTGTCTACATTGAACTTCATTTCCCAAGTCTCCACCCATGCTTCCAGTTTCCTTAGATCCCCCTGTAATATTCTACTATCCTCCTCATTATTGATTGCCTTACAATGTTTAGTATCATCTACAAATATGGACACCTGGCTTTATAAACCCTCTACCAGGTTATTAATAAAGATATTAAACAGGAGAGGACTCAATACTAACCCCTGTGGCACCCCACTGGTGACTGTGACCCAGTCTGAATATTTACCATTAACCTCTGTTTCCTATCAGTGAGCCAGTTGTGAACCCAACTGCATATGTTTTCCCCCAGTCCTAACATTCTCATTTTGCATACCAACCTTTTATGTGGTACAGTACCAAAAGTCTTTGAAACGTCCAGATACAACACGTCCACTGCATTACCCATGTCCAGATACAACACGTCTACTGCATTACCCATGTCCAGATACAACACGTCTACTGCACTACCCATGTCCAGATACAACACGTCTACTGCATTACCCATGTCCAGATACACCACGTCCTCTGCATTACCCATGACCAGATACAACACGTCTACTGCATTACCCATGTCCAGATACACCACGTCCTCTGCATTACCCATGTCCAGATACACCACGTCCTCTGCATTACCCATGTACAGATACACCACGTCCTCTGCATTACCCATGTCCAGATACACCACGTCCTCTGCATTACCCATGTACAGATACACCACGTCCTCTGCATTACCCATGTCCAGATACACCACGTCCTCTGCATTACCCATGTCCAGATACACCACATCCTCTGCATTATCCATGTCCAGATACAACACTTTTACTTCATTACACATGTCCAAATACAACACATCCACTGCATTACCCATGTTCAGTCTTGAACTGACCTCTTCATAGAAAATGATCAGATTAGTCTGACAGGACCGATTCCTCATAAACCCATGCTGAATGGGTGTTATAAGATTATGAACAGTGAGATACTCCAGTATGGCATCTCTTAGAAAGCCCTCAAATATCTTTCCCACCACAGAAGTTAAACTTACTGGCCTATAGTTCCCAGGTTCACTTTTAGACCCCTTTTTGAAAATTGGCACCACATTTGCTATTCGCCAATCCTGTGGAACAGACCCAGTCATTACTGAATCCTTAAATATTAGATACAAGGGTCTATCTATGACCATGCTTAAAGGGGCTCTATCAGCAAAATCATGCTGATAGAGCCCCACATATGCGTGCATAGCCTTTAAAAAGACTATTCAGGCATCGGTAATGTTATATTAAACTACCCCCCCGTTTTAAAATAATAACTTAAAAAAGAATATGATCTACTTACGGAACGTGCACCCTGGGCGGGCATCTGGGTGTGTCTTCATCTTCTTCCCCGCCTCTTCTTCCTCTGACGTCTTCGGGTCCCGTCCTTCTCCGGCGCTTGCTCGCGGACACTGATAAAAAAAAAAATAGCCCGGGCGCATGCGCAGTAGCTGTAGTAGAAGCCGCGTGCTACTGTGCATGCGCCCGGGCTATTTTTTTTTTTATCAGTGTCCGCGAGCAAGCGCCGGAGAAGGACGGGACCCGAAGACGTCAGAGGAAGAAGAGGCGGGGAAGAAGATGAAGACACACTCAGATGCCCATCCAGGGTGCACGTCCCGTAAGTAGAGAACATTCTTTTTTAAGTTATTATTTTAAAACGGGGGGGTAGTTTAATATAACTTTTACGGTGCCTGAATAGCCTTTTTAAAGGCTATGCACGCATATGTGGGGCTCTATCAGCATGATTTAGCTGATAGAGCCCCTTTAATTCCCTTAGAACTCGGGGGTGTATTCCACCTGGACTGGGCGATTTCTCTATTTTAGTGTTTTGAAGGCAACGCCGCACTTCTTCCTGGGTTAAGCAGGAACTAATAAATAAGGGTGTTTAGATTAGTGTAGGGTTTTATGGTTATCCCATACAACCCCTTTAAGGACTTGAGTTATTTTAAGTTCTATGGGGAAACGTTTATATAAACAGTGTAGCTATATATTTTTTTTCTTCCTATAGTGTGTACAGTTTCCTGTAATGCAAGTATTATTTACACATCGTTGTTTTATATTAGTGTTTGAAAGCTAAAAAAAGGAGTGGATGGTACATAGACATAAGGAATAATGGATTGATTTTGGCTTTTATATACGAGTGCTTTGCATTGGTGTTTGAAAGGTCCCTAGCTACTTTCACATGGCCATAATATAGCAATATATAGAATTGATATTATGGCCACAACATTCAGATTACTTGCCATACAACTGAACTGGTCATCATAAAATCATTTGGTGCTCTTTTTTTGTCCGCAAAGCTTTGGGTGTCAGTTATAGTAACGGAATACCGAACGGAATACCGAACGCATTGACAAGCGGTGAGCTTATGAAAGAACACAGACACCATAGACTGTAATGGGGTCCATGTTTTTTCTACGCAGTGTCTGCACAGAACATGCAGAGAGAAAAGCACTCCCCGAACTACTTTCATCTCCACATGACTCGTGCGGACACCGCGTGGAAAACGCACGGACCCCATTGTGTACTTTCATAAGCTCACCGCTTGTCAATGCGTTCAGTATTCCATTCGGGGGGTCCCCAAGCGGCTCCCTGAATGGAATACCGAACGCAGATGTGAACCAGGCCTTAGTCTGTTATATGAAAATAAATAAAATAAGGTTTATTTTACTTTTCACCAGAGAAACCACATTATGTAAATCTCTGTTACAGCGTAAGAAAGACATTTTCAAATTTCACAGCTTTACACCTATATCATATATATCTATATTCCACTATAACAACAATTTGTTTATGAATTTTCTAATAAAGTGTGATTGTAAAAAGTTGTAGTTTTTGTTTTTGGATATATTGAATGTATTGTTTCGTAGTGTTTTCATTTGTAATTCCTACACTAATCGCTAAGAATTAATTAATTAATTAGGCACAAAGTGCACATCCACAGGCATACACACTAGATTTAAATGCATAGTGACTAGAGATGAGCGAACACTAAAATGTTCGAGGTTCGAAATTCGATTCGAACAGCCGCTCAATGTTCGTGTGTTCGAACGGGTTTCGAACCCCATTATAGTCTATGGGGAACAGATACTCGTTAAGGGGGAAACCCAAATCCGTGTCTGGAGGGTCACCAAGTCCACTATGACACCCCAGGAAATGATGCCAACACCTCTGGAATGACACTGGGACAGCAGGGGAAGCATGTCTGGGGGCATCTAACACACCAAAGACCCTCTATTACCCCAACATCACAGCCTAACAACTACACACTTTACACACTCAAAAAAACCTCTATCAAAGTGGGAAAATACCTGGAAACCTTCTTTACTCCCAAAATGGATGGACACAAACCCCAATTTAAGCTCAACAAACAGTAACAACCACCCCTTTAAATCACGTTCCCCATGACAACCACAAATGGAATAGGCAATGGGAATTCCAAAAGCCCTCACCCTTAACTGTCATTTTGAGTGTGTGTGTGTGTGTGTGTGTGTGTGTGTGTGTGATGTGGTAAGACCTTCCAAAATTCACTTTTCTAGCACTTAACATGAGCCCTTCCAAACAAAGTTACAGGACCTTAAGCTGAGCTACCAGCAGAGATTGAGGCCCTTGGCATGAGTAGAGCCTTGCACCAGCAGTGTTTTTGGCACTTAGGGTGAGTTGAGCCTTGTACCAGCGTGTGTCCCTTAACATCAGGCGGGCCCTAAGTTCTGCGCTTTGCACAAAAGTTCCACATTAACTAGGCTGAATGGTACAAAGATTAGTAGGCCCGAGAACCAGGAACAGGTCTTGCAATGGCTGTCGGATAACGCTTAAAGCACATTGTCCACCAGCCAGTCAGCCTCTACCTCCTCTTACCCAACAGTCTTGTCCTCCTTCCACCCAAAATTCCCAATCTTCCCAGAACAATAACCCCAACTGTCCCTGCTCCCCAGAGCTGTTCTCCCTTCCTTTGACTGTACCGCAACCTGCCCCTCCATTTCGCGATTCCACGGACCTAACAGACGAGTATCTGTGTCCAGATGCTCAAACACTAGAGTCTCCTCCATTCCATCTCCGGTCGATTTGGTGGCGGATGACCAGCAACCCACCCTCATCGACGACGATGAGACGCAGTTGCTGTCAGGGCAGCCAGTTGACATGCGCATTGTGCAGGAGGAGGAGGCGAGACAGGAGTTGGAAGAGGAGGTGGTGGACGACGAGGACACCGACCCCACCTGGACAAGGCGGATGTCAAGCTGGGAAAGTAGTGTGGATGTTGAGGCAGGTGCAGCACCAAAAAGGGTAGCTAGAGGCAGAGACATGTCCAGAGGCAGAGGTCAGCTGCTTTGCCGAAGCCAGGCCAGACCCGGAATGTCCGAAGATGTTCCCTTTTGTACCCAGCCCAGAAAAACTCCCCCATCGAGGGCACGTTTCTTGAAGGTGTAGAGTTTTTTCAAGGAATGCGCCGAGGACAGATATAGTGTCGTCTACACAATTTGCCTCTCGAAATCAAGTAGGGGCCCTGAGAAGAGCAACCTGTCCACCACTTCAATGCACCGTCATTTGGAATCCAAGCAATGGAATCAGTGGCAGGCAGCAACGGCAGGACAAACGTCGCCCGCCGTTCATGCCACTGCCTCTGCTCACAGTGCTAGCGATGCACTCCAGAGGACGAGCCAGGACATCACTTCATCTGCCTCCGCCACTTTGTTGACTTCTCCCTCATCCTCCCCTGTTTCTGTCTTATCTCCTTCTCCTGCACCATCAAAGGCACCATCAGGCGCTTCTTTACAACAACCCACTATCTCTCAGACATTGGAGCGCCGGCAGAAATACACCGCTAACCACCCACCCACGCAAGCCTAGAACGCCAACATCGCTAAACTGCTGGCCCAGGAGAGGTTGGCGTTCCGGCTTGTTGAAACTCCCGCCTTCCCGGACCTGATGGCAACTGTGGCACCTCACTATGCCGTCCCTAGCCGTCACAACTTCTCCCGGTGTGGCGTCCCCGCCTTGCACCAGCACGTGTCACTCAACATCAGGTGGGCCCTTAGTTCCGCGCTTTGCTGCAAGGTCCACTTGACCACCGACACTTGGACAAGCGCCTGTGGTCAGGGATGCTGCTTATCTTTAAGGACAGGCAGGGTGAATGTGGTGGAGTCTGGTCCCGGGGTGCAAACTGAGGTACCCTATCTCCTCTCCCAGGCCAAAATTCATGGCAGGAGTAGACTGAAACCCTACGATGCTGCAACCTCCACCCCAGCTACTAGCGGCAAACGCTAAAACACTGGTGTGGGGAGACGTCAGCAGGCGGTGCTGAAGCTCATCAGCTTGGGGGACAGACAGCACAGTGCCTCCGAGGTCAGGGATGCCATCCTGGCTGAGATGGCATTTTTTTTTCCCTGCTACACCTGGGGCCTGGCATTTTTACGCCTGTGATAATGGCTGGAACCTGGTAGCGGCTCTGGAGCTTGCCAGCCTCCAACACGTTCCATGTTTGGCCCACGTCTAACCTAGTGGTGCAAAGTTTTTTGAAAACATACCCAAATGTACCGAAGCTACTGTTGAAAATGCGGTGCTTGTGCGCCCACTTTTGCAAGTGCACAGGAGTCGCTGCTAGCCTAAAAACACTCTAGCAAGGCCTACATCTGTCCAAACACAGGCTGTTGTCCGTCATTCACACACGCTGAAACCCTACAATACCATATCTTGAGCAGGGTGTGTGAGCTGCACAGACCTTTGATGGAGTTCCATCTACAAAACCCAAGGGTTCCTCAAAGTCAGCTCCCAAAGTTTCTGCACCATGAGTTTCCAGGGGTGGCAGAGTTATGGCTAGGGGCAGAGGCATGGATAGGGATGATGTCTAGGGGCAAAAGCAGTGTGGATGTGGAGGCAAGCTAAGCAGGAAAAACTGGGGGTACAAGCTAAGGCATGGACTGGGGTGATGTCTAGGGGCAAAAGCAGTGTGGATGTGGAGGCAAGCTAAGCAGGAAAAACTGGGGGTACAAGCTAAGGCATGGACTGGGGTGATGTCTAGGGGCAAAAGCAGTGTGGATGTGGAGGCAAGCTAAGCAGGAAAAACTGGGGGTACAAGCTAAGGCATGGACTGGGGTGATGTCTAGGGGCAAAAGCAGTGTGGATGTGGAGGCAAGCTAAGCAGGAAAAACTGGGGGTACAAGCTAAGGCATGGACTGGGGTGATGTCTAGGGGCAAAAGCAGTGTGGATGTGGAGGCAAGCTAAGCAGGGAAAACTGGGGGTACAAGCTAAGGCATGGACTGGGGTGATGTCTAGGGGCAAATGCAGTGTGGATGTGGAGGCAAGCTAAGCAGCAAAAACTGGGGGTACAAGCTAAGGCATGGACTGGGGTGATGTCTAGGGGCAAAAGCAGTGTGGATGTGGAGGCAAGCTAAGCAGGGAAAAAGGTGGCTAGAGGCAAAGGGATGTCCAGAGGCAGAAGACAGCTGCATGACAGAAGCTAGACCTGAGCCAGCAAGGCCCAAGATGCCCTCTTTTCTAGCTTCCTTAGAAAAATTCCCCCATTGAGGCCACGTTCCTCGCTGGGGGAGATCATTTCTAAATGTATAGGTCGAGGACAAACTGAGTGTGGTTTACACACTTTGTAATGCGACTCCCCATCTCCCAGGCCTTTCATTCCAGGCTAAAGTACAGCACAACCCACCCACATGCCCAAGGCTTCAACGGCCTCATCTCAAAAATTCTGGCCCAGGAGATGTTGGGGTCCCAGCTTGTGGACACTCTGCCCTTTTTGGGCCTGCTGGCTACTGCGCCACCTCACTGTGCCGTCCACACCAGCACTTTTCCCCAAACATGAGGCGGTCCCTAAGTTCAGCGCTTTGCCCAAAAGATCCACGTGACCAGCTACGAATGGACAAGTGCATACGGACAGGGACGCTACCTTTCAATCTTGGCACAGTGGTTGAATGTACTTGAGGCATGGACCGGGTCGCAAAATGTGGTGGACTGACTTGTCTCCCCACACAACATTTCTGGGAGGAGGGCTGAAACACCACCCTCCTCCGCTGTTAAATTGACCCCAGCTACGAGCTGGAAACGCTGCAACACTGGTGTGGGGAGACGTCAGTGGGCCGTGCTGAAGCTCATCAGCTTGGGGGCCAGACAGCACACTGCCTACAAAGTGAGTCATGCCATCCTCGATGAGACGGCAATGTGGTTTTTGCCACTGCACCTGGGCCCAGGCATGTTGTCATGTGTGATAATGGCCGTAACCTGGGATCGGCTCTGTAGCTTGGCAGCCTGCAACATATTCCATGCCTGGGCCACGTTTTTAACTCATTGCTGCTAATCTTTTGAAAAAGGTACCCCAATGTTCCTGAGCTACTGGTGAAAGTGTGGCGCTTGTGCGGATAGTTTTTAAAGTCTATAGTTGCCGCTGCTAGCCTCTATGCACTCCTACAACGCCTGTACCTGCTGGAACAACGGCTGTTGTGCGACGTCTCCACACTGCTGGCACTAAACATATCATGTGTTGAGCAGAGTGTGTGAGCAGCACAGACCTTTGATGTAGTTCCAACTCCAAAACCCTCGGGTTCGTCAAAGTCAACTCCCTCAGTTGCTCAACCATGAGTGGCCATGGGTGGCAGACTTATGTGAAATCCCATCCCATCCATTGCACTGGACACGAAACATTAGCATGCGCTCAGCACAACTTCGGATATGGCAGCTGCGTTAAGCAGGGTGCAGGGTACAACACAGACCAGGCCTGAGCACAAGGAACAGGTGTTAGAAATACTGCAGCATCCGCCATTTCCTTCCAATTTTGGGGTTTTGGACCCGCCACCGACTTGTCTGGACCTAAGTGGGGATCATGAGACACAGTTGCCATCAGGGCAAGCTGTGGTCATGTGCGGTTTGCAGTAAGGGGCCAGTGCGCAATTGGAAGAGGAGTTGGTGGATGATGAGGCCACCAACCCCACATGGACAGGGGTGATGTCTAGGGGCTAAAGCAGTGTAGATGTAGAGGGAAGCTAAATCAACAAAAAACCTGGGTAGAAGCAAAGGCATAAACTGGGGTGATGTTTAGGGGCTAAAGCAGTGTAGATGTGGAGGGAAGCTAATTCAACAAAAAAAAACAGGGTAGAAGCAAAGGCATAAACTGGGGTGATGTTTAGGGGCTAAAGCAGTGTAGATGTGGAGGGAAGCTAATTCAACAAAAAAAACAGGGTAGAAGCAAAGGCATAAACTGGGGTGATGTTTAGGGGCTAAAGCAGTGTAGATGTGGAGGGAAGCTAATTCAACAAAAAAAACAGGGTAGAAGCAAAGGCATAAACTGGGGTGATGTTTAGGGGCTAAAGCAGTGTAGCTGTGGAGGGAAGCTAATTCAACAAAAAAAACAGGGTAGAAGCAAAGGCATAAATTGGGGTGATGTTTAGGGGTGAAAGCAGTGTAGATGTGGAGGGAAGCTAAGCAGCAAAAACAGTGGGTAGAAGCAAAGGCATGCAAAACTCTACCCTGTTGGAAGACTTATTCCTAGGTCTGGAACACGTTAATGGCCCCCCTGGACAAATTACTGCCACTCAGGGGCCTAGTGTCACCAGGAGGGACAAGTATAGGCGCATGTTGTGGGAATACCTGGCCGACACCAGCTCTGTCCTCTCCAATCCCTCTGTGCTCTACAGCCTACACTTATTTTCTCATCTTTTTTTCTGCACTGCACATCTCTTTCCTGCTTCCTTTGGGATCTTACAAGTGCTGGTCCACTTCCAAAGATGGTAATTTCACTAGACAGTGTAATGGGAGTAGCTGAGGGATCGCTGTCTTAACCACTTTTTGGCACAAAATTAACTTCCAAAGCCAAATATGGTGCAAGTATATGATGCAAGGACACCTACACACCTATCTCTGACACATTGGGGAGTTCACCCTCATGCGCCCTTTTGGCCTGCACCATCATGCGCCTCTTCCCAACCACTCCACATTTCCCAAGCTTTTCATTGCAGGCAGAAGTACAACACAACCCACCCCCATGCCCAAGCCTTTAACAGCCTCATCGATAAACTGCTGGCCCTGGAGATGTTGGTGTTTGTTTATGCTTCTGGAGACCCAGGCCTTCCGTCAGCAGATGGCAGCTGGGGCACCTCCCTATGCTGGGCCTAGCCGTTACTACTTCTCTTGGTGTGCTGTCCCTGCCTTGCGCCTTCATGTGTCCCATAACATCAGTCGGGCCCAGAGCTCTGCGCTTTGCTGCAAGGTCCACTTGACCACTGACACATGGACAAGCGCCTGTGGTCAGGGATGCTGCAGTGCTTATCTTTAATGACAGGCAGGGTGAATGTGGTGGAGTCTGGTCCCCGGTGCAAACTGGGGTGGCCTATCTCCTCTCCCAGGCCAAAATTCATGGCAGGAGTAGACTGAAACCCTACGATGCTGCAACCTCCACCCCAGCTACTAGCGGAAAACACTGTAACACTGGCGTGGGGAGATGTCAGCAGGCCGTGCTGAAACTGATCAGCTTGGGGAACAGACAGCACAGTGCCTCCGAGGTCAGGGATGCCATCCTGGCTGAGATGGCATTTTTTTTTCCCTGCTACACCTGGGGCCTGGCATTTTTGTGCCTGTGATAATGCCTGGAACCTGGTAGCAGATCTGGAGCTTGCCAGACTCAAACACGGTCCACGCATGGCCCACGTTTTCCAACTTGTTGGTGCCATGTTTCTTTGAAACCTACACCATTGTGCCTGATATACAGGTCAAAGTGGGGCCATTTTCGTAAGTGAGAACTAGCCTCTGCTAGGCAGAAAACATTCAGAGCACACTCCTCTCATCTTCGCACCATTGGCTGGCGGAGGAAGACGAGGGGGTTGGAGTGGCATCTGATGTCCCTGTCCCACACGAGGCTAGAGGGTGCACTTCAGTGCATCCCATTGCTTCACCACAAATGGTGTGAAGGGGAGTGGAAAATGGAGGAAATGGAGAGTGACCCTTACAGTTGGGGCCAGCAAAGGCATGCCAAGTAACACACTGGCACACATGGCTGACTTCATCTTGGGTTGCTTTTCAACACATATTTCACATCATGAAGAACAAATAATACTGGATTTTTACAAGCCTCGAACCCCGGTCTAGGTCTAATGTCTGTTCCTTTCTTATATTAGGGGAGAGGGAAAAAAAATTACTTCAGTGATACGTTTAGCGTACATAGACTGACTATTAATGTGTATCCCACTTAGTGTTGTTAGGGTTACACACCGTCACAACCTGGCTAAAGCTTCTATAGCTGTTAATAAAGTCAACATAACTTTACGGTATCCAAAAAGACAGCTGGTACCGACAGAGAGCAAGACAAATGTCAACCAAAGCTGTGATCTCTGAACACCCACAGTGACTTTGGCGTCATCATCATTATAAGGGAGCGGGTGGTAATAAATAACTTGGCAGTGCCTAAAACCCAAAAAGCTTATACAACTATATTTACATTAAGATACACAAATGACACTTTTCAGTAGCATGTCATGAGACAAGCTGATAAGATCTTCCTTTGTGCAGTGCTATTTGAAAGTTAAATGCTGCCTTTATTTTAATTCTGGAGAAGGTGCAGACATTAGATTTAGAACATGTTGTCTTCATTGTCCAAATCCTCTATATAGGTAACGTGTTTTTCGGGACGAGCTGTCTGGGAACGAGCTGGTGCAGCACTGACAACCTGGGTGAATATGGCAAGAGCCTGAGATGTAGGGTGAATGAATCCCCAAATTATTTGGGGAATTTCCACTCAGAAACTGGCACTATATACCAGTAGCAAAAATAGTGGGTGCACGTAACCCCAATATATTTTTTGAATTCCCAGTCAGACAATGGCACTATATAGCAGTAGCAAAAATTGTGGGTGCACATAACCCCAATATATTCTTTGAATTCCCAGTCAGACAATGGCACTATATACCAGTAGCAAAAATTGTGGGTTCACATAACCCCAATATATTCTTTGAATTCCCAGTGAGACAATGGCACTATATACCAGTAGCAAAAATTGTGGGTGCACGTAACCCCCATATATTCTTTGAATTCCCAGTCAGACAATGGCACTATATACCAGTAGCAAAAATTGTGGGTGCACATAACCCCAATATATTCTTTGAATTCCCAGTCAGACAATGGCACTATATACCAGTAGCAAAAATTGTGGGTGCACGTAACCCCCATATATTCTTTGAATTCCCAGTGAGACAATGGCACTATATACCAGTAGCAAAAATTGTGGGTGCACGTAACCCCCATATATTCTTTGAATTCCCAGTCAGACAATGGCACTATATACCAGTTGCAAAAATTGTGGGTGCACATAACCCCAATATATTCTTTGAATTCCCAGTGAGACAATGGCACTATATACCAGTAGCAAAAATTGTGGGTGCACGTAACCCCCATATATACTTTGAATTCCCAGTCAGAAACTGGCACTATATAGCAGTAGCAAAAATTGTGGGTGCACATAACCCCCATATATTCTTTGAATTCCCAGTGAGACAATGGCACTATATACCAGTAGCAAAAATTGTGGGTGCACGTAACCCCCATATATTCTTTGAATTCCCAGTCAGACAATGGCAATATACCAGTAGCAAAAATTGTGGGTGCACGTAACCCCCATATATTCTTTGAATTCCCAGTGAGACAATGGCACTATATACCAGTAGCAAAAATTGTGGGTGCACGTAACCCCAATATATTCTTTGAATTACCAGTCAGAAACTGGCACTATATAGCAGTAGCAAAAATTGTGGGTGCACATAACCCCAATATATTCTTTGAATTCCCAGTGAGACAATGGCACTATATACCAGTAGCAAAAATTGTGGGTGCACGTAACCCCAACATATTCTTTGAATTACCAGTCAGAAACTGGCACTATATAGCAGTAGCAAAAATTGTGGGTGCACATAACCCCAATATATTCTTTGAATTCCCAGTCAGACAATGGCACTATATACCAGTAGCAAAAATTGTGGGTGCACATAACCCCAATATATTCTTTAAATTCCCAGTCAGACAATGGCACTATATACCAGTAGCAAAAATTGTGGGTGCACGTAACCCCCATATATTCTTTGAATTCCCAGTCAGACAATGGCACTATATACAAGTAGCAAAAATTGTGGGTGCACATAACCCCAATATATTCTTTGAATTCCCAGTCAGACAATGGCACTATATACCAGTAGCAAAAATTGTGGGTGCACGTAACCCCCATATATTCTTTGAATTCCCAGTGAGACAATGGCACTATATACCAGTAGCAAAAATTGTGGGTGCACGTAACCCCAATATATTCTTTGAATTACCAGTCAGAAACTGGCACTATATAGCAGTAGCAAAAATTGTGGGTGCACGTAACCCCAATATATTCTTTGAATTACCAGTCAGACAATGGCACTATATACCAGTAGCAAAAATTGTGGGTACACATAACCCCAATATATTTTTGAATTCCCAGTGAGACAATGGCACTATATACCAGTAGCAAAAATTGTGGGTACACATAACCCCAATATATTCTTTGAATTCCCAGTGAGACAATGGCACTATATACCAGTAGCAAAAATTGTGAGTGCACGTAACCCCAATATATTCTTTGAATTCCCAGTGAGACAATGGCACTATATAGCAGTAGCAAAAATTGTGGGTGCACATAACCCCAATATATTCTTTGAATTCCCAGTCAGACAATGGCACTATATACCAGTAGCAAAAATTGTGGGTGCACATAACCCCAATATATTCTTTGAATTCCCAGTCAGACAATGGCACTATATAGCAGTAGCAAAAATTGTGGGTGCACATAACCCCAATATATTCTTTGAATTCCCAGTGAGACAATGGCACTATATACCAGTAGCAAAAATTGTGGGTGCACGTAACCCCCATATATTCTTTGAATTCCCAGTCAGACAATGGCACTATATACCAGTAGCAAAAATTGTAGGTGCACGTAACCCCCATATATTCTTTGAATTCCCAGTGAGACAATGGCACTATATACCAGTAGCAAAAATTGTGGGTGCACGTAACCCCAATCTATTCTTTGAATTACCAGTCAGAAACTGGCACTATATAGCAGTAGCAAAAAATGTGGGTGCACATAACCCCAATATATTCTTTGAATTCCCAGTGAGACAATGGCACTATACACCAGTAGCAAAAATTGTGGGTGCACATAACCCCAATATATTCTTTGAATTCCCAGTCAGACAATGGCACTATATACCAGTAGAAAAAATTGTGGGTGCACGTAACCCCCATATATTCTTTGAATTCCCAGTGAGACAATGGCACTATATACCAGTAGCAAAAATTGTGGGTGCACATAACCCCCATATATTCTTTGAATTCCCAGTCAGACAATGGCACTATATACCAGTAGCAAAAATTGTGGGTGCACATAACCCCAATATATTCTTTGAATTCCCAGTGAGACAATGGCAATATATACCAGTAGCAAAAATTGTGGGTGCACGTAACCCCCATATATTCTTTGAATTCCCAGTCAGACAATGGCACTATATACCAGTAGCAAAAATTGTGGGTGCACATAACCCCAATATATTCTTTGAATTACCAGTCAGACAATGGCACTATATACCAGTAGCAAAAATTGTGAGTACACATAACCCCAATATATTCTTTGAATTCCCAGTGAGACAATGGCACTATATACCAGTAGCAAAAATTGTGGGTACACATAACCCCAATATATTCTTTGAATTCCCAGTGAGACAATGGCACTATATACCAGTAGCAAAAATTGTGAGTGCACGTAACCCCAATATATTCTTTGAATTCCCAGTGAGACAATGGCACTATATACCAGTAGCAAAAATTGTGGGTGCACGTAACCCCAATATATTCTTTGAATTACCAGTCAGAAACTGGCACTATATAGCAGTAGCAAAAATTGTGGGTGCACATAACCCCAATATATTCTTTGAATTCCCAGTCAGACAATGGCACTATATACCAGTAGCAAAAATTGTGGGTGCACATAACCCCAATATATTCTTTGAATTCCCAGTCAGACAATGGCACTATATACCAGTAGCAAAAATTGTGGGTGCACGTAACCCCAATATATTCTTTGAATTCCCAGTCAGACAATGGCACTATATACCAGTAGCAAAAATTGTGGGTGCACATAACCCCAATATATTCTTTGAATTCCCAGTGAGACAATGGCACTATATACCAGTAGCAAAAATTGTGGGTGCACGTAACCCCAATATATTCTTTGAATTACCAGTCAGAAACTGGCACTATATAGCAGTAGCAAAAATTATGGGTGCACATAACCCCAATATATTCTTTGAATTCACAGTGAGACAATCACACTATATACCAGTAGCAAAAATTGTGGGTGCACGTAACCCCCATATATTCTTTGAATTCCCAGTCAGACAATGGCACTATATACCAGTAGCAAAAATTGTAGGTGCACGTAACCCCCATATATTCTTTGAATTCCCAGTGAGACAATGGCACTATATACCAGTAGCAAAAATTGTGGGTGCACGTAACCCCAATATATTCTTTGAATTACCAGTCAGAAACTGGCACTATATAGCAGTAGCAAAAATTGTGGGTGCACATAACCCCAATATATTCTTTGAATTCCCAGTCAGACAATGGCACTATATACCAGTAGCAAAAATTGTGGGTGCACATAACCCCAATATATTCTTTGAATTCCCAGTGAGACAATGGCACTATATACCAGTAGCAAAAATTGTGGGTACACATAACCCCAATATATTCTTTGAATTCCCAGTGAGACAATGGCACTATATACCAGTAGCAAAAATTGTGAGTGCACGTAACCCCAATATATTCTTTGAATTCCCAGTGAGACAATGGCACTATATACCAGTAGCAAAAATTGTGGGTGCACGTAACCCCAATATATTCTTTGAATTACCAGTCAGAAACTGGCACTATATAGCAGTAGCAAAAATTGTGGGTGCACATAACCCCAATATATTCTTTGAATTCCCAGTCAGACAATGGCACTATATACCAGTAGCAAAAATTGTGGGTGCACGTAACCCCCATATATTCTTTGAATTCCCAGTGAGACAATGGCACTATATACCAGTAGCAAAAATTGTGGGTGCACATAACCCCAATATATTCTTTGAATTCCCAGTGAGACAATGGCACTATATACCAGTAGCAAAAATTGTGGGTGCACGTAACCCCAATATATTCTTTGAATTACCAGTCAGAAACTGGCACTATATAGCAGTAGCAAAAATTGTGGGTGCACATAACCCCAATATATTCTTTGAATTCCCAGTCAGACAATGGCACTATATACCAGTAGCAAAAATTGTGGGTGCACGTAACCCCCATATATTCTTTGAATTCCCAGTGAGACAATGGCACTATATACCAGTAGCAAAAATTGTGGGTGCACGTAACCCCAATATATACTTTGAATTACCAGTCAGAAACTGGCACTATATAGCAATAGCAAAAATTGTGGGTGCACGTAACCCCAATATATTCTTTGAATTACCAGTCAGACAATGGCACTATATACCAGTAGCAAAAATTGTGGGTACACATAACCCCAATATATTCTTTGAATTCCCAGTGAGACAATGGCACTATATACCAGTAGCAAAAATTGTGGGTACACATAACTGCAATATATATTCTTTGAATTCCCAGTGAGACAATGGCACTATATACCAGTAGCAAAAATTGTGAGTGCACGTAACCCCAATATATTCTTTGAATTCCCAGTGAGACAATGGCACTATATAGCAGTAGCAAAAATTGTGGGTGCACATAACCCCAATATATTCTTTGAATTCCCAGTCAGAAAATGGCACTATATACCAGTAGCAAAAATTGTGGGTGCACATAACCCCAATATATTCTTTGAATTCCCAGTCAGACAATGGCACTATATACCAGTAGCAAAAATTGTGGGTGCACGTAACCCCCATATATTCTTTGAATTCCCAGTCAGACAATGGCACTATATACCAGTAGCAAAAATTGTGAGTGCACGTAACTCCAATATATTCTTTGAATTCCCAGTGAGACAATGGCACTATATAGCAGTAGCAAAAATTGTGGGTGCACATAACCCCAATATATTCTTTGAATTCCCAGTCAGACAATGGCACTATATACCAGTAGCAAAAATTGTGGGTGCACATAACCCCAATATATTCTTTGAATTCCCAGTGAGACAATGGCACTATATACCAGTAGCAAAAATTTTGGGTGCACGTAACCCCAATATATTCTTTGAATTACCAGTCAGAAACTGGCACTATATAGCAGTAGCAAAAATTGTGGGTGCACATAACCCCAATATATTCTTTGAATTCCCAGTGAGACAATGGCACTATATACCAGTAGCAAAAATTGTGGGTGCACGTAAACCCCATATATTCTTTGAATTCCCAGTCAGACAATGGCACTATATACCAGTAGCAAAAATTGTAGGTGCACGTAACCCCCATATATTCTTTGAATTCCCAGTGAGACAATGGCACTATATACCAGTAGCAAAAATTGTGGGTGCACGTAACCCCAATATATTCTTTGAATTACCAGTCAGAAACTGGCACTATATAGCAGTAGCAAAAATTGTGGGTGCACATAACCCCAATATATTCTTTGAATTCCCAGTCAGACAATGGCACTATATACCAGTAGCAAAAATTGTGGGTGCACGTAACCCCCATATATTCTTTGAATTCCCAGTGAGACAATGGCACTATATACCAGTAGCAAAAATTGTGGGTGCACGTAACCCCAATATATTCTTTGAATTACCAGTCAGAAACTGGCACTATATAGCAGTAGCAAAAATTGTGGGTGCACGTAACCCCAATATATTCTTTGAATTACCAGTCAGACAATGGCACTATATACCAGTAGCAAAAATTGTGGGTACACATAACCCCAATATATTCTTTGAATTCCCAGTGAGACAATGGCGCTATATACCAGTAGCAAAAATTGTGGGTACACATAACCCCAATATATTCTTTGAATTCCCAGTGAGAAAATGGCGCTATATACCAGTAGCAAAAATTGTGAGTGCACGTAACCCCAATATATTCTTTGAATTCCCAGTGAGACAATGGCACTATATAGCAGTAGCAAAAATTGTGGGTGCACATAACCCCAATATATTCTTTGAATTCCCAGTCAGACAATGGCATTATATACCAGTAGCAAAAATTGTGGGTGCACATAACCCCAATATATTCTTTGAATTCCCAGTCAGACAATGGCACTATATACCAGTAGCAAAAATTGTGGGTGCACGTAACCCCCATATATTCTTTGAATTCCCAGTCAGACAATGGCACTATATACCAGTAGCAAAAATTGTGGGTGCACATAACCCCAATATATTCTTTGAATTCCCAGTGAGACAATGGCACTATATACCAGTAGCAAAAATTGTGGGTGCACGTAACCCCCATATATTCTTTGAATTCCCAGTCAGACAATGGCACTATATACCAGTAGCAAAAATTGTAGGTGCACGTAACCCCTATATATTCTTTGAATTCCCAGTGAGACAATGGCACTATATACCAGTAGCCAAAGTTGTGGGTGCACGTAACCCCAATATATTCTTTGAATTACCAGACAGAAACTGGCACTATATAGCAGTAGCAAAAATTGTGGGTGCACATAACCCCAATATATTCTTTGAATTCCCAGTCAGACAATGGCACTATATACCAGTAGCAAAAATTGTGGGTGCACATAACCCCAATATATTCTTTAAATTCCCAGTCAGACAATGGCACTATATACCAGTAGCAAAAATTGTGGGTGCACGTAACCCCCATATATTCTTTGAATTCCCAGTCAGACAATGGCACTATATACCAGTAGCAAAAATTGTGGGTGCACATAACCCCAATATATTCTTTGAATTCCCAGTGAGACAATGGCACTATATACCAGTAGCAAAAATTGTGGGTGCACGTAACCCCAATATATTCTTTGAATTACCAGTCAGAAACTGGCACTATATAGCAGTAGCAAAAATTGTGGGTGCACATAACCCCAATATATTCTTTGAATTCCCAGTGAGACAATGGCACTATATACCAGTAGCAAAAATTGTGGGTGCACGTAACCCCAATATATTCTTTGAATTACCAGTCAGAAACTAGCACTATATAGCAGTAGCAAAAATTGTGGGTGCACGTAACCCCAATATATTCTTTGAATTACCAGTCAGACAATGGCACTATATACCAGTAGCAAAAATTGTGGGTACACATAACCCCAATATATTTTTTGAATTCCCAGTGAGACAATGGCACTATATACCAGTAGCAAAAATTGTGGGTACACATAACCCCAATATATTCTTTGAATTCCCAGTGAGACAATGGCACTATATACCAGTAGCAAAAATTGTGAGTGCATGTAACCCCAATATATTCTTTGAATTCCCAGTGAGACAATGGCACTATATAGCAGTAGCAAAAATTGTGGGTGCACATAACCCCAATATATTCTTTGAATTCCCAGTCAGACAATGGCACTATATACCAGTAGCAAAAATTGTGGGTGCACGTAACCCCAATATATTCTTTGAATTCCCAGTCAGACAATGGCACTATATACCAGTAGCAAAAATTGTAGGTGCACGTAACCCCCATATATTCTTTGAATTCCCAGTCAGACAATGGCACTATATACCAGTAGCAAAAATTGTGAGTGCACGTAACCCCAATATATTCTTTGAATTCCCAGTGAGACAATGGCACTATATAGCAGTAGCAAAAATTGTGGGTGCACATAACCCCAATATATTCTTTGAATTCCCAGTCATACAATGGCACTATATACCAGTAGCAAAAATTGTGGGTGCACATAACCCCAATATATTCTTTGAATTCCCAGTGAGACAATGGCACTATATACCAGTAGCAAAAATTGTGGGTGCACGTAACCCCAATATATTCTTTGAATTACCAGTCAGAAACTGGCACTATATAGCAGTAGCAAAAATTGTGGGTGCACATAACCCCAATATATTCTTTGAATTCCCAGTGAGACAATGGCACTATATACCAGTAGCAAAAATTGTGGGTGCACGTAACCCCCATATATTCTTTGAATTCCCAGTCAGACAATGGCACTATATACCAGTAGCAAAAATTGTAGGTGCACGTAACCCCCATATATTCTTTGAATTACCAGTGAGACAATGGCACTATATACCAGTAGCAAAAATTGTGGGTGCACGTAACCCCAATATATTCTTTGAATTACCAGTCAGAAACTGGCACTATATAGCAGTAGCAAAAATTGTGGGTGCACATAACCCCAATATATTCTTTGAATTCCCAGTCAGACAATGGCACTATATACCAGTAGCAAAAATTGTGGGTGCACGTAACCCCCATATATTCTTTGAATTCCCAGTGAGACAATGGCACTATATACCAGTAGTAAAAATTGTGGGTGCACGTAACCCCAATATATTCTTTGAATTACCAGTCAGAAACTGGCACTATATAGCAGTAGCAAAAATTGTGGGTGCACGTAACCCCAATATATTCTTTAAATTACCAGTCAGACAATGGCACTATATACCAGTAGCAAAAATTGTGGGTACACATAACCCCAATATATTCTTTGAATTACCAGTCAGAAACTGGCACTATATAGCAGTAGCAAAAATTGTGGGTGCACATAACCCCAATATATTCTTTGAATTCCCAGTGAGACAATGGCACTATATACCAGTAGCAAAAATTGTGGGTGCACGTAACCCCCATATATTCTTTGAATTCCCAGTCAGACAATGGCACTATATACCAGTAGCAAAAATTGTAGGTGCACGTAACCCCCATATATTCTTTGAATTCCCAGTGAGACAATGGCACTATATACCAGTAGCAAAAATTGTGGGTGCACGTAACCCCAATATATTCTTTGAATTCCCAGTCAGACAATGGCACTATATACCAGTAGGAAAAATTGTGGGTGCACGTAACCCCCATATATTCTTTGAATTCCCAGTCAGACAATGGCACTATATACCAGTAGCAAAAATTGTAGGTGCACGTAACCCCCATATATTCTTTGAATTCCCAGTGAGACAATGGCACTATATACCAGTAGCAAAAATTGTGGGTGCACATAACCCCAATATATTCTTTGAATTCCCAGTCAGACAATGGCACTTTATACCAGTAGCAAAAATTGTGGGTGCACGTAACCCCCATATATTCTTTGAATTCCCAGTGAGACAATGGCACTATATACCAGTAGCAAAAATTGTGGGTGCACGTAACCCCAATATATTCTTTGAATTACCAGTCAGAAACTGGCACTATATAGCAGTAGCAAAAATTGTGGGTGCACGTAACCCCAATATATTCTTTGAATTACCAGTCAGACAATGGCACTATATACCAGTAGCAAAAATTGTGGGTACACATAACCCCAATATATTCTTTGAATTCCCAGTGAGACAATGGCACTATATACCAGTAGCAAAAATTGTGGGTGCACGTAACCCCCATATATTCTTTGAATTCCCAGTCAGACAATGGCACTATATACCAGTAGCAAAAATTGTAGGTGCACGTAACCCCCATATATTCTTTGAATTCCCAGTGAGACAATGGCACTATATACCAGTAGCAAAAATTGTGGGTGCACGTAACCCCAATATATTCTTTGAATTCCCAGTCAGACAATGGCACTATATACCAGTAGCAAAAATTGTGGGTGCACGTAACCCCCATATATTCTTTGAATTCCCAGTCAGACAATGGCACTATATACCAGTAGCAAAAATTGTAGGTGCACGTAACCCCCATATATTCTTTGAATTCCCAGTGAGACAATGGCACTATATACCAGTAGCAAAAATTGTGGGTGCACATAACCCCAATATATTCTTTGAATTCCCAGTCAGACAATGGCACTATATACCAGTAGCAAAAATTGTGGGTGCACGTAAACCCCATATATTCTTTGAATTCCCAGTGAGACAATGGCACTATATACCAGTAGCAAAAATTGTGGGTGCACGTAACCCCAATATATTCTTTGAATTACCAGTCAGAAACTGGCACTATATAGCAGTAGCAAAAATTGTGGGTGCACGTAACCCCAATATATTCTTTGAATTACCAGTCAGACAATGGCACTATATACCAGTAGCAAAAATTGTGGGTACACATAACCCCAATATATTCTTTGAATTACCAGTGAGACGATGGCACTATATACCAGTAGCAAAAATTGTGGGTACACATAACCCCAATATATTCTTTGAATTCCCAGTGAGACAATGGCACTATATACCAGTAGCAAAAATTGTGAGTGCACGTAACCCCAATATATTCTTTGAATTCCCAGTGAGACAATGGCACTATATAGCAGTAGCAAAAATTGTGGGTGCACATAACCCCAATATATTCTTTGAATTCCCAGTCAGACAATGGCACTATATACCAGTAGCAAAAATTGTGGGTGCACATAACCCCAATATATTCTTTGAATTCCCAGTCAGACAATGGCACTATATACCAGTAGCAAAAATTGTGGGTGCACGTAACCCCCATATATTCTTTGATTTCCCAGTGAGACAATGGCACTATATACCAGTAGCAAAAATTGTGGGTGCACGTAACCCCAATATATTCTTTGAATTACCAGTCAGAAACTGGCACTATATAGCAGTAGCAAAAATTGTGGGTGCACGTAACCCCAATATATTCTTTGAATTACCAGTCAGACAATGGCACTATATACCAGTAGCAAAAATTGTGGGTACACATAACCCCAATATATTCTTTGAATTACCAGTCAGAAACTGGCACTATATAGCAGTAGCAAAAATTGTGGGTGCACATAACCCCAATATATTCTTTGAATTCCCAGTGAGACAATGGCACTATATATCAGTAGCAAAAATTGTGGGTGCACGTAACCCCCATATATTCTTTGAATTCCCAGTCAGACAATGGCACTATATACCAGTAGCAAAAATTGTAGGTGCACGTAACCCCCATATATTCTTTGAATTTCCAGTGAGACAATGGCACTATATACCAGTAGTAAAAATTGTGGGTGCACGTAACCCCAATATATTCTTTGAATTACCAGTCAGAAACTGGCACTATATAGCAGTAGCAAAAATTGTGGGTGCACATAACCCCAATATATTCTTTGAATTCCCAGTCAGACAATGGCACTATATACCAGTAGCAAAAATTGTGGGTGCACGTAACCCCCATATATTCTTTGAATTCCCAGTGAGACAATGGCACTATATACCAGTAGCAAAAATTGTGGGTGCACGTAACCCCAATATATTCTTTGAATTACCAGTCAGAAACTGGCACTATATAGCAGTAGCAAAAATTGTGGGTGCACGTAACCCCAATATATTCTTTGAATTACCAGTCAGACAATGGCACTATATACCAGTAGCAAAAATTGTGGGTACACATAACCCCAATATATTCTTTGAATTCCCAGTGAGACAATGGCACTATATACCAGTAGCAAAAATTGTGAGTGCACGTAACCCCAATATATTCTTTGAATTCCCATTGAGACAATGGTACTATATAGCAGTAGCAAAAATTGTGGGTGCACATAACCCCAATATATTCTTTGAATTCCCAGTCAGACAATGGCACTATATACCAGTAGCAAAAATTGTGGGTGCACGTAACCCCAATATATTCTTTGAATTCCCAGTCAGACAATGGCACTATATACCAGTAGCAAAAATTGTGGGTGCACGTAACCCCCATATATTCTTTGAATTCCCAGTCAGACAATGGCACTATATACCAGTAGCAAAAATTGTGGGTGCACATAACCCCAATATATTCTTTGAATTCCCAGTGAGACAATGGCACTATATACCAGTAGCAAAAATTGTGGGTGCACGTAACCCCAATATATTCTTTGAATTACCAGTCAGAAACTGGCACTATATAGCAGTAGCAAAAATTGTGGGTGCACATAACCCCAATATATTCTTTGAATTCCCAGTGAGACAATGGCACTATATACCAGTAGCAAAAATTGTGGGTGCACGTAACCCCCATATATTCTTTGAATTCCCAGTCAGACAATGGCACTATATACTAGTAGCAAAAATTGTAGGTGCAAGTAACCCCCATATATTCTTTGAATTCCCAGTGAGACAATGGCACTATATACCAGTAGCAAAAATTGTGGGTGCACGTAACCCCAATATATTCTTTGAATTACCAGTCAGAAACTGGCACTATATAGCAGTAGCAAAAATTGTGGGTGCACGTAACCCCAATATATTCTTTGAATTACCAGTCAGAAACTGGCACTATATAGCAGTAGCAAAAATTGTGGGTGCACATAACCCCAATATATTCTTTAAATTCCCAGTCAGACAATGGCAATATATACCAGTAGCAAAAATTGTGGGTGCACATAACCCCAATATATTCTTTGAATTCCCAGTGAGACAATGGCACTATATACCAGTAGCAAAAATTGTGGGTGCACGTAACCCCAATATATTCTTTGAATTACCAGTCAGAAACTGGCACTATATAGCAGTAGCAAAAATTGTGGGTGCACATAACCCCAATATATTCTTTGAATTCCCAGTGAGACAATGGCACTATATACCAGTAGCAAAAATTGTGGGTGCACGTAACCCCCATATATTCTTTGAATTCCCAGTCAGTCAATGGCACTATATACCAGTAGCAAAAATTGTAGGTGCACGTAACCCCCATATATTCTTTGAATTCCCAGTGAGACAATGGCACTATATACCAGTAGCAAAAATTGTGGGTGCACGTAACCCCAATATATTCTTTGAATTACCAGTCAGAAACTGGCACTATATAGCAGTAGCAAAAATTGTGGGTGCATGTAACCCCAATATATTCTTTGAATTCCCAGTGAGACAATGGCACTATATACCAGTAGCAAAAATTGTGAGTGCACGTAACCCCAATATATTCTTTGAATTCCCAGTGAGACAATGGCACTATATACCAGTAGCAAACATTGTGGGTGCACGTAACCCCAATATATTCTTTGAATTACCAGTCAGAAACTGGCACTATATAGCAGTAGCAAGAATTGTGGGTGCACATAACCCCAATATATTCTTTGAATTCCCAGTCAGACAATGGCACTATATACCAGTAGCAAAAATTGTGGGTGCACATAACCCCAATATATTCTTTGAATTCCCAGTCAGACAATGGCACTATATACCAGTAGCAAAAATTGTGGGTGCACGTAACCCCAATATATTCTTTGAATTCCCAGTCAGACAATGGCACTATATACCAGTAGCAAAAATTGTGGGTGCACATAACCCCAATATATTCTTTGAATTCCCAGTGAGACAATGGCACTATATACCAGTAGCAAAAATTGTGGGTGCACGTAACCCCAATATATTCTTTGAATTACCAGTCAGAAACTGGCACTATATAGCAGTAGCAAAAATTGTGGGTGCACGTAACCCCAATATATTCTTTGAATTACCAGTCAGACAATGGCACTATATACCAGTAGCAAAAATTGTGGGTACACATAACCCCAATATATTCTTTGAATTCCCAGTGAGACAATGGCGCTATATACCAGTAGCAAAAATTGTGGGTACACATAACCCCAATATATTCTTTGAATTCCCAGTGAGAAAATGGCACTATATACCAGTAGCAAAAATTGTGAGTGCACGTAACCCCAATATATTCTTTGAATTCCCAGTGAGACAATGGCACTATATAGCAGTAGCAAAAATTGTGGGTGCACATAACCCCAATATATTCTTTGAATTCCCAGTCAGACAATGGCATTATATACCAGTAGCAAAAATTGTGGGTGCACATAACCCCAATATATTCTTTGAATTCCCAGTCAGACAATGGCACTATATACCAGTAGCAAAAATTGTGGGTGCACGTAACCCCCATATATTCTTTGAATTCCCAGTCAGACAATGGCACTATATACCAGTAGCAAAAATTGTGGGTGCACATAACCCCAATATATTCTTTGAATTCCCAGTGAGACAATGGCACTATATACCAGTAGCAAAAATTGTGGGTGCACGTAACCCCCATATATTCTTTGAATTCCCAGTCAGACAATGGCACTATATACCGGTAGCAAAAATTGTAGGTGCACGTAACCCCCATATATTCTTTGAATTCCCAGTGAGACAATGGCACTATATACCAGTAGCCAAAATTGTGGGTGCACGTAACCCCAATATATTCTTTGAATTACCAGACAGAAACTGGCACTATATAGCAGTAGCAAAAATTGTGGGTGCACATAACCCCAATATATTCTTTGAATTCCCAGTCAGACAATGGCACTATATACCAGTAGCAAAAATTGTGGGTGCACATAACCCCAATATATTCTTTAAATTCCCAGTCAGACAATGGCACTATATACCAGTAGCAAAAATTGTGGGCGCACGTAACCCCCATATATTCTTTGAATTCCCAGTCAGACAATGGCACTATATACCAGTAGCAAAAATTGTGGGTGCACATAACCCCAATATATTCTTTGAATTCCCAGTGAGACAATGGCACTATATACCAGTAGCAAAAATTGTGGGTGCACGTAACCCCAATATATTCTTTGAATTACCAGTCAGAAACTGGCACTATATAGCAGTAGCAAAAATTGTGGGTGCACATAACCCCAATATATTCTTTGAATTCCCAGTGAGACAATGGCACTATATACCAGTAGCAAAAATTGTGGGTGCACGTAACCCCAATATATTCTTTGAATTACCAGTCAGAAACTAGCACTATATAGCAGTAGCAAAAATTGTGGGTGCACGTAACCCCAATATATTCTTTGAATTACCAGTCAGACAATGGCACTATATACCAGTAGCAAAAATTGTGGGTACACATAACCCCAATATATTCTTTGAATTCCCAGTGAGACAATGGCACTATATACCAGTAGCAAAAATTGTGGGTACACATAACCCCAATATATTCTTTGAATTCCCAGTGAGACAATGGCACTATATACCAGTAGCAAAAATTGTGAGTGCACGTAACCCCAATATATTCTTTGAATTCCCAGTGAGACAATGGCACTATATAGCAGTAGCAAAAATTGTGGGTGCACATAACCCCAATATATTCTTTGAATTCCCAGTCAGACAATGGCACTATATACCAGTAGCAAAAATTGTGGGTGCACGTAACCCCAATATATTCTTTGAATTCCCAGTCAGACAATGGCACTATATACCAGTAGCAAAAATTGTAGGTGCACGTAACCCCCATATATTCTTTGAATTCCCAGTCAGACAATGGCACTATATACCAGTAGCAAAAATTGTGAGTGCACGTAACCCCAATATATTCTTTGAATTCCCAGTGAGACAATGGCACTATATAGCAGTAGCAAAAATTGTGGGTGCACATAACCCCAATATATTCTTTGAATTCCCAGTCATACAATGGCACTATATACCAGTAGCAAAAATTGTGGGTGCTCATAACCCCAATATATTCTTTGAATTCCCAGTGAGACAATGGCACTATATACCAGTAGCAAAAATTGTGGGTGCACGTAACCCCAATATATTCTTTGAATTACCAGTCAGAAACTGGCACTATATAGCAGTAGCAAAAATTGTGGGTGCACATAACCCCAATATATTCTTTGAATTCCCAGTGAGACAATGGCACTATATACCAGTAGCAAAAATTGTGGGTGCACGTAACCCCCATATATTCTTTGAATTCCCAGTCAGACAATGGCACTATATACCAGTAGCAAAAATTGTAGGTGCACGTAACCCCCATATATTCTTTGAATTACCAGTGAGACAATGGCACTATATACCAGTAGCAAAAATTGTGGGTGCACGTAACCCCAATATATTCTTTGAATTCCCAGTCAGACAATGGCACTATATACCAGTAGGAAAAATTGTGGGTGCACGTAACCCCCATATATTCTTTGAATTCCCAGTCAGACAATGGCACTATATACCAGTAGCAAAAATTGTAGGTGCACGTAACCCCCATATATTCTTTGAATTCCCAGTGAGACAATGGCACTATATACCAGTAGCAAAAATTGTGGGTGCACATAACCCCAATATATTCTTTGAATTCCCAGTCAGACAATGGCACTATATACCAGTAGCAAAAATTGTGGGTGCACGTAACCCCCATATATTCTTTGAATTCCCAGTGAGACAATGGCACTATATACCAGTAGCAAAAATTGTGGGTGCACGTAACCCCAATATATTCTTTGAATTACCAGTCAGAAACTGGCACTATATAGCAGTAGCAAAAATTGTGGGTGCACGTAACCCCAATATATTCTTTGAATTACCAGTCAGACAATGGCACTATATACCAGTAGCAAAAATTGTGGGTACACATAACCCCAATATATTCTTTGAATTCCCAGTGAGACAATGGCACTATATACCAGTAGCAAAAATTGTGGGTGCACGTAACCCCCATATATTCTTTGAATTCCCAGTCAGACAATGGCACTATATACCAGTAGCAAAAATTGTAGGTGCACGTAACCCCCATATATTCTTTGAATTCCCAGTGAGACAATGGCACTATATACCAGTAGCAAAAATTGTGGGTGCACGTAACCCCAATATATTCTTTGAATTCCCAGTCAGACAATGGCACTATATACCAGTAGCAAAAATTGTGGGTGCACGTAACCCCCATATATTCTTTGAATTCCCAGTCAGACAATGGCACTATATACCAGTAGCAAAAATTGTAGGTGCACGTAACCCCCATATATTCTTTGAATTCCCAGTGAGACAATGGCACTATATACCAGTAGCAAAAATTGTGGGTGCACATAACCCCAATATATTCTTTGAATTCCCAGTCAGACAATGGCACTATATACCAGTAGCAAAAATTGTGGGTGCACGTAAACCCCATATATTCTTTGAATTCCCAGTGAGACAATGGCACTATATACCAGTAGCAAAAATTGTGGGTGCACGTAACCCCAATATATTCTTTGAATTACCAGTCAGAAACTGGCACTATATAGCAGTAGCAAAAATTGTGGGTGCACGTAACCCCAATATATTCTTTGAATTACCAGTCAGACAATGGCACTATATACCAGTAGCAAAAATTGTGGGTACACATAACCCCAATATATTCTTTGAATTACCAGTGAGACGATGGCACTATATACCAGTAGCAAAAATTGTGGGTACACATAACCCCAATATATTCTTTGAATTCCCAGTGAGACAATGGCACTATATACCAGTAGCAAAAATTGTGAGTGCACGTAACCCCAATATATTCTTTGAATTCCCAGTGAGACAATGGCACTATATAGCAGTAGCAAAAATTGTGGGTGCACATAACCCCAATATATTCTTTGAATTCCCAGTCAGACAATGGCACTATATACCAGTAGCAAAAATTGTGGGTGCACATAACCCCAATATATTCTTTGAATTCCCAGTCAGACAATGGCACTATATACCAGTAGCAAAAATTGTGGGTGCACGTAACCCCCATATATTCTTTGATTTCCCAGTGAGACAATGGCACTATATACCAGTAGCAAAAATTGTGGGTGCACGTAACCCCAATATATTCTTTGAATTACCAGTCAGAAACTGGCACTATATAGCAGTAGCAAAAATTGTGGGTGCACGTAACCCCAATATATTCTTTGAATTACCAGTCAGACAATGGCACTATATACCAGTAGCAAAAATTGTGGGTACACATAACCCCAATATATTCTTTGAATTACCAGTCAGAAACTGGCACTATATAGCAGTAGCAAAAATTGTGGGTGCACATAACCCCAATATATTCTTTGAATTCCCAGTGAGACAATGGCACTATATATCAGTAGCAAAAATTGTGGGTGCACGTAACCCCCATATATTCTTTGAATTCCCAATCAGACAATGGCACTATATACCAGTAGCAAAAATTGTAGGTGCACGTAACCCCCATATATTCTTTGAATTTCCAGTGAGACAATGGCACTATATACCAGTAGTAAAAATTGTGGGTGCACGTAACCCCAATATATTCTTTGAATTACCAGTCAGAAACTGGCACTATATAGCAGTAGCAAAAATTGTGGGTGCACATAACCCCAATATATTCTTTGAATTCCCAGTCAGACAATGGCACTATATACCAGTAGCAAAAATTGTGGGTGCACGTAACCCCCATATATTCTTTGAATTCCCAGTGAGACAATGGCACTATATACCAGTAGCAAAAATTGTGGGTGCACGTAACCCCAATATATTCTTTGAATTACCAGTCAGAAACTGGCACTATATAGCAGTAGCAAAAATTGTGGGTGCACGTAACCCCAATATATTCTTTGAATTACCAGTCAGACAATGGCACTATATACCAGTAGCAAAAATTGTGGGTACACATAACCCCAATATATTCTTTGAATTCCCAGTGAGACAATGGCACTATATACCAGTAGCAAAAATTGTGAGTGCACGTAACCCCAATATATTCTTTGAATTCCCATTGAGACAATGGTACTATATAGCAGTAGCAAAAATTGTGGGTGCACATAACCCCAATATATTCTTTGAATTCCCAGTCAGACAATGGCACTATATACCAGTAGCAAAAATTGTGGGTGCACGTAACCCCAATATATTCTTTGAATTCCCAGTCAGACAATGGCACTATATACCAGTAGCAAAAATTGTGGGTGCACGTAACCCCCATATATTCTTTGAATTCCCAGTCAGACAATGGCACTATATACCAGTAGCAAAAATTGTGGGTGCACATAACCCCAATATATTCTTTGAATTCCCAGTGAGACAATGGCACTATATACCAGTAGCAAAAATTGTGGGTGCACGTAACCCCAATATATTCTTTGAATTACCAGTCAGAAACTGGCACTATATAGCAGTAGCAAAAATTGTGGGTGCACATAACCCCAATATATTCTTTGAATTCCCAGTGAGACAATGGCACTATATACCAGTAGCAAAAATTGTGGGTGCACGTAACCCCCATATATTCTTTGAATTCCCAGTCAGACAATGGCACTATATACTAGTAGCAAAAATTGTAGGTGCAAGTAACCCCCATATATTCTTTGAATTCCCAGTGAGACAATGGCACTATATACCAGTAGCAAAAATTGTGGGTGCACGTAACCCCAATATATTCTTTGAATTACCAGTCAGAAACTGGCACTATATAGCAGTAGCAAAAATTGTGGGTGCACGTAACCCCAATATATTCTTTGAATTACCAGTCAGAAACTGGCACTATATAGCAGTAGCAAAAATTGTGGGTGCACATAACCCCAATATATTCTTTAAATTCCCAGTCAGACAATGGCAATATATACCAGTAGCAAAAATTGTGGGTGCACATAACCCCAATATATTCTTTGAATTCCCAGTGAGACAATGGCACTATATACCAGTAGCAAAAATTGTGGGTGCACGTAACCCCAATATATTCTTTGAATTACCAGTCAGAAACTGGCACTATATAGCAGTAGCAAAAATTGTGGGTGCACATAACCCCAATATATTCTTTGAATTCCCAGTGAGACAATGGCACTATATACCAGTAGCAAAAATTGTGGGTGCACGTAACCCCCATATATTCTTTGAATTCCAAGTCAGTCAATGGCACTATATACCAGTAGCAAAAATTGTAGGTGCACGTAACCCCCATATATTCTTTGAATTCCCAGTGAGACAATGGCACTATATACCAGTAGCAAAAATTGTGGGTGCACGTAACCCCAATATATTCTTTGAATTACCAGTCAGAAACTGGCACTATATAGCAGTAGCAAAAATTGTGGGTGCATGTAACCCCAATATATTCTTTGAATTCCCAGTGAGACAATGGCACTATATACCAGTAGCAAAAATTGTGAGTGCACGTAACCCCAATATATTCTTTGAATTCCCAGTGAGACAATGGCACTATATACCAGTAGCAAACATTGTGGGTGCACGTAACCCCAATATATTCTTTGAATTACCAGTCAGAAACTGGCACTATATAGCAGTAGCAAGAATTGTGGGTGCACATAACCCCAATATATTCTTTGAATTCCCAGTCAGACAATGGCACTATATACCAGTAGCAAAAATTGTGGGTGCACATAACCCCAATATATTCTTTGAATTCCCAGTCAGACAATGGCACTATATACCAGTAGCAAAAATTGTGGGTGCACGTAACCCCAATATATTCTTTGAATTCCCAGTCAGACAATGGCACTATATACCAGTAGCAAAAATTGTGGGTGCACATAACCCCAATATATTCTTTGAATTCCCAGTGAGACAATGGCACTATATACCAGTAGCAAAAATTGTGGGTGCACGTAACCCCAATATATTCTTTGAATTACCAGTCAGAAACTGGCACTATATAGCAGTAGCAAAAATTGTGGGTGCACGTAACCCCAATATATTCTTTGAATTACCAGTCAGACAATGGCACTATATACCAGTAGCAAAAATTGTGGGTACACATAACCCCAATATATTCTTTGAATTCCCAGTGAGACAATGGCGCTATATACCAGTAGCAAAAATTGTGGGTACACATAACCCCAATATATTCTTTGAATTCCCAGTGAGAAAATGGCACTATATACCAGTAGCAAAAATTGTGAGTGCACGTAACCCCAATATATTCTTTGAATTCCCAGTGAGACAATGGCACTATATAGCAGTAGCAAAAATTGTGGGTGCACATAACCCCAATATATTCTTTGAATTCCCAGTCAGACAATGGCATTATATACCAGTAGCAAAAATTGTGGGTGCACATAACCCCAATATATTCTTTGAATTCCCAGTCAGACAATGGCACTATATACCAGTAGCAAAAATTGTGGGTGCACGTAACCCCCATATATTCTTTGAATTCCCAGTCAGACAATGGCACTATATACCAGTAGCAAAAATTGTGGGTGCACATAACCCCAATATATTCTTTGAATTCCCAGTGAGACAATGGCACTATATACCAGTAGCAAAAATTGTGGGTGCACGTAACCCCCATATATTCTTTGAATTCCCAGTCAGACAATGGCACTATATACCGGTAGCAAAAATTGTAGGTGCACGTAACCCCCATATATTCTTTGAATTCCCAGTGAGACAATGGCACTATATACCAGTAGCCAAAATTGTGGGTGCACGTAACCCCAATATATTCTTTGAATTACCAGACAGAAACTGGCACTATATAGCAGTAGCAAAAATTGTGGGTGCACATAACCCCAATATATTCTTTGAATTCCCAGTCAGACAATGGCACTATATACCAGTAGCAAAAATTGTGGGTGCACATAACCCCAATATATTCTTTAAATTCCCAGTCAGACAATGGCACTATATACCAGTAGCAAAAATTGTGGGCGCACGTAACCCCCATATATTCTTTGAATTCCCAGTCAGACAATGGCACTATATACCAGTAGCAAAAATTGTGGGTGCACATAACCCCAATATATTCTTTGAATTCCCAGTGAGACAATGGCACTATATACCAGTAGCAAAAATTGTGGGTGCACGTAACCCCAATATATTCTTTGAATTACCAGTCAGAAACTGGCACTATATAGCAGTAGCAAAAATTGTGGGTGCACATAACCCCAATATATTCTTTGAATTCCCAGTGAGACAATGGCACTATATACCAGTAGCAAAAATTGTGGGTGCACGTAACCCCAATATATTCTTTGAATTACCAGTCAGAAACTAGCACTATATAGCAGTAGCAAAAATTGTGGGTGCACGTAACCCCAATATATTCTTTGAATTACCAGTCAGACAATGGCACTATATACCAGTAGCAAAAATTGTGGGTACACATAACCCCAATATATTCTTTGAATTCCCAGTGAGACAATGGCACTATATACCAGTAGCAAAAATTGTGGGTACACATAACCCCAATATATTCTTTGAATTCCCAGTGAGACAATGGCACTATATACCAGTAGCAAAAATTGTGAGTGCACGTAACCCCAATATATTCTTTGAATTCCCAGTGAGACAATGGCACTATATAGCAGTAGCAAAAATTGTGGGTGCACATAACCCCAATATATTCTTTGAATTCCCAGTCAGACAATGGCACTATATACCAGTAGCAAAAATTGTGGGTGCACGTAACCCCAATATATTCTTTGAATTCCCAGTCAGACAATGGCACTATATACCAGTAGCAAAAATTGTAGGTGCACGTAACCCCCATATATTCTTTGAATTCCCAGTCAGACAATGGCACTATATACCAGTAGCAAAAATTGTGAGTGCACGTAACCCCAATATATTCTTTGAATTCCCAGTGAGACAATGGCACTATATAGCAGTAGCAAAAATTGTGGGTGCACATAACCCCAATATATTCTTTGAATTCCCAGTCATACAATGGCACTATATACCAGTAGCAAAAATTGTGGGTGCTCATAACCCCAATATATTCTTTGAATTCCCAGTGAGACAATGGCACTATATACCAGTAGCAAAAATTGTGGGTGCACGTAACCCCAATATATTCTTTGAATTACCAGTCAGAAACTGGCACTATATAGCAGTAGCAAAAATTGTGGGTGCACATAACCCCAATATATTCTTTGAATTCCCAGTGAGACAATGGCACTATATACCAGTAGCAAAAATTGTGGGTGCACGTAACCCCCATATATTCTTTGAATTCCCAGTCAGACAATGGCACTATATACCAGTAGCAAAAATTGTAGGTGCACGTAACCCCCATATATTCTTTGAATTACCAGTGAGACAATGGCACTATATACCAGTAGCAAAAATTGTGGGTGCACGTAACCCCAATATATTCTTTGAATTACCAGTCAGAAACTGGCACTATATAGCAGTAGCAAAAATTGTGGGTGCACATAACCCCAATATATTCTTTGAATTCCCAGTCAGACAATGGCACTATATACCAGTAGCAAAAATTGTGGGTGCACGTAACCCCCATATATTCTTTGAATTCCCAGTGAGACAATGGCACTATATACCAGTAGTAAAAATTGTGGGTGCACGTAACCCCAATATATTCTTTGAATTACCAGTCAGAAACTGGCACTATATAGCAGTAGCAAAAATTGTGGGTGCACGTAACCCCAATATATTCTTTGAATTACCAGTCAGACAATGGCACTATATACCAGTAGCAAAAATTGTGGGTACACATAACCCCAATATATTCTTTGAATTACCAGTCAGAAACTGGCACTATATAGCAGTAGCAAAAATTGTGGGTGCACATAACCCCAATATATTCTTTGAATTCCCAGTGAGACAATGGCACTATATCCCAGTAGCAAAAATTGTGGGTGCACGTAACCCCCATATATTCTTTGAATTCCCAGTCAGACAATGGCACTATATACCAGTAGCAAAAATTGTAGGTGCACGTAACCCCCATATATTCTTTGAATTCCCAGTGAGACAATGGCACTATATACCAGTAGCAAAAATTGTGGGTGCACGTAACCCCAATATATTCTTTGAATTCCCAGTCAGACAATGGCACTATATACCAGTAGCAAAAATTGTGGGTGCACGTAACCCCCATATATTCTTTGAATTCCCAGTCAGACAATGGCACTATATACCAGTAGCAAAAATTGTAGGTGCACGTAACCCCCATATATTCTTTGAATTCCCAGTGAGACAATGGCACTATATACCAGTAGCAAAAATTGTGGGTGCACATAACCCCAATATATTCTTTGAATTCCCAGTCAGACAATGGCACTATATACCAGTAGCAAAAATTGTGGGTGCACGTAACCCCCATATATTCTTTGAATTCCCAGTGAGACAATGGCACTATATACCAGTAGCAAAAATTGTGGGTGCACGTAACCCCAATATATTCTTTGAATTACCAGTCAGAAACTGGCACTATATAGCAGTAGCAAAAATTGTGGGTGCACGTAACCCCAATATATTCTTTGAATTACCAGTCAGACAATGGCACTATATACCAGTAGCAAAAATTGTGGGTACACATAACCCCAATATATTCTTTGAATTCCCAGTGAGACAATGGCACTATATACCAGTAGCAAAAATTGTGGGTACACATAACCCCAATATATTCTTTGAATTCCCAGTGAGACAATGGCACTATATACCAGTAGCAAAAATTGTGAGTGCACGTAACCCCAATATATTCTTTGAATTCCCAGTGAGACAATGGCACTATATAGCAGTAGCAAAAATTGTGGGTGCACATAACCCCAATATATTCTTTGAATTCCCAGTCAGACAATGGCACTATATACCAGTAGCAAAAATTGTGGGTGCACATAACCCCAATATATTCTTTGAATTCCCAGTCAGACAATGGCACTATATACCAGTAGCAAAAATTGTGGGTGCACGTAACCCCCATATATTCTTTGAATTCCCAGTGAGACAATGGCACTATATACCAGTAGCAAAAATTGTGGGTGCACGTAACCCCAATATATTCTTTGAATTACCAGTCAGAAACTGGCACTATATAGCAGTAGCAAAAATTGTGGGTGCACGTAACCCCAATATATTCTTTGAATTACCAGTCAGACAATGGCACTATATACCAGTAGCAAAAATTGTGGGTACACATAACCCCAATATATTCTTTGAATTACCAGTCAGAAACTGGCACTATATAGCAGTAGCAAAAATTGTGGGTGCACATAACCCCAATATATTCTTTGAATTCCCAGTGAGACAATGGCACTATATATCAGTAGCAAAAATTGTGGGTGCACGTAACCCCCATATATTCTTTGAATTCCCAGTCAGACAATGGCACTATATACCAGTAGCAAAAATTGTAGGTGCACGTAACCCCCATATATTCTTTGAATTCCCAGTGAGACAATGGCACTATATACCAGTAGCAAAAATTGTGGGTGCACGTAACCCCAATATATTCTTTGAATTACCAGTCAGAAACTGGCACTATATAGCAGTAGCAAAAATTGTGGGTGCACATAACCCCAATATATTCTTTGAATTCCCAGTCAGACAATGGCACTATATACCAGTAGCAAAAATTGTGGGTGCACGTAACCCCCATATATTCTTTGAATTCCCAGTGAGACAATGGCACTATATACCAGTAGCAAAAATTGTGGGTGCACGTAACCCCAATATATTCTTTGAATTACCAGTCAGAAACTGGCACTATATAGCAGTAGCAAAAATTGTGGGTGCACGTAACCCCAATATATTCTTTGAATTACCAGTCAGACAATGGCACTATATACCAGTAGCAAAAATTGTGGGTACACATAACCCCAATATATTCTTTGAATTCCCAGTGAGACAATGGCACTATATACCAGTAGCAAAAATTGTGGGTACACATAACCCCAATATATTCTTTGAATTCCCAGTGAGACAATGGCACTATATACCAGTAGCAAAAATTGTGAGTGCACGTAACCCCAATATATTCTTTGAATTCCCAGTGAGACAATGGCACTATATAGCAGTAGCAAAAATTGTGGGTGCACATAACCCCAATAGATTCTTTGAATTCCCAGTGAGACAATGGCACTATATACCAGTAGCAAAAATTGTGGGTGCACGTAACCCCCATATATTCTTTGAATTCCCAGTCAGACAATGGCACTATATACTAGTAGCAAAAATTGTAGGTGCAAGTAACCCCCATATATTCTTTGAATTCCCAGTGAGACAATGGCACTATATACCAGTAGCAAAAATTGTGGGTGCACGTAACCCCAATATATTCTTTGAATTACCAGTCAGAAACTGGCACTATATAGCAGTAGCAAAAATTGTGGGTGCACATAACCCCAATATATTCTTTAAATTCCCAGTCAGACAATGGCAATATATACCAGTAGCAAAAATTGTGGGTGCACATAACCCCAATATATTCTTTGAATTCCCAGTGAGACAATGGCACTATATACCAGTAGCAAAAATTGTGGGTGCACGTAACCCCAATATATTCTTTGAATTACCAGTCAGAAACTGGCACTATATAGCAGTAGCAAAAATTGTGGGTGCACATAACCCCAATATATTCTTTGAATTCCCAGTGAGACAATGGCACTATATACCAGTAGCAAAAATTGTGGGTGCACGTAACCCCCATATATTCTTTGAATTCCCAGTCAGACAATGGCACTATATACCAGTAGCAAAAATTGTAGGTGCACGTAACCCCCATATATTCTTTGAATTCCCAGTGAGACAATGGCACTATATACCAGTAGCAAAAATTGTGGGTGCACGTAACCCCAATATGTTCTTTGAATTACCAGTCAGAAACTGGCACTATATAGCAGTAGCAAAAATTGTGGGTGCACATAACCCCAATATATTCTTTGAATTCCCAGTCAGACAATGGCACTATATACCAGTAGCAAAAATTGTGGGTGCACGTAACCCCCATATATTCTTTGAATTCCCAGTGAGACAATGGCACTATATACCAGAAGCAAAAATTGTGGGTGCACGTAACCCCAATATATTCTTTGAATTACCAGTCAGAAACTGGCACTATATAGCAGTAGCAAAAATTGTGGGTGCATGTAACCCCAATATATTCTTTGAATTACCAGTCAGACAATGGCACTATATACCAGTAGCAAAAATTGTGGGTACACATAACCCCAATATATTCTTTGAATTCCCAGTGAGACAATGGCACTATATACCAGTAGCAAAAATTGTGGGTACACATAACCCCAATATATTCTTTGAATTCCCAGTGAGACAAAGGCACTATATACCAGTAGCAAAAATTGTGAGTGCACGTAACCCCAATATATTCTTTGAATTCCCAGTGAGACAATGGCACTATATACCAGTAGCAAAAATTGTGGGTGCACGTAACCCCAATATATTCTTTGAATTACCAGTCAGAAACTGGCACTATATAGCAGTAGCAAAAATTGTGGGTGCACATAACCCCAATATATTCTTTGAATTCCCAGTCAGACAATGGCACTATATACCAGTAGCAAAAATTGTGGGTGCACATAACCCCAATATATTCTTTGAATTCCCAGTCAGACAATGGCACTATATACCAGTAGCAAAAATTGTGGGTGCACGTAACCCCAATATATTCTTTGAATTCCCAGTCAGACAATGGCACTATATACCAGTAGCAAAAATTGTGGGTGCACATAACCCCAATATATTCTTTGAATTCCCAGTGAGACAATGGCACTATATACCAGTAGCAAAAATTGTGGGTGCACGTAACCCCAATATATTCTTTGAATTACCAGTCAGAAACTGGCACTATATAGCAGTAGCAAAAATTGTGGGTGCACATAACCCCAATATATTCTTTGAATTCCCAGTGAGACAATGGCACTATATACCAGTAGCAAAAATTGTGGGTGCACGTAACCCCCATATATTCTTTGAATTCCCAGTCAGACAATGGCACTATATACCAGTAGCAAAAATTGTAGGTACACGTAACCCCCATATATTCTTTGAATTCCCAGTGAGACAATGGCACTATATACCAGTAGCAAAAATTGTGGGTGCACATAACCCCAATATATTCTTTGAATTCCCAGTGAGACAATGGCACTATATACCAGTAGCAAAAATTGTGGGTGCACGTAACCCCAATATATTCTTTGAATTACCAGTCAGAAACTGGCACTATATAGCAGTAGCAAAAATTGTGGGTGCACATAACCCCAATATATTCTTTGAATTCCCAGTGAGACAATGGCACTATATACCAGTAGCAAAAATTGTGGGTGCACGTAACCCCCATATATTCTTTGAATTCCCAGTCAGACAATGGCACTATATACCAGTAGCAAAAATTGTAGGTGCACGTAACCCCCATATATTCTTTGAATTCCCAGTGAGACAATGGCACTATATACCAGTAGCAAAAATTGTGGGTGCACGTAACCCCAATATATTCTTTAAATTACCAGTCAGAAACTGGCACTATATAGCAGTAGCAAAAATTGTGGGTGCACATAACCCCAATATATTCTTTGAATTCCCAGTCAGACAATGGCACTATATACCAGTAGCAAAAATTGTGGGTGCACGTAACCCCCATATATTCTTTGAATTCCCAGTGAGACAATGGCACTATATACCAGTAGCAAAAATTGTGGGTGCACGTAACCCCAATATATTCTTTGAATTACCAGTCAGAAACTGGCACTATATAGCAGTAGCAAAAATTGTGGGTGCACGTAACCCCAATATATTCTTTGAATTCCCAGTCAGACAATGGCACTATATACCAGTAGCAAAAATTGTGGGTGCACATAGCCCCAATATATTCTTTGAATTCCCAGTGAGACAATGGCACTATATACCAGTAGCAAAAATTGTGGGTGCACGTAACCCCAATATATTCTTTGAATTACCAGTCAGAAACTGGCACTATATAGCAGTAGCAAAAATTGTGGGTGCACGTAACCCCAATATATTCTTTGAATTACCAGTCAGACAATGGCACTATATACCAGTAGCAAAAATTGTGGGTACACATAACCCCAATATATTCTTTGAATTACCAGTCAGAAACTGGCACTATATAGCAGTAGCAAAAATTGTGGGTGCACATAACCCCAATATATTCTTTGAATTCCCAGTGAGACAATGGCACTATATATCAGTAGCAAAAATTGTGGGTGCACGTAACCCCCATATATTCTTTGAATTCCCAGTCAGACAATGGCACTATATACCAGTAGCAAAAATTGTAGGTGCACGTAACCCCCATATATTCTTTGAATTCCCAGTGAGACAATGGCACTATATACCAGTAGCAAAAATTGTGGGTGCACGTAACCCCAATATATTCTTTGAATTACCAGTCAGAAACTGGCACTATATAGCAGTAGCAAAAATTGTGGGTGCACATAACCCCAATATATTCTTTGAATTCCCAGTCAGACAATGGCACTATATACCAGTAGTAAAAATTGTGGGTGCACGTAACCCCCATATATTCTTTGAATTCCCAGTGAGACAATGGCACTATATACCAGTAGCAAAAATTGTGGGTGCACGTAACCCCAATATATTCTTTGAATTACCAGTCAGAAACTGGCACTATATAGCAGTAGCAAAAATTGTGGGTGCACGTAACCCCAATATATTCTTTGAATTACCAGTCAGACAATGGCACTATATACCAGTAGCAAAAATTGTGGGTACACATAACCCCAATATATTCTTTGAATTCCCAGTGAGACAATGGCACTATATACCAGTAGCAAAAATTGTGGGTACACATAACCCCAATATATTCTTTGAATTCCCAGTGAGACAATGGCACTATATACCAGTAGCAAAAATTGTGAGTGCACGTAACCCCAATATATTCTTTGAATTCCCAGTGAGACAATGGCACTATATAGCAGTAGCAAAAATTGTGGGTGCACATAACCCCAATATATTCTTTGAATTACCAGTCAGAAACTGGCACTATATAGCAGTAGCAAAAATTGTGGGTGCACATAACCCCAATATATTCTTTGAATTCCCAGTGAGACAATGGCACTATATACCAGTAGCAAAAATTGTGGGTGCACGTAACCCCCATATATGCTTTGAATTCCCAGTGAGACAATGGCACTATATACCAGTAGCAAGAATTGTGAGTGCACGTAACCCCCATATATTCTTTGAATTCCCAGTGAGACAATGGCACTATATACCAGTAGCAAAAATTGTGGGTGCACGTAACCCCAATATATTCTTTGAATTACCAGTCAGAAACTGGCACTATATAGCAGTAGCAAAAATTGTGGGTGCACATAACCCCAATATATTCTTTGAATTCCCAGTCAGACAATGGCACTATATACCAGTAGCAAAAATTGTGGGTGCATGTAACCCCCATATATTCTTTGAATTCCCAGTGAGACAATGGCACTATATACCAGAAGCAAAAATTGTGGGTGCACGTAACCCCAATATATTCTTTGAATTACCAGTCAGAAACTGGCACTATATAGCAGTAGCAAAAATTGTAGGTGCACGTAACCCCCATATATTCTTTGAATTCCCAGTGAGACAATGGCACTATATACCAGTAGCAAAAATTGTGGGTGCACATAACCCCAATATATTCTTTGAATTCCCAGTCAGACAATGGCACTATATACCAGTAGCAAAAATTGTGGGTGCACGTAACCCCCATATATTCTTTGAATTCCCAGTGAAACAATGGCACTATATACCAGTAGCAAAAATTGTGGGTGCACGTAACCCCAATATATTCTTTGAATTACCAGTCAGAAACTGGCACTATATAGCAGTAGCAAAAATTGTGGGTGCACGTAACCCCAATATATTCTTTGAATTACCAGTCAGACAATGGCACTATATACCAGTAGCAAAAATTGTGGGTACACATAACCCCAATATATTCTTTGAATTCCCAGTGAGACAATGGCACTATATACCAGTAGCAAAAATTGTGGGTACACATAACCCCAATATATTCTTTGAATTCCCAGTGAGACAACGGCACTATATACCAGTAGCAAAAATTGTGAGTGCATGTAACCCCAATATATTCTTTGAATTCCCAGTGAGACAATGGCACTATATAGCAGTAGCAAAAATTGTGGGTGCACATAACCCCAATATATTCTTTGAATTCCCAGTCAGACAATGGCACTATATACCAGTAGCAAAAATTGTGGGTGCACATAACCCCAATATATTCTTTGAATTCCCAGTCAGACAATGGCACTATATACCAGTAGCAAAAATTGTGGGTGCACGTAACCCCCATATATTCTTTGAATTCCCAGTGAGACAATGGAACTATATACCAGTAGCAAAAATTGTGGGTGCACGTAACCCCAATATATTCTTTGAATTACCAGTCAGAAACTGGCACTATATAGCAGTAGCAAAAATTGTGGGTGCACGTAACCCCAATATATTCTTTGAATTACCAGTCAGACAATGGCACTATATACCAGTAGCAAAAATTGTGGGTACACATAACCCCAATATATTCTTTGAATTACCAGTCAGAAACTGGCACTATATAGCAGTAGCAAAAATTGTGGGTGCACATAACCCCAATATATTCTTTGAATTCCCAGTGAGACAATGGCACTATATATCAGTAGCAAAAATTGTGGGTGCACGTAACCCCCATATATTCTTTGAATTCCCAGTCAGACAATGGCACTATATACCAGTAGCAAAAATTGTAGGTGCACGTAACCCCCATATATTCTTTGAATTCCCAGTGAGACAATGGCACTATATACCAGTAGCAAAAATTGTGGGTGCACGTAACCCCAATATATTCTTTGAATTACCAGTCAGAAACTGGCACTATATAGCAGTAGCAAAAATTGTGGGTGCACATAACCCCAATATATTCTTTGAATTCCCAGTCAGACAATGGCACTATATACCAGTAGCAAAAATTGTGGGTGCACGTAACCCCCATATATTCTTTGAATTCCCAGTGAGACAATGGCACTATATACCAGTAGCAAAAATTGTGGGTGCACGTAACCCCAATATATTCTTTGAATTACCAGTCAGAAACTGGCACTATATAGCAGTAGCAAAAATTGTGGGTGCACGTAACCCCAATATATTCTTTGAATTACCAGTCAGACAATGGCACTATATACCAGTAGCAAAAATTGTGGGTACACATAACCCCAATATATTCTTTGAATTCCCAGTGAGACAATGGCACTATATACCAGTAGCAAAAATTGTGGGTACACATAACCCCAATATATTCTTTGAATTCCCAGTGAGACAATGGCACTATATACCAGTAGCAAAAATTGTGAGTGCACGTAACCCCAATATATTCTTTGAATTCCCAGTGAGACAATGGCACTATATAGCAGTAGCAAAAATTGTGGGTGCACATAACCCCAATATATTCTTTGAATTCCCAGTCAGACAATGGCACTATATACCAGTAGCAAAAATTGTGGGTGCACATAACCCCAATATATTCTTTGAATTCCCAGTCAGACAATGGCACTATATACCAGTAGCAAAAATTGTGGGTGCACGTAACCCCCATATATTCTTTGAATTCCCAGTCAGACAATGGCACTATATACCAGTAGCAAAAATTGTGGGTGCACATAACCCCAATATATTCTTTGAATTCCCAGTGAGACAATGGCACTATATACCAGTAGCAAAAATTGTGGGTGCACGTAACCCCAATATATTCTTTGAATTACCAGTCAGAAACTGGCACTATATAGCAGTAGCAAAAATTGTGGGTGCACATAACCCCAATATATTCTTTGAATTCCCAGTGAGACAATGGCACTATATACCAGTAGCAAAAATTGTGGGTGCACGTAACCCCCATATATTCTTTGAATTCCCAGTCAGACAATGGCACTATATACTAGTAGCAAAAATTGTAGGTGCAAGTAACCCCCATATATTCTTTGAATTCCCAGTGAGACAATGGCACTATATACCAGTAGCAAAAATTGTGGGTGCACGTAACCCCAATATATTCTTTGAATTACCAGTCAGAAACTGGCACTATATAGCAGTAGCAAAAATTGTGGGTGCACATAACCCCAATATATTCTTTAAATTCCCAGTCAGACAATGGCAATATATACCAGTAGCAAAAATTGTGGGTGCACATAACCCCAATATATTCTTTGAATTCCCAGTGAGACAATGGCACTATATACCAGTAGCAAAAATTGTGGGTGCACGTAACCCCAATATATTCTTTGAATTACCAGTCAGAAACTGGAACTATATAGCAGTAGCAAAAATTGTGGGTGCACATAACCCCAATATATTCTTTGAATTCCCAGTGAGACAATGGCACTATATACCAGTAGCAAAAATTGTGGGTGCACGTAACCCCCATATATTCTTTGAATTCCCAGTCAGTCAATGGCACTATATACCAGTAGCAAAAATTGTAGGTGCACGTAACCCCCATATATTCTTTGAATTCCCAGTGAGACAATGGCACTATATACCAGTAGCAAAAATTGTGGGTGCACGTAACCCCAATATATTCTTTGAATTACCAGTCAGAAACTGGCACTATATAGCAGTAGCAAAAATTGTGGGTGCACATAACCCCAATATATTCTTTCAATTCCCAGTCAGACAATGGCACTATATACCAGTAGCAAAAATTGTGGGTGCACGTAACCCCCATATATTCTTTGAATTCCCAGTGAGACAATGGCACTATATACCAGAAGCAAAAATTGTGGGTGCACGTAACCCCAATATATTCTTTGAATTCCCAGTGAGACAATGGCACTATATACCAGTAGCAAAAATTGTGGGTACACATAACCCCAATATATTCTTTGAATTCCCAGTGAGACAATGGCACTATATACCAGTAGCAAAAATTGTGGGTACACATAACCCCAATATATTCTTTGAATTCCCAGTGAGACAATGGCACTATATACCAGTAGCAAAAATTGTGAGTGCACGTAACCCCAATATATTCTTTGAATTCCCAGTGAGACAATGGCACTATATACCAGTAGCAAAAATTGTGGGTGCACATAACCCCAATATATTCTTTGAATTACCAGTCAGAAACTGGCACTATATAGCAGTAGCAAGAATTGTGGGTGCACATAACCCCAATATATTCTTTGAATTACCAGTCAGAAACTGGCACTATATAGCAGTAGCAAGAATTGTGGGTGCACATAACCCCAATATATTCTTTGAATTCCCAGTCAGACAATGGCATTATATACCAGTAGCAAAAATTGTGGGTGCACATAACCCCAATATATTCTTTGAATTCCCAGTCAGACAATGGCACTATATACCAGTAGCAAAAATTGTGGGTGCATGTAACCCCAATATATTCTTTGAATTCCCAGTCAGACAATGGCACTATATACCAGTAGCAAAAATTGTGGGTGCACATAACCCCAATATATTCTTTGAATTCCCAGTGAGACAATGGCACTATATACCAGTAGCAAAAATTGTGGGTGCACGTAACCCCAATATATTCTTTGAATTACCAGTCAGAAACTGGCACTATATAGCAGTAGCAAAAATTGTGGGTGCACATAACCCCAATATATTCTTTGAATTCCCAGTGAGACAATGGCACTATATACCAGTAGCAAAAATTGTGGGTGCACGTAACCCCCATATATTCTTTGAATTCCCAGTCAGAAAATGGCACTATATACCAGTAGCAAAAATTGTAGGTGCACGTAACCCCCATATATTCTTTGAATTCCCAGTGAGACAATGGCACTATATACCAGTAGCAAAAATTGTGGGTGCACGTAACCCCAATACATTCTTTGAATTACCAGTCAGAAACTGGAACTATATAGCAGTAGCAAAAATTGTGGGTGCACATAACCCCAATATATTTTTTGAATTCCCAGTCAGACAATGGCACTATATACCAGTAGCAAAAATTGTGGGTGCACGTAACCCCCATATATTCTTTGAATTCCCAGTGAGACAATGGCACTATATATTAGTAGCAAAAATTGTGGGTGCACGTAACCCCAATATATTCTTTGAATTACCAGTCAGAAACTGGCACTATATAGCAGTAGCAAAAATTGTGGGTGCACGTAACCCCAATATATTCTTTGAATTCCCAGTCAGACAATGGCACTATATACCAGTAGCAAAAATTGTGGGTGCACATAGCCCCAATATATTCTTTGAATTCCCAGTGAGACAATGGCACTATATACCAGTAGCAAAAATTGTGGGTGCACGTAACCCCAATATATTCTTTGAATTACCAGTCAGAAACTGGCACTATATAGCAGTAGCAAAAATTGTGGGTGCACATAACCCCAATATATTCTTTGAATTCCCAGTGAGACAATGGCACTATATACCAGTAGCAAAAATTGTGGGTGCACGTAACCCCCATATATTCTTTGAATTACCAGTGAGACAATGGCACTATATACCAGTAGCAAAAATTGTGAGTGCACGTAACCCCCATATATTCTTTGAATTCCCAGTGAGACAATGGCACTATATACCAGTAGCAAAAATTGTGGGTGCACGTAACCCCAATATATTCTTTGAATTACCAGTCAGAAACTGGCACTATATAGCAGTAGCAAAAATTGTGGGTGCACATAACCCCAATATATTCTTTGAATTCCCAGTCAGACAATGGCACTATATACCAGTAGCAAAAATTGTGGGTGCACGTAACCCCCATATATTCTTTGAATTCCCAGTGAGACAATGGCACTATATACCAGAAGCAAAAATTGTGGGTGCACGTAACCCCAATATATTCTTTGAATTACCAGTCAGAAACTGGCACTATATAGCAGTAGCAAAAATTGTGGATGCACGTAACCCCAATATATTCTTTGAATTACCAGTCAGACAATGGCACTATATACCAGTAGCAAAAATTGTGGGTACACATAACCCCAATATATTCTTTGAATTCCCAGTGAGACAATGGCACTATATACCAGTAGCAAAAATTGTGGGTACACATAACCCCAATATATTCTTTGAATTCCCAGTGAGACAATGGCACTATATACCAGTAGCAAAAATTGTGAGTGCACGTAACCCCAATATATTCTTTGAATTCCCAGTGAGACAATGGCACTATATACCAGTAGCAAAAATTGTGGGTGCACGTAACCCCAATATATTCTTTGAATTACCAGTCAGAAACTGGCACTATATAGCAGTAGCAAAAATTGTGGGTGCACATAACCCCAATATATTCTTTGAATTCCCAGTCAGACAATGGCACTATATACCAGTAGCAAAAATTGTGGGTGCACATAACCCCAATATTTTCTTTGAATTCCCAGTCAGACAATGGCACTATATACCAGTAGCAAAAATTGTGGGTGCACGTAACCCCCATATATTCTTTGAATTCCCAGTCAGACAATGGCACAATATACCAGTAGCAAAAATTGTGGGTGCACATAACCCCAATATATTCTTTGAATTCCCAGTGAGACAATGGCACTATATACCAGTAGCAAAAATTGTGGGTGCACGTAACCCCCATATATTCTTTGAATTCCCAGTCAGAGAATGGCACTATATACCAGTAGCAATAATTGTAGGTGCACGTAACCCCCATATATTCTTTGAATTCCCAGTGAGACAATGGCACTATATACCAGTAGCAAAAATTGTGGGTGCACGTAACCCCAATATATTCTTTGAATTACCAGTCAGAAACTGGCACTATATAGCAGTAGCAAAAATTGTGGGTGCACGTAACCCCAATATATTCTTTGAATTCCCAGTCAGACAATGGTACTATATACCAGTAGCAAAAATTGTGGGTGCACGTAACCCCCATATATTCTTTGAATTCCCAGTGAGACAATGGCACTATATACCAGTAGCAAAAATTGTGGGTGCACGTAACCCCAATATATTCTTTGAATTACCAGTCAGAAACTGGCACTATATAGCAGTAGCAAAAATTGTGGGTGCACGTAACCCCAATATATTCTTTGAATTACCAGTCAGACAATGGCACTATATACCAGTAGCAAAAATTGTGGGTACACATAACCCCAATATATTCTTTGAATTCCCAGTGAGACAATGGCACTATATACCAGTAGCAAAAATTGTGGGTACACATAACTGCAATATATTCTTTGAGTTCCCAGTGAGACAATGGCACTATATACCAGTAGCAAAAATTGTGAGTGCACGTAACCCCAATATATTCTTTGAATTCCCAGTGAGACAATGGCACTATATAGCAGTAGCAAAAATTGTGGGTGCACATAACCCCAATATATTCTTTGAATTCCCAGTCAGACAATGGCACTATATACCAGTAGCAAAAATTGTGGGTGCACATAACCCCAATATATTCTTTGAATTCCCAGTCAGACAATGGCACTATATACCAGTAGCAAAAATTGTGGGTGCACGTAACCCCCATATATTCTTTGAATTCCCAGTCAGACAATGGCACTATATACCAGTAGCAAAAATTGTGAGTGCACGTAACCCCAATATATTCTTTGAATTCCCAGTGAGACAATGGCACTATATAGCAGTAGCAAAAATTGTGGGTGCACATAACCCCAATATATTCTTTGAATTCCCAGTCAGACAATGGCACTATATACCAGTAGCAAAAATTGTGGGTGCACATAACCCCAATATATTCTTTGAATTCCCAGTGAGACAATGGCACTATATACCAGTAGCAAAAATTGTGGGTGCACGTAACCCCAATATATTCTTTGAATTACCAGTCAGAAACTGGCACTATATAGCAGTAGCAAAAATTGTGGGTGCACATAACCCCAATATATTCTTTGAATTCCCAGTGAGACAATGGCACTATATACCAGTAGCAAAAATTGTGGGTGCACGTAACCCCCATATATTCTTTGAATTCCCAGTCAGACAATGGCACTATATACCAGTAGCAAAAATTGTAGGTGCACGTAACCCCCATATATTCTTTGAATTCCCAGTGAGACAATGGCACTATATACCAGGAGCAAAAATTGTGGGTGCACGTAACCCCAATATATTGTTTGAATTACCAGTCAGAAACTGGCACTATATAGCAGTAGCAATAATTGTGGGTGCACATAACCCCAATATATTCTTTGAATTCCCAGTCAGACAATGGCACTATATACCAGTAGCAAAAATTGTGGGTGCACGTAACCCCCATATATTCTTTGAATTCCCAGTGAGACAATGGCACTATATACCAGTAGCAAAAATTGTGGGTGCACGTAACCCCAATATATTCTTTGAATTACCAGTCAGAAACTGGCACTATATAGCAGTAGCAAAAATTGTGGGTGCACATAACCCCAATATATTCTTTGAATTCCCAGTCAGACAATGGCACTATATACCAGTAGCAAAAATTGTGGGTGCACATAACCCCAATATATTCTTTGAATTCCCAGTGAGACAATGGCACTATATACCAGTAGCAAAAATTGTGGGTGCACGTAACCCCAATATATTCTTTGAATTACCAGTCAGAAACTGGCACTATATAGCAGTAGCAAAAATTGTGGGTGCACATAACCCCAATATATTCTTTGAATTCCCAGTGAGACAATGGCACTATATACCAGTAGCAAAAATTGTGGGTGCACGTAACCCCCATATATTCTTTGAATTCCCAGTCAGACAATGGCACTATATACCAGTAGCAAAAATTGTAGGTGCACGTAACCCCCATATATTCTTTGAATTCCCAGTGAGACAATGGCACTATATACCAGTAGCAAAAATTGTGGGTGCACGTAACCCCAATATATTCTTTGAATTACCAGTCAGAAACTGGCACTATATAGCAGTAGCAAAAATTGTGGGTGCACATAACCCCAATATATTCTTTGAATTCCCAGTCAGACAATGGCACTATATACCAGTAGCAAAAATTGTGGGTGCACGTAACCCCCATATATTCTTTGAATTCCCAGTGAGACAATGGCACTATATACCAGTAGCAAAAATTGTGGGTGCACGTAACCCCAATATATTCTTTGAATTACCAGTCAGAAACTGGCACTATATAGCAGTAGCAAAAATTGTGGGTGCACGTAACCCCAATATATTCTTTGAATTACCAGTCAGACAATGGCACTATATACCAGTAGCAAAAATTGTGGGTACACATAACCCCAATATATTCTTTGAATTCCCAGTGAGACAATGGCACTATATACCAGTAGCAAAAATTGTGGGTACACATAACCCCAATATATTCTTTGAATTCCCAGTGAGACAATGGCACTATATACCAGTAGCAAAAATTGTGAGTGCACGTAACCCCAATATATTCTTTGAATTCCCAGTGAGACAATGGCACTATATACCAGTAGCAAAAATTGTGGGTGCACGTAACCCCAAAATATTCTTTGAATTACCAGTCAGAAACTGGCACTATATAGCAGTAGCAAAAATTGTGGGTGCACATAACCCCAATATATTCTTTGAATTCCCAGTCAGACAATGGCACTATATACCAGTAGCAAAAATTGTGGGTGCACATAACCCCAATATATTCTTTGAATTCCCAGTCAGACAATGGCACTATATACCAGTAGCAAAAATTGTGGGTGCACATAACCCCAATATATTCTTTGAATTCCCAGTGAGACAATGGCACTATATACCAGTAGCAAAAATTGTGGGTGCACGTAACCCCAATATATTCTTTGAATTACCAGTCAGAAACTGGCACTATATAGCAGTAGCAATAATTGTGGGTGCACATAACCCCAATATATTCTTTGATTTCCCAGTGAGACAATGGCACTATATACCAGTAGCAAAAATTGTAGGTGCACGTAACCCCCATATATTCTTTGAATTCCCAGTGAGACAATGGCACTATATACCAGTAGCCAAAATTGTGGGTGCACGTAACCCCAATATATTCTTTGAATTCCCAGTCAGACAATGGCACTATATACCAGTAGCAAAAATTGTGTGTGCACATAACCCCAATATATTCTTTGAATTCCCAGTGAGACAATGGCACTATATACCAGTAGCAAAAATTGTGGGTGCACGTAACCCCAATATATTCTTTGAATTACCAGTCAGAAACTGGCACTATATAGCAGTAGCAAAAATTGTGGGTGCACATAACCCCAATATATTCTTTGAATTCCCAGTGAGACAATGGCACTATATACCAGTAGCAAAAATTGTGGGTGCACGTAACCCCCATATATTCTTTGAATTCCCAGTCAGACAATGGCACTATATACCAGTAGCAAAAATTGTAGGTGCACGTAACCCCCATATATTCTTTGAATTCCCAGTGAGACAATGGCACTATATACCAGTAGCAAAAATTGTGGGTGCACGTAACCCCAATATATTCTTTGAATTACCAGTCAGAAACTGGCACTATATAGCAGTAGCAAAAATTGTGGGTGCACATAACCCCAATATATTCTTTGAATTCCCAGTCAGACAATGGCACTATATACCAGTAGCAAAAATTGTGGGTGCACGTAACCCCCATATATTCTTTGAATTCCCAGTCAGACAATGGCACTATATACCAGTAGCAAAAATTGTGGGTGCACGTAACCCCAATATATTCTTTGAATTACCAGTCAGAAACTGGCACTATATAGCAGTAGCAAAAATTGTGGGTGCACGTAACCCCAATATATTCTTTGAATTACCAGTCAGACAATGGCACTATATACCAGTAGCAAAAATTGTGGGTACACATAACCCCAATATATTCTTTGAATTCCCAGTGAGACAATGGCACTATATACCAGTAGCAAAAATTGTGGGTACACATAACCCCAATATATTCTTTGAATTCCCAGTGAGACAATGGCACTATATACCAGTAGCAAAAATTGTGAGTGCACGTAACCCCAATATATTCTTTGAATTCCCAGTGAGACAATGGCACTATATAGCAGTAGCAAAAATTGTGGGTGCACATAACCCCAATATATTCTTTGAATTCCCAGTCAGACAATGGCACTATATACCAGTAGCAAAAATTGTGGGTGCACGTAACCCCCATATATTCTTTGAATTCCCAGTCAGACAATGGCACTATATACCAGTAGCAAAAATTGTGGGTGCACGTAACCCCAATATATTCTTTGAATTACCAGTCAGAAACTGGCACTATATAGCAGTAGCAAAAATTGTGGGTGCACGTAACCCCAATATATTCTTTGAATTACCAGTCAGAAACTGGCACTATATAGCAGTAGCAAAAATTGTGGGTGCACGTAACCCCAATATATTCTTTGAATTACCAGTCAGACAATGGCACTATATACCAGTAGCAAAAATTGTGGGTACACATAACCCCAATATATTCTTTGAATTCCCAGTGAGACAATGGCACTATATACCAGTAGCAAAAATTGTGGGTACACATAACCCCAATATATTCTTTGAATTCCCAGTGAGACAATGGCACTATATACCAGTAGCAAAAATTGTGGGTGCACGTAACCCCAATATATTCTTTGAATTACCAGTCAGAAACTGGCACTATATAGCAGTAGCAAAAATTGTGGGTGCACATAACCCCAATATATTCTTTGAATTCCCAGTCAGACAATGGCACTATATACCAGTAGCAAAAATTGTGGGTGCACATAACCCCAATATATTCTTTGAATTCCCAGTCAGACAATGGCACTATATACCAGTAGCAAAAATTGTGGGTGCACATAACCCCAATATATTCTTTGAATTCCCAGTGAGACAATGGCACTTTATACCAGTAGCAAAAATTGTGGGTGCACGTAACCCCAATATATTCTTTGAATTACCAGTCAGAAACTGGCACTATATAGCAGTAGCAAAAATTGTGGGTGCACATAACCCCAATATATTCTTTGAATTCCCAGTGAGACAATGGCACTATATACCAGTAGCAAAAATTGTGGGTGCACGTAACCCCCATATATTCTTTGAATTCCCAGTCAGACAATGGCACTATATACCAGTAGCAAAAATTGTAGGTGCACGTAACCCCCATATATTCTTTGAATTCCCAGTGAGACAATGGCACTATATACCAGTAGCAAAAATTGTGGGTGCACGTAACCCCAATATATTCTTTGAATTACCAGTCAGAAACTGGCACTATATAGCAGTAGCAAAAATTGTGGGTGCACATAACCCCAATATATTCTTTGAATTCCCAGTCAGACAATGGCACTATATACCAGTAGCAAAAATTGTGGGTGCACGTAACCCCCATATATTCTTTGAATTCCCAGTCAGACAATGGCACTATATACCAGTAGCAAAAATTGTGGGTGCACGTAACCCCAATATATTCTTTGAATTACCAGTCAGAAACTGGCACTATATAGCAGTAGCAAAAATTGTGGGTGCACGTAACCCCAATATATTCTTTGAATTACCAGTCAGACAATGGCACTATATACCAGTAGCAAAAATTGTGGGTACACATAACCCCAATATATTCTTTGAATTCCCAGTGAGACAATGGCACTATATACCAGTAGCAAAAATTGTGGGTACACATAACCCCAATATATTCTTTGAATTCCCAGTGAGACAATGGCACTATATACCAGTAGCAAAAATTGTGAGTGCACGTAACCCCAATATATTCTTTGAATTCCCAGTGAGACAATGGCACTATATAGCAGTAGCAAAAATTGTGGGTGCACATAACCCCAATATATTCTTTGAATTCCCAGTCAGACAATGGCACTATATACCAGTAGCAAAAATTGTGGGTGCACGTAACCCCCATATATTCTTTGAATTCCCAGTCAGACAATGGCACTATATACCAGTAGCAAAAATTGTGGGTGCACGTAACCCCAATATATTCTTTGAATTACCAGTCAGAAACTGGCACTATATAGCAGTAGCAAAAATTGTGGGTGCACGTAACCCCAATATATTCTTTGAATTACCAGTCAGAAACTGGCACTATATAGCAGTAGCAAAAATTGTGGGTGCACGTAACCCCAATATATTCTTTGAATTACCAGTCAGACAATGGCACTATATACCAGTAGCAAAAATTGTGGGTACACATAACCCCAATATATTCTTTGAATTCCCAGTGAGACAATGGCACTATATACCAGTAGCAAAAATTGTGGGTACACATAACCCCAATATATTCTTTGAATTCCCAGTGAGACAATGGCACTATATACCAGTAGCAAAAATTGTGGGTGCACGTAACCCCAATATATTCTTTGAATTACCAGTCAGAAACTGGCACTATATAGCAGTAGCAAAAATTGTGGGTGCACATAACCCCAATATATTCTTTGAATTCCCAGTCAGACAATGGCACTATATACCAGTAGCAAAAATTGTGGGTGCACATAACCCCAATATATTCTTTGAATTCCCAGTCAGACAATGGCACTATATACCAGTAGCAAAAATTGTGGGTGCACATAACCCCAATATATTCTTTGAATTCCCAGTGAGACAATGGCACTTTATACCAGTAGCAAAAATTGTGGGTGCACGTAACCCCAATATATTCTTTGAATTACCAGTCAGAAACTGGCACTATATAGCAGTAGCAAAAATTGTGGGTGCACATAACCCCAATATATTCTTTGAATTCCCAGTGAGACAATGGCACTATATACCAGTAGCAAAAATTGTGGGTGCACATAACCCCCATATATTCTTTGAATTCCCAGTCAGACAATGGCACTATATACCAGTAGCAAAAATTGTAGGTGCACGTAACCCCCATATATTCTTTGAATTCCCAGTGAGACAATGGCACTATATACCAGTAGCAAAAATTGTGGGTGCACGTAACCCCAATATATTCTTTGAATTACCAGTCAGAAACTGGCACTATATAGCAGTAGCAAAAATTGTGGGTGCACATAACCCCAAAATATTCTTTGAATTCCCAGTGAGACAATGGCACTATATACCAGTAGCAAAAATTGTGGGTGCACGTAACCCCCATATATTCTTTGAATTCCCAGTGAGACAATGGCACTATATACCAGTAGCAAAAATTGTGGGTGCACGTAACCCCAATATATTCTTTGAATTACCAGTCAGAAACTGGCACTATATAGCAGTAGCAAAAATTGTGGGTGCACGTAACCCCAATATATTCTTTGAATTACCAGTCAGACATTGGCACTATATACCAGTAGCAAAAATTGTGGGTACACATAACCCCAATATATTCTTTGAATTCCCAGTGAGACAATGGCACTATATACCAGTAGCAAAAATTGTGGGTGCACGTAACCCCAATATATTCTTTGAATTCCCAGTGAGACAATGGCACTATATACCAGTAGCAAAAATTGTGGGTGCACGTAACCCCCATATATTCTTTGAATTCCCAGTCAGACAATGGCACTATATACCAGTAGCAAAAATTGTGGGTGTATATAGCCCCAATTCTATTGCTAGGGGACTTGCAGGGTATTTCTGAGGTGAAGGTGGGGGGGCACACCGTTGGAACGGGGATTTGGGGTGTATATATGGGGTATACGGGAATACACTGTCAGTGTGTTCCATTCAGGATCCTGGGAAAGCTGGGTTGCGGCGATTGAGCCCGTCAGTGCCACGTTACACTGACAAGCTTCTCCCTGGAATTGAAGTGATATGTAACCCCAATATATTCTTTGAATTCCCAGTGAGACAATGGCACTATATGGCAGTAGCAAAAATAGTGGGTGTATATAGCCCCAATTCTATTGCTAGGGGACTTGCAGGGTATTTCTGGGGTGAAGGTGGGGGGGCACACCATTGGAACGGGTATCGGGGGTATATATCGGGTATACGGGAATACACTGACAGTGTATTCCATTCAGGATCCTGGGAAAGCTGGGTTGCGGCGATTGAGCCCGTCAGTGCCACGTTACACTGACAAGCTTCTCCCTGGAATTTAGCTCTTACAAGAGCTGTTGGTTGTCTTCTCCTTCCTATCCTAGCCTGTCCCTGCCTACCCAGAATCTAACCCCTAGCTAACTGGACGGAAACCTCCGTCCCCGGTGAATTGCAAGCTCAGAATGACGCGAAGCTGGGCGTCGCTGTTCTTTTAAATTAGAGGTCACATGTTTTCGGCAGCCAATGGGTTTTGCCTACTTTTTTCAACGTCACCGGTGTCGTAGTTCCTGTCCCACCTACCCTGCGCTGTTATTGGAGCAAAAAAGGCGCCAGGGAAGGTGGGAGGGGAATTGAGTAATGGCGCACTTTACCACGCGGTGTTCGATTCGATTTGAACATGCCGAACAGTCTAATATCCGATCGAACATGAGTTCGATAGAACACTGTTCGCTCATCTCTAATAGTGACAAAAAAATAAGTGAAATTGTATGTTTTGTAGATGATTACAATGATATTTTATTATGATATTTATCTAATAAACTCAAACAGTACATAAAATTAGTTTGGACTTCTACAAAAAGTAAAAAATATACCCTACAGGCAGATGAATAATGTGGAGTTACATGAGGATCTTTCTGGGCTTATTAATGTACCTACTGGTGTCTTAATGCTCGCCATGTGATGCCATCATACGGCAGTAAATATTTTCAATTTTCACTGCGCTAAGGCCCAAGGAGAGAACCGCAGTTTAAAAAAACTGCAAAAATGCAAATGTTTTTGTGCAGTGTTTTTCATTGCTTTTTTGCCAGTTTTTTCTCTTTTTTTTTTTTAATTACTATTATATCTTTAGGGAAAACATTTGATAAAATTGACATGCATGAACGTCATGACATCCATTGACATTCAAAAATACATGTCACACAAACAACTTCACATGCAGATCTAGAAACAATGGATTCAAAACACAGCTAAAAAAGCTGCAGAAAAAGCAGTGCTTTTTCCTCAGTGGGTTTTTTTTTTTTTACATTTTTGATGAATTTTTCTCCACTGATATTCTTCATTTATTAAACCTATGTTGTCTCTGGTTGCTAGGGCTCCTGACATAAAGCAGGTTCCCCTCTGTAGCTCCTAAAGGAAGGGGAGAAGTGGAGCGGATCAATCAGCCACGTGAGACTCTTCTCCACTCAGTATCAGTGAAGTTTTTTCTCCCTCAGTCTGAGGAATATTTTGGTCCTGGAGCCTAAAATTAAACTAGAACAGAGAAAAAGGTTCCTATAGATCAGGGGTGCCCAATATGTCGATCGCGATCTACCGGTCGATTGCAATGGACGTATGGGTCGATCGGGGCATGCAGCCAGGGATCCCCGATGTCTGCTTGTTCACAGTGCAGGCTGAGAGTCGACTCTCAGCCTGCGTTGTGAACAAGCACTCCGGACACTTGCAGACCGGGCAGCAGCAGCTCCGGGGGATGACGCGCTCCTCGCTCTTAGGGATGGAGGGAGCCGGGGTGCTGCTTGTTCACAGCGCTGGCTGAGAGTCATCTCCAGACACTGGCAGGCGGGGCTGCTGCAGCCCCAGCCTGCCAGTGTCCAGAGATAGCTCTCAGCCTGCGCTGGAACAAGCAGACAGCTGGGATCCCTGGGAGGCCACAGAATGCCGCTGTCTCCTGCTCTCACGCTCTGCGCCGGCCCCGCCCACACCTGCCCACAGACACGCCCCACCCACAGGCCCACCCCGGCCCCGCCCACAAGAAGTGGGTAGTAGATCTTTGGACTTGGGCATGTTATAAAGTAGCTCACATGCTGAAAAAGTGTGTGCACCCCTTCTATAGATGAATCCCTATGTAAGAGAAATAAAGCTTAACATTTATAATAAATAACTATTAAAAAAAAGCCCCAGAACTATGAGAAAAGTGGTGCTCGTGTGAAAAAAACTATAAGAATAGTCAATTCAAAGTAGAAAAGGGGAGACCATAAGGAAAATTACTAATGGCGCCCTGTCTAATAAAAGTGCTAACAAAACTGATGGTCAGTGCTGTTCTAAACCTCCATCAGAGCAGTACACTCTGCCTCACTTTCCCCTGATGAACCTTTAAGTGGGGGAAATGCGTTGGGCCGTTTTTGCACTTTTATTAAACAGGGCGCCATTAGTAATCTCCCCATAGGGTCACTCCTTTTCTACTTTGAATTAGGTTTTGGTGACACTCTTATTTGTTTGAGTGTTCACCTTATGTCAGGGGTAGACCCTCTATTGGGTACTGCTGATTTATCTACATTTACTTGCTTAGTTCCCTCTCATAAGGGGGTTGTTTTACAATAGCAACCTAATCTCTTTGTTGGTGGATATCTCACATGCAGTTGATTTTTTTTTGTACTGATTCCACCATTGTGAGGAGCCTCTAAGAAACTTTATATGTATCAGGCTTCCTCAAGGGTGTCTTTATCCCACAGCATTTATGTGGGTCCTCTCTGTTATATAGTCCATTGACTATTCTTATTGTTTTTTCACACGAGAACCACTAGGTTTCTAACTAAGCATCACATACGTCTGGGGCATTTTTTAATAGTTATTTATAAGAAATTTTAAGTTTTATTTTTCCCACATAGGGATTCATCTATTCTATAGGGACCTTTTTCTCTGCTCTAGTTTTGTTTGATACATGATAGGGTCCTTTCCAGATCTGTCACAATCTATTCTGAATACAGTGAAGACTAAAATTACCTTGGTATAGGTGAATTTTAATGAAATACTTCTAAATATTTTTTTTTTAAAGTATCCTGTTGCTCTGCCTCTTTGTCTTCAGAGAGCCAGTTGGTTACCTTGACTCTATTGTTACTTTGCCTTATTGCTTAAAGCATCCAACTTTGCGGAAAGTTTTGTTGTTTCCTTAAGTTGTTCAGACGCTATTTTTCATGTCTTCATCCAAGGTAAATATTTTATTCTTTTTAGGGTTAGTTCACACGTTGGCAGTCCCGCGCGGGTTTTGACACAGAGAGAGCCGTGGCGAGCCGCGTCTCTCTCTGGTCAAAACCCACCTGCCATGACCATCGTGGTTGTGGCTTTCCCCTCCTATGTCGGCTCAAATGAATGAGCCGACATAGGAGGGTGCTGCCGCTAGGCGGAAGCCGCAGTCCAGCACGCCGCGGTTTCTGCCTGAAGATAGGACATGTCGCTTCTTTTCTCCGCTAGCAGCAGCCTGCCGCTAGCGGAAAAAAGAAGCCCGGTGGTCTGCATAGACCACCATTGTAAAGGGGCGGATTTTGAAGCGAAATCCGCTGTCAAAATCCTCCCCTTTGTTCACGTGTGAACGAGCCCTTAGGGTTCTTTTACTCTGGTAAATATTTAACTCTTTTATTTCCTGCCTCGTTGTTTATGAATCTGGTTTAAATTTTATTATTTTTTACTAGATGTCTAGATAGCGATTCGTTTAGATGTAAATCTCCATTTAAGTGCAAGTATCTTTTCTGCAGGAATTGTGACACTCCCTTGCCATCATTGTCACCCTAAGGAACCTTCTGGTGAGCCTATTATAAGAGACTAGCTGTTACCCGCGACTTCGTCTGCGGTGATTGTAGCAGTGGGTGTATACAGGCGTGGGTAGGGTTTTCGTACTGTGTATAAGGTAAGGGATATGAAATGTAACTTTGTATCTTGTTGTTGCTGTAATTCAGAGAATACGTGAGACTTTTGTGTTGCAGTTACTTTGTATTAGAGCTGCTATATATACGGTGTTGTGAGAAACTTTACATAGTGACTTTGGGACAGAGGTATTTGAAGTTAACCCTTTCCCACCGATGGCATTTTTTGATTTTCGTTTTTGACTCCCCTCCTTCTAAACCCCATAACTTTTTTATTTCTCCGCTCCCAGAGCCATATGAGGTCTTAATTTTTCCTGGGACAGATTTTTCTTCCTGATGCCGCCATTATTTATTCTATATAATGTACTGGGAAGCAGGGAAAAAATTCAAAATGGGGTGGATTTCAAGAAAAAATGCATTTCTGCGACTTTCTTACGGGCTTTGGTTTTACGGCGTTCACTGTGCAACCAAAATGAAATGTCCCCTGTATTCTGTGTTTCGTTACGATTCCGGGGATACCAAATTTATATGGTTTTATTTACATTTTGACCCCTTAAAAACAAATCCAAAACTGTTAAAAAATTTTTTTTTGAAAAGTCGCCATATTCCGACAGCCGTAACTTTTTTATACGTGCATGTACGGGGATGTATAGGGCGTCTTTTTTTGCGGGGTCGGGTGTACTTTGTAGTTCTACCATTTTCAGGAAATGTTATTGCTTTGATCACTTTTTATTCAAATTTTTATCAGAATCAAAACAGTGAAAAAACGGCGGTTTGGCACTTTTGACCATTTTTCCCGCTACGGCGTTTACCGAAAAGGAAAAATATTTGTATAGCTTTGTAGAGCGGGCGATTTAGGACGCGCGGATACCTAACATGTATGTGTTTCACAGTTTTTAACTACTTTTATATGTGTTCTAGGGAAAGGGGGGTGATTTGAATTTTTAATCCTTTTTTTTGTTTTTAATGTTTTTTTTTACTTTTTTTAAACTTTTTTTTTGCATTTATTAGACCGCCTAGGGGTATTGACATGGGTGGGCGGTGTCGTGGATTGTCAGAGCGATGGGGGTCGGCAAACATGGCTGCTCCGGAGCGTTAAAGAGAGCCTCCTGGAGTATCGGTAAGTTGAGGGGTAAAGTGGTAAAGTATATGTATATGAGATTGTGTGGGGTTAGGGGCGAGGCTGCAGAGGGCAATATGAATTTTGTGGCTTGCTATGGTCCAAAGTGTGTGAGATTGCAGAGATGATGGTGTGAGTTTGGGGTTTGTGGGGGTCCTGGGAAAAACGTATGTGCGCTATTGTGACGAAAAGTAGCCTATTGCGCAATGGGGTGTATTAACTATGTTTGTGGAAAATTTCAGCCAAATCGGTCAAGCGGGTTTTGCGTGATTGACTAACAAACATCCGAACACACAAACCCACAAACATCCAAACTCACAAACTTTCACATTTATAATATTAATAGGATGTAGCAATATGGGTTAAAGATTATGTGCAGGATTTGATGAAGAACTTAAGAGTGCTTATGCCAACAGAATAGGCAAAGACATTTTGACAAGACTTAACACCTCTTCATCGTATTGTTAGCTCCCTTTGTCTTCACTAAGGTGCTATTCTCAGAAGCCTTAGCTGTCAGAGTCCAGGGGATCTCCATTGTGCCTTATTTTGACGATTAGCTGGTAAAAGCCTACAGACAAAGCCTATAGCAGCATTTAAATACTACCATCAACTTCTTCCATCATCAAGGTTGGATAGTAAATTTGGAAAAGTCCCATACAACTCCAGCAAACCAGAAACAGTTTCTTGTGTTCATAATCGATTCCAGTCTAATCTCGATTAAGATTAAAAATAAAATCTCGATTTCCACCCACCAGAAGGGAGAGGATTACAGCAACCACAAAGTTTTTGTCGATCCCCCATCCAGTCACCATCAGGACAGGTATCAACGCTTTGGGGCTAATGCCCACAGCTGTAAATGTCGTTCCAAGGGTACTATGGCATCTTCGCCCCTCCAGAGGGAGGTACTTATGGCCTGGAATCTCAATCCCCATGGTCCAGACAAAAGATTCTCCCTCAAGAAGCCAGTCTAGCCCTCAAATGGTGGATTAAACTAAAAGACGGAAAGTTCATGGTCAAACTCTTATGGTCCCTGTTGACAATGGACGCATCACTCTCAGGTTGGGGAGCCCACCTAGATGAGATTCCTGTCCTGGAGTTTTAGGATACCTATAAGATGTCATCAAACTGGAGAGAGCTCTGAGCTGTACGGTTGGCAATCCTGCACTTCTCTGATCAGCTAAAAGGAAAAGTAGTAAGAATGTCGTCAGACAACATGAAAGTTATGTATTTGCACAAACAGAGAGAAATTCTATCTCAACCTCTTCTCAGCGAAGTGGGAAAGATCTTGAGTTGGGCAGAAAAGAATATAACTCTTCTATCTGCCATGTATATCAAGCGATTGCTGAATGTGATAGCGGATCAATTGAGTCAAAGACTCACCATTCCAGTGAAATGGTTTCTCCGTCAAGAGTCTTTTGGGCGTTCACACAGAAATAGGGCTATCCAGAAGTTGACCAACAAGTAAATATGAATGCAAAAAATATTTGCGCTAATTAGAAAACTAACAAACCAGAAATGAAATGCACTAAAACTTGACCTTTATTAGTAATTTTAAAAGCCCCCCAAAAAGTGGTACCGTTTGACTACCACCAATAGTAGGAGATATTACAAGGTGGAATGGAGTGGTAATAACGTCCTAAATATGTAAGTCTCTCAGGAAAAGGCCTTAATGTTCGACCTATAAAATCCACCTGACATAGACTCACTAGCCTTAGGCTGGGTTACTGGTCTAACTGTTTTTTTGTTATTTGGTTCCATGAATCACCCACAACCCCCACATGCTAGAGGACAGGCATGCATATAATCGGGCTGAGCCGATATTAGGACCTAATACACACTAGCAGGGCATGGAGTTATCACTCCCTCCTATTTAGAACCCTCCACCTCACACACGCTCAATTGTCAGCACATTGGTAGATTAAAAGCTCGGCCTGACGGTCCGTTTCACCAGACAAAAGCCGGTTCATCAGAGGCAATGCGAGCTATTTAAATAATACCTGCAATGTTGCATAGCATCAGGCTGTAATGTTTCCTGATCAGGTTTTTCCTGATTACGCTTCAGGTTCCGCATCAGGTTTCTGGCCAAAAAACCGAGAGCAGGAAAAACATTGACTTGCATTGAAGCCGTGAGCCGAAAAACACTCAGGCTTCAAAAAAGAATGAACATCTCGCTTTTTTTTTGCCGCTAGTGGAAAAAAACGCTAGCATAAAAGACTCAGAAGCATTTTGTACTCTTTGAATGGTGAGGCGTTTTTTAGTTCAGGGTTTGGAGGCAGATTTCTGCCAAAACCCTGACCAAAAAAACACCGTGTGAACTTACCCTAAGGGTTTATCTTGAGAGATCTCTACCCTTTAGACAAGCAGAAAATCTCAGGGAAAAACTAAAGGTTAAGTCAGGTTGCACATGACGACCCATTATTGAATGTCTCTGCCAGTTCACGGATGCTGCACGGATGTCATCTGTGTGCTGACCGTGCGCCAGCCATGCTTCAGCGGCCTCATTCATTCAATGAATATGAGCCGCAGAAGAATGGCCGCAAAATCGGACATATATTGTGACATATATTGTGGCATAAATCGGACATATATTGTGGCCTGGACTGTCAACCCGTGCACAGGACCATGAAAATCACAGTCATGTGCACAGGCCCACAGAATTTAATGGGTCAGTGTGCTATCTGAGTATAACCCAGATAGCACATTGACCTTGCACACGGTCATCTGCAAGGGGCTTAGATGTCTAAGTCTTCCCTGTCTTGATAAATAGACCATCATATTAGCTTTTACAGTTCAGGACTTGCAACCTCCTGAATTTGTTAGAGCATATTAAACCAGATCTGTGTCAACATCTTGGGCGGAAAGTAATTCTATTTGTTTGGAACAAATATGTGCCTTTGCCTCTTCACATTTAACTTTTGTAAATCATTATAGATTAAATACTCGGGGTTCAGAGCAATGGCATAACTAGCAAAGACTGGGCCCCACAGCAAACTTTTGACTTGAGGCCCCCCCCCTTCCTGGACCCCACACAGTATAATGTCCCAAAGTGGCCTCCAGACAGTATAATGTTCCATAGCGGCCCCTTCAAACAGTATAATGTCTCATAGTGGCCTGTCCACACAGTATAATGTCCCACTGTGGCCCCTAAAACGCAGTATAATGTCCCACCGTGGTCCCTCCACATAGAGTATAATGTCCCACTGTGGCCCCTGCGTACAGTATTGTGCTCCATAGTTGCCCCTGCGCACACAGTATTATGCCCCATAGTGGCCCCTGAACACACATAGTATTATGTCCCTCAGTGGCCCCTGCGCACACACATTATTATGCCCTATAGTGGCCCCTGCACACACAGTATTATGTCCACTGCACATACACTATTTTGCCCCATAGTGGCCCCTGCACACAGTATTATGCCCCATAGTGGCCCCTGTACACACTATTATGCCTTATAGTGGCCACTGCAAACACAGTATTATGCCCCATAGTGGCCCCTGCACATACAATATTATTCCCCATAGTAGCCCCTGTACAGACTATTATGCCCCATAGTGTACCCTGCACACAGTATTATCCCCCATTGTGGCCCCTGCACACAGTATTATGCTCCATAGTTGCCCCTGCACACACAGTATTATGCCCCATAGTGGCCCCTGCACACAATATTATGTCCCATAGTGGCCCCTGTACACAGTATTATGCCCCATAGTGGACGCTTTACACAGTATGATACCCCATAGTGGACTCTTCACACAGTAATATGCTCCATTGTGCTGGAGGGACATAAGGGAAGCATTGATTATGATGTTAATATGTTTTCCTTTAGTCCCAGTAGCAGCACAACTATACAAATACATAAGACAAATATATATATTTGTCTTATGTATTTGTCTTTATAATCACACAGTTGGGGGATACATCATTCCTTATATTAGTGAGGGGGAGATTCTTTAATTTAACTATTTGTAGAAAAAGTCCATTCTGCTGTACCAGCACACAGGGGCAGAAATACCCCACTATTGTGCTGCTGTTGGAACTAAAGATCTGCTGGGAAAATAGGTTATCATCATAATTAATAGTTCTGTCTGCTTAGGAAACACAGCAGAAGCAAATTTTATCCATACATTGCATAAAAATACAGCTTCGGAAAAGCGGAGTTCTTCAAAAAGGCAACATGTCAAATTTAGCTGCAAAATCACACGCTTTTTCTCTAAAGATTAATAAGTGAACAGCAAAAAACACTCAATGAAAAACACTATAGAAAAAGCCCACTATCAACAATCCTCTTCCCAATACACTAAAACCTAGCTAAAGTTAGGACAAAGGGAGTGTCTCCTAACTGTACACAAAGCCTTGATATGGAGAATGAAATGTGACACTTTAAACATGGTTGTGTAACAACTCCACCCCTTCAGAGATTGCATCACCAAGACAATGTACAAAACACACTGTAACATAACAGTCCATTCAGACGGTGTGGGATAGCAGACAGTAAGTAGTAAGTATTTCTTCATTTGTCTTCCCATCACGTTGAATACTTTGTATTTATTTTGGCTTTTAATGTTGTTTAAACTTTCAGGGGATAAAACTGTAAACCATAAAACCATAAATGATCAAAGTAAACCAATAACGCAGACACACCACTATACTTAATGCTATTATATACACAACAAATAGGGATTAGGACATTATTTCATCACATGCTTGGTTTGCACACACAAGTGGGGTTTATACAATTGACTAAAAAATAAGAAAAGAGGGTTTAGGATATATTGAATCAGCATAAGGCTGAGACACACCCGCGCTGTTTCATGGTTTACATTGCCATCTTGTGGTCTGACTCTAAAATATACACATATACATTTTACTGTTTAATAGTTTATAAATGAGAACACACACAGTACACCTTGCACTGGGACATGTGCAAGCTTTTTGCATCTCATCATCCCCTTCCCTTAAAAGATGTTCTCCTTATACCAATTCATTATGTAGGGCACTATAATACTATTACAGGTTGGCATAAGAAAAGAAACGATTGAAACTAATTGAGATTGTGTTTCAGTCAGTAGCGTAACATACCTTACATACTCTGGTTACATATTCTGATTATACTTTACATCAATAGAGGATTTCCCACCAACCTCCTCATTAATATTCACTGCAATGAGTGACATCACATTGTCACGAATAGTAGTGAGCCGGTAGCTGGGTAAAAGGGACCTGAAACCTGGGAGACTCCTGGGAATCTCGGGTGAGTTAACATGTCTAAACATACCGTTTGTTATGTACATCACATTCATAGATTTGGTGAAAAGCTATTTTGATGTTATGCAAGTGAGGCAGTTGGTGCACTGTGGGTAGGCCTTCAGATACTTGGAGCATCGCTCTTGTCGCTCAGACCCCTACCATCTCCTACTACCCTGTGCAGGGAGGCAGGGAAAGTTCATTCACTGCTATGACATCCTACTTTATCAGAATGAGCGGTGCTCCCAGGGCTGAAAGACCACCCCCATTGTTCCAAGTGCCTAATTTGCATAAGACTTAGGCTGGAGCCCCATGTGGCATATACAAAAATCGCTGCATTTTACAGTCACTGCAGATTGGATGGGACTCTAGCGAATCTCATCCACACATTGCAGAAAAATACGCACAGCGGAAATGCTGCGATTTGCAATATCATTTGGTTTGGGCAATCACAGCATGTCAATTATACTAATGGAAACAGGTATAGGTATAATGAAAGCAGATCTTCTATGAAAAGTGCTGGGAGAAATAACCCAATCCATTCCACTACATGGGACCTTAGCCTAAGGCTCTATTCACACAGAGTAACGCCAGGCGTCATTTGTGTGTAATTTGTGTGTCTTTTATGGCCGTCATAAAACGTTTGCATAGAGTTCTATACAGTGCCGCACCTCCCATGAGGCGACCTGAAGCGAGCGCTTCAGGCGGCGCTATGTCAGGGCCTCAGGGAGGGCGGCATTTTTACTAACCTAAGCCAGTCCAGGACAAGCTGTCCTGGACTGGCTTAGCACGGAGCGGTGGTTTGGGGAGGCCACTGGAGCAGCGCTGCTCCAGCAGCCTCCCCTCACGCTCCGGCAGAGCGCAGGCAGTCTCCGGGCCTGCTCTCTGCCGGCGAACGGCGCTAAGCCACGCCCCCTTTCGAGGTGCCGCGCCCCCTCCGCTAAGCCACACACCCGGGGGGGGGGGCGGCTTTCTGTACTTCGCTAGGGCGGCGAAAGCAGCAGGCTCACCCCTGGTTCTATAGGAAAAGACGTCCGTAATTTACGGCCGTCATTTACGGCCCTCATTGTAATGACGGCCATAAATGACGGCCGTAAATTACGTATGTCTTTTCCTATTGAACTCTATGTAAACGTTTTATGACGGCCGTAAAAGACACACAAATTACACACAAATGACGCCTGGCGTTACTCTGTGTGAATGGAGCCTTAAGTTGTTTTTCTCCAAATCTGCAAAAGTGACATGCATAAAGAAGGTATGTTGTTTATCTCTGTCATGTGGTAAATAATGTGATGCAGTGGTGAATATGCTTAGGCAAGATGGTAGACTACCTTTAACCTTTACGTCACAGACATTTTTCATTTTTGTGTTTTCATTTTTTCTAAAAGCCATAACTTTCAAATTTTTCAGTTTATGCAGTCATATGAGGGCTTGATTTTTGTGTGACAAGTTGTACTTTAAAATGGTACCATTTATAATTATGTAAATCTACTGGGAAGCGGGGAAAAAAGCAAATTTTTTTTATTGATCCCATGTTGGGGAATATATGATATTTTGATCACTTTTTATTTCATTTTTTTAGGGAGGTAAATCAGCGGGGGGAAAAAACGCCAATTCAGCCAAGTAGATTTTTTTTCCTGCTACAACGATTACAGTATGGGACAATGTTTTTATATCTTAATGGTTTGGGCGGTTTTGCCTAATGTGTATATGTTAACTTTTGTTTCTGTTTATATGTGATCTAGGTAAAGGGGGTGATTTAATAGGTTAGGGTTTTTTTTTAATTTTTAAAAACTTTTTTCTTTTTTTAGTTTCCCTAGGGGGCTTGAGCATGTGATCATCATAGGGAAATTGAAAGAGACCACCCTGAGTGGTTAAATTCCTGTGATTAGATTTATCTCATATCACGGACAATGCTGCCAGAGTCCTGCTTCGGAGTGAAATAGTTTGCCGCATGTTAAATACTTATATCACGCCTTTGCGCTAGAAAATTCCCCTTTAAGTAACTAGACAAGATTGAGCTTCTTTTACGTTGGTTGACCCAGGGTTTTGTCAAAGCTTTACTGACTAGAAAGCTATTTAACAATATTTTTCAACATTAAAAGTTTATTGAAAGTTTTACAAATTTTTACAAAAACCGGGGGAAAAAGGGGGGGAGGAAAGGGGGGGGGAATAAAAAACAAAGGAGTCAAATAAAGGCGGAACATAGGGGTGGAGGGGGGGGGGAGGGGGCGGGGAAAAAGGAGGGCACAAGGTGAAAAACGAATAAAGAAAAACAAATAACCAAAACGGGCAAACGCTCTGGCGCAGCAGAGCTGAAAAACAGAGCATATGTAAAAACCTCAGAACAATTGGAAATCAAGTATCAGAGGAAATAGGTACATGTTGAACAGACAAAACGCACAGGGGGACACTACACAGGGGACACAGAAGGGAAGAGGGAACGGAAGTCGGCAGAATAGTAAAAATGGTTCCAAAGGAGCCAAGTCTGCTGATGCTTAGTATCATCTTGGCGGAGCTCAGCAACCAGGGTCTCCATCGTTCGAAGAGCTAGAACCTCATTCAGCCAGCAAACGAGCGAGGGAGGGGTCGTGGACTTCCATAACCTGGGAATGACAGAGCGCGCTGCCACCAACAAGAATCCGAGAAGTCTACGGGTAGGTTTAGAAAACGTCCAGGAGAACAGGGAAAGAAGAAGCGGGGCCGGGTCGTCCTCCAAGTCAATCCCCGTCACCTGCCGAATAACCTGTCTGACCCCAGTCCAAAAAGGGCGTAATAGAGGACATCCCCACCAAACGTGTGCCATCGTGCCGCGGTCGGATAGACATCTCCAGCACCTATCAGAGGTGGAGGGGTAAATATCATGCAGGAGGGCTGGAACTCGATACCACCTGGAAAGTATCTTAAAATTGGTCTCCTGCGCCCTGCATGATATAGAGAAAGTATGACACGCACAAAATGCCGAAGACCACACATCAGGAGGGAATGAGGCCCCCAATTCCCTCTCCCACCCACCAGTAAATGACGGAAGCGAATCCTCAGCCCCGTCCAGCAAGAGACCATACAGAAGGGAGACAGTGTGGGAGGGAGGAGTGGAAGAGATACAAAGACATTCGAACAGCGACAAGGATCTATGAAGGTCCCGAGAGGGCCGCAAAGAGGAGTAGAAATGAGAAAGCTGGGAGTATTGCCAAGAGGAGAGAGGTGTATCCGAACCAGAGGATTGAGTCAAAATCTCAGAGTGGGAGAGAAGCGAAGAGGTAGAAGTGACCCGCTTAAAGCGAAGGGTGGGAGAGCCGACGCGATAAGATAAGAAGGAAGAGCCCAACGCTGCAGGAAAGTCCGGGTTACCCGATATGGGAGTCATGGGGCCATCGTTCGTATAGAGGAGACGCATGGCACTATATCTACGGCACACTCCCATAGTCTGGCGCGCTATATAGGGAAGCGGATACTGTTTATCATCAGTCCAATATTTCTCATGGAGCCAGGGAAGTGCAGTGAGGGGGACGGGGCTCAATGAGTCCTCGAGGGAAACCCAGAGCTTAGTCTTAGCCGAATTATGCCAGTCAAGAATACGCGTAGCGACCGCCGCTAAATAGTATTTCATACAGTCTGGAGCCGCCAGGCCTCCTCTTCGTTTGGAACGAGCTAGCGTACTGCGAGCAATACGGGGGGGTTTCGAGGCCCAGACAAATTTGGTAAAGGATTTGTTAATCACCGAGAAAAAACACGAAGGCAGGATCACCGGGACAGTCTGAAAGAGATACAGCAACCTAGGGAGGACATTCATTTTCAGTAAATTGATGCGTCCCAGCCACGAGAGGCCCTTGGTGTCCCAGCGCTCAAAATCAGACCGCAAAGTGCGGAGTATCGGAAGAAAATTCAGCATATAGGTATCTCCCAAATTACGGGGCAACTGCACTCCCAGATACTTAATGGATCTGGGGGACCACGAAAATGGAAAGGAAGAACGCAAGGCACCAAGGGTCGACGGAAGCAGTGAGACATCTAAGGCTGTGCTTTTTGTCAAATTTATCTTATAATTACTAAAGAAGCTGTAAGTGCTAATCTCCTTGAGAACGGACGGGAGCGAAGTAAGCGGGCTGGTGATGAACAGGAGAACGTCATCTGCAAAAGCAGACACCTTAAGATGACAGTTACGCATCTGCAGGCCGTGGATATCAGGGTTGTTCCTAATAGCGACTAAGAGATGCTCCATTACTAGTGCATATAGGAGAGGGGAGAGCGGGCAGCCTTGTCTAGTACCATTATAAATGGTAAAGGGGGAGGAAAGAGAGCCATTAACCCGGACCCGAGCCATAGGAGAACTGTAGAGAGCCTGAATGCGCGCGAGCATGGCTGGGCCGAGGCCTATCTGAGTCAAGGTAGCCTCTAGAAACTTCCAGTCCACCCTGTCAAAAGCCTTCTCCGCATCGAGAGACAACAGCATCATAGGGGTTCGAGAGCGCTGTGCATGATGAATTGCAGAGAAGGCCCGCAGGGTGTTGTCCCGGGCCTCCCTACAAGGGATAAACCCCACCTGATCAGGATGTACAAGTTCTCCCATGAACGGGCTCAGGCGATTGGCAATCAATTTGGCATAAAGCTTAGCGTCAGTATTCAGGAGCGAGATTGGCCTATAATTAGCACAGAGCAAATGATCCCTGCCCTCTTTAGGTATTACAGTAATATGGGCTTGGAGGAAAGCAGGGGGGAAGGGGACCCCAGAAGTAGAGGAGTTAAACGCGCGCAGGAGCGGCTGCGCCAAGTCAGCCTTAAGCACCTTAAAAAACCGCGCTGTATAACCATCCGGGCCCGGACTCTTGCCCCCGGGGAGGGAGGCAATACCCAATTCCAGCTCACTTGCAGAAAAGGGAGTTTCCAGAACAGCCACATCCTCTGGACGCAGAGACGGAAGGGCAGTACTAGCGACATATTGAGAAAGAGAGGTTCCAGTGGCAGGAGCCGGATGGACCTGACCCGGTGGGGGTAAATGATAGAGGGAACTATAATACTCCTGAAAGGCCGCGGCAATGGCAGATGTGGTATGAGTAATAGAACCCGAGGGCGATTTGAGAGCCATGACGTGTTGGGCTGCATGGCGCTCCCGAACTGCCCGCGCTAGCAGGCGGCCCGCCTTGTTACCCCATTCATAAAACGAGCGCTGTCCCAATAGACGAAGCCGCTGATGTTTCCGTTCAAGAAGAGATCTAATCTCTTGACGCGTAGCAGTCAGAGACGCCAAAGTCGCCTGCTGGAGCGTACGCTTGTGCTGAGCTTTTAAGATTGCCAGATCGCTCAAGAGAGAGCGAAGTTTCAGACCTGCCTCTCTCTTTAGACGCGCACCATGCTTCATCAGCACTCCGCGGAGAACGCATTTCAGAGCCTCCCACTGTATCGCAGGGGCGGTGACGTCACTAGAGTGATCCTGTACAAAGTGAGAGACAGAAAGCTTCAGCTCCGCCAAACACTGCAGATCAAGAAGGAGCGATTCATTCAATCTCCAAGTATTAGACCGCGAGCTGGCAACAGGTGAACGAAAAACACAGGAAACTGGAGAGTGGTCAGAGAGGAAGGCAACACCAATCGAGGCCGCCGAGACAGAGGAAAGAAGATTATGAGAAAAGAAGATATAATCAATCCTACTGTACGAACCATGAGGATGGGAGAAAAAGGAGTAGTCCCTGTCGGTCGGGTGGAGGATTCGCCAAACATCACATAACAGCAAGGCGTTCAACGCCTTCCGAACCTTATTTAGAGCGCCATAAGAAATCTGGGACCTACCCGTGGAAGTATCTAGCAAAGGGTTAAGCGGGAGGTTAAAATCACCGCAGACAATCATGTGACCCCTGGCGAAGGACTGGAGTGCAGACAGGGCAGACAGCAGAAAAGGAACCTGATCAACATTGGGAGCGTATATATTAGCAATCGTATAAACAACACCTGAAATTTCACAGACAAGAAATAAGTACCTCGCTTCACTATCCACTAAAGAGTCTAAGACTTTCACGGGGAGATTTTTATGGAAAAAGACGGCCACCCCCTTAACCTTACCCGAAGCGCTACTACTATGGAACCATTGCGGATAGTATCTATTCTTAATCGTGGGTGTACAGGTAGCCAGGAAGTGAGTTTCTTGCAAACATAAAACTTGCACCCTACGTTTATGGGCATCGTATAGAACTTGCGAACGCTTTTCAGGGACATTGAGCCCCTTAACATTGAAAGAGGAGACAGTTATATCCGACATTAGGGGGGAACAAAGAACAAATAAGATACAGGAGGGAAGAACGGAAGGGGGGGGGGGAGGAAGACCAAACTACACGAGGAACACACAAAGACTAAAGACCAGAGATCTCAAGAGAGCTAGAGACCTCACACAAAACACTGAATAAGAACACAAAAAGAGGGCTTGCGGGGTACCCTCGGGGGAAAGCTAGGCGACAGGAGCACAAGTCTCCAGATGACCCCGCACTGCAGGGACAAAGCTATGTGGGGACAGAGAAGGCAAGCCACGCGGCCAAAGACAGAGCACCAGAAGAGAAACACACAAAGAAGAGTGAAAGGCACAAGCAGGAGAGAGAGCAGCTCCGGCTCCGACACACGGGCATCTGAACAGACTAGTAACATACAAAAAGTAGGAAGCGGCTAGAGGACTAGAGCAAATAAGATATAAGTGTGGGCAAAAACATATAAAAAGGTAAGGCTAGAAAAAAGTCATCACAACGAAACAGGGTATGGAACAAACTCACAGAGTCCGGTCACAGACAACCAAAGTGCAATGTAGATAGTCACTTCTGGGACCCCCGGACAGAGGAGGGTCTACGCTGACGTTGAGGCCTTTGAGGACGCAGGGGGCCGGAGTCACCTAAGTCTTCTGCAGCATCCCATTGCAGGCGAAAAGGGCCGGACCGATTAGGATCAGCAAGCAGGGAAGACCAGTCAGGAAGTTGCAAAGGTGGCAAACCCAGGGATCGCAGAAAGTTCGGAAGATCATCTGGATGGGCAAGAGAGCGCAGTCGGTCACCCCGGCGGACTTGCAATGAGAATGGAAAACCCCAGCGGTAAGGAATTTTACGTTCCCGGAGGAGGGAAAGGAGAGGCTTCAGGGCTGCGCGTTGCCGAAGAGTGTATCTGGATAGATCCGGGTAAATCGACAGGGAGGCTCCCTCAAAGTCCACTGTGCCAACATCTCTAATCCTATGCATGATTGCTTCCTTGGTAGCATAGTAATGAATCCGGCAAATGACATCTCTTGGTTTACCGGGGTCCTCACTGCGGGGGCGGAGAGCCCGGTGAGCACGGTCCATCTCAATGTGAGAGTCAGGAGGGCGCCCCAACAGCGAGTTAAAGATGCCAGACAGAACCGAAACCAGATCCGCCGTTTGAACTGATTCTGGAAGACCTCGAATGCGGATATTGTTGCAGCGGTTGCGGTTCTCGATATCATCCATGTGAGAGACCAAATTACAAATTTGCGCGGAGTGAACCGCCATTTGCTGCTGGATGGAGTCGAGAGAGGAGGAAGTGGCAGATCGTGAATCCTCCAGGACCTGTACTCGTTGTTGTAAATCAGAAATGTCCGTTTGGACCACACGCAGGTCCCGGCGCCAGGCGCTCTTTAAATCAGAAGCAAGACTGTCCATATCCCTCCGGCTTAGGGCTAATAAGGCCTGTAGTTCTGGAAACTTCCACAGAGTCAGAGCAGCCTCTTCAGGTGGAGGAAGGTGAGATACAAAAACAGGGGCCTCCGCACGGAGGGTCACAGCGGGAGATGTAGATCCAGGTGCCCCTTCACCAGCAGCTGGGGGGAGCGAACCCGCCACGGAGGGAAAATCAGGGCCAGGAGCAGCGGATACCAGGTCCAGGCCGGCCGGTGGGGAGAGGTGATGTCCAGGATGGGGGCTGGCACCCCATTCAGATGCTACCTCCAGGGACCCCTGAGGCCATATGGAACGGTGGAGATGTGGGGGTGAGGACTGAAGGGTCCTAGGAGTGGACCTGGGGTCAAATGGTGGGGAGGCAGGAGCAGAGAGCAGTGGTGCCGCTGATGCCGCTGCTCCCTGTGGAGCATCACACATGTGGATCACGGGTGGTTCAGAGGAGGAACCGGCTGGGGCCAGAACAGGAGAAACAGCCGCAGATACCTGTGATCCTATTGCGGGCAGCGTGGAAGGCCCCGGAGCGGTCGAGTCCTGGCAGCGGAGATCCGGCATAGAGGAGGAGAGGGAGCCGGGCAGTTCGCGCAGGCGCACATGCGCCGATGAGGAAGATGGCGCCGGCGGCGGACAGTAGGCCGCATCCTGAACGGGTCCCCGCCGCCCCGACCGCGGGGTGAAGAAGGTTGGAATCTTCCCAGCAGGTGGAGGAAGGGCAGACGAATCCCCCTTGGAGCGCTGTGACCGGGATTTGTCCATTTCGCCACTGAAAATAGCCCAAGTCCCGGAGCCTAGAGCGGAGCTCTTAAGGTAAGCTGCCGCCCGCGTGCATGCCAAGCCACGCCCCCCTTAACAATATTTTTAACCAAACGCTTAACTTATGCTTCACCATGGGTTGTGTAAATTGTAACTTCACAACTCGCCAATCCCCAGCCAATTAGAAGAGGCCTCTTTCTATCCCATCTTGTAACCTTAACAAAAGATGTCCAACCCTATGCCTGTAAGGTGGGCTCTGTCTGAAAGGAGAACCAGTGCACATCTACCTCTTCTCTAAGAACTGCTCCTGGGCAAATCTCAGCTCTATGTTCCACCCAGAACACAAAGGATTGACCTAGAATCCATACAGATGGACTGAGATCTAAAAAAAAAAAAAAAAAAAAAAAAAGAGCGAGAACTAAATCAGGGCGAATAAAACCTGCCAAACACTGTTTGCCATTGACGTAAGTGACAAACTTCATCGACTGACAGGCCCTGCTCACTAGCTGCTGTTGCTGCCATGATCTAGAAAGGGATGTGCTCTGAACATGAGCCAACTAGTAGGCCTGCATGAGTCAGCAACAAAGAACCACCATAAACTAAAAATGTGTCAGAGGTGCCTGAGCAAATTGACACTGTAATATTGATCTTTTAAGTTGGACCTTTCACCACCTCCGCCAGCTCTATGAGTCATTTATTAGGTGCTACCTTTCTGAATCCAGCCCAGCAGCAGAGTTGGAATTTTTTTTCTCTAGCCCCCACTAAGCTCTGACACTGTCCACGTCTGATTGGAGCTCCCAGCCATCCCATGGAAGTGAATGGAGGGCCATGCATATACACCACTGCCCCATTCACATTGGAGCAATCTGGGAAACCTTCAGGTTCCCATTCCAATGATCAGATCACCAGAGAGCACATAACTATCCTTTATCCTTTTGAGTGTCTGTTGTTGCCTTTTAATTTTGCATTTAGGAGCCAAATTAAACAATAAGAAGAAAGGTAGTTAAAGAGGACCTTTCATCAGATTGGGCACAGGCAGTTCTATATACTGCTGGAAAGCTGACAGTGCGCTGAATTCAGCGCACTGTCGGCTTTCCCGATCTGTGCCCCGGGTAAAGCGCTATCGTTCCTCCCCGCTCCACAGTACAGCGCGATAGGCGCTGCTGGGCAGATGGCGTCCCTGGCTAACTGTCAGAAACGCCCTTCTGACTGTAAAGCGCTACGGTACCGGGACTGATAGTGCTTTACCCAGGGCACAGATCGGGAAAGCCGATTCAGCGCACTGTCGGCTTTCCAGCAGTATATAAAACTGCCTGTGCCCCAAACCATGAAAGGTCCTCTTTAAAGAGAAATTATAATGGAATAAATAATGGTTATGTGATGATTACATGGATGTTTGACTCCATGAACGTGATAATTTTTTATTCTCTAAAAGTAAACAATTAAAGTTTCTGTTTAATGAAAATCCAAGAGGGATTAATACGGAATATACTGAATAATATGGACTATTCTGAAAAGGTCTACATTTTCATTACACAAAGACCAGGACTTCTATAGTGGTTATGACTAGGCACTGGCCTAAATGTATGCATATCTTTGGCCATCTAAAAGGTGGTATAAAAGACATGCTAGCTTTATCAAGTTCTGTGATAAATCTGACACATTTTTAGACTGCCTAAGTTTACATTGTCTAGCTGTTAGTAAATCCTGGGCAATATGCTTTATTTGATGTAAACCTTTTAACATTCATAAATTAATATCCTTGTTGGAAAATATATTTGACTATATATAGAAAGATCACCTCTGTTACACATAAACTGATATGGGGAAATACCATTACAAAAGTTTTTTTCCAGTGCAGTTAATCCGGGTTCACACTGCCGTTGTTCATGTCTATTGCTGTCTTCTGTTATGAGATGACCTTCTGTTATGGGATGACAGCAATGGACATTAATTGTTGCAGAGAACAGTCTGTATCCATTGTCATTGACACTAATGTAAACAACATAACAGATACTATCTTCTGTCATGTTTGTCTACTTTTGTAATAGATGAAAAAGTTGTGCATGCAGGATTTTTTCTTACCTTACATACGTAAACAAGTCTGACATGTCATGTTATTTATATTATTGTCAATGTAAATATCTGTGTCCATTTTCTGCAGCAATTAATGTCTGTTGCTGTCATCCTATGACGGAAGACAGCAACGGACATTAACAACAGTAGTGTGAACCCAGTCTAATGGGATGGAAAGCTGATATTATAAGCATTGGATGCATTTGATAACTTGACATATTTGTAATAAAAGCTATAATGATAAATATCAATGTTATCCTTATAAACAGGAAATCAGAATGAAACTATCAGTTCTTGGAGCTACTGGACAGACAGGTGCAACCCTGGTAACCCAAGCCCTTCAGAATGGACATGAAGTAACAGCTCTAGTAAGAGATGTCAACAAAATGACCATCCAGCATGAGAAGCTTAAGGTATTTTTAATACTCGACTCTGAAGTTTATATTACTGTATGTGAAGGTGTCACATAGGTGAAGGTGTCAGAACGGAGTCCGGATACTAGTGTGAACCCAGCGTAAGCGAGATCACGGGAGCTGTCCTGTTCTTGTGACAGCCCAGAGCCTTATGAAGGTTCCCAGGCCTGTCATAGGAATATATCTATTGAGTCTTGCCTATGGATGGCTTCAATATCTATGTAGCAAATCTCCCTTAGACTACAATACAGTTGTATTGCAGTCCATGTGACAAGCATATCTCCTCTTAAGTGCATCTTTTAAAGAATAAAAACATGTAACTCGTTTAATCTCTCCTAGTAACTGAGATCCAATGATTTATGAGTGGTAATAATTAGAGATGAGCGAACAGTAAAATGTTCAAGGTTCGATATTCGTTTTGAGTAGCCCCTCAATATTCGACTACTCTAATCGAATATCGAACTCTATTATAGTCTATGGGGGGAAAATGCTCGTTTCAGGGGTAGGCAACATTCGATCAAATTATACTTACCAAGTCCACGAGTGAGGGTCGGACTAGATCCTCCGTGCAGTCTTCTCCTTGCAGCGTCCCCGCGGCATCTTCCGGCTCTTCATTCACTCTGCCAGGCATCGGGCCTGGGCAGAGCCGACTGCGCATGCCCGCACTACAAGCGGACATGCGCAGTCGGCTCTGCCTAGGCCAGATGCCTGGCAGAGTGAATGAAGAGCTGGAAAACGCCACGGGGAAGCTGCACGGAGAAGACTTCTAAAGGTAGGAGAAGAACCAGTGTTGATTGGCCGACTGTATAGCATTCGGCCACTCAATGCTGGTTCTGCATCAAACTTTTACATTCAAACAGTGAGTGGTACTCGATCGAGTATGAGTATTTCGAATACCGTAGTATTCGATTGAATACCTACTCGATCGAGTACTACTCGCTCATCTCTAGTAATAATAAATCCCTGTGCTCCACGACCATACCTCTTGTAATACCTGACTGTATTTCTGGCCTTACAAGCAGCTGATTGACATTACAATTACATGTATGTATTAATCTACAAATACACCAAAGACCTTCTCTGACACTCACTCTTAACCCCTTAGCGACCCTTGACGTAACTGTACGTCATGGGTCGCATGGGGATGTATAGAGCGAGCTCACACGCTGAGCTCTCTCCATACACGGCAGATGCCGGCTGTATAATACAGCCAGGACCTGCCAATAACAGCAGCGGTCGGTGCCCGAGCCGATCGCTGCTGTTAACCCTTTACACACTGCGGTCAAACGCGACCGCAGCGTGTAAACAGCGCAGGCGGCATGGGCGCCGCCATGTTTCCCCGATCGCCGCCCTCCTGAACGTCACATGAGGGCGGTGATCGGTTGCTATGACAGCCGGAAGCCTATTGAAGGCTTCCAGGCTTGTCTCTGCCCGAGATCTATTAGACGATGCCAGAGGCATCGTCTAATAGAAGTGCTGCGATTCTGCTATTCACTGCAGTACTGTAGTATTGCAGTGAATAGTATGAGCGATCAGACCCCCTAGGTTTCAAGGTACCTAAGGGGTCTGATCATAAATGTAACAGAAGAAAAAAAAAAGTTTTTAAAAGTATTAAAAAAATAAAAAAAAATATAAAAGTTCAAATCACCCCCCTTTCCCTAGATTAGCTATAAAAGTAATTAAAGAACATTAAACATAAACATATTAGATATCCCCGCGCTCCAAAATGCCCGAACTATTAGAATATTAAAACATTTATCCCGTACTGCGAACGGCGTAGCGGCAAAAAAAATAAAAACAGCCAAAAAGCGTTTTTTTCAACACTTTGCCTCCTATAAAAAATTGAATAAAAAGTGATCAAACCATCAGATCTTTCCCCAAATGGTATCAATAGAAACGTCATCTTGTCCCGCATAAAAAGACACCACAACCAGCTCCATACATGGAAATATGAAAAAGTTACAGGTGTTAGAACATGATGACACAAAATTTTTTTTCTATTTTGCAAAGTTTATCATTTTTTTAAAAGTATCAAAACATTTCAAATACTATATAAATTTGGTATCACCGCATTCGTACTGACACGTAGAACACAGGTAACATGTCATTTGTACCAAACAGTGAACGCTGTAAAAATTAAACCCATAAGAAAATGGCGCAAATGCATTTTTCTCCAATTGCACCTCATTCTGAATTTTTTTCCAGCTTCCCAGTACATTGCACAGCATATTGAATGATGCCATTACAAAGTACAATTTGTCCCGCAAACAATAAGCCATCATGTGACTCTGTGAACTGAAAAATGAAAAAGTTATGGCTCTTGAAATGTGAGGAGGGAAAAACGAAAATGCGAAACCAAAAAATGGCCTGGTCCTTAAGGGGTTAAAGCTTGATTTCCTTTCGATCATATGTTATTATGCAGATTATTTTTACTCAGGAATATTTCTAAGACTGATATGTGCAGGCCATGTTGACACTCTTAGGGCTCGTTCACACGGGCACTCAGGGGTAGATTATGGCGCGGAATCCACGTCATAATACGCCCCCTCACAATGGTGGTCTTTGTAGACCGCTAGCATTCTTGTTGCCGCAAGCGGAAAAAAGAAGCGAGCTGCCCTTTCTTCAGGCAGATTCATGGCAGCATGCTCCGGACTAGGCCGATTCATTTGAGCCTAATACGGAGCGGAAAGCCGCAATGGAATATGCACGCAGATTTGCGTGTGAACTAAGGATAAGTATTTCTTGCAGATTTTTGGTGCAGTAAATGTATATTTGCAAACTTTTTAAAAACACAAATCTATTAATATGTGTGCATTTTTTTTCTAGGTAGTAGAAGCCAATATATTTTCTTCAGACTCATTAGCCGAACATTTCAAAGGACAGGATGCTGTTGTATCTTGTCTAGGATTCCCATATAAAATGTTCTCATCAATAAGTGGCTACACAGACTCCATGACCGCGATTACAACTGCCATGCGACAGACTGGAGTGAATAGGATAGTGGCAATGACGTCATGGTACACAGACAGTATGTATCTACAACACATTCATATTTCTCTAGGGTTTTTCTTTCTCTCTAAAATAAAGGAAATTTATTAGGTTTCAAAACCGCAATTTAAAAAAAAGTTGGGATTTTGTGTGAAGTATAAAGACAACAAGAATGCAACAACTTGGAAAGCTCAAAATCTCATCTATCCATATAGAACACATATCAAAAGTGTAGATGAGCGAACTAATTTGGAACAAACCAGTTTTCAACCCAAATTTTTGCAATTTGTGCAAACTAAAATGGTCGCCACAACATGTGAGGTAGAAATGCATTGGAAAGGGAAGATCATATGATCTCTGTGAAGGCTTCTAGCATCACCTGATAGCCTCTCATGAGTGGTACGCACAGAGGTTACAGTGCTGATGTCACATACAGAATAGAACATACTGCGGACAGAAAAAAGAGCCATTTTGTGATATTCAATTGTATGATCCAAAGTAATTGCTTCTAATATGTTGCTAGTGGAAAAACAACACCAACTATGAATACACAATTATAGGAGGATGACTAGTTGAGTACAGTTTAGTTCTGCACTGTGCTCTGTGGCTGAAGTGTTCGCTGGTCAAATATCAAAATATTTTATCTAATTTTAAGTCTTTCTTGCAGTAGTCAGTACTTTTAGTGTAAAATCTCTCAAAAAACTGCCTTTATATCACAGCAAAAATAAAACCTGATACGTAGTGTTGAAAATTCAATTTTGTTAGAGTTTGTTGTCATTTGTGGGGTTTTTTGGTAAGAAAAAGGTGCAATTATGGCTGGAGCCCCACTTGGTGTAAATGAAAAAACTGTGGCATTTTACAGTCACTGCAAATCCCATCCATAAAAATGCGAGCAAGCAGATAATCTGCGATTTTCAAAATTATTGCGATTTTGGAATTTGCAGCATGTCAATTACACCTACGGAAATGCTGGTGGTTTCCCCATAGGTATAATAAAAGCAGAAAGTTCGCAGAGGAAACCTCTGTGGACTTTCTGTGAAAAGTGCTACAAGAAAAAACACAATTTGTTACCACTGCATCTTTTACCAAAGCACTTTTTTGCTGCTAGCCTATTATGGGAAAAATCCAAGCTGACTCAAAGTGTGTTCTACTCTAATGCTCACTGACTAGGACTATTTAGTGAACACTGGAACAAATTGTATATCACAGCCTTGGTGTTTTGTGTGATCCCATTGTGTAATATACTAGCACTGATGCACGAAAAACTAAACCCTGCCGGTACAGGTATTGTTAGACAGTCCCAGAAAAAAATGTATAGTGATTCAGCATCCAGTCTAGTGTCGATTTAAAAATATTCATACTTTAATAAAGCCATTTAAAATTCCACAATCTCCAGAAACCAGTAAAAAATAGCAAAAAGACACAGCACTTACATATATAGACGATACTTGGGTTACATGGAACAATGGATACACGGAAAAAACTTTAGCCGCCTACGCGTTTCAGGGTCAGAGCCCCTTCCTCATGGCGAAGTAAAGACTAAATGAGAAAACTGTGGCTTTATACCCTCTTCTAGGTTAGATGTTAATTAATCCGGATTTACTCCAGCTGAAATGTAATCTAGCCTCAGTTTTCATTCAACAAAATGACATACCCACAAAAACATGTATACACTTCACAATACAACATTAAATACAATTATGTATTGCACATAAAAACCATATAAAATATCTGAATTTAACCGTGTTCCATTTGAATACGAATATTTTGAATACACTTCTGCTTTATATATCGTAATTACCATAAGATAATTTTCTCATTTAGTCTTTACTTCGCCATGAGGAAGGGGCTCTGACCCTGAAACGCGTAGGCGGCTAAAGTTTTTTCCGTGTATCCATTGTTCCATGTAACCCAAGTATCGTCTATATATGTAAGTGCTGTGTCTTTTTGCTATTTTTTACTGGTTTCTGGAGATTGTGGAATTTTAAATGGCTTTATTAAAGTATGAATATTTTTAAATCGACACTAGACTGGATGCTGAATCACTATACATTTTTTTCTGGGAAGGACTATTTAGTGTTAAATCTCATCTTCTATGTTGTAATATTCACTGACAAGGTCACCCTTTCAGTGGCAAATCTGATTTCTTTACTAATTTTCTAGAAATAGAGTTCTTGTAAGAAAAAAATAAATTAATATAAAAAAGATATGTGTATATACATATATATATATATATATATATATATATACATACACACACACACACACACACACACATTGTCAGAATTATTACCAATCACAATTATTATGGAAGCAGTGCAACAATAAGAAAATAGAACAGGACAGGAGGAAACACTTGAACTACCTTCACGCCATCCATGACTGCAAGTACTAACAATAAGAATGTGAGTGGTAACACAAACAGTAGCTGCAGTACTGTTACACTTCCTTAGAATGAAGATGAAGTTTTTGATCACTTAGCTCACCCATCTTAGTTACAGCAGTATATTGCATCCAAGAATGATTCAATAACGTGAAAACTTTGTATGTTTCAGCAAGACAATGCTAAGCTACATAAATCATCCACCACAACAGCATGGCTTTGTTGAAGAAAAGTCTGAGTGGTGAACTTTTCTGCCTCCAGTCCAGACCTTTCACCAATGCAAAATATGGTGCATTATGATATTAAAAATCTGTGAAAGGAGACCCCAAACTGTTAAGCAGCTAGATTCTTACATCAGACCAGAACAGGACAATATTCGTCTCACAAAACACCAGAAATTGTTTCTCTCACTTTCCATAAGTTTACAGGCTGTTGTAAAAAGACGAGGGAATGCTACACAATGGTAGACATGTCAATGTCCCAACTTTTACGAGATGTATTTCTGCCAGCAATTTGTGGTCATATAAGATTTACAAATGATTGTATTCTTGTTTTCCTTACATTTTACACAATGGAAAGACTGAGACTAGGATGTTCTCCTCTTCTTTATATCCATTCCCCTGTCTAAAACAATTGTTTTCTCTGTATTGTATGTGTAATTTCCAGTTCCGTCAAATGCCTTAATACAGTCCTATGAAAAAGTTTGGGCACCCCTATTAATCTTAATCATTTTTTGTTCTAAATATTTTGGTGTTTGCAACAGCCATTTCAGTTTGATATATCTAATAACTGATGGACACAGTAATATTTCAGGATTGAAATGAGGTTTATTGTACTAACAGAAAATGTGCAATATGCATTAAACCAAAATTTGACCGGTGCAAAAGTATGGGCACCCTTATCATTTTATTGATTTGAATTCCCCTAACTACTTTTTACTGACTTACTGAAGCACAAAATTGGTTTTGTAACCTCAGTGAGCTTTGAACTTCATAGCCAGATGTATCCAATCATAAGAAAAGGTATTTAAGGTGGCCAATTGCAAGTTGATCTCCTATTTGAATCTCCTCTGAAGAGTGGCATCATGGGCTACTCAAAACAACTCTCAAATGATCTGAAAACAAAGATTGTTCAACATAGTTGTTCAGGGGAAGGATACAAAACGTCTCAGAGATTTAACCTGTCAGTTTCCACTGTGAGGAACATAGTAAGGAAATGGAAGACCACAGGGACAGTTCTTGTTAAGCCCAGAAGTGGCAGGCCAAGAAAAATAACAGAAAGGCAGAGAAGAAGAATGGTGAGAACAGTCAAGGACAATCCACAGACCACCTCCAAAGAGCTGCAGCATCATCTTGCTGCAGATGGTGTCACTGTGCATCGGTCAACTATACAGCGCACTTTGCACAAATAGAAGCTGTATGGGAGAGTGATGAGAAAGAAGCCGTTTCTGCACGTACGCCACAAATAGAGTTGCCTGAGGTATGAAAAAGCACATTTGGACAAGGCAGCTTCATTTTGGAAACAAAAATTGAGTTGTTTGGTTATAAAAAAGGCGTTATGCATGGCGTCCAAAAAGAAACAGCATTCCAAGAAAAACACATGCTACCCACTGTAAAATTTGGTGGAGGTTCCATCATGCTTTGGGGCTGTGTAGCCAATGCCGGCATCGGGAATCTTGTTAAAGTTGAGGGTCGCATGGATTCCACTCAGTATCAGCAGATTCTTGAGAATAATGTTCAAGAATCAGTGACGAAGTTGAAGTTACGCCGGGGATGGATATTTCAGCAAGACAATGATCCAAAACACCGCTCCAAATTCTCAGGCATTCATGCAGAGGAACAATTACAATGTTCTGGAATGGCCATCCCAGTCCCCAGACCTGAATATCATTGAACATCTGTGGGATGATTTGAAGCGGGCTGTCCATGCTCGGCGACCATCTAACTTAACTGAACTTTAATTGTTTGTCCAAAATACCTTTATCCAGGATCCAGGAACTGATTAAAAGCTACAGGAAGCGACTAGAGGCTGTTATCTTTGCAAAAGGAGGATGTACTAAATATTAATGTCACTTTTCTGTTGAGGTGCCCATACTTTTGCACCGGTCAAATTTTGGTTTAATGCATATTGCGCATTTTCTGTTAGTACAATAAACCTCATTTCAATCCTGAAATATTACTGTGTCCATCAGTTATTAGATATATCAAACTGAAATGGCTGTTGCAAATACCAAAATATTTAGAACTAAAAATGATTAAGATTAATAGGGGTGCCCAAACTTTTTCATAGGACTGTATATACCTTTTCAAGAATAGAGCAACATACAGATTTTTTGCGTCTCCATACAGTACCTGGTACATAATTCTACTATGAACATAAGGCCTTACCTTACCTAGATTTGGAGTCGGGAAGGAATTTTTTCCCCTGAAATAGGGCAATTGGCATGAGCCTCATGGGGTTTTTTGCCTTCCGCTGGATCAACACTGTAGGGGATTGTAGGGTTATAGGTTGGACTTGATGGACTAATGTCTTTATCCAACCTCATCTACTATGTAACTATGTAACTATAAAAAGTTCTTAATTATACATTATAGCCTTTGGGTGACCCGGAAATGGGTAGACATGTAGAAAAAATATTGATATTAATATTTTCTTCTTCAGTTTTAAAAGTATCTTTCACCACCAACTCTAACTCTTTGCCTGACTAGATGCAGTCACCCTGATTCTGGCACAGTTGAATTTTTTTCTCTAGCCCCTACCACTCCTGAGCAATCATTACTGTTAGTTTCAGTAGAGTTATGCTCCTTATTGTTGGTTGATACGTCCCTTTCAACGCAATACCACCTACCTGACAGCAGAGAGCACAACTGTACTGAAACTAATGGAAATTAATGCTCAGGAATGGTGGGGGCTAGAGAAAATTTTCCAACTGTGCTGGAATCAGTGGAGCAGTGCCTAAGAATGGAAGAATGCAATGAATTGGCATTGGTGAAAAGTCCTCTTTAAATAAATAATGATTTTTTTTTCTTCCTTACAGCTAGTTCTGCACAAGGTGCTTCATTCTTTGTGAGAAATCTACTTGTACCACTAATTAAAAGTGTCCTTACAAACATGTTTGAGATGGAAAAATATCTAGAAAAAGAATGTTCTGATCTTAACTGGACTGTTGTAAGGCCACCGGGACTTCAGAATACACCAGTGACTGGTAAGCATTCACATAATACCTACAGCATCATTGTAAAAATTAGTGGTAATAGCTAATGACAGGTCCAAATTTGTAGTTCTAAAGTGCATCTGTCACCTACTTCTGGGATGTAATCAGTTTTAGTTTATGATAGGTTTCATGGTTGTGGGACGATGGCAGTGTTGCTGCTCTGCCTACTCACCACCATGAATGGTCTTCTCCTCTCGAGCTGCCACCCATACACCACCCCTACAGGTAACCCAAAGCTAAAGTCCAATTTACTTAGGTAGCTGGCAATTATACAACATATGAAGCTCTTGAGTGGCAAGGTAGATTGACAGATTAGACAGACTGACAATAATAATTAGAGTTAGGTTCCCTGTGCTATATGGTAGGCTGCAGTAATAAATAGAGGTGAGCGAACAGCGTTTGATTGAGTACATGTTCGATCGGATATCAGGCTGTTCGCGAAAACTCACAACAGGAACTACGACAACGAAGGCATCGAAAAAAAATCAGAAAAAGTAATTGGCTGCCGAAATCAGGTGACCTCCAATTTATACAAACAGTGGATTTAATATCCGGTTCATATGAGACAGTGAACTATGACTGTGAGACAGGGATGTATATACTGGCAGGGTTAGCTAGGGGTTACCTTTATTTAGGTGGGAATGTTATTCACACAGCTCTTTGGAGCTCTATCAGGTCGGGATCCCTGTCAGCTTGCGATATGCGCGAGCTGACTTTTTCCCATAGGAATGCATTGACCAGCGTTGATTGGATGAATGCCATACAGAGTACAGCATTCGGCCAATCAACGCTGGTTCTGCCGGAGGCTCGTCTGTGAGGAGGCGGAGTCTAAGATCGGACCAGAATGGAGACTGCTTTGGAACGATCTTAGACTCCGCCTCCTCCAGCAGAACCAGTGGTGATTGGCCGAATGCTGTACTCTGTATGGCATTCGACTGTTACGGTTCTGTGTAAATATTTTAAAATAATATTTTTAAACAACAGACCCGCTAGTCTGCAAGACACTGCAGCGAGGTCCACAGGCCCAGATGGGCGGCTGTATGTCAGAACAGTACACTACTAGTTAAACTGCACTGGCAGTCATGTGGTGCAGTGCTTAATGTGAGCAGGCTGTAATAAAACCCTGCCAGTTAACCTCACTGGTAAGGTGCACCTGTACAGTTGAAACAGCAAGGCTGCCTAGGGTTAACCGTCACCCCAGGTCAGCAACGTAACATGCTCCTGCTACATCTAGGAGAAATAAAGGAAGTCTTGACAGTTCAAGGGGCTACCTCAGGGACCACACCTGCTGACAGCACCTCAGGCTGGAACAGAGTCCACTGCTCCTAGCCTTAGCGTAGGGCTGCCAGTTCAGGGTTTACAGGTTCTAAACTAAGTACAGACAAAGGCCTATTCTACAACCTAATGAAAAGTAGCAAGGTCCAGCACGAACGATCAGCTATCCATGTATCATAAAACGTAGCTTTTATTTTACATATATAAAAACTTCATGTGCAGCAGTAGGGGTTACAAGAGCCCTGAACTACTGTCATTAGCGAACTTAGTCAGTGTGAGCACCCGGCGGGCATCAGCTCACACTATATAAAGGGAAGTCCCCGTCCAGCAGGGGCAGTGGCCATGACATCACCGTTCATGCCCAGTATGGCCAAAATGGGACTTAGTCTGTGAGCAGTTCCAAAATGTCCGAGCATGCTCAGTAGGGAAGAAATGGCACTTAGTCAGTGAGCAGCTCCAAAATGTCTGAGCATGCTCAGAAGGGAAAAAACTGGACTTATACTCCAGTCACCTCACTGCATGAGGCCGAGGGCGAGAGTCGGATTGACCCGCAGGTGGCGCCGTGCGCCGTGATGGAAACCTGCGAGACCCGATCCTAACATCGGCCAATCAACGCTGATCAATGCATTCCTATGCCAAGATGTAGCAGTGGAGATGAAGCAGAACTGAGTGTGCACTGAACCCTGCTACATCAACGCTGGTTCTGCCGGAGGAGGCGAAGTCTAAGATCGGTCCACAACAGTCTCCATTCTGGTCCGATCTTAGACTCTGCCTCCTCACAGACGAGCCTCCGGAAGAACCAGCGTTGATTAGCCGAATGCTGTACTCAGTATGGCATTCGGCCAATCAACGCTGGTCAATGCATTCCTATGGGAAAAAGTCACCTATCGCATATCACAAGCTGACAGGGATCCCGACGTAATACAGTGACTTGGGCATGCTAGATGCCCCCAGACATGCTTCCCCTGCTGTCCCAGTTGCATTCCAGGGTGTTGGCATCATTTCCTGGGGTGTCATAGTGGACTTGGTGACCCTCCTGAGACAAATATTGGTTTCCCCCTAAACGAGTATTTATTCCTCATAGACTATAATGGGGTTCGATGTTCGATCGAACAGTCGAGTATTGAGCAGCTACTCGAATCGAACTTCGAACATTTCACTGTTCGCTCATCTCTAGTAATAAACAGTAATTTGGGAAAAGGAAAAAGGGAAAATTGTACTCAGCCCTCCAGGAGAAGTAGTCTCGTAACGTTCAATTCCACTCCCAGTCATTGGTGTCCAGTGCGGATTCAAACCTCCTCGACTCGAGGCAGATGTATCGCTTGAAGAAGTGAATAGATGCAGCCGGAAGAATAGATAAAACATAACTTTTATTCTTCTATAACATAATAAAAGTTTCAATACAGACCGGCTGAGCTGGGCTGTATTGAAACTTTTATTATGTTATAGAAGAATAAAAGTTATGTTTTATCTATTCTTCCGGCTGCATCTATTTACTTCTTTATGCAGTAATAAATAGGCTGCTCCCACTGTGGCCAGGGATGCACTACCATCAGCAAACAACTTGTCCTCTTATGAGTGTCCTGAGTTGTCTGGTCAGAAGAATCAGATGGTGTATAAATGGTAAGTAGGAGGCTCCCTTTTTAAGCTGTACAAAGCCCACCAAAGTTGGTCACATTTCAAGCTGTCATCTGCTTTTAAAAGTACTTTCTGTCTCCAAGGAGTCACCAAGCAATAGATTCCAGTATTTGGACACTGACCACGCAATTATCACTACCTATTAGGGTGCATTCACATATATTCGTTCTTACAATCAGTTTCACTTCAGTGTGGTGCACACAAGCCGGAGGGAAACTGATGCCAGAATAGATCCAACTGAGGCATCAGTTCTGGCACCGCCTGGCTGCAGGTAGCGTTTATCCATCTGGCTCCCTTATAATTTCTGCAGCGCCAGAAGCATGCTGGGTGCTGACTCAAGATGGATGCGAAAGAACCTGATGGTCCGTGCAGTCCAACTATGTACACTAGGAAGCCGCCAATTGCTGGCTTCACTACTGTATTGGAGCAGAGAGCCACTAGCTGTCCAGACCCCTGCCTCTTGGCACTTTCATTATGACATGCCATGTTATTGCCTCTGCACAGTATGATGTTATGTTCGTTGCACCCATACAGTACAATGTCACCTTAGTGCCTCCTGCACAGTTTATTGCCACATTAGTCGTCCCCCACCTAATCCTAATTTTTTGTCTAAACCTGGGACATGCCAGACATAACTTTCAACGGCTGTTCAGCTCAGATCTTTACTTCATGGCGGACCCTGGTCAATTGACCTTTACTAAAAGAGTACCCCTATTCTATTGACCTCGGCTGCCCATCATGCCTAATGGATCATCATGCTAAAAACTGATGACAATTGATCACAACTTATGGTTTTGAAAAAAAGAACAAAATTCTGTAAAGGAGATGTTTTACTGTGTGTTTGCCAATAAGGATATTGTTTTGAACTGCAAGTGAGTGACCTGGCCAACAATAATAATTTAATTAGGGGCTCATTCACAGAACCAAAGATCACTGGGCCAGGTATTGGGGGTGGAGGGACTTTCTATAGGTTAAGGCAGCAGAGAGGCTAGGATCACCCCTTGCGCCATTTTTTGGAAAGTATCTCCCTAGATTAATACATGGTTTTCAAAGAAATTTAAGGGCATAATCTGGGAATAATAGCCAAGCCAGAATAACTCTTTTAAAAATAAAAGTGCCCCACCTGTACATAGCTTTTTCAAGCTTATTGCCTCTCATCAATGCAGAGCTGTCTGGCTCTGTGAGGTTTCTCCATGTGAGTCAGAAGATGTAAGGTGTCTCATTAGCACTTATAAGACCTGCTGACCCACACAATGACTTCTCACACAGTCAGCTTTATAGGAAGCTACCTTCCAAAAAGTGGTGCTATGGGCAAGTTCTTCTATTTCACCAATGAGTTCTTATTTGTTTAGGTTCCTGAACCGTCTCTCCTTAAGGAGTCACATTATCCCTTCTGACCCAGGAGCCGAGAGATACTATAAATTTAATGTATGAAATGGGCTTTAGCATTATAATTAAGTAACTTATTTTTTTTTTATCTCTTACAGACAAAAAAATATTGACTCATGAAGGATATTTTGTTCCAGATGAGAAAGGTTATCCAATAACCAACACGGTATCACGAGCAGATGTTTCACGCTTTATGCTCTCCACCCTTAATGACAACATATGGACTCGAAAAGTAGTTGCAATGTGTTGTGAGTGATGGCAAATAGTTAGGTTTTAATCACTCATGCAAGTGCAACTACATGTATTACAGCTATTTTGTTTCATGTGGTTGTGGCCACTTGGTAAACCACGTTCTTTGACCACACATCAAACAATTAGCACATGCAATTATACTTTTAGATTAGAATTACTGACAAAGTAACCAAATTTCATAGTATGTTCATGGAAATTGTCACGTATAATTTTCTATCATAAAATTACATGTTTCTGTATGGAATAAAACATTGCAATAATAAATTGAAATATTCCATAATTTTTATTTTTTTTATTTAAATAAAAACTCCTAAACAGCTACCCTCTTTTATCCATTTTATTGCTTGAAACAACACACTTCTCAACAATGTAGTCCATTATGATTTCACCTGCGTATATAGACAAAAAAATTACATTATTTTTCTGTTTATTTACCCATCTTTCCCAGGTACAGATTATCTAGATAGATAGATATTATATATCTATATCTATAATCTGTTTCTGGAACAGCTTGGTAGCAGCCACACTAGCAAAATGTAATGGCTGTATGTTTTCACCCAGCTTTCCCAGAAACAGATTGGAGATATTTATTCCGTTTCTCGGAAAGCTGGGTGAAAACATACGGCCATCACTCTAGCAAAATGTAATGGCTGTACGTATTGACCCAGCTTTCGCAGAAACAGATTCTAGATATTTATTCTGTTTCTGGGAAAGCTGGGTCAATACATGCAGCCATTACATTTTACTAGAGTAATGGCTGTATGTTTAAATTAGCCACGGTGCACATAGCTCACCCACATTTTGTCCCTCTTTCTGTCCTTGAGATGTACACAGATGTGCTTTCCCTTAAAAGCTAAACACTCATTAATTCCAGGCTACTTATCATTACTGATCTTATTCATAAAAAAAACTTCACAGTCAATGATGGTTAGTCCAGAATTATTCAGTATTTCACTTTAAGGTTAAAGCCCCATGTAGTAGGCTGCAGCGAAGAAGCACTGCAGGAAAAAAACGCGGAGGAACCGCACCACAGCACTTTCACAGAAAGTCCGCAGAATTTTCTTATGTGGACTTTCTGCTTTAATTATACCTGTATGGGGAAACCGCAGGCGTTTCCATAGGTATTACTGATATGCTGTGATTTCCAAACCCATTCTGTTTTTAGAAATTGTAGCATTTCCACTGCGGAGGTTTTTCTGCAATGTGTGGATGGAATTTTCTAGAATCCCATTCACTTTACAGGGACCATAAGAAGCCAAAGGTTCTTGCTGCGGTGTTTACACTACATGGGGACCCAACCTTAAGGGAAAGTACTTGTAGCCTCAATTGAGTACAATTACAAAGCTTGATTTACATAGTGTGGTTTTTGCCAAAAGCACACCATGTGAACACAGTCACCTCCTGAAAAAAGAGACATGCAACTCATAGTAACATGTGCCACTTGTTTCTGCTATTGAACAGCTACCATTCAATATTTTGTACTGGGAAGGTGAAAAAAAAAATGTGGATTTGCACCAAATTTATATAGACTTTGCAATGTTTTGATACCTTTAAAAAAAATTTTTTAAAAAAGAAAATCTTTCCAAAATAGAAAAAAAATGTTTGTGCCGCCATATTGTGACACCTGTAACTTTTTCATACAGGAATGGCTGTTTTATGCTGGACAAGATGACATATTTATTGATACCATTTGAAGAAAGATCTGATGGCCACCTCAGGTTCCCCTCCAAAAACCGGGTAGCCGCAACTGAAAGCCGGTGCACTGCACCGGCATCCATCTGCGCGCTCTGCTCCGGATTAGGCCCAATGAATGGGCCTAGTCCAGAGGAGGGAGTGTCTTCAGACCGAATTGCGAGACGACTCGGACTGAAGAATGAGCATCTCGCTTCTTTTTTCCGGGAGCCGAAAGAAACGGCTCCTGAGTCCTATCCATACACCCCCAGGCAACAAAGGATGTAATAGTACGTCCTTGCACGTTAAGTTACAGTAATGAGTTGCACATGATACTATCCATCTCACTTCTACTTGAACAGCCATCAAATTGAGAAGATCTGGTTTATTGGCCTAATAGAAGTGTGCATAACTGCAGTTTTTTAGTAAAAGCACTGTATAAATCCAGCCTTAGGGCCCCTTCACACAGAGTTTACACTCCGCGTATTCTGTCTACACGTGCGCAAAAAGACGCGTGTTATATGAACATGCCATTGAATTCAATGGTTAACTACATTTTACACGTGTATTTTTACACGTGTAAAATGTACAGAATACACGGAGCATAAATTCCGTGTGAAGGGGCCCTTTGGCTACATGCACACAAATGCAGTGCAAAACCGCAGACAAAAAAATAATATATATACCGTATATCAGGCATGTCAAACTCAGAGTACCCCGAGGGCCACATGAGTAACAAGAGGTTGTTGCGAGGGCCGCACACAGCAGCTAATGGCTAGGGCCTAGGGGACTGATCACTAATACCATGCATCGCAAAAATCCGGCATTTCTATTGCAGGCTACATAGAGTATCCTACAATAGAAAGTATAGAATGACAGGCTGGAGCCTCACAAGGCTCCCGGCTGCCATAAAAATGCACGCAGGCCCCAAATCTTGCTCCGGGTGCCTGCGATTGCTGGTAAAATGGCACCTCAGTTAATGCTGGCAGACACCATTATTGTGTTAGAGTGCTGGGGAAGGGTTGGAGTGCTGGGGAAGGGTGGGTGCTGGGGAAGGGGGGGTGCTGGGGAAGGGGGGGGCTGGAGGAGGGGGGCTTCTGGATGTCTGGCCCTTCCTTGGGCCTGAGGACTGTTTTTTCCCATCCACTTGCAATTCTTGCACTTGGGGGTTAATAGGAGCACTACAGACTGTAATGCTCCAATTAACCCCCAAGTGAAAGAATTACAAGGTGGGTGGGAAAAAAAACAGTCCTCAAGCCCAAGGAAGGGCCAGACAGACCTCAAAAAGCCCCCCTCCCCCACTCCCAGCACCCCAACCCTTCCCCAGCACTACAACCCCCCCCCCATCATCATAAATCTAGTATACTTGAAAATACAAACTGTCTTGACTGTCTTGCACCCAAGAGACACCTGTTTTCAATGATCCCCAATACGTTCAGTGTATGAAGGGATCCGTTAAAGCAGCTTCAGTAGGATGATCTTTATTTTGACAGTCTGTAACAATGGACTATCAAAATAACGTCATGTGAAAAGCCCCCATTCCCTGCTATTGAAATGAAAGCTACCGTGTGACATCTATTAAAACAAACATCACACAGCAATTCATTGTTACGCGAATGAAACTCTGTCCATGTGCACACCATATTTACTGGTCTAGACACGTGCCCCCGAGAGGGACTCCTATCATTATAGTTGTCAATATCGCTAGGCCTTGAGGCATGTAAATACAGAATGCAAACAGAAAAAAAAAAAAAAAAACACTATCTGAATGTAGCAGAAGTAGCCATTTCTATTTTTTTTTTTTTTTTTAGCCAGCCAGGAGTGGATTAAGTAGGGGGGGATGGAAGAGGGGGAAGAAGAAAAAAAAAAAGCAGCGTAATGTGAAACAAGAAATACTGCATTTCCACAATGTGGGGCCTCAGCCTTAGGGGGCACTCACACAGAGTAACAACACATTCTGGCACAATAACTCACATAAGAATCAGTGCTGCAAAACAGAAGCCCATTTACTTCAAACTAACGCGCGTAACACATTGCAATCAATGGGAGGTTTTCTAACCCATTGATTTCAGTGTGTTACGCGCGTTAAACGGAACCCATTGAAGTCAATGGGCTTCTGTTTTGCAGCACTGATTCTTACGCGAGTTATCGTGCCAGAATCAGCGCCGCGTTACTCAGTGTGAATGCCCCCTTAAAGAAGTTTTCATTAAGAAAAACAAAACTGCAGTATGTAAACCCAGCTTCATTATGGACCGGAACCTTACTGGTTTAGACTGCTTTCATACAGTCTAGCAGAAGGTAGAAGTAGAAGAGCCTCCTATTCCTTTTGTAACTCAAAAAAAAACACCAAAAAAAAAAAAAATAGCGTTTCCGCAATGTGGGGCCTTAGCCTTAGGATAGGTTCACACCACCATTACTCCTATTCAGTCGCAGACAAAGCCGCCGCCGCCGCCCCCCTTCCCCCAAGTGGTGAGTCTACATTCACCCCCCTCCATCCATAAAGAAATGTGACAGCCAATGCATTGTAGTCATTGGGAGTGGGCATACTATAAATGGTACAGGACAGTGTGTTACTGAGAGGCAGATACTCCTAGCAACACAACTGTGATGCTAGCAGCAGGACTGAAGGACATAAAGGTAAGGCTGGTAAATCTGGCTAATACACAGACTAAATTTCCTGGGTGAAATGTAGGTGTGAATTTAATCTCATCGTTTCCCCGTGATGGATGTCATCAATGGGCTATAAATGATTGTAGTGTGAACATAATCTTAAAGAGGTTGTCCAAGATAAGATTATTTTTTAATTAGGCAAGAGAAGGTTAAAAAAAACAAAAAAAAACCCAAAACAAATCACACACCTGTCCCCAATGCTCCAGTGCCTCCCAGAGATCTGCTCCTGCAGCTCATGTGTCAGCTGTGGTGTCCCAGGTTCTTTCATTTGGGTGCATTCACACGGAGGAAAGTGTCGCTGAATTTGGTGTGGAATCCGCATCAGCTTCAGTGCTAAAAAAAAAAGCCTCCCAATGACTTCAATGGGAGGCTTTTTTTTTTCCAGCTGTGAATTTGATGCGAATCCCACACCAAATTCAGCGCCAGTTTCCTCCGTGTGAATGCACCCTTAGGGTGCCGATTGGCCTCAGTGATCACATGTGGTAGGTACATCCGCCAGAATAAAACATCAGAGCAGCAAGACGGCACTGGAGCATCAGGGATAGGACTGTATGGATTCCCCTCCTCCCCCCTTTCCTTGGTCATTAACATAAATAATCCTGGACAATATGGCTAGTGAGAAGAAAAAAAAAACAACACAAAACAAAAACGCTATTTTCCTCCATGTGAATGGACCCTGTAATGGAAAGTTTTGGCTCACAGTCACTAATGCAAAACTGTTGGGACCCTTGTAATCAATAGTGTGCGGTGTACGTCTCAGCTAAGGTGTACGTCACTGATCCATACATTGAATTGCATTGATTGAGCTGAAAATACAGGCAGGTACAGGACCTGCTCCATATTTTGGGCCTGTTCACTACATCATGGACACAACCACTGTGTATTTGCCCATTAAAAAAAAAGTCTCCTATATTGATTTTAAATATGATTTTTATTGAAAAGAAGAAAGCTTTTACAATATAATAAAAAGCATCTACAAACATAAGAAGAATCGGCATGAGTCTAAGTAGTACAGTAGAAATTAGAAGCTGACACTAACATAACCAAACATACAAAGACCAAAGGACCAGATATACAAACGCTACAAAGACACCAATTCTACGAGAAGACAAGAAAGGGATAAAAGGGGGAACACAACCAGAAGGGAACAGGAAAGAAACAGGAAAAAGAGAGACAGGGGAGACGGAATAGGAACAGAAAAGGACAAGAAAACTAAACAATAACATGAACAACATAACCACATACCTGAATACAATACCAGAGAAACACAAAATACATCCAAAAAATTGAATAAAATAAAATAAAATAAAGCCACCTGGGATAACAACATATTAGGCAGATAGTAATCAGGGGGTCCCCATGGGGGCGGTCTGGGGCCGAGGAGAAAGAACACCCTTAGTAGACTCCACGTACGAAATCCAGAGAGACCACTGGGATCGAAACTTGGCGTAAGAATGGTTTTTGTTAGACAACAAACGTTCCAAGGTACATGCCAAGTTCACATGGTGAAATAGTTCAGCTAAGGTCAAACAAAGAGCAGACTTCCACTGACGCGCGATCATGGCCCGAGCTGCGAGCACGATCTGTCCCAGAACGACCTGCATATCCGAGGGAAAACTACCAATATCTAAGAAACAAAGGGCGAGGTCAGGAGAAGGACTGATATCCAAACCAGCTATGGCGGACATGAAATGAAATACCGCTATCCAGAAGGTTTGTACCGGTGGGCAGTCCCACCATAGATGCAAGAATGAACCTACTTGGCCGCACCCCCTCCAGCAGAGCCTAGAACAAGAAGAGTCAATATGCGCCATTTGGGTCGGAGTCCTATACCACCTCAGCATAATTTTCAAAGCCGTTTCCCAATGTGCTGCCCCCTTAGATACACGTTTAACAAACCCAGCTGCCACATACCAATCCGACAGAGGGATGGTTCTGGCAAGATCCGCCTCCCAACGGAGCAGGTGAAGAGGCTTGACCCGCTCCGGAGGGACAGAGAAAAAGCCATAAAACACAGATAACCCACCTCTAACAGGCGTGGACCTATTCCACAGCTTTAAAGCTAGCCTGGGAAAGGTCAATCTAGAGGGCTCGTAGGATTGAAAAAAATGACGCAGCTGCAAATATTTAAAGAAATCCGTTTTAGGGAGCTGGAACTCTTCCTGTAACATGGAGAACGACTTAAGCCCGTCATCCGTATACAGATGAGCAACTTTATAGAGACCCCTAGAGACCCATCCACGAAGTCGGAGCTGGGGGAGAAAAGAGGTTAGATATAGTATGGGTAACTTAGATAAAGGGACCAGGTCTTCTCTGGAGGTATATGACAAAAAATAACGCCAAGCAGACACTGTGGCCCTAATACTCAGTAAGGGAGGGGAAGCGACGGGCGGACTCGAATCCTTAGGGCGTAAAATACTCATAAGCGGGGCGTCCAGAAGGCATTCCTCAATTTGAGCCCAGCGCCATTTAGAAGTCTCGTCCCACCCGACCTTAAGTTGATCTATAACAGACACCATATAATATTTTTTAACATCTGGGACACCCGCACCCCCATGGGACCAAGGGTGCGTCATCACCTTAAATCGGACCCTGGATCTCTTACCCTCCCAAATGTAGTTGGAGAGAATAGACTGAAGCTTGGTAAAATATGAGTCAGGGAGGGGGATAGCGACTGTACGGAACATATACAAGATTAAGGGTAACACCATCATTTTGACAATGGCAATCCTGCTAGCCCAAGACAACATCGGTTGTGAGAAAGAAGCAAGAAGAGAAGTAACTTTGGTCAGAAGGGGAATGTAATTGGCAGAGAACAAGTCAGAACTAGGGGCCGTCAGGGAGATGCCAAGATAAGTTACACGGGAATCATTCCATTGGTAAGGGAATTGAGAACTGAGATCCCGTCTCAATGAGGGGGAGATGATAACAGGCAATATCTGCGATTTGGAGGAATTTACCTTATAATAAGAAACTTTACCAAATCCCTCTAGGACCTCCGTGGCAGCACTCAGTGAGGAACCAGGAGAAGTCAGGGCCAGTATGACATCATCAGCATATAGGCCGATTTTATGCTGCTGGCGACCCACAGTAATACCCTCAATATTTCCCGCCGACCGAATGGACTCCGCCAGGGGCTCCATCACAAGCGCAAAGATAATAGGGGAAAGAGGGCAACCTTGACGGGTACCATTCGAGATCCGAAAGGGCTCGGACAGGAAGCCCGATGAGAGCACACGAGCCGACGGGTGGGAGTACAGAGCCAGAATAGCAGATTTAAAGACCGACCCCATACCAAACTTATCCAAAAGGCTGTCTAAGTAACCCCAGTGGACCCTATCAAAAGCCTTCTCAGCATCCAAAGCCAGAAGCAGAGAAGGCGTACCATCACTTTCGGCTTTCTGAACAAGGTCTATGAACCTCCGTGTGCCGTCCGGCGCCTGCCTACCAAATACAAAACCTACCTGGTCAGGACTAACCAACTGGGGGAGTAGGAGGAGTAACCGCTCAGCAAGGATTTTGGCGTACAGTTTAATATCCGTGTTCAGGAGGGAAATAGGTCTAAAATTAGCCGGGACAGTGGGAGATTTGCCAGGTTTAGGGATAGTCACTATAGTGGCCGACAACATTTCTCCCGGGAAGCATTGCTCCTCCGCCGCCTTTCTGAACACAGCTAAAAGATAAGGGGACAGAATATCAACGTATTTCTTGTAGTAGATCCCGGAAAAGCCGTCAGGGCCAGGGGATTTCAGCGGTTTCAGTGAGGCTATGGCTTCCGTAACTTCGAGTAAGGTGATAGGCGAGGCTAGGGAGGCAGACTGCGCAGGGGAAAGGCGGGGCAGGGCCACAGAATCTAAGAATCTATCAATTTCTTCCTTAGATGGTTGGTATGTCTGGGGATCATCCCTAAGATTGTATAATGACTTATAATATAAGCGAAACTGCTCTGCAATAAGTCGGGGGTCAATTACTTTAGTACCTGAGTCATCAACGAGGTGGGCAATACGGGTTTTGGGGCGCGACTGTTTGATTTTTCTGGCTAAAAAGGCACTAGCCCTACTATTATGCACATAGGCCTGACATTGAAAGCGCTTAAAAGCTAAGTCCTGTTGACAAGCCAGAAGGCCCTGCAATCTAAGTTGACATTGCCTAATCTCCGCAGAGACAGTAGGAGTAGGGTTAAGCTTATTAAGTGCGGAGAGGGAGGATAGGGAGCGAAGTGCAGCATCTATGTCTTTAGACCGTTCCTTTTTGGCCCTCGCGCACGCCTGAATAAGCATCCCTCGCATATATGCCTTATGGGCATTCCAAAGCACATGAGGATCTGATACAGAGGGGGAGTTGAGGGAAAAATATTCCCTCAGGGCCTCACGGAGGTGCTCACCATAGGAGGGGTGATCTAGGATATACTCATTCAAGCGCCACTGGGTAGGCATGGCAGAGGAAAACTTCTCATGTAGAGAAAGGGACACCGGAGCATGATCAGTCCAGGTGATCAGCCCAATATCCGTAGATTCCGTCTGCATCAACCCAATTTTATCAGTGAGAAAGAAGTCAATACGGGAGTAAGAGGAGGACGAAGAAGAGAAATAGCTATAATCTCGTTCCCCGCCATGTTGACAACGCCAGACGTCATAAAGGCCCTGGTCGATCAAAGAGGAAGACAATATAGGGGAGCATCGCTTGGGGTTGGAAGAATCTAGGGAATTATCAACTAAGCAATTAAATTCCCCCCCCCCCGACGATCAACATACCTGTAGCAAAAGTTCGAATCTTGGAGAGAACAGATTTCCAATACTGCGCCTGTGAACGATTCGGGAAATAAACAGTCACCAAAGTATACTTAACATTATTAATAAGGCAATTAAGCCCCAAAAACCGGCCCCCGGGATCAACTAAAGTGGATTCAAGGGAAAAAGCTACTGAATCCCGCACAGCAATAAGAACCCCCTTACGTTTAGCAGTGCAGGAAGCCTGGTATATATGAGGGAAAGAGGGATTAGAAAACTTAGGACTTTTGCCAACACAAAAATGAGTCTCCTGTAGAAAGAGCACATCACAGCGGAGGCGACGGGCCTTCCTCCAGACCGAACTCCGCTTACAGGGGCTATTCAAACCCCTAACATTAAGTGAAGAGATACGGAGTACCATAGTGACAAACTAAAAAAAAATGGCGGAAGACCCAGGTGGCTACACAGAAAAAGAAGGATGCATAAAGTATGTGTGAACAGGCATAATAAGCATATGACATTCCAGGTATGAAACAAAAACAAAGAATGCAAACCAAATAGCATAGTGTCAAAAAACACCGAATAACCATAAGTAATCAGTTGGGGGGGGGGAGAAAAACAGGTCAGTAACACTCAGCGAGAGTGAGTATTAGAAAGGCACACAGGTCACCTAAAACAAAGGAAAAAGTCATAATATTAGGCAAGGCGAGTCAGTCCGCCGAGGCGGTGAACAGATTCACTTACGACCGCCCACCATAGTCCATTCCTTAGTAAGATGAGAAGGCCGCACTGAGGATTCAGGCACAGATGAGTGAGAGTCAGCAGGGGCAAGCTTCCACTTACGGAGGAGGGACATGCCCGCCTCCACATCAGGGACGGAATGGAAAACCCCATTGCGGGGAATCAGCAGCTTGGTAGGGAAGCCCCAACGGTATCGTATGCCCCGGTCTCTGAGGATCTTGGTGATGGGAGCCAGTTCACGTCTGGCCTGCATAGTAGCTGCGGATAAATCGGGGAACAGGGAAATGGATGCAAACGGAGCTGGTAAGGTACCACATTTCCTGGCTTCCGCAAGAATCGAGTCCTTAACTTGATAGAAATGGACCCTCGTTAGCACATCTCTCGGGACATCCGCAGGAGCAGAGTTCGCTTTAGGAATGCGATGGGTCCGATCCAGTGTAAGCTCCAGTTCAGTAAGTTGCGGGAGAATTTTCTTAAAGAGACGTTGAACATAGGCCATCAAGTCCTCTGATGCCACATCTTCGGGGACACCACGGATCTTAATATTATTGCGCCTAGACCGATCCTCAGCGTCAGCCGCTTTAATTTTGAGCCATCTGACCTCCGCCTCCAGGGTATTATGAGCGTCAACAAGTCATTATGAGCAGATGAAAATTCTTCCATTTTATTTTCAAGATGGTCAGTCCGCTCTCCCAAAGCATCGATATCCTGTCGCAATTGGCCCACTGCAGAGGAGACAGTGTTGTTGATCCCCGCCTGTAGAAGAACAAGCATCCCTTTCAATGTATCACACGTTACAGGGTCTGAGGAGGCCAGGAAGTCAGAAATGTCCGAATGAACAAAATCAGAAGGAGTATCAGAGGCAGGTGGGACATCAGCGACCCGCTTACACAACGGCTCCTTGCCAGATGGGGAACCCTGAGGAGACACAACAAAACTTCTCTTACCCTCATCAACCAGCAGGGGAGGACGATCAACTGAGAGAGAGCCCCCGTCAGGTAAAGAGTCCACCAATTCAGACCGCGGAGGTGACCTCGCTGGGGAGCAGGGACCCAACGGTGAGGAAGGTAGAGAATGCGACATGTTGCTCGAGAAAAAGTCAGAAAGCTTCCTAGGGGTTTTGGAGGAAGTTGGTTTCTTTCGAGGCATAATAGCAATGGTAGGAAAGGACAGGGACGCAACTTAGGAGGACAGGGCAGGACAGCAGATCAATGCGACAGGTACAAAATTTGCGGAGTAGCGCAGCAGGTCAAACAGCAGCAAATTCCGTCAGGGCCATGGGGGCCGTCCGGCAGGAAGCCTAACAGTCAGCTGAGAGCTGCCAGAGGTGACCCTGTTGGCGAATTAGTCAAGCATAACAAAAGAAGTGGCCTGCAATGGAGACATACAGGCAATTACAAGTCCATGGGAGCCCAGTGTGAGGAGCCCCCCCTGGTGTTGGAGTAGGGGCTCGGCACTCACAAAGGGCTCAACCAAAAAGGCAGGGTGCAAGCCAGGTAACATGCAAAGTCCAGACCGGGAGAAAGGTGAGGAGCCCCCCCTGATGGTGGTGTAGGGGCTCAGCACTCACTGGAATTCCACAAGCCAAGACAGTAAACAGTCACTTACATGCAGCTCCAGGACCAGAAAAAGCAGTGACAGCCTGAGGTGGGAGCAGCAGAGGGAGATCTTCAATAAAACTGTGACACAGGCAGCAGGAGATCCACAGCAGGATTCAGCAGACAGAATAACAGCCAAGCCAGAGCAGGGAAGAAACAGCACCGCAGGGCCTGTCCAAGATGGCTGCTGCCTCACTTCCGGTGGTAGGCCGCAAGCTTCTCGTCGGCTTCCACTGAAGCAGGAGGACCGGAGGAGCACTTCAGTATCGGCGCCCAGAAGCTGGATGGACTCCGCTCACCACCAGGGAGGATCCAGAGGAGGCAAGACGGGACCCGACCGCAGCACAGCGCAGGGATGGAGAAGGCCCGGACACCAAGATGGCGGCGCTCCACGGAACGGTGAGTAGGCCGCAATAGGCAGGGAGTCCGCCGGGTCTCGCAGGGAGGCAAAAACTGCAGTAGAGCAGTCTCCAGAGGTCCAGAGAAGACCGCAGGGTGTCACCGACCCAAAACAGGTAACTTAAACGAGGATGCCGAGGAGATTCAGGCAGGGTCGCCGGGAGCTCCGACGAACACGTCTACTCTCCTAGCCGGCTAGCCACGCCCCCCCAAAGTCTCTTATATTGAGCCACAATTACAGATCAAAAGTTTAGTTGTGTGAAGGCAACCTTAAAGATTAAGGAGATGACAGTCTGGCTGCTGTATGCAGTGGAGACCATGCAATAAGATTCCACCCCCCACATAAAACTGAATTAACTTTAAAACCATGGCTACTGAAGCTGGACAGATCATGTGCAGTGGCCAAACCACATGGGTTTACCTGGATTCAGAACCAGTGATGAGGGAAAAAAAAAGCCACCATTTGGAAAGTTTTAGAGGGCAATGTCAGCTGGAATATGTGCCAGGCAAGCAAAACAAGTTACAAGTTCAGTGAAAGGAAGTTCCTTTTAATGGTTTTGCTCATGTGAAAAGTATCTAAATGTAAAAGTGACAGGAACTATAGAATACAGGCCAGTTAAAAGTTAAAAAAACATGCATGTAATAGATAAAATCTGAATTTGTCTTAAAAGTCTATATAGTTAAGAAACTTTGTCCATCCTTGTTTATTTAAAATATATATATATATTATGCAAGCTTTCAAAGCACTGTAATAAAGTTGTCAAGCAAGCAGAGTCTTTAACTTGAAGGATATGGACATCAAAGCTCAGCGACAGGTGGCGTCCATTCACCTCCTTCCCCATACTTTGATAGCACTGATGATCATACAGTCTGCTGTTAGCTAGAGAAGATTGCCCACCTTAATCATCATCTAAAGGCAAGTACACGGCAATCATATCTTCTATTTCTCCTGGGAAGAGACATTGTGAACATGGCCTGACTGGTGTAGTTGAAGAAATGGATTCCTTTCCGACCACAGACACATCCATTCCCCTGTCCATAGTTGTTGAGCTTTGCTGGGTGTTTGGTGGGGTTGGATTATTGGTAGCAGATGAGCTCACGTGGGACTGAATAGAAGGCATCGCATGATTATAATGCAAACTATTGTTGCCATAACTGGGCAGTGATTGAATATGGGAATTGCTTAATACAAGGTTCTGCATGGCACCAGACTGCCTCGGAGAGCAAGAGCCACTTGGACTGCTGTTTAAACAGGGATGGTTTTCTTTTCCTTGTGGTACCGCAGAAGTGTTAGATGATGGTCTTGCACCTGAAGGCATTGGAGTCTCAGGGACAGACTGGAAGCCTTGGTTCTGTAAGAGCTCTTTTTCCTTCCTTTCTGCATATTTGTGCCTGAAATGCTCTGCCACATACTTCGCTTTCAGTCTTTGTGCTTCTTCTATAAAAGGCCGCTTTTCTGCATCAGCAAGATGATGCCACTCATACCCCAATATCCTGCCAACGTCACGGTAATGAACTCTAGGATATCGGGCCGTTAGCCTAATCCTTGCAGTCCTGCACCATAAATTAAAAGCATTCATAGGCATCTTCCTTCTTTCATGAGAAGGAGGCCCAGCTTCAGTAGCTTGAGAATTGGACTCCCTCAGGGGACTTTTGGTACTGGGCTCCGCCATGTTATGGCTTGGCTAGTAACTTTCAGAACAACCACTTGACCACACCCTTTGGAGCAATATATAATTGTTTACATGCTAATTAACTGAAGTCAGCCAATAACAGCCACACTTCATTCCCATCCCTCCATACTATCCCAAATTTCAGAGCATGGGTAACTTTTTTTTTGGAGGAAAAAAAGAAGTTAACCCTTATTAGTATTATCATGGTTTCTATCCTAATGAGATGTCTATGGTAGTGGTGTATGATAGACACCATGATAGTACTTATGGGTTAAAGCATTTTTCATTTGTTTAAAACAATATGTCCTATTTTTTAGATTCACGAATAAAAAAATATGAAAAAATGTTTTATGTATTTTTCATTGTTGTTTTTATTCACAATTGTGTGACTGGCCCCAAGGGCTTATTCAGAAGGGCATGAGAAATGTGTGACTGCTGTTTCTGTGAAGGCTATCACTTGGATGTTTTTTTTAACACCCTAAGGCCGGGTTCACAGGGGATATTTTGGACCGGAATTTATATATATATATATATATATATATATATGTATTATATATATATTTTTTTAATTCATTTTTATCTCTGATCGCTGGTTCAGTACTATACACCGCAATACACGCACCAGCTGACTTCCTCCATTCAGTGGATCAACCAGGTATGGAGGCTCCTCGCAACCCGGGGTCACTGGCCAGACCCCGAGATGCAGAAAAAGCATAAAGGCACACCCCAATCTCGCCATGGGGGGAGCGATGAGGGACAGTAACATGGTGGAACCCTTAGGATAACCATCGCATCCAAGGGGTTGAAACCCCTGATCGGAGCTCAGCTCCGACCGGGGATTAATGGAGTGGGTATTAGCTGTCAGTTACACTATCACTATCTGAACGGGTGGCCAACTAGGGACATGATAGTATATCCATTTGCATTAAGGTCCAGATGGCCAGGACGTACTATTAAGTCCTTGGTTGTTAAGGGGTTAAATGGGTCTACAACACAGTGTGGAACACATTGCAAAAACTAATCGTTTTGGCCACTGTGGAACTGCCTTGGTAAAACACACTGCATTTACATTACCTGCAAAGTGGATGGGATTCAGGCTAAAAAAAAAAAAAAATCTGCAGCAGAAATCCTGCGATTTTAAAAACACTTGCATTTTTGAAAATCTCAACATATCAATTGTAAGGAATTGCTGCCATTTTCCGTATAGGTATAAGTGTAAGTTCAGACAAAGTACTTTGGACTGGAACCTGAGGCAGAGGTTCCGGAGGCCGCCTCAGGTTCTGGTCCAAAATACTGGTAACTGCGACTGAATACCGGTAATCAGTCGCGCACTCCGCTCCGGATTAGGCCCAATGAATGGGCCTAGTCGGGAGTTTCTTCAGGCCAAATCGCGAGGCGAAACGGCCTGAAGAATGAGCATCTCGCTTCTTCAATGGGAGCCGTCTTTTTGGTCATGATTTTGAGTTGGATACGGCCTCAAAATCCTGAGCAAAATACACTGTCTGAACTTACCCTAATAGAAACAAAGCCCACAGAGGAAAATTCTGTGGACTTTCTGTGAAAAACTTTGCAGACAAAAACCCCATGTGTTATAGTCACAGTCTTTTCCGCAGTGTTTTTTTTAGCTGTGCCTCGCTACATGGGGTCTTAGCCTTAGGGCCCCTAACAAGCTATCTATACAATTTCCAGCTAAGGCTAGGTTCGCAAAGATGAAAATGTCACTGAATTTTACATGGGATTTACAAAGCGGAATTCCCCCTACGCCCAAACAGCAGCACAAGATGGGGTATTCCTGCCCCTGTGTACTGTTAGGACAGGTGGAACTTTTAATAAACTAACAAGTTGCCCTCCCATAAAAGGCCCAGGAGACCTCCCCCTCCCTGTGTTTTTTTCTGTCCTGTTACCAGGACAGGTGGAGGGAGAGGTCTCCTCTCCCATCTGAATTAGGTTGGCCTCCGCTCCCCTTTTGGACTTACCTGGGGTAGTGGAGGTCGCCTTCTGGGGGAGTGCAGGGTCGGTCCCGCGCTGTCGGCTCCATCCTGTGCTCTCCGGCGCCGCTCCCAGCCGCCTAGGAACATATCTTCCTTCTGGCGGAGTGGGGAACTTTGCGCCTCTGTCTTGCCGGGCGCGGACACTGTGTGTGCGTCGCGGCCTTCCGGCACCTACCGCGCATGCGCGGGGGCCCGAATCGCGCATGCGCGGCTTTCCGTCCGGCGCATGCGCACCAGAGTTTCAGCGCGCCGGACGGGGATTTTAAAAGCCCACGGAGATGGGCTCGTTAGGGGGATGTTTTCCCCAGCTAAAGAGGCCAGGAAGGCTCTCTTTATTAGGTAGGGGAGCCCAGAGTGCCCCCTTTTTTTGTATGGCTTAGGCGGAAGTGGCAGGGGGCGTGGTTAAGACTAGCCCCCCCCCCCCCTCCGCCCTATTTAGAGCTGGCTTGCCCATTGTAGTTTGCCTGTCAGCTCGTACTTACAGGTTACTACTGCTCTTGGGCAACCAGAAAAGCAGTTAGTCAGAACCCTTGTCAAGAGATTCCTGAAGTAATAAGGTGATGTATTCCCCCTAGTGGGGCCTCAGGGTAAAGCAGAAGGTAAGAGATTAATTGATGGTATATCTCTCCTTAGATGTCGTCTTCCTCCTCTGTACCAGAAAATCCTAGGAGGAAAGCTCCCGCCAAACGCCGCCACCTAGCCTGCATCAAGTGCGAGGTGCCTCTTCCGGACGGCTATGCATATCAGTGCTGCCGTGGGTGCCGTAGCCCCCCGTCAGAGGACACGTCCGTCCGAGATGTAGTTGGCTGGGTGAGAGAGTTTGTGGAGGAGTCAATGAGGGAGATGAAAGTTTCAATCTCCCAACTATCTAAAAAGCCTCGCTTGGAGTCATCCCCTCCTTCTCTCCTCCCTATGGAGGCTCTACAGATCCTAGGTGAGGTTTCCTCTGAAGAGGACATCTTGGAACCCGTTAAACCTGTCTTTTCAGTAGACAAAATGCCCAAACTACTAAAAGTTGTACGGGCCAAAGAAGTGGGAGAAGCTACTGAGGAGGCTCCATCTACCTCCCTTAAGTCTTTTAAGGCCAATGCTGAGATGGTTAAGAGGATGGAAGCTGAATGGAGGTTTCCGGAACGTCCATTCAACGCTTCCAGGCGTTTCAGGGCGCTGTTTCCCTTAGCTGAAGCCCAGTCCAGCTCATGGGGCCCTCCGCCTAAAGTTGATATAGCGATCTCTAAGCTATCTAAGCGCACCGTGGTACCAGCGGAGGATGGTTCGAATCTCCAGGATGTGATGGACCGCAGGGCGGAGGGGTCCCTTAGGCGCATCTATGCCTCCTCTGCAGCGCAGGCCTCGGTGGGCATTGCGGCTAGTGAGGTAGTCACCAGGCTGCGGGCGGAGGTCTCGAATCTTGAAAGAGACATCGACTCAGGTGTCCACAGAGACGATCTGCTGACAGCCATGACGAGCATCAGTCTAATGTCCGACTACCTCTCTGAGGCGGCTTTCTACCAGGTCAAGCTGGCAGCAAGGGCTATGGCTTTGTCTACTGCCGCGAGGCGTCCCCTCTGGCTCAAGCCCTGGAGGGCAGACAATGCCTCAAAGTTTAATTTGTGCGCCTTACCATTTGAGCCGGGCAGATTATTCGGAAGTGAACTCAACTGCATAATGGAGGGGCTGGCCGACTCGAAGGGCAAGAACCTCCCCCAGTCTGCAGGGTTCAGGCAACGGTCCTTTCGGGGCTATGCGGCCTCCAGAGGCATTTCAAGAGGCCAATTTCGGAGGCGCCCTGGTGGCCAACCAAGAGGCGGTCGAGGTTCCTTCCGTGGAGGTGAAAAAAGATCCACCTTCTGACTATTACGATCCCCTCGCCTGCAGGGCCGCGGTGGGGGGTCGCCTTTCTTTACATCTAGCCGCTTGGCATCAATATATCCAAGATCCATGGGTTCTCCAACTTATACAGGATGGCTACAAAATAAGCTTTCTTTCCCCCCCTCCAGACAGATACAGGAGGACCCGCCCTCTTCAGGGCACCAAGCAGCTTCATCTTCAAAGATCCGTGCAGGAGTATGTGGACAAGGCTGCATTGGAACCAGTCCCTCTAGACGAGCAGGGTCAAGGCGTCTATTTGCCCGTATTTCTGGTGCCAAAGTCAACCGGAGGGTGGCGCATGATTATCGACCTAAGGTATGTAAATCAATTCATCTGCAAGGTCCGGTTCCAGATGGAGACCATAAGGTCGGTTCTCCCTTTTTTGCAGCCAGGAGATCTATTTGTCACCTTGGATCTGAGGGACGCATACCTCCACATTCCCATTTATGCTCCGCACAGGAAGTATCTAAGAATTGCCATACATCTAAACGGAAGATTACATCACTTCCAGTTTACGGCTCTCCCGTTCGGTATATCTTCGGCCCCCCACACCTTTACAAATGTAGTGGCTCCGGTCGTAGCCGCCCTGCGCCTCCAGGGGATATTTATTGTCCCGTATCTAGACGACTGGCTATTAAAGGCCCAGTCAAGGGAGGCTCTTGCCACACAGTTGGGTACCACAGTGGCATTCATAAGCGAGCTGGGCTGGCTGGTAAACTGGCAGAAGTCAGTAGTGGTTCCATCAACCCGGATTCAGTTCCTGGGCTTCAATTTGGATTCTCTCAGTATGATGATCTCCCTGCCCTCTCCTTGAAAGGAGAAGATTGGTCGAGCGGTCCACCACCTATCCCGAACCAGGAAGGTTACAATCAGGACAGCTATGAAGGTCCTAGGACTTATGTCCGCGGCCATCGAGGCAGTTCCCTGGGCACTATGGCATATGCGCCCTTTACAGCTCGAGATCCTGAGAGAATGGAACCACAGAAATTCTGGACTTCAGAAGCCTATCCAGTTATCCATCAGTACCCGTCGATCACTGGAATGGTGGTCCCAACTCAAGGACGGGAGGTCCACGGTCCAGACTTCCTGGACCCTGTTGACCACAGATGCCTCCCTCACAGGTTGGGGAGCACATCTGGGGGAGACCCTGATACGAGGAACCTGGAGCCAAGAGGAGAGAACTCGCTCCTCCAACTGGCGAGAGCTTACCGCAATATATCTGGCACTTCGGAATCTGACTCCCCATGTGCAGGGGAAGGCGGTCAGAGTGAGAACAGACAACATAACGGCCGTGCAGTATGTCAACAAACAGGGAGGCACCAGGTCTCCCTCCCTGATGCGGGTGACCAACCAAATTTTTTCCTGAGCAGAAAGGAACTTATCCCAGTTGTCAGCGGTGCATATCAAGGGCCACCTCAATGTCCTGGCGGATCAGCTAAGCAGGGGCCTAGTAACAACAGCCGAGTGGTGCCTGAGCCAGAAGATCTTCCAACAACTCACCAAGATGTGGGGTCTCCCCGAGGTGGATCTGATGGCCACCCAACACGACGCCAAGGTGGGAGTCTTTTGCTCCCTATATCGGGACGGCAATCCCTTGGCGATTGATGCCCTGTCAATACCCTGGAGCTTCAAACTAGCATACGTTTTCCCTCCGATTCCGATGATTCCCAGGGTATTGGCAAAACTCAGGCAGGACCAGACGTCGGCCATTGTCATCATGCCGTTCTGGCCAAAAAGGGCATGGTTTACCCACCTCATGTTAATGAGTCGAGGGACCTACTGGAGGCTTCCGCGTGTCCAAAACCTGGTAACTCTAAACAGTCAGCTCTGCCAGGATCTGGACAGGTTCAACCTCACTGCCTGGAGGTTGACCGCACCGTACGTGGAGACAGAGGATTGTCCCAGGCCGTCTTAAGGACGTTGGCCCACTCTAGAGCAGATTCAACCAATCGCAGTTACCAGAGGATTGCTCAGGTATTTAAGGACTGGGGGGGCCAGGAGACAGTGTGACACATCATCCATTGAGGCAGTCCTGGAGTTCTTACAGGAAGGATTGGACAAGGGATTGTCCCCAGCCACCTTAAGGGTGCATGTCTCGGCACTATCCGCTCTATTAGGGACCAGATTATCTCAGAATCCTCTCATAAGGCAATTCCAGAAAGGGGCCTCTAGGCTCCGACCACCGGTACGGCCCCCGGCTCCCCAATGGGACCTAGCTGCGGTCCTACAAGGGCTATGTGCCCCGCCTTTGAGCCCTTGACAGAGGTAGAGTTCAAATACCTCTCGTGGAAGGTAACCTTTTTGCTGGCAATCACATCGGCCAAGCGAGTAGGGGAGCTTCAGGCCCTGGCGGCCTCGGAACCATATAAAACCTTTTTCCCGGACAGAGTCCAGCTCAGATTTATCCAAGGATTTCTGCCGAAGGTTCCCACGATGGAAAATATTTACCAAACAATAACCTTACCAGCGTTCTTCCCCTCTCCCTCCTCCGAGTGGGAGGAGAGAATGCACAGCCTGGATCTTGTGCGAACACTGCGGATATACTTAGATTGGACGAGCCCATTCCGCAGAGCAGATAATTTGCTCATTAATTTCTTTGGTCACAACAGGGGAAGGAAAGCATCTAAAACCACACTATCGAGGTGGATTAAAGAAGCCCAGGGTCTGCCGGTCCCGGAGTTTTTGCGTGCCCATGCTACTAGGACAGTAGCCGCGTCTTGGGCAGAGAGACAATCCCTCTCGGTAGACCAAATCTGTGCGGCTGCATCTTGGTCTTCACACTTAACTTTTGCAAGGCACTACAGACTGGACTTGCACACCACTAAAGCAAAATCCTTTGGTTACTCGATCCTGTCCTCTGCTTGCCAGGATCGCCCTCCCTAGAAGGGGTATTACTCGTTAAATCCCCATCTTGTGCTGCTGTTTGGGCGTAGGGGGAATGGAAGATTATGTAGATAATCTGTTTTCCCTTAGCCCAAACAGCAGCACCAAGCTCCCTCCCTTCTGACTTATGTTGATTATACACGGTTATATTCTGTATGATGCTTGGAGACTAACACAGGGAGGGGGAGGTCTCCTGGGCCTTTTATGGGAGGGCAACTTGTTAGTTTATTAAAAGTTCCACCTGTCCTAACAGTACACAGGGGCAGGAATACCCCATCTTGTGCTGCTGTTTGGGCTAAGGGAAAACAGATTATCTACATAATCTTCCAAACTTCAGCTTCTGGAAATTCATTCAGAATCTACTAGGAAAAAACTGCTGCGGAATTTGACGCAGAGTTTTGTTGATGAATCCGACGCAGAATTGCTGATTATCTCATCTGTAGTTAGTCAAGCCCACTAGGTAAAGAAAACTCCATCTATGTATCTGCTGAGGCCATTTTACACCTCGCCCTTGGTCAAATTAACTCCTTTCCGTTGGTGACATTTTTCAATTTTTGTTTTTTACTCCCTGCCTTTCAAACCCCATAAATTTTTAATTTTGCTGTTCACAGACCCATTTGAGGGATTACAGTTTGCAGATGTTCTATATAACGGTGCCATTTATTATTCTGTACAATGTACCGGTAAGCTGGAAAAAAATTCACAATGGGGTGGAATTATAGAAAAAATGCAGCGTTCACCGTATAGCCAAAATAAAATGTCACCTGTATTCCATGTTTCGGTACGATTTCGGGATACCAAAGTTATATATTTTTATTTACTATATATATATATATATATATATATATATATATATACTAGAGGGAGGACCCGGCTTCGCACAGGTATATTACATTTTATGTTTGTGTAGTGGCCCCATAAGAATTGTCCAGTTTTGCACTGGTGTATTTTGTATGTGGTTTGTGTGTATGTCCATAAGCGTCATGTGATTATGTGTATCTCATTTTGAATGTCAGTGATAAACCTGTGATCAGTTGTTATGGATACCTGGAGTAAAGCTGTATCTAATCCTTCCCCGTGTCGTACTGTGTTTAGATGCAAGTATCCAATCCTTGTTGGTGTGGTACTTTGTGCAGATGCACATATCTAATCCTCCCCGTGTGGTATTGTGTGAAGAGGCGCGTACCGAATCCTCCAGTAAGTGAAACTGTGTGCAGACGCGCATATCTAATGACTCTGGCATGTGGTACTGTGTGCAGATGTGCGTATCTAATACTCTGGCGTGTGGTACTGTGTGCAGATGCGCGTATCTAATCCTTCCCCATGTGGAACTGTGTGCTGAGATGCGTATCTAATTCTCTGGCATGTGGTACTGTGTGCAGAGGCCTGTATCTAATCCTCCAAAGTGTGGTACTGTGTTCAGATGCACGTATCTAATCCTCCCCTGTGTGGTATTGTGTGAAGAGGTGCGTATCTAATCCTACGGCATGTGGTACTGTATGCAGACGTGTGTATCTAATCCTATGGCGTGTACAACTGTGTGAAGATGCGTGTATTTATTCCTCTGGCGTGTGGATCTGTAAGCAGATGCACGTATCTAATCCTACGGCATGTGGTACTGTGTGCAGACCTGCTTATCTAATCCTCTGGTGTGTGGAACTGTGTGCAGATGCACGTATCCAATCCTCTGGCATGTGGTACTGTGTGCAGACCCATGTATCCTATCCCCCGGCATATGGTATTGTGTGCAGACGCACATATCTAATACTACGGCATGTGGTACAGTGTGCAGACATGCGTTTCTAATCCTCCGGCGTATGGAACTGTGTGCAGATGTGCATATCTAATCCTTCCCCGTGTGATACTGTGTGTAGAAACGCGTGTAGACGTGGGTATCTAATCCTACGGCGTGTGGTACTGTGTGCAGACGCGCGTATCTAATCCTACGGAATTTGGTACTGTGTGCAGACGCGCGTATTTAATCCTTCCCTGTGTGCTATTGTGTGAAGAGGCGCGTATCTAATCCTACGGCGTGTTGAACTGTGTGTAGACGCACGTATCTAATCCTACGGCATGTGGTACTGTGTGCAGACACGCGTATCTAATCCTACGGCATGTGGTACTGTGTGTAGACGCGCGTATCTAATCCTACGGCATGTGGTACTGTGTGCAGACGCGTGTATCTAATCCTATGGCGTGTACAACTGTGTGAAGACACGTGTATCTAATCCTCCCCTGTGTGGTATTGTGTGAAGAGGCGCGTATCTAATCCTCCCTCGTGTGGTACTGTGTGCAGACGCACGTATCTAATCCTCCCTCGTGTGATACTGTGTGCTGAGACGCGTATCTAATTCTCTGGCTTGTGGTACTGTGTGCAGAGGCATGTATCTAATCCTCCAAAGTCTGATACTGTGTGTACACACACGTATCTCATCCTACCCTGTGTGGTATTGTGTGAAGAGGCGCGTATCTAATCCTTCGGCGTGTGGAACTATGTGTAGACGTGCGTATCTAATCTTACTGCATGTGGTACTGTGTGCAGACGCATGTATCTAATCCTATGGCGTGTACAACTGTGTGCAGACTGCGTATCTATTCCTCTGGAGTGTGGAACTGTGTGTAGACATGCATATCTAATCCTACGGCATGTGGTACTGTGTGCAGACGCGTGTATCTAATCCTACGGCATGTGGTACTCTGTGTAGACGTGTGTATCTAATCCTATGGCGTGTACAAATGTGTGCAGACGCGCGTATCTAATCCTCTGGAGTGTGGAACTGTGTGTAGACACGCGTATCTAATCCTACGGCATGTGGTACTGTGTGCAGACGCGTGTATCTAATCCTATGGTGTGTACAACTGTGTGAAGACACGTGTATCTAATCCTCCCCTGTGTGGTATTGTGTGAAGAGGCGCGTATCTAATCCTACGGCGTGTGGAACTGTGTGTTGACGCGCGTATCCAATCCCCCGGCATGTGATACTGTGTGCAGACGCGCAAATCTAATCCTATGGCATGTGGTACTGTGTGTAGACGCGCGTATCTAATCCTCCCCCGTGTGGTACTGTGTGCAGACACGCATATCTAATCCTCCCCCGTGTGATACTGTGTGCGGAGACGCATATCTAATTCTCCAAAGTGTGGTACTGTGTGCACACACACGTATCTCATCCTCCCCTGTGTGGTATTGTGTGAAGAGGCGCGTATCTAATCCTTCGGCGTGTGGAACTATGTGTAGACGTGCGTATCTAATCTTACTGCATGTGGTACTGTGTGCAGACGCATGTATCTAATCCTATGGCGTGTACAACTGTGTGCAGACTGCGTATCTAATCCTCTGGAGTGTGGAACTGTGTGTAGACACGCATATCTAATCCTACGGCATGTGGTACTGTGTGCAGACGCGTGTATCTAATCCTACGGCATGTGGTACTCTGTGTAGACGTGTGTATCTAATCCTATGGCGTGTACAAATGTGTGCAGACGCGCGTATCTAATCCTCTGGAGTGTGGAACTGTGTGTAGACACGCGTATCTAATCCTACGGCATGTGGTACTGTGTGCAGACGCGTGTATCTAATCCTATGGTGTGTACAACTGTGTGAAGACACGTGTATCTAATCCTCCCCTGTGTGGTATTGTGTGAAGAGGCGCGTATCTAATCCTACGGCGTGTGGAACTGTGTGTTGACGCGCGTATCCAATCCCCCGGCATGTGGTACTGTGTGCAGACGCGCAAATCTAATCCTATGGCATGTGGTACTGTGTGTAGACGCGCGTATCTAATCCTCCCCCGTGTGGTACTGTGTGCAGACACGCATATCTAATCCTCCCCCGTGTGATACTGTGTGCGGAGACGCATATCTAATTCTCCAAAGTGTGGTACTGTGTGCACACACACGTATCTCATCCTCCCCTGTGTGGTATTGTGTGAAGAGGCGCGTATCTAATCCTTCGGCGTGTGGAACTATGTGTAGACGTGCGTATCTAATCTTACTGCATGTGGTACTGTGTGCAGACGCATGTATCTAATCCTATGGCGTGTACAACTGTGTGCAGACTGCGTATCTAATCCTCTGGAGTGTGGAACTGTGTGTAGACACGCATATCTAATCCTACGGCATGTGGTACTGTGTGCAGACGCGTGTATCTAATCCTACGGCATGTGGTACTCTGTGTAGACGTGTGTATCTAATCCTATGGCGTGTACAAATGTGTGCAGACGCGCGTATCTAATCCTCTGGAGTGTGGAACTGTGTGTAGACACGCGTATCTAATCCTACGGCATGTGGTACTGTGTGCAGACGCGTGTATCTAATCCTATGGTGTGTACAACTGTGTGAAGACACGTGTATCTAATCCTCCCCTGTGTGGTATTGTGTGAAGAGGCGCGTATCTAATCCTACGGCGTGTGGAACTGTGTGTTGACGCGCGTATCCAATCCCCCGGCATGTGGTACTGTGTGCAGACGCGCGAATCTAATCCTATGGCATGTGGTACTGTGTGTAGACGCGCGTATCTAATCCTCCCCCGTGTGGTACTGTGTGCAGACACGCATATCTAATCCTCCCCCGTGTGATACTGTGTGCGGAGACGCATATCTAATTCTCCAAAGTGTGGTACTGTGTGCACACACACGTATCTCATCCTCCCCTGTGTGGTATTGTGTGAAGAGGCGCGTATCTAATCCTTCGGCATGTGGAACTATGTGTAGACGTGCGTATGTAATCCTACTGCATGTGGTACTGTGTGCAGACGCGTGTATCTAATCCTATGGTGTGTACAACTGTGTGCAGACGCGCGTATCTAATCCTCTGGAGTGTGGAACTGTGTGTAGACGCGTGTATCTAATCCTACGACATGTGGTACTCTGTGCAGACGCATGTATCTAATCCTATGGCGTGTACAAATGTGTGCAGACGCGTGTATCTAATCCTCTGGGGTGTGGAACTGTGTGTAGACGCCTGTATCTAATCCTTCGGCATGTGGAACCATGTGCAGACACATGTATCAAATCCTTCAGTGTGTGTAACTGTGTGCAGAAGTGCGTATTTAATCCTCTGGCGTGTGATACTATGTGCAGACCCGTGTATCTAATCCTCCGACGTGTGATACTGTGTGCTGATCTGTCTAATCCTCTGATGCGTGTATCTCAGTTTGGATATCAGTGTTGTATTGTGCATGTGGAGTGACCGTGTGTATTGCAGTTGGAATATGAGTGAAAGACTTGCAGGTTTGTAAGGGCTAAGGGGGGGGGGCATTGTGTTTGGAATGCTGTATCGGTACGTCCAAGCGAGTTGGAGTCTCATCTTAAACCTTCCCTGATATCTGAAGTATCTCTGTACCAAATTTGGTGAAGATCGGTCCAGTCGTTTGGTTCGCATTAGAGAACAGACAGACAGACAGACAGACAAGAATTCATTATATATATACTAGAGGGAGGACCTGGCTTCGCACGGGTATATTACATTTTATGTTTGTGTAGTGGACCCATAAGAAATGTCCAATTTTGCACTGGTGTATTTTGTATGTGGTTTGTGTGTATGTCCATAAGCGTCATGTGATTATGTGTATCTCATTTTGGATATCAGTGAAAAACCTGTGATCAGTTGTTATGGATACCTGGAGTAAAGCTGTATCTAATCCTTCCCCGTGTAGTACTGTGTTTAGACGCAAGTATCTAATCCTTGTTGGTATGGTACTGTGTGCAGATGCACATATCTAATCCTCCGGCGTGTGGTACTGTGTGCAGATGTGTGTATCTAATCCTCCCCCATGTGGCATTGTGTGAAGAGGCACGTATCTAATCCTCTGGTAAATGAAACTGTGTGCAGACGTGCATATCTAATCTTACGGCATGTGGTACTATGTGCAGACGCGCGTATCTAATCCTCTGGCGTGTGGTACTGTGTGAAGACAGGTGTATCTAATCCTCTGGCGTGAGGTACTGTGTGCAGATGCACGTATCTATTCCTCCCCCGTGTGGTACTGTGTGCTGAGACGCGTATCTAATTATCTGGCATGTGGTACTGTGTGCAGAGGCATGTATCTAATCCTCCAAAGTGTAGTACTGTGTTCAGACACACGTATCTAATCCTCCCCTGTGTGGTATTGTGTGAAGAGGCGTGTATCTAATCCTACGGCATGTGGTACTGTATGCAGACGCGTGTATCTAATCCTATGGCGTGTAAACTGTGTGAAGATGTGCGTATGTAATCGTCTGACATGTGGAACTGTAAGCAGACGCGCGTATCCAATCCTACGGCATGTGGTACTGTGTGCAGACGTGCTTATCTAATCTCTGGTGTGTGGAACTGTGTGCAGATGCGCGTATCTAATCCTCCCGTGTGGTATTGTGTGAGGAGGCGTGTATCTAATCCTACGGCGAGTGGAACTGTGTGTAGAAGCGCGTATCTAATCCTACGGCATGTGTTACTGTGTATTGAGACACGTATCTAATTCTCTGGCTTGTGGTACTGTGTGCAGAGGCTTGTATCTAAACCTCCAAAGTGTGGTACTGTATGCAGACACACGTATCTAATCCTTCCCTGTGTGGTATTGTGTGAAGAGTCGCATATCTAATCCTACGGCGTGTGGAACTGTGTGTAGACGCGCGTATCTAATTCTTTGGCGTGTGGTACTGTGTGCAGATGCGTGTATCTAATTCTTCCCTGTGTGGTACTGTGTGCTGATGCGCGTATCTAATTCTCTGGCTTGTGGTACTGTGTGCAGAGGCATGTATCTAATCCTCCAAAGTGTGGTACTGTGTGCAGACACACGTATCTAATCCTCCCCTGTGTGGTATTGTGTGAAGAGGCACGTATCTAATCCTACGGCATGTGGAACTGTGTGTAGATGCATGTATCTAATCCTACGGCATGTGGTACTGTGTGCAGATGTGCATATCTTATGCTCTGGTGTGTAGAACTGTGTGCAGATGCGTGTATCCAATCCCTTGGCGTGTGGTACTGTGTGCAGACGCATGTATCCAATCCCCTGGCGTGTGGTACTTTGTGCAGACGCGTGTATCTAATCCTCTGGTGTGTGATACTGTGTGCTGATCTGTGTATCTAATCCTCTGATGCGTGTATCTCAGTTTGGATATCAGTGTTGTATTGTGCATGTGGAGTGACCATGTGTATTGCAGTTGGAATATGAGTGAAAGACTTGCAGGTTTGTATTGGCTAAGGGGGGGGGGGGGCATTGTGTTTGGAATGCTGTATCTCAGCAACGGTACGTCCGAGCGAGTTGGAGTCTTGTCTTAAACCTTCCCTGATACCTGAAGTATCTCTGTACCAAATTTGGTGAAGATCGGTCCAGTCGTTTGGTTCGCATTAGAGCACAGACAGACAGACAGACAGATAGACAGACAGACAGACAGAAATTCATTTTTATAATATAGGGATATATATATATATATATATATATATATATATATATATATATATATATATATATATTAGCCCCTTAACAAAAATCTTTTTTTTTTCTTTGTTTGCAGGGCCAGGTGTACTTTTTTAGTTATACCATTTTGGAAACATTTATTGTTTTGATCACTTTTTATTTAAAATTTTTATCAGAGGTGAAAAAGTGAAAGAACTTATTTCCCACTATGGCGTACACTGTACAGGAAAAATATTTTTATATCTTTGTAAACTAGGATACCCAATGTGTACTGTATGTGTTTCATATTATTTTTAACTTTTATATGTACAGTATTCTAGGGAAACAGAGGTGATAGAATTTTTTAATTTTATTTTACTTGTTTTATATTGTATTTATTAGATCCCCTAGGGGTCTTGAACTCCAGGAGTTCTGACAACTAATACAATGCATTAAAAAATATCAGCACTCAGTATAGAGCAGTCTGTAATAGAAGTATATTTGAGACAAGTTTGGGAGCCTTCTATATGTTCTTGGCTGTCATGGCAATGAATCGCCAGCCCTGAATCTCATTCTGGTTGTTTGCGATCCACCCCAAATGATGAGTAATGAGTCAGCTTCTAGGTGCAATAGATCAGTAGTAAGTTATCTAAATACTATCAACAACCGCTATTGTCTCACTGATGCTGCCACCTCTGCTTGCATTTTCATGAAGTATTTCAGGGCCTAAGATACTCTAAGGGTGCATTCACACCAAGCAGAAAAAGGAACCCATTGAAGTCAATGGGAGGCTTTTTTTTCAGCGCTGAATCTGACACGGATTCCACACCAAATTCAGAGCTATTTTCCTGCGTGTTAGGGTAAATTCACACAGGGTTTTTTGGATCAGAACCTTAGGTGGAGGCCGCCTCAGGTTCCTATCGAAAAACCGGGTAGCCGTGACTGAAAGCTGGTGTACTGCACCCAATGAACAGGCCTAGTCCGGAGGAGGGAGTGTCTTCAGGCTGAATCGCGAGGCAACTCAGCCTGAAACGGCTCCCGGAAAAAAGACCTGAGCGGCTCCCATTGATTTCAATGGGAGCCGTCTTTTTGGTCAGGGTTTTGAGGCGGATATGGGGTTTTGAGGCTGACTGTGCAACAATACTTTACCTATGCAAACTGCAAACCTTAAATATCTTTAATAAGGTTGTATGGGAACATTAATCTTTGGTTCCATCAAAAAGGCCCAACAGATTGAAGTTCTGAAAATCTCTTATTGAAACCTTTTCTATCATTTAATTTAGCACCAAAAAGCAAATAACCCACACAGGGAATGCCACATAACCAATTATTAACCCCTGGCTTCCTTTCTTTTCCCATTTTTTAAGCCATATGGCCCACCTGGCTGAATTTGGCATAACTGGAGAGCTAGCACCTAGTTGCAAAAAAACTCAAAATTCTTAATAACAGAAGGGAGAGGCCAGGATCTGTTCTTTAGGATAATCTGCATTAGGCTAAGGCCCCATGTAGCAGGCAGCAGCAAAAAAACAGCAGCGGCATTGCATCTGCAGTTTTTCCCGGATGCCTGTTGAAACTCCTGTTGTATGTGAGCCATCGATTGGGTGCGGTTCTTCCGCACCGAATTTCTCTGGCCACGACCCGTTGGTTTCCATCTCCCAGTTTCGGGAGTCTGCCGACTCGCGGAACGTTCTAACAATCACCGTTCACCTTCCATGTCGTAATCACATAGGCCACTGTTGATTTGGGGTAATTTAGTTTGCTTGCTACTGCATGTCCCTTAAGGATCGACCATTTCTGTGGTACCCAATAATTATCCCTTTCTCGAAGTTGGACAACTTTGTGGCATCTTGCATGCGACTAATGCGAAATGTTTCCTACACTATATTTAACCAAATACTCATTGGTAGACAGTAGAGGAATCTGATCTGGAAAGCCCACCCCCAACCCTCCCATGACATAGCCAGGTCAATCAGCTGCATTAACCTAAGACAGGAAAGTAAATTAAGAGTCCCTGGACAACCCTTTTATGTGCATTAGCCTCCTAAAAAACAAAAATATAATACAACCTGATGGGATATTTCTTACCATAGTAGTAGTAGGAGCAGTCTGAGGCAATGACGAAGCAGACCTCTGGGCTGGCTCCTCTCTTCCAGGGTAATGCACCTGGCTGAGCAGCAGAATTGTGTTACGTACACCGTTAGTGTATTCCCATATTTAATGATAATGAAAAGTGACTTCTATAGAACAAAAAGTGTGAATTGAGTGGGTACAATGTATCCTTAAAGCTAAGACTCCATGTAGCGAGCTTCAGCCAAAAAAATGTTGCGGTTAAAACACATCACATTTTTCACAGAAATTCAGCAGAGTTCTCCTGCTCCAGTGTTTCCATAGGTATAACTGACATACTCAGATCTTCAAAACCGCAACGTTTTTTGAAATTACATCACTCGCACATGCAGATTAGCCAGAATCCCATTGATTTTGCAGGTAATGTAAAATGCAATGTTTGTTTTTGCTACGTCCAAAATGCTGCGTTTACACAACGAGGGGCCCCAGCCGAAGGCTAAAAACCCCACGTGGCGTCCCACAGCAAAAATGCACTGTGGGAAAAAACGTGCAACGCATTGTGGTTCTTCCCACAGCGCCTTAGACAAAGTTTGAAGAGGTTTTCCCTACGGAATTTTTCTGTTACAATTATACGGCGTTTCCATAGGTATAATTGACATGCTGCGATTTCCAAAACCAATGTGGTTTTGGAAATTGTGGCGTGTCCGCACCGCGGCTTTTACCACAGAGTGTGTATGGGACTCGCATGTTATAAACATAGTTATTTCTGCAACAACACACACAGCTAACGGAGAGAGGGATAGAACAGTGTGGTGGGGAGCAGGCACTGTGCCATCATTCTGATAGGAAAAAGGTCTCTAACCTGGGCAACCACCTGTAAACACAGAAGCATGAAAAATATCTAAAAATTTCTCTAGTATACTTTGGAAAAAAAAAACAAAAGCTTTTTTTTTTTTTTAATAACGTGCTGTTTTTATTGATCATACATGTCAAAAGTCACACTAGTAACATAAAATATAAATTAGTCTTTAATTGAAATAGAAATATTAGTTAAGACTTGCCATTAAAGACTAAGCTGAGAAGCATTCTCTCAAGCCCATGATCTGTGACTTTTAGGGTATGGATTTTAAAAATATTTCTTTCATTAATGAGGGTGTCAAAGAGGTGAACACCTCCTCCAACACCAAAATAATGGGATTTACTAGCCAGGTAAACAATTCCATCATTTGACAATAAATTCTGGAAGACTCCATGCAATGCACTGTAGTATGTAGGATTATATATGGTCTCTGAAGTTAGAATAATATCGTATTTCATCGGAGGCACTTGATTTTGCATTAATTGAGAAAAGTGAGACCACTCCCCTGAAAAGAAGCGACACTTCGATAACAGTCTAGTTTCCACATGTGATTTTCTCGTTTTTTTCCTAGTAGGTTCACCATCAATGTTATTCTCTAAATTGTCATCATCACAGTTCACCAGTGTATTAGGAATGGTTATTTCTTCTATTACAGTGCTGTTATAGTCTTGAAAATGAACTACTTTGGCTTCGTGTTTCAAAGCGAATATACCTAACAAGCCAGCTCCACAACCAAGATCCAAAACACTTTTACCTTCAAAGTTAACATCCTTATCTTCAAAATATCTTATAAGATCAAAAGTGCACTCCCAAATTTTCATTCCTCCTTCATACACACCAGAAATAAGATCAGAGTTAGACATAATAGACTTTTTCACTTTGTCTTCACTATGCACATCTGTATTGGACAATGTCATTTCTACTACTGACACATTTACAAACTGTAAGCCTGAGCTGTTCTCAACAATTTTATTTTCTAACAAACTAGACACATTTTTAGGAATGTGGTGTTCAGTAGCTGGTTGAGCGGATACCAATTTATCACTGGTTGCAGAATTTTGTCTTGATTCAGTGAGGTCACTTTGAGGCTCTGATTGTACATCTTTATCTTCTATTAACATTGTATCCTTTGGTTGCGCTACTTCACATTCTTCAGGACTGCTCTCATCAATATTGAAATTAAATTGAAAAGACATGGTACTAAATAGGATAAGGAGAAAACGTATCAGAAAATATTGTAATCCCTTGTTGTCCGAGAGTTCTTGCCCTACAAAAGCAGAAAATTATGAATTAACTTATACCTTTAGCAATAAAGAATAAAAATAAGACATTTTCAAAACATTTACCAGATTTTTCAGACTAAAGGAAGCACTTATTAGCAAGGTATAAAAAAAAAAAAAAAAAAAAAAAGCAAAAAACACACTCTCATCTGTCCCCATTATCTTCTACTGTGGTCCAGTCCTGCTGCCCCCAGGGTCTTGTTCCAACAGAAGTACTCACTACACGACTGCTGGGACTCAGTGGCCTCAGGAAAGGACACAGGATGTCACAGGTGACGTATGTTAGTGAAGTTCCGGTTCCTTTGCAGTGTCAGCGTTCACGTGAGGAGAGGACTTAAGCTGGAAGAAGCACTGGGGCGCAACTGGAATGGACAGTGGCGGAGGACACCATAGCACCTGACAACTTTCCTGGCCTCCTTGCCCAAAACTGTATATCCTGGGCAACCCCTTTAACTATAATGGGGTCTGTCAATTTTCTATTATGATGTCCATCCTTTTCTAAGGAATATGAAATATGGAACAGAAATATGAATGCAGCCTAAAAATACACAAATTTTATTGCTTCTGCGAATAGATCACCTGCCACCTTTGCAGAGGCTGAATGTGCAAGCAGCTGTTATAACTGTAGATTATACAGGAACAGCCTTTTTTCTAAACTATTATAATTCCATGGTAGACAAATTGTGCGTTAAGATCTACTTATAGATTTCTAACAGTTTCTGCAGTGTTTGCCGCCTATTGAAAAGACACTGTGCCTTTTCAACACATCCAACTAATAAGTTCACGTATTCCACTTGAATGTGCTACAGATGTCGATTATTTGGTTTATTTTGCAAAAAAATATTTGGAAGCATACAATGAATGACTGGTGTATTTTTGTGTGTGTAAAAGACAAAGAGGTTATCTGGTTTCTACGCTTGATGATAATGTATACCCTAGATATGTTTAATAAGGTAGCTAATATTCTATATGCGACACTATCCTAAGATTAAAGAGGATCTTTCATGTCCTCGGGCACATGTGGTTTTATACACCGCCAGAAAGGTGACAGTGTGCTGAATTCAGCGCACTGTCAGCTTTCCTGTTATGTACCGCGGGGCAGGAGAGATCTCCACCCATTGTCAGAAGCACGTTCCTGACAGTCTAGCTGGGCTGTGAGGAACGCCCCCCCTGACTCTATTCATCTACAGAATGGGGGAACATATTCCTTAACTTAGTGTCATCGCTGGTCAGTAAGGAACGTCCCCTCTGACAGTATAGTGCTATGCACAGTACTGTAAGGAGGGGCGTTCCCAGCTAGACTCAGGAACACCCTTCAGACAGTGGGCAGAGATTGGTAACGACACCAATATCTCAAGACCTGGGGCACATGACGAGAATGCCAACAGTATGCTGAATTCAGAGCACTGTCCACGCCTTGTTCACGCTTTCCACATATAATACCATCAGAGGGGTAGAGATTCATTTCCAGAGCTGTACAGCAAGGATAATAAATGGCACTTAGTCATATAAACAGCTGACTAAAGCCATTGAAAGTGGATGTCATCTACGTTCTCCAATACATGGAGATGAAAACCAGAGGCGGCCTCTTGTGATAAGATATATGGAAGAGTCAGGTGTATAAATAGATGGAACCATACCTGCTCATTGACGAAAGCATCATGGAGGCCGAAATAGTGTGATCAGGAGGATCAGACACAACTGATAGCATATGGTCAAAGTGTCAACAGACCAAGGCCATATTCCCTGTCAGAACAACTCTCTCCGTGGCTAATCTGAAAATAGGAGCGAAGATTCACATTCATCTCATTCAAGACGTGCCCTGAGAAGGACATATCACTGACCTCTAGTCTGGCTGCCTTTACTGCAAACACTGCAGTTTATTTTCCCCTGATGATCAGATGCTTTACACATCGGGAAAATGCGTTGGAAACTTTAGCTGTATGTTCCTTTGTGCATTCCTAAACCCTGCTCATAGAACTTGCTCTTCTCAGTATTTAACTTTGTCTAGATTAGTAGAGGATGATGATTTGGTGCGAGGCATTTTGATACGATGTCTACTTTCAGGAAATATCTAGGTATGGGGGGGAATAAGTATGTTTGTTTTTTTTGTTTGTTTTAAATAAGCTATATACCCTTTTCAGGTATCTTAAAAGACATACTAAATTTTAATTAAAGTCTATGATAAAACCATAACAATCCACATTAATACACAGTGATCTCAGAATTATGTGTAAGGTTTAACAGTGCATTTATTTCATTTTTTTTTTAGTAATCACTATTAAGTTATCAAAGAGAAACTTTTTATGTCCTCTACCGCAGTGAACGTTATATACCGTTTGAAAGCTGTATTATAGTGTTTTTAGTATTTTAGCTTGTAGCTTCTCCCATCACAGAGACATTTGTGCTTTTAATTTTGGCTACCAATGTCATTGTACTGCCAGGGAGACGATCCTTAGAGCCTAGCACCATTGCCAGATGAATAACACCACTCCCTTCACAGTACAATACAAGTGTACTATCAGGAAGCGCTTTTCACTGCCCAGTGATGGCACAGGGCTGCAAGGACTACCTCCCCTGACAGTACAGTGATAAACGACACCACTGTTTCTGTGATGGGAGAAGCTACAAACTGAGGAGACTTTGCAAAATGCAGTGCAAAAAGCTTTCAAATAGCATAGCGCTGATTGGCCTCATTGGTCACACGCAGCAGGGACTCCTGTCAGAACAAGCCCTTGGGCACCACAGGACTGGACAGCAGCTTGGGACGCCGGGAACATGTGAATATGATTTTTTTTTTTACCTTCCCTGTCCCTTAGAAAAAAAAACTGTTGTCCCGGGCCAACCCAGTTAAGGAGTCCGAGCTCATATTGAGGAAAGAAAAAATCCTTTAACCCCTTCCCGACATGTGCCGTAATAGTACGGCGCGTGTCGGGTCTGTAACTATGGCGACCGCCCGGGAGCCGGGCGGCCGTCATAGCCGCCGGGTGTCTACTGCTTCAAGCAGTAGACAACCGGCTCTAATGCCTCCGATCGGTCCCCGGACCGATCGGAGGCATTAACCCCTCCGGCGCTGCTGTCAAAGGCGCCGGAGGCGCCATTTTCCCAGCGGCGCATGGGCGCCGCCATTTTGGCAGGGATCGCCGGCTCCTGGAGCATGCTCCAGGGCCGACCCCCCGTTGCCATGACAGCCGGGAGCCTTGTTAAAGGCTCCCAGCCGGTCTGCAAATTCTCTCTTTTGCAGGCTGGTGTATACAGCCTGCAAAAGAGATGATGCTTTTTTGCAATGCATTGCAATGCATTAGCATTGTAATGCATTGCATTAGTGATCAGACCCCCTGGGGTTCAACACCCCTAGGGGGTCTAATAAATGCAAAAAAAAAATAAAAAAAAAAAAAGTAAAAAAAAATATAAAAAGTATTAAAAGTTCAAATCACCCCCCTTTCCCTAGAACAGATATAAAAGTAGTTAAAAAACTGTGAAACATATACATGTTAGGTATCCCCGCGCCCGAAATCGCCCGCTCTACAAATCTATACAAATATTTTTCCTGTTCGGTAAACGCCGTAGCAGGAAAAATAGTCAAAAGTGCCAAACCGCCGTTTTTTCACTGTTTTAATTCTGATAAAAATTTGAATAAAAAGTGATCAAAGCAATAACATTTCCCGAAAATGGTAGAACTAAAAAGTACACCCGGCCCCGCAAAAAAAGACGCCCTATGCATCCCCGTACACCTATGTATAAAAAAGTTACGGCCGTCGGAATATGGCGACTTTTAGAAAAAAATTTTTTTAACACCGTTTTGGAATTTTTTTTAGGGGTCAAAATGTAAATAAAACCATATAAATTTGGTATCCCTGGAACCGTACCGAAACACAGAATATAGGGGACATGTCATTTTGGCTGCACAGTGAACGCCGTAAAACCAAAGCCCGTAAGAAAGTCGCAGAAATGCATTTTTTCCTTCAAATCCACCCCATTCTGAATTTTTTTCCTGCTTCCCAGTACATTATATAGAATAATTAATGGTGGCATCATGAAGAAAAAATTGTCCCGCAAAAATTAAGACCTCATATGACTTTGGGAGCAGAGAAATAAAAAAGTTATGGGGTTTAGAAGGAGGGGAGTCAAAAACGAAAATCAAAAAATGCCATCGGCGGGAAGGGGTTAAAACCCTTCATACTTGCCTAGTGATGAGTGTCATCAGTCTGTGGTGCTTGTGAAGACGTTCCCTGAAGCAGAAGTTTACTTCCGCGAACAACTTTAGTCTCCCAAATCGCTCTGACAGGTTCCCTTTAAAAAAAAAAAAAAAAAAAATGGCTGACTTATGAACTGGTTAACATACTACAGTAAAAGTTGGTGGAAATCTTTACTTGGTGTTTTTAATAAATCAGCTGACATTAGGTTCACACCTGCATTCGGGTTTCTGTTCATGGGGTCCACTTGGGGGAACAGAAACCTAATCCGCTTAAAAACGCGGTTTCCGTGGACCTGATAGACAATAATGCGGTCTGCACCCAAAACCGCCGAAAGAAAAATGCCTTCAAGCAGGACTTATCTCACTGCATTTTAAAGCAGAATGGAGAACGGAATCTCCAAGGGGAGATTGGGCGCAAGTGTGAATGGAGCCTGAGCCATTCTGCTTTCCCTCAATGTTTATGAACTATCTTTTTGTAGAAGGTAAAATAAGTGTCTTGGATTATAGAATAGATTTGGGACAAACCTCATACAATGATGTTGAGCCATTTTGTGTACTAAATTTTCCTAAACAATATCCTGGAACTTGTAGTTCCACAATAACTTGAATATCACATGTTGCAACCTTCTAAGCAGAACTTTACAAGTGATACCCTGCACTTCTTACTCACAGCAGCTGACACGTGCAACTCTGGTATAAGACGTCTTGCCCTTACTAACAACCTATATAACACAATGCTCACAAGCAGCATGGGTTAATAATGGCTGCATAGAAGGTGTACATGAAAAGAAAGCATTCATACAGTAACCAGCAGCCGCTTCCCCGGTCAGTGACTGCAGCCTGAAAGCCAGGACTTCACGTGGAGAACTTCCTCACAGCACATAGCCCCGCCCGCTCTGCTTTCTCTGCAAATCGTTACCCACTGAAGCTTAACCAATGGCTGTGTGCTTCACATCTGATATCATTAAGAAGTAGCATAGAGCAACAAATGTGATTGGCTGGTAAGCAAGGTGTAGCGCAGACCTGGAAGCGGAAGTGGTGGAAGGCTTATTCTTGGGTCAATGGTGGTTGCGTCTAGAATGGAGTTGCTCCTGGTAGGTCCTCCCTCCAGCAACTCCAATCTAGTCACCTCACTAGTGAACGGTCTAGAATGGAGTTGCTGTAGGTAGGACCTACCAGGAGCAACTCCAATCTAGACAATTCACTAGTGAGGTGACTAGAATGGAGTCGCTGGAGGCAGGGACCTGCTAGAATCAACTCCAATGTAGACTGTTCAGTACTGAGGTGACTAGAATGGAGTTGCTTAGAGGAGCTGCTGCCAGAAACTCCAATCTAGTCACTTCACTACAGGAGCAGCTAGAGTGGAGTGTCTATAGGGAGGAGCCATAACCGGCCAAGAGAGACATTGTATATGTATATGATTATCAATAAGAATATAGGAAATACATGTTCCTGGACATATATACATATGGCACTGATATTTAATATATATATATATATATTAAATTACATATATATATATATATATATATAGATATACCTATATATATTACATATATAGTTTATAAATATATATTTGCCATATGGTCTGAACAGGGCGTTGACGCCGCAGCCTTACGTGTTTTATTATAACTTGCGTCACTTTCTTGTTGTAAGTGATGATGGAAATATATGGCAATTAATAACTGATATAGAGATAAATTCTGACGTATCGCTGTGCGCCTGATTTATCAGTATATAGTTAATGCAGGTAGGCTCATGATGGTCTCGGCATATTCTGTAGTTACTATAGGTAGGTTCATGGTCTCAGGGTATTCTGTAGTTGCTATAGGTGGGTCCTCCTTGCAGCAACTCCATTCTGGCTGTCTCAATACAGAACTGACTAGAATGGAGTTGCTGCAGGTAGGTTGATGGTATCGGTATATTCTGTAGTTACAATAGGTGGGTCCTCCTTGCAGCAACTCCATTCTAGCTGTCTCAATACAGAACTGACTAGAATGGAGTTGCTGCAGGTAGGTTCATGGTATCGGTATATTCTGTAGTTGCTATAGGTGGGTCCTCCTTGCAGCAACTCCATTCTAGCTGTCTCAATACAGAACTGACTAGAATGGAGTTGCTGCAGGTAGGTTGATGGTATCGGTATATTCTGTAGTTACAATAGGTGGGTCCTCCTTGCAGCAACTCCATTCTAGCTGTCTCAATACAGAACTGACTAGAATGGAGTTGCTGCAGGTAGGTTGATGGTCTGGGTATATTCTGTAGTTGCTATAGGTGGGTCCTCCTTGCAGCAACTCCATTCTAGCTGTCTCAATACAGAACTGACTAGAATGGAGTTGCTGCAGGTAGGTTGATGGTCTGGGTATACTCTGTAGTTGCTATAGGTAGGTCCTCCTTGCAGCAACTCCATTCTAGCTGTCTCAATACAGAACTGACTAGAATGGAGTTGCTGCAGGTAGGTTGATGGTCTGGGTATATTCTGTAGTTGCTATAGGTGGGTCCTCCTTGCAGCAACTCCATTCTAGCTGTCTCAATACAGAACTGACTAGAATGGAGTTGCTGCAGGTAGGTTCATGGTATCGGTATATTCTGTAGTTGCTGTAGGTGGGTCCTCCTTGCAGCAACTCCATTCTAGCTGTCTCAATACAGAACTGACTAGAATGGAGTTGCTGCAGGTAGGTTCATGGTATCGGTATATTCTCCATAAGTTATTCAGTATAGGACCTATATCTTATAAGCTCCGCCTACAGTAATAATAATAATAAAACACACATTTTAAAAATTTATATTTTATTGAACTAAAACCATCCGCACAATCCTCATTATCCATATTTAAAAAAAAAAAAAAAACCTAAACAAAAAACCACCTCCACTAGTTACCAACGTAGTCCATCAACCCCCTCCCTTCTACCAACTTACCTGTCCTGGTCTAGTATTACCTGCTTTCATGGAATAAACCAGCCACTGTCGTCTCATGCGGTGGGGTTACTAGAGTAAAGACAGGATCACATGTGCGCCAGGTTCTACGTTGTTTAAAGAGGACCTTTCACTTCCTGGGGCACATGCGGTGTAATACACCACTAGAAAACCAACAGTGTGCTGAATTCAGCGCACTATCGGCTTTCCCTTTCTGTTCCGGTACCGTAGTTCTTCACTGTCAGAAGGGCGTTTCTAACAGACAGTCAGGAACGCCTTTATTCACAGTAGCATCTATTGCGCTGTATTGTGAGACTGGGGGGCATTGCTTATTTCCAACAATGACGTCTATGGACGAGTACTATCAGGAGGGGAGGAAACGTTCCTCACCACTCTCACAGTACGACTTTGGGCTTTCTAGCGGTGTATTACACTGCATGTGCCCCAGGAGGTGAAAGGTCCTCTTTAAATCTGTCATGTGACCTGAATGATGAAAAGCCAGATCGTTAAAACATCGGTTACTCATGGACACCAGTGGACTCCATTGACTTAATGGGGTCAGCCGTTTCCATACTGAAACGGGCAGAGAGAACAATCCTCCGTGCAGGACTTTTCTCTCTGTCGATTTCTGCGGCCGATGTGAATCTAACCACAAATTTAGTCCAGTGACCTTCTTTTTTAATTAATGGAGAACCAGAATGTGAGGCCTCCTCCTACTGAAAGGATAGTACCTCAGGATAGGCCATCAGTATTAGATGTGTGGGGGCCCCTGCAGATCTCTGGTGTTGTACAAACTGTAGTGGCGAGTGTAGGTACCGCAGCGATGCGCCATTACAATCTCTGTACCGGAGATATGCAGGGGTTTTACGTGTTGGGGTTCCCCTGCAGGTCTAATATTGATGGCCTACCCTGAGAAAGTGGATAACTCCATGAGGCTTGCTCCCCACACCACTTAAACACAGTGGAAGAAACGTGGCAGAAGAAAAAACAAAAACAATCCCATCCCCATTTTACGGTAAAATAGATGCAGCGGATACGCTGCACTGTCATGGTTTTGGAAATTGGAGCATGCCAGTTATACCCCAGGACGTGGCGGCGGCGGCGGCTTCCCTATTGGTATAGTTAAAGCAGAAAGTCCACAGAGGAAACCTGTACAAAGCGCTACAGGAAGAACCCCGATGTGTTGCTGTTTTTCCAACAGTGTTTTTTTGCTACAGGTGCTACGTGGGGCCTTAACCACAAGTCATGTCAAGCTTGTGATTAACCCCTTCTTGGGTAATCAGCAATTCAATCACTTAGATGGAATCACTGACTGCAGGAGGTTGGGGGAGTCAGTGGTGAATACAGCTCACCAGGCACACTTGGTGGTCTTCGGGGGGCACGTTGTATTAATGAATATATGGGGGGGAGAACACAGGCAGCCTGCTATACAAATAAAGCAGGGGTCGGCAACCTTCAGCACACCAGCTGTTGTAAAACTACAACTCCCAGCATGTATACTTGCTCTGCTGTTCTTGGAACTCCCATGGAAGTGAATGGAGCATGTTGGGAGTTGTAGTTTCACAGCAGCTGGAGAGCCGAAGGTTGCTGACCACTGAAATAAAGTATAGCTGCCCTAATCTTCCTTAGGGTTGCACCTGCTGTACAGGGAGAGTAAAGTGACCATGACATTTGTTAGAATTGCTAACTCATGCACTAGAAAGAGTTAATTGCAGTCATAACCTGACCACGACTAACCCCAAGTGCAAGAGTCACAGTCAAGGGTTTACACTCAGTTATGACACACAGAAAAGTAATGTCTTAAGATTCGCCCCCATCAGTTTGGTGCTAGTGATCACTGCAGGGTTGGAGAGTGAGCAGTGCAGAATATTTATACCTACAGCTCACACAGGAGGCAGCCCCCAGGTCCTGGATCTCCCCTATCATACAGATGGCAGCCCCCATGCCCCTCTCAGGCTACAGATGGCAGTCCCCCATGGACTGAAGCCCCCCTCAGTATACAGCAGGAGCACCCTAACACATAGGTGGCAACATCCAAGGTGCTGGACCCCTCCAACACACAGGCAGCATCCCCAAACACACACAGGTGGTAACATCTCAGGGCCCAAGAACAACCCCCACCCACATACAAACAGCACTGCAGGAATCCCCCATTTACATGAAGGCAGCACCCAAATGACCTAAACACAACAAAGCAGTACCCTGGAACCTCCGCCACATGCCCACAGGTGGAAGTACCCAAGGGGCCACCACCAAAACCACCTCACACACACAGGTAGCATCCCAGGGGCCTCCAAACAAGGACACAGGTCGCAGCACCCTGGGACCACCTCCAGAACTCCCTCTCACATACAAGCAGTACCCCAGGACCCCAACACACAAATTCAATACCCCTGGGAACCCACACAAACGCATGCAGCAGGCCCCCCCAGGGACCCTCCCCACCATTACATGCAAGCAGCACCCCAGGGATGTTTGCTCATCCATTAGATGTCAGCAGCACCCCAAGGACACCGCCCCCCCTGTAGATGCCCAAGCACACCAAGGATGCATGCCAACATAATTAGATGTCGATGGCACCCCAGGGTCTCTGCCCCTTTTAGTTGCCAGAAGCACGCCAGGGACACCTTGCCCCTATCCATGCCAACAGCATACACCATAGATGCTAATAGCACTCCAAGGACCTCCCCCTTTATGCCAGAAGCACCTCGAGGACCTCTACCTTTCTTCAGATGCCAGCATCCCAAAGATCCCTGCCCACATAGATGCTAGCAGCATCCAAGGGACTCATGCACTCCTACAGATGCCAACTGCACCCCTGCCCCCCCCCCCCCCCGTTTAGAAGCACACCAAAGATCCCTGTCCTTCTCTTTTAGTTGCCAGCAGCACCCCAAAGGCCCCTGCCCCTTCTTAGATGCCAGTAGTACCCCAAAGACCCCCCCCCCCCCAGATGCCAGCAGTATCCCAAAGACCCAGTGCCCCCCATTAGATACCAGCAGTTCTTCAAAGACCCACTGCCAGGGGTGTAACGATCGTGACCTGGCCCGGTGAGACACGGGGCCAGTAGCCAGCTAGAGATAGTCGGGGTCCAGTACCACTATGTGACAGCAGCAGGGGAAAGCCTGGTTCCCCGACCACTATATATATTGTAAATGAAAAAGGGCACCGGCATATTGCCAGGCCCTTTTTCAATAGACACTGGCCCAGGAGAGGTGACAAAGTAAACAGATATACTCACCTCTCTGCGTCCTCTCCGGCGTCTTCCATCATGTGATTGAAGCCTGAGATTAGGCCCCAGCAGTCAGATGGAGCGCAGCGGCGTAATGATGTCAGTGACCCCTCATGTGACTGCTGAGGACCAATCACAGGACTCAACAGAGACGTCAGGAAGATGCTGAAGACAGCCGGAGCCAGGATGCCCAGGAAAGGCGAGTATTAGGGTTTGTTAATTTTATTCACCTACCCTGGGCCTCCTATTATTATACTCTGGGGTCTGAGGTGACCACAGTGTAGAATAATATCACTGGAGGGGGCTGTTGGGAGCATATAATACTGGGGGGGGGGGAGGCACTGCTGGAGATATAATGTGTGTGTTGGGGGGGGGCACTGCTCGACATGTAATATTGTATATGGGGGGGGGGGGCTGCTGGGTATGTAATACTGTGCATGCCACTGCCTCCCCTCTTAGATGCAGCAGTACCCCCAAAGATCTCCTGCGCCCCCTTAAATGCCAGAAACACCTAAAGGACCCCGTCTCCCTCTATGCCAACGACTCCTATACCACCCTAAAGATCAATCCAATCCACCAGACCCTTCGGGATACAGTCCCATAAAAATGCGCTCCCCTCAGCCTCATCGAACATGCAGTCCAATGTAACTACATCACTCTCTTCCCTCAGCCTCATGCAGTCCCATGTAACTACATCACTCTCTCTCCTCAGCCTCATCCAACATGCAGTCCCATGAAACTACATCACTCTCTCTCCTCAGCCTCATCTAATGTGCAGTCCCATGTAACTACATCACTCTCTCTCCTCAGCCTCCTCCAACATGCAGTCCCATGTAACTACATAACTCTTTCTCCTGAGCCTCATCCAACATGCAGTCCCATGTAATTACATCACTCTCTCCTCAGCCTCATCCAACATGCAGTCCCATGTAACTACATCACTCTCTCTCCTCAGCCTCATCTAATGTGCAGTCCCATGTAACTACATCACTCTCTCCCCTCAGCCTCATCCAACATGCAGTCCCATGTAATTACATCACTCTCTCCCCTCAGCCTCATCCAACATGCAGTCCCATGTAATTACATTACTCTCTCCTCAGCCTCATCCAACATGCAGTCCCATGTAATTACATCACTCTCTCCTCAGCCTCATCCAACATGCAGTCCCATGTAACTACATCACTCTCTCCCCTCAGCCTCATCCAACATGCAGTCCCATGTAATTACATCACTCTCTCCCCTCAGCCTCATCCAACATGCAGTCCCATGTAATTACATCACTCTCTCCTCAGCCTCATCTAATGTGCAGTCCCATGTAACTACATCACTCTCTCCCCTAAGCCTCATCCAACATACAGTCCCATGTAACTACATCACTCTCTCCCCTCAGCCTCATCCAACATGTCGTCTCATGTAAAACAAACCTGTCTCTTCCCTTCCATCCTCCATTACCACAAGACAATCCTCTCTGCTTTCTGTTCTCCAGCTTCATGAGCTCGGCTCCGGCTTCCTCTATACAGCACAGAGCAGTGATGGCCGAAACTCTGCCCTCCTCTGAGAGGCCACGCCCCTTCCTGTGACATCATACCTACCAGGAGCAACTCCACTCTAGTCACGACCCTGTGAGCATATAATACCGTGGGGGGGTGTCACTGGTGAGCACATAATTCTGTTTGGGGGCCACTGTGGTGCACATAATAATGTTTGGGGGTCACTATGGAGTACCTAATTCTGTTTGGGGGCCTCTGTGGTGCACATAATACTGTTTGGGGGTCACTATGGAGTACCTAATTCTGTTTGGGGGCCCCTGTGGTGCACATCATACTGTATGGGGGTCACTATGGAGTACCTAATTCTGTTTGGGGGGCCTCTGTGGTGCACATCATACTGTATGGGGGTCACTATGGAGCACGTAATACTGTTTGGGGGCCCCTGTGGAGCACGTTATGCTGTCCCAGTATTGCTTACATGTGGGGCGTTGCGCTGCTTTCTCACCGTATTCTTGATAGCTGCAGTTGTGGGTACTAAAGCTGTATCTCTTTCAGGTATCTGAGATATTGCTTTAGCGCCCATAACCGCCACTATCAAGAATTCACTCTAGTAAGGGGATAGGGGACCACGGACAAAAGTTTGTACCCAGGCCCACAAAACATTAGTTACACCAATGGCGCTGCTCTGGGTCCAGGCACCGCCAGTAATATAGCTTATTTTTAACTAGATCGACTGTGCTGATACACAGACGTCCTGCACTTGGATGTAAAGTGGGCACCTCCGTTCATCAGGATCGCAGGTAGGTGAGTATAACACTTTTTTTTTTTTTTTTTTAGCTTAGTTTTGGGTATTTTAATAGTACAAGGGGTTGTTTGGAGGGGGAAATTATAATTATAAGGAGGGGGCATTATGAACATAAGAGGGGTCATTTTTATAGGGGTTATTAGGGGACATTACGAATACAAGGGGAGGCTATATTAGGAGGCATTATGAACATAAGTCATTGATATTAGGGGTGCAGTATTTATGTCAGGGGGAATTAGGGGCATACTATGAGGGGGCAATTAATTTAATGAAAGTGGCACTTGGGCTTTATTAAGACTAAGGCCTCACGTTGCAAACTGCAACAAAATAGCGCTGCAGGAAAAACCGCAGCAGCAACGCATTGTGTTTTTTTTTTCCCGCAGCGCTTTTCATTTTCTGCTTCCATTACACCTATAGGGAAACCATCAGTGTTTTCGTAGGTATAAGTGATATTCCAGCGATTTCCAAAACCCCAACGGTTTTGGAAATCGCAGCATGTTCACTGCACATAATTTTCCACAACGTGTGGATGGGATTTGCTAGAATCCCATTCACATTGCAGGAACTGTTGGCTTTTTCCGTGGTGTTTTCGCCATATGAAGCCCCATCCACACTTTGCGTTAAAATAAGATACATGCTGTAATTTCCAAAGCAGTCTTGGGTTTTAGCGTTAGACATTGCAGCATGCCTACGGAAATTCTGGCGGTTTCAATATAATTGAAGCAGAAAATAGAGAGGAAAGCTCTGCAAACTTTTCTGTGCAAAGGCCTGCAGGAAGAAACGTGATGCGTCATGGACGCGGTTTTTCCCGCAGCGCTTTTTTGCTGCAGGACACCACGTGGGGCCTTGAACTGGAAAACTCCTTAAGCCTATTTATATTGATGATCTATCCTCAGAATAAATCATCAATAAGAGATAAGTGACCCCCTGATCAGTTGTATGAAGGGGCCATGGTGCCTGTTTATATCACACGCTGTCTGTTTATAGTGACCGTGTGGTGTAATTACAGCCTTGTCACATAGACGCTTATAGGACGAGGCTGTAGTTACATGACATGGCCACTGTGAGATGTACGATACTGCGTAAACAGAGAAGGGGTCACGGCGCTTGCACAGATGCCACGATTCACTCAAACAGCTGATTCATCCCTCATTATTACACCTCAGCCACGGAGGTGTAAAAAAAAAAAAAAAAAAACACACACTCGCCTGTCCCCAGCACCCTGTTGTCCTCCGCCTCTGTTTGTTCCGTCTCATGGCAACACCTAATTTCTGGAAATTCTGTACCCAATTCCTCTTAGCGGTCACATGATGTGCAGGACTCCCAGCAAGAAGGTGCCAGCACGAGACTGAATGGACACTGGCCGAGGACAACGGGTTGCTGAGGACAGGTGAGTATGCTTTTTTTTTATTTTAAACCTCCAGCCCGGCACATGAGTTGCTCCAATTCCTGGACAATATCTTTAAAGGATTTATCCATGTTTCTAATATTTATGGCCTGTCCTCAGGATAAGCCATCAATATTACATCTGTGGGAATCTGACAGCCAGGACCTCTGCAGATGAGCTTTTTCATTACAGTGCGGCTACAGGTAATGGTGACAATTCTAGGAGCCACGCTGCTCTCTTGCCATACAGGATGTAGCAGTGGGTTTAGGTAGTGCAGTGGTACACATCGTATGGCAGGCGAGCAGCCGGCTCCTGATATTACCTTTAGCCATCCTGTCTCTGTACAACTCATCTACAGGGGTCCTGGCGGTGGGCCCCTAAAAACAATTCCACTGGTGGGCCCTAAACATCCCAGTCCGACCCTGTGCAGGGTGGATGTGGGGTACACAATTCACTGTGGGGGAGAGATGGGTGCATGGCAAACTGTGGGGTGGGGAAGTGTGGGGTGCCTGGTGAATTGGGGGGGGGGATTTAGAGCTGTGTTACTTTAATGGATGGCAAGCTATGGTTGATGCTTGGTGGATTTAGGGTAAGTTCACACAGGTTTTTTTTTTTTGCTCAGTTCTTTTTTTTCTGGGAGCCGTTTGTTCCAGAACGGACATGCTCATTCTTCAGACACCTCGCGACATCCGCCTGAAGGCACTCCCTCCTCCCAACTAGGCCCATTCATTTGGACCTAATCCGGAGCGGAGTGTGCAACTGGATGCTGGTGCAGTGCACTGGTATCCAGTCACAGCCACCTGTATTTTGGGACCGGAACCTGAGGCAGCCTCAGGTTCCGGTCCAAAATACCCCGTGTGAACCCGGCCTAAGGATTGCATAAGAGGCACAAAGAAACTCCTCCATTGGCGGTGCAGAGGTGATTGACAATGTGCTTTAGGTTAAAGCCCCACATAGGGGGCCACAGCCAAAAAGCTCTGCAGGAAAAACCTCTGTGGAAACACATTGCGATCTTCCTACAAGGCCTTTCACGTAAAATGTGCAGTTTTCCTCTGCGGACTTTCTACTTTAGATATACATATAGTTTCCATGTGCTGCAATGTACAAAAAGTAATGTGGGGATAGTGCAGTGCTTGTTGCGATGCGTGTCAGGGTCGAATTCGACAGCACGGGTCAATCGGTCAGATCCAAATTAGTATTAGCATGTGTGCACCGCGAGAAGAATGACACAGACACTCAGTTCCGTTTTCAATCCCAGCCCAGCACTGAACTGCGTTTATTTCACGTCACACATAGTTATACAGGAAAGGAAAAGAAAGGGTTAATGCATAATATAACATGAAATTCTTCACATGATTGGCTCTTGATCGTGACGTATAACCTGTTGTAGTCTTGGATACAATCTAAGGAATTCAGCAAAACATGAGTCAGCGCCATCTTAGAATACATTCTTTATTCCAAAGCTGATAGTCTTTAGTTTTAAAGGAAAATTAGTATTTCAACAAAACGTAAAATATAACATGCTATAATCGTGACCTGAGCTCTGACAGGGGTACACCGGAGGGACATGGGGGATAGTGGGATATACCTGGATGTAGTTATAGCTGCACTCGTTAGTATCGGGTCTCCAATACTGTGAAGACCCAGTGGCTATGATGGCCGCCATCTTTAAAGGTCCGGCATGTACTATTACAGATGTCGGGAAGGGATACAATTATTTAAAGGGATCCTATCATTTAAACACTTTTTTTTTTTTTTTTTTTTTTCCTAGCTGACACGTCGGAATAGCTGACACGTGCAGGCTATTCGTCTTTATCCGTCGTCTCTGGTCCGCCGTTCGGTAGAAAGACCGGTTTTTACTGGTATGCAAATGAGTTCTTCTGCAGCACTGGTGGGGTGGGGGGCAGCGCTCAGACAGCACTTGCGGCATCCCCAATGCTGCCAGAGAACTTTCTCCAGCGACGCCTCCATCTTCAACAGCAACCGCCTCTTCTGCGTCTTCTCTGGGGTCACACCCCGGCGCTTGCGCAGTCGGTTCTGCCATCGGGATGCAGGCAAGAGCCGAGTGCACAGGCCGGCGGCCATTTTTTTTGGAGGCCGCTACGCGTGCATGTGCAGTACGCTCCTGTTCTCCATACAACTATAGGAGCTTACTGTGCATGCGAGCGTAGCGGCCTCCAAAAAAATGGCCGCCTGCCTGTTCACTTGGCTTTTGCCTGCGTCCCAATGGCAGAGCAGACTGTGCAGGTGCCGGAGTGTGACCCCAGAGAAGACGCAGAAGAGGTGGTTTCTGTTGAAGATGGAGGCATCGCTGGAGAGACTTCTCTGGCAGCATTGGGGACGCCCCCAGTGCTGTGAAAACTCATTTGCATACCGGTAAAAACCCGGTATTTCTACTGAACGGCGGGCCGGAGACGACTGATAAAGGTAGGCGACAAATAGCCTTTCTTAAGGTTATTCCGCCGTGTTAGTCATAAAAAAATGCGTTTGAATGATAGAGGTCACTTTTTAAAGGGATCCTGAGTTTGTTCATGTTTTGCTGTTATTTTGTTGTTTTGACTTTTTTATTTTTAATAAATTTTATTTTTTGGGCAAAAAAATTAAAAAATAGATGTGTAAATAGTGTTTTCTGAATGTCATAACTTTAATAGTAAGAAATCCATCAATTAGCTATAACTTACCCCATCCCCACCTCTTGTGTCACCAAAGCGACTCTGACTCATCAAGGCACAACAAGATCTCTGCATACAGTAGTGGAAGACCTAGAACATGATGGAGTAAGGTTACGTTCACACTACTGTTATGCACGTCCGTTACTGTTATCTGTCATAGGATGAGAGCAACAGACATAGATGGAGTCTCCTCATCCTCCTGCGTCTGTTCCCATTGACTAGAACATTAAGAAAAAAAACCCATTAAGGACGCCGTCTTCTGTCTCCTTTTTTCTGTCTCTTGTGTTTTTTCCGTAATTTTTGTTTATTTTTGTAAAGGAAGGAAAATGTCTGGCGCGCACAACTTATTCTTCAGTCACAAAACTAAACTTAAATGATGCAGGAAAGATGGGAGACTGAGGACAGACAGGAGACAGCGGCCATCGTGTTGTTTACATTAGTGTTAACTTGAATGGACACTGACTGTCTCTGTCCATTTCTCTGCTGCAGTTAATGTTCGTTGCGGTCATCCATCAAAGGACATTAAAGGGGCTCTTTCAGCAAAATTTTGTTGTATGAGCCCCACATATGCGTGAATAGCCTTTAAAAAAAGGCTATTCAGGCACCGCTAATCTCATTTTAATCCCCCGTCCTGTTTTAAAATCTATAAAAACATATATGTAAATCATACTTGAACGTGCACACTGGGCGGTGATGCACGATCCGACGTCATCTTCTGGTACGCCTACCTCTTCTTTCGGCGACGCCCACCGGTCCTGGCTCTTCCCCGGCTTCATCTTCTTCCATCGGTTCAAATCCAATTGGTTGAAATCCGGCGTGTGCGCAGTAGCCCTCCCTCCGGAGCTACTGCGCACACTCCGGCGGCACTGCCATTGAGAAAAATGGTGCCAGAGGATGTGCAGTAGCTCCAGAGGGAGCATTACTGCGCACGCGCCGGACTTCAACCAATTGGATTTGAACCGCTGGAAGTAGATACAGATGAAGCCGGGAAGAGCCAGGACCGGAGGGCGTCGCCGAAAGAAGAGGTAGGTGTGCTAGAAGATGACGTCGTATCGTGCACGACCGCCCCCCGTGGATGTTCAAGTATGATTTACCTATATGTTTTTATAGTTTTATTTTAAAACGGGACGGGGGTTTAAAATAAGGTTAGCGGTGCCTGAATAGCCTTTTTAAAGGCTATTCACGCATATGTGGGGCTCATACAGCAAAATTTTGCTGATAGAGCCCCTTTAACAAGGGTAGCCTGAACCCGCTCTAGGGCTGCTATTACACAGGTGTGTTTTTGATCAGAGTAGAAACAACAGCACATGCGCTAATGTGAATAAAGACCACATGTGTAATGGCACCCTAAGGCCGGCTTCACATGGAAACATTTGGTTGTCAGCTGTGGTTCCCAGACCAGGACCCGGACTCCCAGCAGTATAGTTGTTTATGATGCTAGGAGTTCCGGCTTCCTCGCAGCTTCAGCGTTCCATACTGTAATGTCCGTGTGAAGCCGGCCTAAGGGTTACTAATATGTGAGGCCCCACGTTGCGGAAACGCTGCTTATGTTGTTGCAGTTTTTTGAGGCAAAGCCAAGACTAGCTACAAGAGGAATGGGAAATATATAGGAAGTTCTTATACTTCTACCTTTTGCACAATCCACTTCTGGCTTTGACTCAAAAAACTGCAACAAGTAAAGCTGTGTTTCCGCAACGTGGGGCCCCGTCACACGGCCATGCTGCAGTTCAATCTAATTGAAATGAATGGGGATGAGCTGTAATACTAAGCACAGCCTCTATACAGTGTATGGCACTGTGCTTGGTAAGTAGAGAAGAGACCACAGCAATCAATATCATAGTCCCAATAATCCCTTTAATTTATACCTTCATGTAACTCTAGGCTGAGACCTCACAAAATAGGACTGATCTAAGGGCGGGTCCACACTTGCGCCCGGTCTCTGCTTTGTGAGTTTCCATCTTGTGCCCGAGAAACCCTGATGGAAACCCGGCAGCCAGTGTCCGCTTCTGAGTGGCCGTGAGCGTCTTCAAATCTCTGCGGCAAAACAGTTTTTGGTTTTTTTTTTAACTGGACACAAAGTCGGACATGCAGGAAAAAAAAAAAAGGTTTCGCCGCGGATGCCAGAAGACGCTCACGGGCGGACACTTTGCAAACCCATTCAAATGAAAAGTGACTGCCAGTTTTTGTCTCCTGTCCAGTTTCTCGCAAACGAAGAAGACGGAAACCTGTTCGTTAGTCGTTCGAATAGTCGAATATTGAGATGCTATTCGTAACGAATATCGAACCCCATTATAGTCTATGGGAGAAAATGCTTTGTTTCAGGGGATCCTACCATTCGACTCAGGAGGGTCACCTAGTCCACTATTACACCTCAGCAAATGATGCCAACACCTCTGCAATGCAACTGGGACAGCAGGGGAAGCATGTCTGGGGGCATCTAACAAGCCCAAGTCACTGTATTACCCCACTATCACAGCCTAACAACTACACACTTTCCACACTCAAAAAAACCTCTATCAAAGTGGGAAAATACCTGGAAACCTTCTTTACTCCCCAAATGGATGGACACAAACCCCAATTTAAGCTCAACAAACATTAACAAGCACCCCTTTTAAACCACGTTCCCCATGACAACCACAGATGGAATAGGCAATGGGAAATCCTTCAGTCCCCACCCCGAACTGTCATTGTGGATGTGTGTGATGTGGTAAGACCTTCCAGAATTCACTTTTAAGGCCCTTAACATGAGCGCTTCCAAATTAAGTTACACACCCTTAAGCTGAGCTACCAGCAGAAATTGAGGCCCTTCAGGTTACTTCAGCCTTTTACCTGCAGAGTTTTAGGCCCTTGAACTTAGTTCAGCCTTGCAGCAGCAGAGATTTGTTGGCCCTTTGGCTGACTAGAGCCTTGTAGCAGCAGGGTTTTTTATTTTTTTTTTGGCCCTTGGGGGAGCCCTAAAACATTAATTTGCAGGCGCCTGTGGGGGGAGCCCTAAAATATTAATTTGCAGGCCCCTGTGGGGGGGGGGGGGGGGGTATGCATGAGAATTTTTTTTTTTTTTAATTGAAATAATTTTTTCAAACATTCAGTAGTAGGGGCTGGGGTTGTAGGAGGATGAGAAGGATGAGGAAGAGTAAATTGGTTCCTGACTGAATCTCTCCAGTACCTGGGCTATGGAGTGGATACCCAGCTGGATATCTACATCCTCACCCACGTCTCATGCTGCTGCTGGCAGCCTCTCTCCAGTACCTGGACTCTGGAGCTGATACCCAGCTGGGTATCTAGTTCCACGTCCCCTGCTGCTATGCTGCATGATTTGCTAGCTAGTTATTAATTGAGCTCTGAAAAGAGCTGTTATTATTCCCAATTCCTGCCTAAGGGCTCATTCACACGGAGTAACGCCGGGCGTGTATCACAGCTGTACACGCCGGCATTACGGCAGACTGCCAAACACTTCCCGTTCACTTCAATGGGAGCGCTCCAATGAGGCTATTCACATAGCCGGGTCACGGACCGTCAAACAATACAACATGTTCTCTTTCTCCACAGATCTCTTCATACACTGTCTCTATACTATCTTATACCATCTGAAACCTTCTAAGTACAGTATATGATACATGGATACAGTGTGAGACGGCTAAATACTATCACTGGAAGGACCTCACCGGTATGAAACCTTGTATGTATAGGAAACATGGAAAAGGAAAACTCCCTCACACTTTTTGCTGAAAAATATTTTTACCGCTTTTATTGTTGATTTCCAAACAATTGTTGGAATAATAATAATAAGACACATATTATCTTTATCTTATAATTCTTATGATCTAATCTTGTCCCTTTATTGTGAGATTTACAAACATTACTGAAGCCGGAGCCCAGCTATTATAAAGGTCCTTACAGAGAGCGGGGTTTAGCCAATTCACAGTGAGGGTGCGTTCACACGATGTAACGTGGAGTGCAATCTGGCACGTATACACGTGTGAGCAGATTGCGCTCTGAAAAAGATCCCATTCATTTCAATGGGAGTTAGGAACGTATACGCCGTGTTATTTTGCGGCCGCAAAACAATCTGCTCACACGTGTATACGTGCCAGATTGCGCTCCACGTTACATCGTGTGAACGCACCCTGAAGCAGCTAAATACTATAAGAGATCAGGACCGACTAATAGGGGGCAAAAATGGTCCCTACAAATGATGGGAAATAGACAGCTCACATAGAGTTGGCTAAATACTATCACTGGTGAGGACCTGGTCCCTCTGGAGTACGGGATTTAGCCAATTCACTGTGAGCTGGCTAAATACTATCTCGGTTAAGGACCCGACCACCAGGCGGCAAAAAGGTCCTTACCAGTAAGGGGAAATAGACAACTCACACTGAGCCGGCTAAATACTAGACCTGGTAAGGACCAGGTCCCTACAGCGTCTACAGGGGCGTAACTACCATAGAGGCAGCTGCCACAGGGCCTGGGCCATTAGGGGGCCCGGTGACAGCCGCTACCGCTGCATTTTTATTTTTTTTTTCTTTATAGGCTGTTAGGGGCGCTATTCACTTGCCGATTCTGGCTGGGCCGGGATCGGTAAGTGACACTGCGGGCCCCACAAATACTATCATTATACTCGGGGGGTCTTTGCAGACCCCCGAGTATAATGATCAGCGGACCGGGAGAGGTAATAAACATAAAAAACACTGTTACTTACCTCTCTACGATCCTGCCAGGCCTCCTTTCTGACGTCTCTGACGTCACATGAACCCGACCTGCGTCCCGGGTCATGTGATGTCTGACGTCATTTCAGAAGAATGGCAGCGGAGAAGACAGCGTAGGAGCCGGGGACAGGTAAGAAACAGTAATTTTTTATGTTTTTATTCCCCTGGGTCTCCGATTATTATACTCTGGGGTCTTTTCATACCCCAGAGTATAATAATTGTTTATGGGTGTCCACTATGGGGTATAATACTGTGTGCAGGGGCCACTATGGGACATAATTCTGTGTGCAGGGGGCAGTAAGGGACATAATAGAGTGCGGAGGAGGGGGCCGGTCGAGGTCTTCGGGAGGGGGGGGATGTCAAAAGTTCGCCACGGGGCCCCGCCATTCCTAGTTACGCCACTGGGCGTCTAGTATTTAGTCACAACCGTTCAGACTGTGTGTGAGCATGATAGAGGGGTTCAGGCTGTGTGACAAATGGGTCAGTCTCATGAAGGGAACACTTAAATCCCACCCCCCCCCCTATGTTATTTATTGTTTTACATGGGGCTTGTGTCTCTGCTGTCACATCAAATTCCGGAATGTCCTTTTTTTTTTTTTTTTTTTTTTTTATACATTTGACTAAAAATAAACCTCAAAACAATGTTTAACTAGGTTTTTGTTTGTTTCTAGGTTTATGTGAGATCTTAATGGTGTGAAGACTCCACTTCAAGATCATTAGGTGCCAGTGCTCTAGACCAAGCGAAGTGCCCCCTTGTGATCAAATGTCTCAACCGGGCTCCTCTAAATAGGCAACACTTATAAAGGTTTATAAAATAAGGCTTTGTTTGGAGCCTTCAGTAAAAGTTATTTCATGGCCCCCTCAGTGCCCCCACACTCAGGAGAATGTCCCCTTCGCTGCCCACATGTAATATAATGACCCCACAGCGACCAGCATGTTATATAATGGCCCTTACTCTGCCTCTACATGTATGCAGCCTGCAGTAGAAGTGCCAATATTTCGTAATGCATTACATTAGGGATAAGGCCCCCTGGGGGGGGTATACCTGGGTCTGCAAAAAAAATGCCCTATGCACCCCCATACACGGAATTAGAAAAAAAGTTATGGGTGTCATAATATTGGCACAGTTTTGGGTTTTTGTTACGGGGTTAAAATGTAAATAAAACCATATAAATTTGTTTTCCCTGGAATTGTACCAAAACATAGAATACAGGTGACATGTCATTTTTGGTTACAGAGTAAATGCCATTAAAACAACAATAGCCTCCCATGCCTGCGTTGTAGTGGTGGCTTGCCGACTGCAGAGCAAAGAGCAACGGCTGGACTATTGCGTGCTGCGGCAGAGTCAGAAAAGAGGGAGGAGCTGTTTTACTGGAGGAAGTCTGGAAGTAAGAGAGAGGCAAGTATGATGGGGCGGGGGCGGTGGGCTTATTATGCTTGGTTCACACATCAGTATGCCATCCGTCCGTTTGAATTCAGTTTGAGACTTAAAACGGATTGATGCACATACTGATTGCATACTGGATGGCATACTGATGTGTGAACCAAGCCTTAGTTGAGAAGGTCTAGTAATGGTCGGGATAGCTAGAGAGACGGAGGGGGAGGTAGTGCAAGTCAGCGTACACGTACCATGATGCATTAGCTAAGGCTGCTTCACATCTGTGTTCGGTATTCCATTTGGGGAGACCGCTTGGAGATGCCCTCTGAACGGAATATTGAACGCATTAAAAAGCGATGAGCAATGAAACCACACGGACCCCACAGGCTAGAATGGGGTCTGTGTATTTTCCGCATGAATCATGCGGAGAGAAAAGTGCTGCTTTCCCCCAATGGAAATATTGCAGGTGTTAATCCACCTATTGCTAGTAACAACGAATCCCAGTGCAGTGTAGGCACGACCCCTCAGGATCTGACACTAGCTGTTACCCCGGCCCCATCAGATGTCCATTATTAAGTATATACTATATAATCTTTTAACATGATGTGGTCTAGAATTCCGTTCCCCCGCCTCTCCCCTTCCTATTCCCATACCTTGCTTATTTGGGTCTTCCCCTCCTCCTTGGTCTTTCTTTTGTAGGGTTTTAAATTTTTTTACCTTAAATTATTATTATCTTTTTGATACTAAATATGAAATTAAAAATCAATTTTTAACTAAAAATATTCATTGTCCTGTTTTCATTTTCGTTTTCTCTGTGGTCTATAAAAAACTTTCATCAAGCAGGTTTTCTGGGTTGATGGCCCCCCCTCCCCCTTAGGATAGGGTCACCAATATTGGATCAGTGGGGCTCAGCACTTCCAGCCAGTCTCCAGTGCTAGAACCTAGAAGGCTCTGTAGACTGTATGTTGGCGGTGGTTAATACTACATTTTTGTTCATTGTATATAAGCGGGGTAGAATACTACAGCTCTGTACACAGATATAGGCCGTGGTTAATACTACAGCTCTGTACACAGTATATAGGTGGTGGTTAATACTGCAGCTCTGTTCACTGTATATAGGCGGGGGTGAATACTGCAGCTCTGTTCACTGTATATAGGCGGGGGTGAATACTGCAGCTCTGTTCACTGTATATAGGCGGGGGTGAATACTGCAGCTGTGTTCCTAGTTATTGGGAGCAGGGCTGTAGTGCTCCGGCACCACCGCTATACCAAGGACACAGATGTCGGCTTCCAGCACCAGTGACAACAAGCTATTCACTCCAACAGCCAAACGCACTGTATTTTAAAGGATCCACTCACTCCAACAGCCAAAGCACTGAATTTCAATGGCTCCACTCACTCCAACAACCAAAAGCACTGCATTTTAATGGCTCCACTCACTCCAACAGCCAAAAGCACTGCATTTTAAAGGCTCTACTCACTCCAACAGCCAAAAGCGCTGTATTTTAAAGGCTCTACTCACTCCAACAGCCAAAACCACTGTACTTTAAAGGCTCTACTCACTCCAACAACCAAAAGCACTGTATTTTAAAGGCTCCACTCACTCCAAGGGCCAAAAGCACTGCATTTTAAAGGCTCTACTCAAGCCAAGGGCCAAAAGCACTGTATTTTAAAGGGTCTACTCAGTCCAACAGCCAAAAGCACTGTATTTTAAAGGCTCTACTCACTCCAACACCTCTGTATTTTAAAGGCTCCACTCACTCCAACAGCCAAAAGCACTGAATTTTAAAGGCTCTACTCACTCAAAGGGCCAAAATCACTGCTTTTTAAAGGCTCTGCTCACGCCAAGGGCGAAAAGCACTGTGTTTTAAAGGCTCTACTCACTCCAACAGCCAAAAGCACTGAATTTTAAAGGCTCTACTCACTCAAAGGGCCAAAATCACTGCTTTTTAGATAAGATAAGACAAGATAATCCTTTAATAGTCCCACATTGGGGGAAATTTCAGCGTGTTACAGCAGCATAGTAATACAGATACAGGATAATACAGAGTAATATATTACAGACGTAGACATAGATAAGCTGAGAAGAGAAGATATACTAGGAGTCCATGGCAGCTAAGGAAAAACAGAAAAGAAAGAGGAAGACCTCATGGTCATCGTCATAATCATTAGTTCTCTGTGCGGAGTGATCTTCGTTTGGTCTGATGTAGATTATACAGCCTGGTCGCGGTTGGAAGGAAGGACCTGCGATAGCGCTCCTTCTCACACTTGGGGTGAAGCAGATGGTCGCTTATAGTGCTGCCAAGTCCCATCAGGGTCCCATACATGGGGTGGGATTTGTTCTCCCGCATGGAGGTCACCACAGACAGTATCCTTCTGTCACCCACCACCTGTACTGGGTCCAAGGGGCTCCCCAGGACAGAGCTGGCCCTCCTGATCAGCCTGTCAAGTCTATTTCTGTCCCTGGTTGATATACTGCTTCCCCAGCAGGCCACACCGAAAAAGATGGCTGAGGCAACCACAGAGTTGAAGAAGGCCCTAAGAAGTGTCCCCCGGACTCCGAAGGCCCTCAGCCTCCTGAGCAGGTAGAGTCTGCTGTGGCCCTTTCTGTGCAGCGCCTCCAGGTGATCAGCCCAGTCTAGTTTATTGTTGAGGAGCACGCCCAGGTACTTATAGGTCCTGACTATCTCAATACATGTTCCTTGGATCTCCACCGGGGTCGGAGCACCTCTCCGTTTACTAAAGTCCACCACCATCTCCTTGGTCTTCCCAGCATTAATCCTGAGCTGGTTCTGCTGGCACCATTCAACAAAATCCCGGTTTAAGTCTCTGTATTCCCTATCGTCGCCATCAGTGATAAGGCCGACTATAGCAGAGTCATCGGAGTACTTCTGTAAGTAACAGCTGGATGAGTTGTGCCTGAAGTCAGCAGTGTACAGTGTGAAGAGGAATGGGGCAAGAACTGTACCTTGTGGTGCCCCCGTACTACAGATCACAGTGTCAGACACACAGTCCTGGGCTCTCACATACTGAGGGCGGTTTGTCAGGTAGTCTAGTATCCAGTTAGACAGGTGATGGTCCACACCACCAAGGTTCAGCTTCTCCCTCAGTAGCCCTGGCTGAATGGTGTTGAAAGCACTAGAGAAATCAAAGAACATTATTCTCACAGTGTTCCCGGGTTTCTCCAGGTGAGAGAGAGCTCTATGAAGAAGGTGGATGATGGCATCATCTACCCCAATGCCTGGCCGGTAGGCAAACTGGAGGGGGTCCAGAGCGGAGCTCACTAGGGGGTGTAGGTGTGTCAGGACCAGTCTCTCTAGGACCTTCATCAGGTGTGATGTCAGTGCTACTGGTCGGTAGTCATTGTGGCCCATCGGGTTGGGTTTCTTTGGGACTGGTACCACGCAAGATGTTTTCCACAGTTGAGGTACTACTCCCAGCTTCACGCTCATATTGTACATGTGCGTAATAATGCCACCCAGCTGGTCGCTGCACATTTTAAGAACTCTTGCACTTATACCATCAGGTCCTCCCGCTTTGTTTGCTCTAATATTCTTCATTTCCTTACACACCTGAGACTCTTGCAGGATCAGATAGTCAGATTGCAGTTGACCGCAGTTCGGTGGGGGTTGGGTCTTGGTGTGTGAGGGGAGGGCGGTTGGCTGACATGCTGGTGGAGGGAGCATTTGCTTGGAGTCGAATCTATTGAAGAATAGATTAAGCTCGTTAAGCCACTTCCTGTCCCCTACTGTTCGGTGCCCTGTCTTTTCCTTGTGTCCTGAAATTGCCTTAAGGCTGTCCCACACCTCAGAGACTCTACCCTCCCCCATCTGTAGCTCCATCTTCCGCCTGTAGTTGGCTTTCCCTTCTCTGATCAGTTGTCTTAGTTGTTTCTGCACCGCGCCCAGGCCATTTTTGTCCCCAGACCTAAAAATTCTCTTTTTTTCCCTTGAGGAGAGTTTTAATCTCAGAGTTGATCCATGGTTTGTTATTGGAGAAACACCTCACCTTTCTAGTTGGTACCGTGCTGTCCACACAGGAATTAATGTAGTCCGTTATGCAATGTGTGAGTCCCTCAATGTCCTCTGGAAATGAGTCTTGAAACACTTCCCATAAAGTTACATCAAAGCAAGGCTCTGCTCACGCCAAGGGCGAAAAGCACTGTTGGTGCAAGGCTGTACTAACTCAAATGGCCAAAAACACTGATTTTTAAAGGCTCTGCTCACGCCAAGGGCCAAAAGCACTGTATTTTAAAGGCTCTACTCACTCCAACAGCCAAAAGCACTGTATTTTAAAGGCTCAACTCACTCCAAAAGCACTGCTTTTTAAAGGCTCTACTCACGCCAAGGGCCAAAAGCACTGTATTTTAAAGGCTCCAATCCCTCCAACAGCCAAAAGCACTGTATTTTAAAGGCTCCACTCACTCCAAGGGCCAAACGCACTGCTTTTTAAAGGCTCTGCTCACGCCAAGGGCCAAAAGCACTGTATTTGAAAGGCTCTACTCAGTTCAACAGCCAAAAGCACTGTATTTTAAAGGCTCCACTCACTCAAAGATCCAAGAAATCTCTGCTGGTGCAAGGCTGAACTAAGTTAAAGGGCCTAAAACTCTGCAGGTATAAAGTTGAAGTCTCCTGAAGGGCCCCAATCTCTGCTGGTAGCTCAGCTTAAGGGCCTGTAACTTTGGAAGGGCTCACGTTAAGGGCCTTAAAAGTGAATTTTGGAAGGTCTTACCACATCACACACACATACACACACACATCCACAATGACAGTTCGGGGTGAGGACTGAAGGATTTCCCATTGCCTATTCCATCTGTGGGTGTCATGGGCAACGTGATTTAAAGGGGTGCTTGTTATTGTTTGTTGAGCTTAAATTGGGGTTTGTGTCCATCCATTTGGGGAGTTAAGAAGGTTTCCAGGTATTTTCCCACTTTGATGGAGGTTTTTTGAGTGTGGAAAGTGTGTAGTTGTTAGGCTGTGATAGTGGGGTAATACAGTGACTTGGGCTTGTTAGATGCCCCCAGACATGCTTCCCCTGCTGTCCCAGTTGCATTGCAGAGGTGTTGGCATCATTTGCTGAGGTGTAATAGTGGACTTGGTGACCCTCCTGAGTCGAATGGTAGGATCCCCTGAAACGAAGCATTTTCTCCCATAGCCTATAATGGGGTTCGATATTCGTTCGAATAGTCGAATATTGAGATGCCATTCGTAACGAATAACGAACATCGAATATTTTACTGTTCGCTCATCTCTAATACCCACTTATCTCTCCTCATGGGAAAAGGAATTAAACACAAAATTCACAAGTGCAGAGACTGACCTAATTCTGAAAAATTCTCATGGCTTCTCTAGGTGTGTAAGATTGCAAGAGACTCACTTTAAGGTCCTAGCAAGGTGGTACAAAACCCCTGAATAGTTGCATGCCCATGGCCTAGCGGAGTCCAAATTGTGTTGGAGGTGTAGGACACAGACGGGTAGCATGTTACACATCTGGTGGTCATGTGACTTGCTCCGACCCTTTTGGACGGGTGTAGAAACTCAAATTTCTAGAGTGATGAAAAATCAAATTTGATTGACACCCGAAATGGTCTTATTGTCCAAGCCCTCACCCCAATACTCACCTTCAAAAATGAATCTCATTACTAGAGATGAGCGAACACCCAAATGTTCGAAGTTCGAAATCTGATTCGAACAGCCGCTCACTGTTCGACTGGGTTTCAAACCCCATTATAGTCTATGGGGAACATATACTCGTTAAGGGGGAAACCCAAATCCGTCTCAGGAGGGTCACCAAGTCCACTATGACACCCCAGGAAATGATACCAACACCCTGGAATGACACTGGGACAGCAGGGGAAGCATGCCTGGGGGCATAAAAGTCACTTTATTACATGGAAATCCCTGTCAGCTTGCGATTTTCGCAAGCTTTTTCCTATAGGAATGCATTGGCCAGTCTTCAGAATTCGGCCAATCAGCGCTGGCTCTGCCAGAGGAGGCGGAGTCTAAGATCGCTCCACACCAGTCTCCATTCAGGTCCGACCTTAGACTCCGCCTCCTCCGGCAGAGCCAGCGCTGATTGGCTGGAGACTGGCCAATGCATTCCTATGGGTATGCGGTGATGCAGCCAAGCTGAGCGAGTGCACACACTCACCTCTGCTGTGTTGAGCCAGTTCTGCTCAACTACACCGTGTGCCGGTCGGCTCTGCTGTGCGAGCTCGGCACACACTCAGCTTTGCTGATTCTGTATACTGATTCTGTATACTGGCCAATCAACGCTGGCCAATGCCAGCGGTGATGCAGAGCTGAGTGTGTGCCGAGCTCGCACAGCAGTGCTGACCGGCACACGGTGTAGTTGAGCACAACTGGCTCAACACTGCTGAGTCTCTGCACAGCAGAGGTGAGTGTGTGCACTCGCTCAGCTCTGCTGTATCACCGCATACCCATAGGAATGCATTGGCCAGCGTTGATTGGCCAGCCTTCGGCCAATCAGCGCTGGCTCTGCCGGAGAAGGCGGAGTCTAAGATCGCTCCACACCAGTCTCCATTCAGGTCCAACCTTAGACTCCGCCTCCTCCGGCAGAGCCAGCGCTGATTGGCTGGAGACTGGTCAATGCATTCCTATGGGTATGCGGTGATGCAGCCGAGCTGAGCGAGTGCACACACTCACCTCTGCTGTGTTGAGCCAGTTCTGCTCAACTACACCGTGTGCCGGTCGGCTCTGCTATGCGAGCTCGGCACACACTCAGCTCTGCTGATTCTGTATACTGATTCTGTATACTGGCCAATCAACGCTGGCCAATGCCAGCGGTGATGCAGAGCTGAGTGTGTGCTGAGCTCGCACAGCGGTGCTGACCGGCACACGGTGTAGTTGAGCACAACTGGCTCAACACTGCTGAGTCTCTGCACGTCTTCTGTACCTCATTCGGCCAATCAACGCTGCTCAATGCATTCTTATGGGAAAAAGTTTATCTCACAAAAAACACAATTACACACCCGATAGAGCCCCAAAAAGTTATTTTTAATAACATTCCCACATAAATAAAGGTTATCCCTAGCTATCCCTGCCTGTACAGCTATCCCTGTCTCATAGTCACAAAGTTCATATTCTCATATGACCCGGATTTGAAATCCACTATTCGTCTAAAATGGAGGTCACCTGATTTCGGCAGCCAATGACTTTTTCCGATTTTTTTCAATCCCCCCGTTGTCGTAGTTCCTGTCCCACCTCCCCTGCGCTGTTATTGGTGCAAAAAAAGCGCCAGGGAAGGTGGGAGGGGAATTGAATTTTTTTGGAGTTTGCCACGTGGTGTCCGTATGGAATCAAACATCTCGAACAGCCTGATATCCGATCGAACATGTGTTCGACAGAACACTGTTCGCTCATCTCTACTCATTACCCATTTAATCGAAGCAGCAAAATCACTGTTGCCTTTATTCTGGCTCTAATCTACTCCCCCAACGATACGACTCTGGAGAGAAAAAAAATCATCAAATCGCCAGGTATGAGGAATTAATGTACTGCAAATCGCGCACACGTGATACGTACTTGAAAATATGGTCTCCCTGGTGGAAGGTTTATGAGGATCTAGCCACTAGCCAATAAAAACCGGCTGTTCTATTGTCTTATTTCCTACCCCAATTTCTGGACTGATAACACAATTCCCCCCTCCCTCTTATCCTCCAACCTGAACCCTTCTTCCCCATTTTTTTAGGTAACCTCCCCACCTAATGCTTAATCAATACACATTTGTCTAGTCATATTACCTACCCCTCGTCCCAGTATGGAAAGTTAATATGTTAGGTTCTTTAGTGGGATATGTGTATACTCTTCTATATTTGTAGAACGAGGTTACGACCCATAATCTGTATTTTGGTTGTTTCTTACAGATAATATTCTTACGTTGTTTTCATTTCATTGTTTGATTACTTGCTATGTTTCACTCTACTTGCTATTAGATGCTTGTCTTGACTAGTATCTGTTTTCTGTACCTCTTCTGTGAACTCATTGTTAAAATTTGTAAAATTATTAATAAAATCAGAATTTAAAACAAAAACACTGAGATCATAATGTACTTGCCTAAAATGAAAATTTGCAATCCCTCGTACAGACTGTTGAAGGTGATACATTCGCTTCCAATACACACGTTGGTTAGATGAAGTAATTATGGTGTGGACACCTTATGGAACAGAACAGTGAAAATAATGTTATAGGTGACATAATAAATACAAACAGTGCCCAACTGACTATATTGGAGTTTGACAGAGTTCTGCTATTCTTTCCAAGTTTTATTTCTATTTGTGTTTGAGGTATAAAGGTGTTGTCCAGATTCATTTTTTTAATTAAATCGGAAATGTTTTCCTCTGAAAATATAACTTCTACTTAAGTGGTGGTTCCTCTAAACAGTCTTTCACTTGTACTGGTGTCACCACAGTAGTGATTGTATTTACGGCACAAGAACTATAAGGCCAGATATTGGCTGCAGAAGTCACATGTGTAGTATGTTATCACTGCATGGTCACTAGGGTTGAGCGTTCAGGATCAGAAAAGATCGGATCCCTATCGGTGATCGAGTAAATTTCACGATCGCGATTGGGTTTTGATCCTGCCTAAAAAAAAAGATCGGGAACGGAATTCTGATCCTGATCACTCAACTTACCTGCACAGATCCGCTGTCGCTCCCTGTTCTTCTCGGTCCGATCCTCTCTCATTCACATGCTTTCAGAGCGGCGTGCGCGCCCCCACCTCCCAGGCTAGTGTTACAGACCTAGGAAGAAGGCGGGGCTTGTGGCTTAGGAGAGTGTGGGTGGGTACTGGGAGGGGAGAAGTGAGTGATGCACTCACGTCTCCCCGCCCTGTACCCGCCCACACTCTCTTAAGCCACAACAAGCCCCGCCTACTCCCAGCTTCAGTAACACTAGCCTGGGAGGCGGGGGCACGCACAGCGCTCTGAAAGCATGTGAATAGGAGAGGATCGGATCGAGAAGAACGGGGAGCGACAGCGGATCTGTGCAGGTAAGCGGACAACAGGGGGGGGGGACTAAGTAGCCTGTGGATTTTTTAATCACTACGCAGCGTGGAGTACATGCTGTGTAGTGAATAGGATCGTTTTTTAAATCTGATCTTTGATCATTAAAAATCACATTGACTTGCATTAGGATCGTAATTGGGATCAGGTTCAGATGGAAAATGATCGGAAATCGGATTTTTAAAAACGATCCTGAAATCTCAAGATCGGCTCAACCCCAATGGTCACGTGAAATTCGGAACATAAGCTTTAGGCAAAGGCCTCATGTTGTGGAAAAGCAACTTTTTTTGTAGTTGCAGTTTTTGCTGCATTTTTTTTTTTTTTTTTTTTTTTTGAGCCAAAGCCTAGAGTGAAATGGGAAATATATAGTTAGCATTTATACTTCTCACTTCTCCTCATTCCATTACTTTGGCTCAAAAAACTGCTGCAAAATCTGCGACAAAAAATACATTTTACATATATACCGTATTTTCAAGCGTATAAGACGACTGGGCGTATAAGACGACCCCCAACTTTTCCAGTTAAAATATAGAGTTTGGGATATACTCGCCATATAAGACTACCTCTTCTGTGGGGTACCTCTTCTTAATGCACATTTACCCCATGGCATACTCTTTAATTCTTTTTATTTGCTTTCCAGTCCTGAACCATCTTTTCTGTAAAGGAGGGTTCACACTACCGCCGCTGTCCACCCTGAGGTTTCCGTCCTAAACCCCAGAGAAACAGAACAGGCGGCGGCTTGCCAGCGGTCTGCTTTACAACCCATTCATTTGAATGGGTTGTAAAGCAAACCGCCAGTGTCCGTATGTGACCCCTCCACCTGGATAACCTTTTTTTTTTCCACTGACAATCTGGCGGGGCCAGAGTTATCAAAGACATACCATTTAGGGGAATGTCTAATGCTTAGATCACCTTTTTTTTTTTTTCTTTAAATCAGAGGCGAAACTGTAAAAAAAAAAAAAGGCGGTTTGGCGCTGGGCATTTTCGGACATAGGGGTAACTAATGTGTGTATGTATCACAGTAGTTTTCTACTTTTATATGTATTCTAGGGAAAGGATGTGATTTAGAATAGAACTTTTTTTTATTTTTTAGATTTTTTTTAAACTTTTTTTTTTTTTTAAACTATTTTTATTAGCCCCCACCTAGGGGGCTTAAACCTGCAATCATTTGATTGCGTATCCCTATAGACGACAATACAAGCGTATTGCCGTCTATGGGAGATTTTGTACATTACCTTCGCAGCTGGTCATAGACTAGCCACGATAGTAATATCGCTATGACAGGTCTGGGAGCCTTCAGTAGGCTCCCGGCTGTCACCAGAACAGGTCGGCTCACCCGGCCTGCAACTTTAAAGGTATGGGGCCGCTTTGTGGACGGGGGTGGGGTTAAGTTTTAATGCCTTGAATCAGAGTACATTCTGATTGCAGGCATTAGCATCGGGCCTCCGCATATAGCGGAGACCCGATTGCTATGGCGACCGCTCTGCAGCAGAGCAGTTCACCCCCATCCGCCCTTTTGCCTTTTGCCTGCACCATCATGCCCCTTCCCAGCCACTCCCCATCTCCCAGGCGTTTCATTGCAGGCAGAAGCACAGCACAAGCCACCCACATGCCCAAGCCTTCAACGGCCTCATCTAAAAAGTGCTGGTCTTGGAGATGTTGGCGTTTCTGCTTCTGGATACTCAGGCCTTCCTTCATCAGATGGCAGCTGTGGCACCTCGCTATGCTGGGCTTAGCCGTTGCTACTTCTCTTGGTGTGCTGTCCCCGCCTTGCGCCTGCACGTGTCCCATAACATCAGTTGTGCCCAGAGTTCCGCGCTTTGCTGCAAGGTCCACTTGACCACCGGCACATCGACAAGCGCCTGCGGTCAGGGATGCTGCTTCTCTTTAATGATAGGCCAGGTGAATGTAGTAGAGTCTGGGCCCAGGGTGAAAACTGGGGTGGCCTATCTCCTCTCCTAGCCCAAAATTCATGGCAGGGGTTCTCTGAAAGCCTACTCCTGCGCTGCAACCTCGACCCAAGCTACGAGCTGAAAACGCTGTAACACTGGCATGGGGAGATGTCAGCAGGCCGTGCTGAAGCTCATAAGCTTGGGGGACAGTCAGCACACTGCCTCCGAGGAGAGGGATGCCATCCTGGATGATATGGCAATATGGTTTTCCCTGCTGCACCTGGGCCCAGGCTTGTTTGCGTATGTGATAATGACAGGAACCTGGTAGCAGATCTGGAGCTTGCCAGTCTCAAACACGGTCCACACATGGCCCACGTTTTAACGTTGTTGATGCAAAGGTTCTTTGAAACCTACACCATTGTGCCTGATATACTGGTCAAAGTGCAGCCATTTTTGTAAGTGAAAAGTAGCCTCTGCTAGGCTGAAAACATTCAGAACACACTCCTGTCATCTTCGCACCATTGGCTGGCGGAGGAAGACGAGGGGGATGAAGTGGCATTTCATGTCACTGTCCCACACGAGGCTTGAGGGTGAAGTTCAGTGCATCCATTGCTTCAGCACGGATGGTGTGAAGGGGAGTGGAAAATGGAGGAAAAGGAGAGTGACCCTTACAGTTGGGGGCAGCGAAGTCATGCCAAGTAATACACTGGCACACATGGCTGACTTCATGTTGGGTTTCTTTTCAAGAGACAAAGGCATAGTTCACATCATGGAGAGCAAACAATACTGGATTGAACAAAAAATTGGATTGAGCTTATATAGCGTGACTGAATTGCTGTGTATCACACTTAGCTTTTGGGGGGTAGACCCTTAAAAATTGGATTGAGCTGATATAGCCTGATTGAATTGCTGTGTCTCCCACTTAGCTTTGGGGGGTACAGCATTAAAAACAGGTTTGACCATACATGGCCTGACTGAACGGCTGTCTCCCACTTGGCTTTGGGGGGGGGGGGGTACAGCATGTGGAAAGCTGGGTTGAGGGTATAGAACTGGACTGAATTGCTCTGTATCCTTGTTAGGTGTTTGGGGGGACACCCCATGGAAAGCTGGGTTGAAGGTATAGAACTGGACTGAATTGCTCTGTATTCCTGTTTCGGGGGGACACCCCATGGAAAGCTCGACTCCTCTCCCTGCAGTATAGCTTTGAAAAGAGCTATTGTTTTTCTTCAGTTTTTCCCTGCCTACTAAATCCTCTCTAGCCCTCAGCAGCTCATCTGTCCCTACATCTACAAGCCGCAAAATGACACGAAGATGGCGCTGGCTATTCTTATAAATGGGAGGTCACATGTTTTCGGCAGCCAATGGGTTTTTACCATTTTTTTCAATGCCTCCGCAGTCGTAGTTCTTGTCCCACCTCCCCTGCACAGTTATTGGTGCAAAAACGCGCCAGGGAAGGTGGGAGGGGATACGAATTTTTACTGCGTATGCTGCGTGGTATTCGATTGGAAACGAATACCTCGAACGGCCTGATATTCGATCGAATACCTATTCGATCGAACGGTGTTCGCTCATCTCTAATTATGTACTTAATAGTAAATTACTGGGTAAAGACTAACAATGAGAAAGACTTAGGGATTTTGGTGGACAGCAAGCTTACCTTTAGTGACCAGTGCCAGGCAGCTGCTGCCAAGGCAAATAAAATTATGGGATGCATCAAGAGGTCTAGATTCTCATGACAAGGACATAGTTATGCCTCTATACAAATCACTGGTACGGCCACACTTAGAATATTGTGCGCAATTTTGGGCCCCGATATACAAGAAAGACATAAGTGAACTTAAAAAAGTGCAAAGACGGGCAACCAAAATGATTAGGGGAATGGGTGGACTGGAGTACAACGATCGATTAACAAACTTGGGGTTATTCAGTTTAGAGAAAAACGTCTACAGGGAGATCTTAGAACAATGTACAAATACATGAAGGGACAATGCAAAGAACTTTCAAAGGATCTTTTTACTCCTAGGCCAGTGACTGTGACAAGAGGACATCCACTACGTATGGAGGAGAGAGGGTTTCACCAGAAACATAGAAGGGGATTCTTCACAGTAAGAACTGAGAGGCTATGGAACTCTCTGCCCCAGGAAGTGGTGATGGCAGATTCATTAAACAAGTTCAAAAAGGGTCTGGATGCCTTTCTTGAAGAGAAAAATATAACAGGTTATGGACTCTAGATTTTAAGGACACATTGAGCCAGGGTTTTTATACTGACTGCTAGATTTGTAGTCGGGAAGGAATTTTTTCCCCTGAAATGGGGCAATTGGCATAAGCCTCATAGGGGTTTTTTTTTTTTGCCTTCCCCTGGATCAACACTGTAGGGATTGTAGGGTTATTGGTTGGACTTGACGGACTAATGTCTTTATCCAACCTCATCTACTATGTAACTATATTATTATATTATAAAAAGCATCAATTTACATTATTTCTTTTCAGCGGTCATCCTAAGCTGAATATGCCTCCTCTCCTCAGATCGCAGCTTCCAAGCCGCTAAAGGCCTGGTAAGTACCACTGTGGGAGACCGGCTGGGAATCCCAGATGCCGTTGACTATTTTGTTCCTGGGCAGTTAGGCGTTCTCCTTCCAACTGTTTTACAAAAAGCGTCGAATTACATTCTATTTTCACAGCGGTCATCCTAAGCTGCACATGCCTGCCCTTGTCAGATTGCAACCGCTAAACAGCTTACGGCCTCGCAAGTGCCAGCGTGGGAGACTGGATGGGAATCCCAGGCGCCATTGACTATTTTATTCCTGGGTGTTTAAGCAATCTCCTTCGAAATGTTCTACAAAAAAAGCTTTGAATTATATTCACTTTTGTCAGCAGTCATCCTAAGCTGAATGTTCCTGCACTTGTTATCTCGCAGCCGCCAAGCAGCTTAGGGTCTGGCAAATACGAGTGTGGGAGACTGACTGGGAATCCCAGGTGCCGTCGACAAGTTTGTTTCTTGGGCAAGATGTTCTTCTTCCACCTGTTCTGTAGAAAGCATTGAAATACAGTGTTTTCTCTCCGTGGGCATCCTAAGCCGAATATGCCTGCCCTTATTAGATCACAACAGCTAAGCAGTTTAAGGCCTGGCAAGTACCAGCGTGAGAGACTGGCTGGGATTCTCAGTTGCCGTTGACCATTTTATTCCTGGGCATTTAAACGTTCTCCTTCCACCTGTTCTATAAAAAGCATCAGAATACCTCAATCTATGTCAGTGGTCATCCTAAGCTAAATATGCCTGCCCTCGTCAGATTGCAGCTAAAAACCTGGCAAGTACCAGCATGGGAGACTGGCTGGGAATCCTAGGTGCCGTTGACTATTTTGTTTCTTGGGCAAAAAGGCGTTCTTCTTCCACCTGTTCTACAAAAAGCATCGAATTACATCAGTTTTCGTCAGTAGTTATCCTAAGCTGAATATGTCTACCCTTGTAAGATTGCAGCTGCCAAACAGCTTAGGACCTGACAAGTACGAGCATGGGAGACTGTCTGAGAATCCCACGTGCTATTGACTATTTCTCTTTCCACCTGTTCGATAAAAAGCATCGAAATACATCATTTTATATCAGCGGTCATCCTAAGCTGAGGATGTGTAAGCCGTGTACCGAGGTGGGCTCCCCAGGATACAGCAAAGTCACGAACAAAGGAAGTGAGTCCAATTCAATTTAACCAAGATAGGATTTTACTTAGTTTAGTTAACCTCTTTTGTCCAAAAGAACACTCCCAGGTATTACATTTACACAGCCTAGAGACTGGGACCCTGGTGTTATACAGCACGGTGCCCACTAATGTGGCCTTCAATATACTCCAAGCTTTTACAAGTACAACTAAGCAAGCATAATAGTTGGTTAGCTTGCAAGCCAAACAGTGCAAAGTTAAACTAATTGTTGCTCCCAGACTTCCTTAAAAGTCCCTTTCTGAGAGATACAACTCTGTAGAAATCCTCTGTGACTTAGTCCTTCTACCAGACAGGTAGATAGTTCACCAGTATTGCAGCCTGGGGTGATGATTATACCTAACTAGCTAACTACAGGCTTTTACTCAGTGCCAAGCAATTTGGCGCCAAACTTGCAGTGTGGTGCGTGCACGTTTACTTCTGTTGGGTACCTTTTAGTCTCTGTTAGCATCAGGTTGAAGAGGAGCTCCTCAGACAGCATGCGGTCTCACTGACAGTCTCACTTCTCAGCCAAGTCTCTGACAGTAATCTTCTCCTTAGGATGGTGTCTGGACAAACTCTGAAAGTCTTGAATTCTCAGCTATTCTTGCTGTGGCTTCTCCCTCCAAGGACCCTCTCCGCACCGAGATGTCTCCACAGCTCTCTCTTCTGCTTCAGATTCCAGCACACACTGTCTCAAAAATGGCTCCTAAACCCTCCTACAACGATCAGGGTTCCCACATCAATCCTCCAGGGGCATACAGCCTTTTTCCTTTTACTTGTCATCTTGCAACAGCGACCTCTTGTGGTCAAACAACAAAATGTCAGGTTGTGAAAACACCAACTCAATTACACATTGCACATTCACTCCACAGGGGCTGTTTCACTCTCTTACATATGGCTGCCCTCGTCAGATCGCTAGTTGTCAAGCAGCTAAAAACCTGGCAAGTACCAGCATGGGAGACTGGCTGGGAATCCAAGGTGCCGTTGACCATTTTGTTCCTCGGCAGTCTCCTTTCAACTGTTCTGCAAAAAGCATCGAATTACATCCTATAGTGTCAGCGGTCATCCTAAGCTGAATTTGCCTCCTCCTCGTTAGATTGCAACAACTAAACAGCCTAAGGCCTGGCAAGTGCCAGTGTGGGAGACTGGCTCGGAATCCAAGGTGCCATTGACTATTTTGTTCCTGGGCATTTAAAGGGGTTGGCCACCTTCAGACCAATATTGACAAACAAATGTACAATAAAAAGATATACAATTTTCCAATATACTTTCTTTATCAATTCCTCACGGTTTTCTAGATCTCTGCTTGCTGTCACTCATTCTGTTACTTCTAGAGGATAAAACGCTGACCATGGTCATGTGATTTACGGTCCATGGTCATGTGATGCGCACACAGGTGCCGCTCGTTACAGTCACAGCACAGTAATCAGACATCTGCCTGGTAATCAGCTGTACACCTGTGGGCAAGTCACATGACCATGGACCGTAAATCACATGACCATGGTCAGAGTTTTATCCTCCAGAAGTAACAGAATGAGCGACAGCAAGCAGAGATCTAGAAAACCGTGAGGAATTGATAAAGAAAGTATATTGGAAAATTGTATATCTTATTATTGTACATTTGTTTGTTAATATTGGTCTGAAAGTGGCCAACCCCTTTAAGTGTTCTCCTTCCAACTGTTCTACAAAAGCGTCGAATTACATTCTATTTTCAGAGCGGTCATCCTAAGCTGCGCATGCCTGCCCTTGTCAGATTGCAACTGCTAAGCAGCTTCAGGCCTGACAAGTACCAGTGTGGGAGACTGGATGGGAATCCCAGGTGCCATTGACTATTTTATTCCTGAGCATTTAAGCGTTCTCCTTCCACTTGTTCTACAAAAAGCATCGAATTACATCCTTTGCTGTGAGCGTTCATCCTCAGCTGAATGTACCTGCCCCGTCAGATCGTAGAAACTAAGCAGATGAAGGCCTGGCAAGTACCCGTGTCGGAGACTGGCTGGGAGTTCAAGGTGCTGTTGAATGTATATTTTTTCCTGGGCATTTAGGTGTTTTCCTTCCACTTGTTCTATAAAAAGCATCAAATTACTTCATTTCTTGTCAGCAGGCATGCTAAATTCAATATGCTTTCCCTTTTCCGATTGTAGCCGCCAAGCAGTTTCAGGTTTGGCAAGTACCAGCGTGGGAGAGTGGTTGGGAATCCCAAGTGCCGTTGACTATTTTATTCCTGGGCATTTAATCGCTCTCCTTCCACCTTTTCTGCAAAAAGCATAAAATTACATCATTTTCTGCCAGCGGGCATCCTAAGCTGAATATACCTGACCTCGTCAGATCGCAGCTGCTAAGCAGCTTAAGGCCTGGCAAGTGGGAGACTGGCTGGGAATTCCAGGTGCCGTTGACTATTTTGTTTCTGGGCATTTAGGCGTTCTCTTTCCACCTGTTCTACAAAAAGCATTGAATTACGTTCTTTTATGTCAGTGGTCATTTTAAGCTGAATATGGCTGCCCTTGTCAGATTGCAACAGCTAAGCAGCTTAAGGCCTGGCAAGTGGGAGACTGGCTGGGAATTCCAGGTGCCGTTGACAATTTTATTCCTGGAAATTTATGCGATCTTCTTTCTCCTTTTCTATAAAAAGCATTGAATTATATCATTTTTTTTTTTTTTTTAATACTTAATGTTTATTGACAAGTTTGACATAGAAAACAGAGGTGAGCAACAATTATAATCTCGTTTAACAAAATGAGGGGACTGCGCAAACCCCTTCCATACACAATTGAAGTGAGGTCAATAATAGAGATGAGCGAACACTAAAATGTCCGAGGTTCGAAATCCGATTCGAACAGCCGCACACTGTTCGGCTGTTCGAACCCCATTATAGTCTATGGGGGGAAATGCTCGTTTCAGGGGTAGGCAAAATTCGATACAATTATACTTACCAAGTCCACGAGTGACGGTCGGGCTGCATTCCCCTTTAAGTCTTCTCCCGGCGCAGCGCCCCCGCGGCGTCTTCCGGCTGGAATTCACTCTGCCTAGGCATCGGGGCCTAGGCAGAGCCGACTGCGCATGCGAGGGCATGCTCGCGCATGCGCAGTCGGCTCTGCCTAGGCCGGATGCCTAGGCAGAGTGAATTCCACCCGGAAGAAGACGTGGGGACGCAGCGCGGAAAAGACTTTGGAAAGGTAAGAGAAGAACCAGCGTTGATTGGCAGAATGTATAGCATTCTGCCAATCAACGCTGGTTCTGCATCGAACCTTAAACTTCGAACAGCTAGTAGTGTTCGATCGAGTACGAGCATCTCGAATACCGTAGTATTCGATCGAACACCTACTCGATCGAACACTACTCGCTCATCTCTAGTCAATAACACTTTTATAATAACAGATTTTCCATTTTCATGAAATACAAATTAGGAAACCATTGTAAGCATATTAAAGCCGTCATATAAGAGGGGAGAGGAGGGTGGGTTAAGTATAAGAATAGAGAGAGGGAAAATCGAGGTAGGGAGGAAAGGAAGAGGGAAGGAGGAGGGAAAGAGAACCAGGGGGAGAGAAGAAGGGAGTAGAGAAGAAAAGCCTAGAAGTTAAAGGAAGTAGAAGGTCAGGAGGTAAAGAGGTTTGAGGTGTTGAGCTGTCCAGGCCAGGTCTGAAGTTACGCAGTCTTCTGGTTTACCCAGTCTGGTAGAATCAGGTATCATCGTCGTTAGGCATTGGGGTGGCATAGGGTACAAGTCTGTTCTCTAGCCAAGGTGTCCACACTTCAAGGTACGTTGGGTGAGTTCTTCTAGCCCATGCTAACATTTCTTCAAATCTGGCAACTTGGTTTGCTTTCGCAATCCATCTGTCTACGGGAGGTGGAGCAGTTTGTTTCCAGTAGAGAGGGATCAGTGACTTAGCTGCTAACAGAAGATGGTGTGAGCGCAATTCGCTCTAAGTATCACCGTATTGAAGTCCAAATTAATAAAGACATATTAGCATATGCTAGAGCCTCGCACAAATTACACTCAGCTGTGGTGTAAATGGTGGTTCTGCTTTAATGATGAGAATGAAGCAGTATACAACACATTGCATACACAAGAATAGGTTTGGCTAGCATAACATGATTGGTGGACAAGCTGTAACAATAGCCCTGATGCATGTCTATTGGATAAGAAACTGGAGAGAGGTCACACCTCCCTGAGGGCTGATGGGGGATGTTAGCTCTTGAACAAAGGTGTCTCAAAATCCAAAATGCAGTCTGTGAGCACATGGCATGGTCTCACAAAATGGCTGCCGTCAGCACACATCTCAAATACATAATGGAGGTTACACAAGCTGACATCCTCCACAATGGTAAATCAGCTTTTGCATCGCCGCCTTGGTCTCGGAAATTGGGAGAAAGAATATCAGGAGGTCAGGTGTGATCTTGAACCTAGGTAGACCTAGTCTTTTGATTTGGTCCTCAATAGCGACCCAACAATAAGAGGTCATTTTGGGGCATGACCACCATAAATGAAGCATCGTGCCTTCATCTGCAAGGCACCTTCAGCATCTGGGGGAATCAATGAGTCCTCGTTCAAAGAGCCACTTGGGAGTGCGATACCATCTGGAGAATAACTTAAAATGCATCTCCTGCAGGTGAACACATGTAGAGAGTCCATGGGATCTTTCAAGGGCTATCTCTAAATCTATTGGGCTAAGTTGCAGGTGTAAATCTCTTTCCAATTTGGTAATGAATTTTGGTTTGGGCAGAGCAGTTGGCGCAATAAATCTGTGAAGGAAATGTGTGATACGTGTAGAAGAAGGCGTATGATTCAGACCAGCTTTTTCGAACTCGGTGTGGGATCTCTGCCAATTCATGGAGGTTTTAAATTTGTCTCTGCACGCTTCAAAATGAGCCTTATGCAAAAAGGTAATGGAATTCTGGGTTGCAGCTCCCAGATGTGTCTGCAAGAAGTCTGCATTTTGTAAACACCCTTCTTAGATCAATTGATCTAAAGAGATCTGGAGAAGGAGTCTCCAAAAGTCTTCTAGTGGTCTCCTAAAACCTGGTGTGACGTGTGGCATAAGTCCCAAAGGTAAGCAGCGAGAAGGCATAAGGTGGTAAGTCTGCACTGTATTTTTTCCACGTGTCTACTGCCCCTCTTAAAAGGATATTGTTTCTCCAGCAATTAAGATCAGTCGCAGATTGCGAGGGTGTGGTCAACCAGAGGGCCTTAAGAAGATTTGGACCATATAGCGCCAGTAGCAATTTCTTGACCGAGGAAGTACCTGTAGGTGTTGAGAGTTCTGCCCAGAGTTGAAGTTGGATTGCATCCTACTACTGTTTTACGTTTGGAAGACTTATGCCGCCCTCTAGTTTATGTCCTTGAAGCAAGCGATAAGTTAGTGGAGGTCTTTTGCTTTTCCACAAAAACTTCGGGAACAATTTGGTGATGGCAGAAAAGAATCTGAAGTCAAGCTTAATGGGAAACATTCTCAGAAAATATAGGATCTTCGGGAGAACATACATCTGGATCAAGTTCCGCCAACCAAACCAAGAAATAAATGGGATATCATATTGGCGTAGTAATCTATCAATTTCCAAAAGCAATTCCTCAAAATTTCGCAAGTAAATATCTCTAATGTGACCTGGAATTTTAACTCCCAAATATTTAATGCTAGAGGGTGCCCACTTAAATGGGAGGGTTTTCATAAAAACTATAGCTGATGGGTCGGATACAGAAATATTTAAAATTTCACATTTATTCAAGTTGACTTTGTAGTGGGAAATATGGCCATAATTTTCAATAATTTCTAAAATCTTAGAGAAACTCTTTTCTGGGTTGGTAGAAAGAAAAATCACATTTAGAGATATACTTTGGAGGGCGCAGTACTGTAGCAGTAAATAATCCAAAAATCAAAAACAGTGTGCACAGATAACATGTGAACTTTAAGGTGACGCAATAGGAGTATTTTGGCCATATCCCTAGTATCTATGTGAAGAGCTATAACTGGGGGAAAAAGAACAGAAAATATAAGCATTAGAACCTGTTTTACTGTTACCAGCAAATGTAGAGATGAGCCAGATCTTCATTCCTCAGGTATCATCTTGATAGCGGTGTAGTGACCTCTTTGTCTTAGGAGATTTGGTTCTCAGTGGTTTCTGCCAGGAGGAGAAATCAGGTAGCGGAGGAAGAGTGGCGATATCTGGAGTTGGGAGCCATGAGGAAATGTCCACTGGGGTGATATCGAGCTGATCCCACAAGGCCAGAAGGTCTGCCAGAGTGTGAACATAGATACATCTCCCTTTATGATGGACTGCAATCCCAAACGGGTATAGCCATGAGTACGGTATGTTGTGGCCTCTTAAAGTTTCAAGTAATGGACGGAGTGTCCTTCTCTTGGCAAGTGTTGAAGGTGACAAATCTTGATAGAAGGTAAGTTTGTCTTCCCCATAAGCCATCTTTCCCTTAGACCTACCTAGTGAAAGAATATCCTGAGTGTCTACATATGAAAGAAGACTACAAATAGCGTCTCTGGGAGGGTCTCCCTCTTTTGGCTTAGGCCTAAGGGCTGTATGCGCGCTCTCAATAGCTAGGGAGCTAGCTCTATCCGGGCCCAATGATATAGAAGAAACGTCACTTACAGTCTCCTTTAGGACAGTCGGAGAGTAAGACTCTGCTAGGCCTTTTATGCGTACATTCCGGCATCGGTCCCTATTCTCCTGGTCCTCCAGGAGGGTCAGGGCGTTGTCTAGCTGAGCTTTCTGTATCGTAAGCAGGTCCACAATGGCAGATGAGTGAGTCGTTAGCTCTGCGCATGCGTCTTCAACCACTTCTACTCTCCGACGTAAGTACGGGATTTCGGCTTTAAGTTCTGCTAGATCCGACAGGACTGGATGGAGCGCTTGTGAAGGTGCCTGCCTAAAGAATGATTTCGAAATACATGAAGTGGTAAGTTCACAGGCACTTTTTTCTCCCTCGCTCTCCATGTCTGCCGCTACATGGGGATCGGGCCTATGCTTCGCGCTCTCCAGCGCCCTCTTGGCTGCTCCTTGTTTGTTATGTGGGCTGTGTTTCCTGGCGAATTTCCGCAGGTCCAGCTGCGAACGGCTCGTTTTGGGGGTAGAGGGGGGATCCCCAGGTTTCTCCTTGCCGATCTTGACCATTCTTGTCTTGGTACTGCTGCTCTATCGTTCCTTTTAGCCTCAGATACAACGGAGCTACAGGCTCATGCGTCCGCTGTACTCGGCGGTCAAGCTCCGCCCCCTCTGAATTACATCATTTTCTGTCAGTGGCTATCCTAAACTGAAAAAGCCTGCCCTTGTCAAATCGCAGCTCCCATGCAGCTTAAGGCCTGGCAAGTACAAGCGTGGGAGACTGGCTGGGAAGCCCAGGTGCCGTTGACTATTTTATTCCTAGGCATTTAGGCGTTCTCCTTCCACCTATTCTATAAAGAACATTGAAAACTTTCTGTCATTGGTCATAGTAAGTCGTATATGCCTGCCCTCATCAGATCGCTAGCCGCCAAGCAGCTTAAGGCCTAGCAAGAACCAGCGTGGGAGACTGACTGGGAATCCCAGGTGCTGTTGACTATCTTGTTCCTGGGCATGTAGGCGTTCTCCTTTCACCTGTTCTATAAAAAGCATTGAAATGCATTATTTTCTGTCAGTGGTCATCCCAAGCTGAATATGCCTGTCCTCGTTAGAGCGCAACTAGAGATGAGCGAACAGTGAAATGTTCGAATTTCGATATTCAATTTGAGTAGCCCCTCAAAACTCGACTGTTCGAACGAATATCCTCGTTTAGGGGGAAACCAATATTCGACTCAGGAGGGCATCTAACACGCCAAAGTCCCTGTATTACCCCACTATCCCCCACTATCACAGCCTATCAACTAGAGAAAATAGATTTTGCTGCACACACTGTTTTGTGATCAAAGGAATATAGAGATTTATTTTACAATATAATATAATTTTTATATTGTAAAATAAATCTCTATATTCCTTTGATCACAAAACAGTGTGTGCAGCAAAATCTATTTTCACTAGTATATTTGGGTCGAAGGACCTTTTTTCGCTAGCACCACATATAATTTTAGAGTGTGCGGTACCATTGACTTTTTTGCTACCAGCCTATCAACTAGACACTTTCCAAACTGAGTAGGACCCCTATGAAAGTGGAAAAATACTTGGAAACCTACTTTTCTCCACAATAGTGTGGACAGAAACACAAATTTAAAGCTAAAGAAACATTAGCATGCACCCCTTTAAATCACGTTGCTCATAACAACTACAAATGGCATAGGCAATGGGATATCTAAAAGCCCCCACTCTTAACTATCATTGTTTATGTGTGTGATGTGGTGAGAACTTAAAAAATTACTTTTCTGGCCCTTCACGTGAGCCCTTCCAAATTAAGTTAGAGACCCTTAAGCTGAACTACCAGCTTATTGATTGAGGCCCTTGAGGTGACTTGAGCCTTTTACCAGCAGAGTTTTAGGCCTTTTAACTTAGCTCAGCCTTGCATCGGCATAGTTTTTGGCCCTTGGGGTGAGTAGAGCCTTGCACCAGTAGAGTTTTAGTTTTTGGCCCTTGGAGTAAGTAGAGCCTTGCACCAGCAGTGCTTTTGGCCCTTGGGGTGAGTAGAGCCTCTAACCAGCAGAGTTTGGGGGAATCAGGGGGGATTCAGCCTCTAACCAGCAGAGTTTGGGGAAATCAGAGTGGATTGAGACTCTAACCAGCAGAGTTTGGGGAAATCAGAGTGGATTCAGCCTCTAACCCACAGAGTTTGGGGAAATCAGGTGGATTCAGCCTCTAACCAGCAGAGTTTGGGGGATTCAGGGTGGATTTAGCCTCTAACCAGCAGAGTTTGGGGGAATCAGGGTGGATTGAGCCTCTAACCAGCAGAGTTTGGGGAAATCAGGTGGATTCAGCCTCTAACCAGCAGAGTTTGGGGAAATCAGGAGGATTCAGCCTCTAGCCAGCAGAGTTTGGGAAAAACACTGTGGATTCAGCCTCTAACCCGCAGCGTTTGGGGGAATCAGGGTGGATTCAGCCTCTAACCAGCAGAGTTTGGGAAAATCAGGTGGATTCAGCCTCTAAGTAGCAGAGTTTGGGGAAATCAGGTAGATTCAGCCTCTAACCAGCAGAGTTTGGGAAAAACACGGTGGATTCAGCCTCTAACCAGCAGAGTTTGGGGGAATCAGGGTGGATTGAGACTCTAACAAGCAGAGTTTGGGAAAATCACGGTGGATTCCACCTCTATCCAGCAGAGTTTGGGGAAATCAGAGTGGATTGAGCCTCTAACCAGCAGAGTTTGGGGAAATCAGGTAGATTCAGCCTCTAACCAGCAGAGTTTGGGAAAACCACGGTGGATTCAGCCTCTAACCAGCATAGTTTGGGGGAATCAGGGTGGATTCAGCCTGTAACCATTAGAGATTGGGAAAATAACGGTAGATTCAGCCTCTAACCAGCAGAGTTTGGGTAAATCACAGTGGATTCAGCCTCTAACCAGCAGAGTTTGGGTAAATCACAGTGGATTCAGCCTCCAACCAGCAGAGTTTGGGGAAATTAGGTGGATTCAGCCTCTAACCAGCAGAGTTTGGGGAACTCACGGTGGATTGAGCCTCTAACCAGCAGAGTTTGGGGGAATCAGGGTGGATTGAGCCTCTAACTAGCAGAGTTTGGGAAAATCACGGTGGATTTAGCCTCTAACCAGCAGAGTTTGGGGGAATCAGGGTGATTCAGCCTCTAACCAGCAGAGTTTGGGAAAATCACGGTGGATTCAGCCTCTAACCCGCAGAGTTTGGGGGAATCAGGGTGGATTCAGCCTGTAACCAGTAGAGTTTGGGAAAATCACGGTGGATTCAGCCTCTAACCAGCAGAGTTTGGGGAAATCACGGCGGATTCAGCCTCTAACCAGCAGAGTTTCAGGAAATCAGGGTGGATTGAGCCTCTAACCAGCAGAGTTTGGGAAAATCAGGGTGAATTCAGCCTCTAACCAGCAGAGTTTGGGGAAATCAGGGTGAATTCAGCCTCTAACCAGCAGAGTTTGGGGAAATCAGGGTGAATTCAGCCGCTAACCAGCAGAGTTTGGGGAAATAAGGTGGATTCAGCCTCTAACCGGCAGAGTTTAAGGAAATCAGGAGGATTCAGCCTCTAGCCAGCAGAGTTTGGGAAAAACACTGTGGATTCAGCCTCTAACCCGCAGCGTTTGGGGGAATCAGGGTGGATTCAGCCTCTAACCAGCAGAGTTTGGGAAAATCAGGTAGATTCAGCCTCTAACCAGCAGAGTTTGGGGAAATCAGGTAGATTCAGCCTCTAACCAGCAGAGTTCAGGAAAATCACGGTGGATTGAGACTCTAACAAGCAAAGTTTGGGGAAATCAGGTGGATTGAGCCTCTAACTAGCAGAGTTTGGGAAAATCACGGTGGATTTAGCCTCTAACCAGCAGAGTTTGGGGGAATCAGGGTGATTCAGCCTCTAACCAGCAGAGTTTGGGGGAATCAGAGTGGATTGAGCCTCTAACCAGCAGAGTTTGGGGAAATCAGGTGGATTCAGCCTTTAACCAGCAGAGTTTGGGGAACTCACGGTGGATTCAGCCTCTAACCAGCAGAGTTTGGGGGAATCAGGGTGGATTGCGCCTCTAACTAGCAGAGTTTGGGAAAATCACGATGTATTCAGCCTCTAACCAGCAGAGTTTGGGTGAATCAGGGTATTCAGCCTCTAACCAGCAGAGTTTGGGAAAATCACGGTGGATTCAGCCTCTAACCCGCAGAGTTTGGGGGAATCAGGGTGGATTCAGCCTGTAACCAGTAGAGTTTGGGAAAATCACGGTGGATTCAGCCTCTAAACAGCAGAGTTTGGGGAAATCACAGTGGATTGAGCCTCTAACCAGCAGAGTTTGGGAAAATCACGATGGATTGAGACTCTAACAAGCAGAGTTTGGGAAAATCACGGTGGATTCCGCCTCTATCCAGCAGAGTTTGGGGAAATCAGAGTGGATTGAGCCTCTAACCAGCAGAGTTTGGGGAAATCAGAGTGGATTGAGCCTCTAACGAGCAGAGTTTGGGGAAATCAGGTGGATTCAGCCTCTAACCAGCAGAGTTTGGGGAAATCAGAGTGGATTGAGCCTCTAACGAGCAGAGTTTGGGGAAATCAGGTGGATTTAACCCCTAACCAGCAGAGTTTGGGGAAATCAGGGTGGATTCAGCCTCTAACCAGCAGAGTTTGGGGAAATCAGGTGGAGTCAGCCTCTAACCAGCAGAGTTTGGGGGAATCAGGGTGGATTCAGCCTCTAACCAGCAGAGTTTGGGAAAATCACGGCGGATTCAGCCTCTAACCAGCAGAGTTTGGGAAATCACGGTGGATTCAGCCTCTAACCCGCAGAGTTTGGGGGAATCAGGGTGGATTCAGCCTGTAACCAGTAGAGTTTGGGAAAATCACGGTGGATTCAGCCTCTAACCAGCAGAGTTTGGGGAAATCACAGTGGATTGAGCCTCTAACCAGCAGAGTTTGGGAAAATCAGGTAGATTCAGCCTCTAACCAGCAGAGTTTGGGAAAATCACGGCGGATTCAGCCTCTAACCAGCAGAGTTTCAGGAAATCAGGGTGGATTGAGCCTAGAAGAATGAGAATTGTGCAACGCAGATGGTGGAGGAGTATGAGTTGGAATTGTAGAGGTTGAGCGCAGACATGCCAATTCATGTTGGGGTGCTTGACGCTGGTGGGCACGAAAATGATGGGTCTATCCAGTGGCAGTTTATTTTGATGAAAGTCAGCCGGTCGGCACTCTCAGCTGACAGCCGGCTGCGCTTATCCGTGATGAAGCCACCGGCTGCGCTGAAGATCCTTTCAGATAGCACGTTGGCAGCAGGACAGGACAGCACCTCCAAGGCGTTTAGGGCAAGTTCAAGTCACAGGTCCAACTTCGACACCCAATACGTGTAGGGCGCAGAAGGATCGGAGAGGACAGGGCTGTGGTCGGACAGGTATTCCCGCAACATGCACCTATACTTTTCCCGCCTGGTGACACTAGGCCCCTTAGTGGCGGGGGTTTGGCGAGGGGGTGCCATTAACGTGTCCCAGAGCCTAGACAGTGTGCCCCTTGTGGGTGTGGACCGGACGGCACTTGTTCGCCTCATGGAGGAACTGTCCTCTCTGCCGCCAACGACACTTGATGGAAACATCTCCATCATGTTCTGCACCAATTGTTTGTGGCAATCATTAATGCGATTGGCCCTCCCCTCTACCGGAATAAAAGACGAGCTGTTATTTTTATACCGGGGGTCAAGGATTGCAAATATCCAGTCTTGGTTGCTCTCCGTTATTTTGACTACGCGCTTGTCACTTGAAAAGCACCCCAACATGAAGTCAGCCAAAACGCTGTGAAACGGACAGGTGTGTGGACCTACTCTCCTGCTGTGACGGTTCTGCTGCTATCCCTGACTCCTCAGTGTGATCTGCGTTATCCCTGATGGCAATGAGGGATTCTCGCATCACACACAAGAGCGGGATTGTTACGCTCACTAGTGCGTCGTCACAGCTGACCCTCTTGGTGGACTCCTCAAACACCCGTAGGATTTCACATAGGTCTCCCATCCATGGCCACTCATGGTTGAGAAACTGAGGGAGCTGACTTTGTGGCACCCTAGGGTTTTGGAGATGGTACTCCATCAAAGGTCTCTGCTTCTCAACCACTCTGCTCAACATATGATATGTTGAGTTCCAGCGTGTGGGGACGTCGCACAACAGCCGGTGTTCGGGCAGATGTAGGCGTTGCTGGAGTGTTTTGAGGCTAGCAGCGTCTACTGTAGACTTGCGAAAGTGGGCGCACAAGCGGGCACCACTAGGTTAAAGACGTGGGCCAGGCATGGAACATGTTGGAGGCTGGCCAGCTCCAGAGCTGCTACCAGGTTCCTGCCATTATCAAACACGACCATGCCTGGGCCCAGGTGCAGCGGCTCAAACCATATTGCCGTCTCATCGAGGAGGGCATCCCTCACCTCGGAGGCAGTGTGCTGTCTGTCCCCCAAGCTGATGAGCTTCAGCACAGCCTGCTGACGTCTATCCACGCCACTGCTGCAACATTTCCAGCTCGTAGCTGGGGTCAATTTAACGGCGGCGGAGGAGGAGGGTGTTGTTTCAGAGTCCCTGCCAGGAATGATTGGCGGGGAGACGAGGTACACCGGCCCAGTTTGTGACCCAGTCCCAGCCTCAACTACATTCACGCAGTGTGCAGTCAGTGAAATGTAGCGTCCCTGTCCGCATGCTCTTGTCCACGTGTCGGTGGTCAAGTGGACCTTTGCGCAAAGCACGGAACTTAGGGCCCGCCTGATGTTGCGTGACGCGTTCTGATGCAAAGCGGGGACGGCACAGCGGGAGAAGTAGTGACAGCTAGGGACGGCATAGCGAGGTGCCGCACTTGCCATCGGGTCACGGAAGGCCAGAGTTTTACATCTCCTGGGCCAGGAGTTTGGAGATGTGCGTGTTTAAGGCTTTTGTGCATGTGGGTGGGTAGCGCTGTACTTTTATCTGCAATCAAATGTCTGAGAGATGGTGGGTTGCTGGGAGGAGGCGCATGATGGTGCAGGAGAAGGAGCTGAGACAGGAACAGGGGAGGATGAGGGAGAAGTCCCCAAAGTGGTGGAGCCAGATGTTGTGGTGTCCTGGCTGGTGCTCTGGACTGCAGCGTCAGCACTGGCAACAGTGGGAGAGGCAGTGGCGGCAACGCCGGACGACGATTGCCCTGCGTTTGCTCTCTCCCATTGAGTTCAGTGCTTGCATTCCAAATGACGGCGCATGGAAGTGGTCGAAAGGTTGCTCTTTTCAGAGCCCCTACTCAGCTTCGAGTGGCAAATTGTGCAAATCGCATTATATTTGTCCTCCGCGCATTCCTTGAAAAATCTCCACACCATCGAGGAACGTGCCCTCGATGGGGGAGTTTTTTCTGGGCTGGCTATGATAGGGAACATCTTGGGCCATTCTGGGTGTGGCCTGGCTTCGGCGAAGCAGCTAACCTCTGCCTCTGCCTCTAGCTACCCTCTTTGGTGCTGCACCTCCCTCCACGTCGTCACTGCTTTCCCCGCTTGACATCCCCCCTGTCCAGGTCGGGTCAGTGTCCTCGTCGTCCATCACCTCCTCTTCCAATTCTTCTCTCGCCACCTCCTCCTCCTGCACACCCTTGCACATGGCAACAGGCTGCTCTGATGGCAACTGTGTCTTGTCATTGTCACTGAGGGTGGGTTGCTGGTGAACCGCCACAAAATCAAAAGGAGATGGAGGAAGCTCCAGTGTTTGGGCATGTGGTGCACAAATCAAGAAAAAAGATTTTAGAGCTCGCCCAATTTATCTATGTCTAGGCAGCGGTCTTGTTCATTCTTCAGGGTGCACGGCACATCACGGACAAAGGATGTCTTGAATGCAGAAATGGAAAAAAAAAAAAAAAAAAAAGCCGGCAACTCATCCGAAGGGAAAGTACAATAAAATTTAACTTTTAATAATAAATGATAAAATTAACAAAAGAGGGAACAAAAAATAAACAAAAACAGAAAAAATCCCCCTAAGAAAACGCCTACACGTTTCAGAACATGACGTTCTTTTTTCAAGGCATGTGTAACAATCATTGACTTCACCCTTTATATAGTGTGGCTTCCCCAAGCCTAAGGTACCAGTTCCGGTTAATCAATACTAAATGAATACAGATGAGGTTTCCCACTTTCGAATAACACCCTTTGTCCTACAGCACATTTGTTAATAAACTTTTCTTCATATATTCACATACAAGAATATGATCCAATTTGTATTGAAAAGTTACATAAAACATGTATTTGATGACATAGAAATATAATGTTAAATGTTATCACACATATATTCAACAAGATGACGCATGGTCAACGGTACAACAACAACCTCCAAGCTGCTCCATTCAAAATGGGACAGCATAGATGATATTAAAGAGTGATATATAACTCACTATATGTTACCATGTCAGATCGTTATAGCTGAAGATTTATACATTTCTAGTTGAAAAAAAAATAATAAGCGCTCTAATTTGCATGACTCGTTCTACCCAATCAGGGAATGACAAAACAAGTCATTCATGAAGTCCAGTAGTGGACCCCCATGTGACCTACATTCGACAAACCAGCACCTAACACTCAAACACGAAAGGAATGGTGTCCCGGACATCAAAAAAATGGGTGCGATATGACCTCTATATTGGCCACTTCATACTCTGTAATATGTCTTCCAATTTTATCTAGATGTTCCACATATTATTAGATAAAAAATAAAATATAATAAATAACAATTTGGAACACAGATAGAGCTTCATTAGTATATTATGACAGGTCACATGACTGGTTGTACCCAATCAAAAAGTCATGACTTAAGTTGTTTATAGAGTTCAACAGTAGAACTTCATTCAATTTGCTGTGGATTGCTGCTATTTTTCAGGACCCCCCAAAATTCAAGGCTTTTTTCGGCTCTATATGAACTAGTCACTGCTGTGGATTCCGGCTATTCTGTGTGCGGACAGCCAAAAATGAAAGCTGTTTCTCCGCTATATATGAAGTTGTAACTGTTCTGTATCCCTGTTTTCCACCATCCGGGGAAAGCTGGACTGATGTCCCTACAGTGTATAGCTCTGAGAAGAGCTGTTGCTTTTCTTCTTTAGTTCTTACCTGCCTATCTGAAGCTAATCGCTATCTAGCCCTCAGCAGATGTCTATCTCTCCCTGTCTCTCACCGGCAAATGACGAATATTGGGCTGGACTATTCTTATAAATGGGAGGTCACCTGATTTCGGCAGCCAATGGGTTTTTTCCATTTTTTTTCACTGCCTCCGTTGTCGTAGTTCCTGTCCCACCTCCCCTGCACAGTTATTGGTGCTAAAAACGCACCAGGGAAAGTGATACGAATTTTAATGCGTATGCAGCCTGGTATTCGATTGTGAACGAATACATCGAACGCCATGATATTCGATCGCATACCTATGCGATCGAACGGTGTTCGCTCATCTCTAGAGATGAGCGAACACTAAAATGTTCGGGGTTCGAAATCCGATTCGAACAGCCGCACACTGTTCGACTGTTCGAACGGGTTTCGAACCCCATTATAGTCTATGGGGGGAAATGCTCGTTTCAGGGGTACGCAACATTCGATCAAATTCTACTTACCAAGTCCATGAGTGAGGGTCGTGTAACACTCGGGAGGGCCAGGGCTGGTATCACGGGTAATATATCAGATGTGGCCGGCTTTTAGGGGGTCCCTGGGTCCCCAATGTGCACAAAATCTCCTTTTTGATGTCCCCGACTACCCATCCCCACTCTGATATCTGACAAAGGACAAAGTAATACAAATGTACATATGGAGTAATCCTTCACATACAATACAGCGATCTTTGTAGGTAGTGCCCAATTGAGCAGGTGATGGTGCTTGGAGCAGTAATGCTTTGGATAGTTTAACTAGTAGTTGCTTGGGTAGTTAAACTTGTATATACTTGTAAAGATGGCCTGTATCCAGGGGGTTAGTCCTCAACAAACTGGGTACACGTATGTAGAAGAGGAACTAGAATGTGCCAGCAGCGGGAGACCCTCAATTTCTGCCAGACTAGCTATGGGCTTCTTAAATATAGATTTGTCCCAAAGACTTACTTGAATAGAGAGATACGTGTGAGGTCCCAGATGTATGGATAGGCAGGTCCGTAAGCTTTAATGCTTGTAAGCTTGGAGCTTCAGAGGAAAACACTCTCTGAGGAGAATCTTGAGTACAGAGGAAGAGACATCTCTGCTTGCAGTGCTCTGAGGGTTGGCTGCCATTTTCAGCTTTCCATGTGTCTGTGTCTACATGTCTTGTCTACCGCTAGCTCCACACAAAGAACTCAGACAAAAGGTCCCCAACCCCCCCTAGAGGGGGCTGTAACTCCTCCTCCTCCAGGCCAGTCAAGGGAGCTTGATTGGTCCTGAAGGTCACCTGATTATACTGGACACCCCTTTACACTGGCAACTCAAATTACAATGGCAAAGTATAGGCAGGAGTAGTTCACAAAAACATCCACAAGATGGCGCATTAATAGACTCCCTGGGGGGGCGGAGCCTGACCGTCAAACGAGATGGCCGCTTGATCTGTAGCTCAGCCACTCGTACGCCCGAACTTCACCCCTTTACTACAGCTATATCGAGCGAACATGGTCAAGACTGGCGGCAATCGATCGGGGGGATCCTCGGGTACCCCCCCGGACACATTCTTCACAGTCTGGAATGCAGCAATACCTGCGAAAGAAAGATCCCCGTTCCCCTCAACTTACCTCCAAGATGGCGCCGGAAGAGGGAGATAGCAGCGCTGAGGAAATGGCGCTGGAATCTGATGTGGAGAGTCAGTCGCATGATAGAGGTCAGACCACTGTTATTACTCAAAACTTTCTGCGTAAAGCCTTGTCTCAGGCCATCGCCCCGGTACTGGCCGAAATTGCAGAGCTCCGAGCCGACTTGAAGGCTATGGATAAGAGAGTCGAAAAGCTTGAAACTACCCAAAGAGAAATAGTTCACTCTGCGTCCTCTATGTCGTCCCAGCTGGAGACGCAGGCGGACTTCATTAACAAAAGCTTTCTACAATTGGAGGATTTGGAAAATCGCAATCGTAGACGCAATGTGAGAATACGGGGCATCCCAGAGTCGTATGAGTCGGACTCCCTACCAGGTACAGCCTGTAAGATTTTTGAGATGTTATTGGGGCCTGATAGACTTACCGTAGCAGCCATTGAAAGGATCCATAGAGCGATACGCCCCAGATCAGGGCCTGAGGACCCACCTCGCGATGTTATATGTGCCCTGCTCTCTTCAGCCGACACTACGGCTATTCTTCAGGCAGCTAGAGACTCCTCAGCGCTAGATCTAGAGGGGGCAAAAATACAGATTTTTCAAGACCTTTCTCCGTCTACGCTACAGAAACGTAGAGCAATGAAACCCCTACTGGATGCCTTGAAGACCCGCAAGATCCCATATTCATGGCTTTTCCCCTTTGGCCTGTCTATTCTTCATAACGGACGGCGATTTAATGTATACTCACCTGCAGACCTCCCAGGTGCATGGGCGACTATTGGTGCTGCACCAGTGGACATCCCTTCCTGGCTCCCGATACCACTGGATTCTCGGGATGAAAGAGAGACTACCTCCCTGTTGCTTTCTCCTCGAGCCCGGAGCCGACTCCGCTCCCCTAGAGCTCCCAAAGGAACTCCTCGCCGACGTGAACTGGTTCTCCGTGACGAGTAATCACTCGTTTATGGACCTGTGCTGTCCCCGGAGGACTTTACTCTTTACTGGATCGTGAGATATTTCTAAATTGCTACTTGAGGAATACCTGTCGTACCTCGTATGCTATAACGGAGATTTTGGTTAAGATGTTTTATACAGTTTGTTATTTGGGCTTGTACCATTTCCCCCCTTCAGATCAGATGGGACGTGTATTGTGTGCACTTCTAATTGAGGAGACGCCTACTTGGACAAATGCTTCTAGTCTTTTTGAGTTAGAAATATGCTGGTAATGGACTAGTTCTTTCAGTTCTAAACCGTACTTCTCATATTGTTAGTCTATGTTGCTTTGCCCCGCCCCTTTTTCCGCTCTTTGTCTACTCCCCTGACTTCTCCCTCTTATGGTTACTCTTGCCCCGTACTCCCCCACTCGCCGCGCCCTCCTACAGCACCACGCCTCCTCCCTTCCAATTCCCTTGCCTCCCCCCCACCTCCCCTTTTCTCCCCCTTCTTCTTCCCATACTCCCGTGCGCCCCCAGGTTTACGCGTTAGTACGCTAGATTCTGATTAAGCTACTTCCGGTCCCCTCTCTTGGACTTCTTCCTGGGCGCGTGAGGTGGATTGTATTTATATATGTTCACATTGACCGAATGCTTGTTATTCTCTACTGCGCATTGGCAACAATGCTTCCACGAGAGTGTCTCTTGGCACCTGAGGTGGATGCGACTCCCACCCTCCGATACTGTATGTGATGCTCCCTATTCTTTTACTCTCCCTTTCTCCATCTTTTCTCCCTGCCTTTGTCTGTTCGTTATTTGCTGGTTTGTTTGTTTGTTAGGTTCCAGCTGTGTGACTTGTTTTTGTTAGTTTTTCTGCCTGTCCTTTGACCTGGTTCTTTTTTGCTAGTACTGGTAGGGGGGTGGAGGAGGGCTCCCAATTGATCAGGCTTTTCTTCACCCGTTCCCTACCGCTTCGCTAGACATAGAAGTATTCTTGTTAACTTTTTACCTGCTTTAGTTGGTCTGGTTTGGTGCGGTGGACGCACAGATTCTATCCACCGTACTTTTGTGAGCTGCACTGATTGACTGACTTCCCCTTTTTCCTCGTTCCTTTGTCCTTCCCTCCCCCCCTCCCCGCATATCTGACCTACCCTGTGTGTCTACTCTACCCTTGCCTGATTTATCTTCTCTCTATCTTGTCTGAATTCTTGAACTTGATCTTGCCTTCTTCTGCGTGCTTCACCTCCTCTATCTCCTTTATCTCTTGCTCTGTTTTCTTTGGTTTTACTCCCCTTTTTCTCTCTCTAGCTGTTAGAATATCCGAGATTACCACGCTGCCATGGCAACCACGATGTGTTTTTCACTGAATACAAAACGCCTAAACTCCCCGAATAAGCGTAACGGTTTGTTTCACATGCTTCGACGTAGGAAAGCTAACTTGGTCTTTCTTCAAGAGACCCATTTTAAAGATGGTAAAATCCCCTATATCCCCAAGAGGCAGTTCCCTCAACATTTTCATAGCACCCGTCCCTCTTCTGCCTCCAAAGGAGCTTCACTGCTTATCCATCATTCCATACCGCTATATTTTTGTAAAAGGAACGGTGGCCTCAGTTATGTACACCTTTGCTTCTGTATATGCCCCCAACCAGGGCCAGGTCCCTTGGATCTTAGATATGTTACGAACTCTAAAACTATTTGCGGAGGGACATCTCATTTTGGGGGGAGACCTCAATATCACTTTTGATTATGCCCTGGACTCTACGGCTCGTAGACCCACCCAAAGCCAAAGGTCAATCGGCAGGCTTATGTCCTCTTTGCAGGATCTGCAATTGCTAGATGTTTGGTGGACTTTGCACCCATCAGCTAAAGACTTTACCTTCTTTTCTAATACTGCCCGGACCTATCATAGGTTAGACTACTTTCTAGTATCCCGCACCCTTCTCTCTAATGTCTTGGATTCCGCTATTGGTAATATTGATTTTTCAGACCATGCCCCTGTCTCACTGCAAATTCTCCTCCAAAATGTCCCGAGACCTCAGTGGTCATGGAAATTAAATGAGTCATTACTAGATTCCGAAATAGACGCTGAATGGATTGGAGATAAATTAAAAGAGTACTTCGCAATACATTCAGCTTCTTCTTGTAGTTTACCCATTGTCTGGGAGGCTCACAAGTCTTATGTCAGAGGTTATTTTATATCCCTAGCCACGCGAGTAAAGAAAGACACCCGAAAACGCCTTGATGAGATATTGTTACGTATAGCTCAGATTGAAAAATTGCACAAGCGCTCCCTGACGGACGCAGCCCATGATGAGTTAGTATCCTTGAGGGACCAACTTAAAGATTATCTTAATCGCCAATCTGCTAAACAACACCTTCACTATCGGAAATGACTTTATGCGCATGGAGATAAGGGGAGTCGTATTATGACCAACCTTTTGAAAAAGGAAAGGAAAAAGCTTTTTATATCCTCTATTCGTACTCACAAGGGCCCCTTAGCAACTGCCACACTCGATATAACTAAAGAATTTCTTTCTTTTTATTCTAGTCTTTATAACCTGGATACTGCCCTATCTAAGGAGGAGAAGCGATCCAAAATTGAGAAATTCCTTGGAGAATCCTTATTGGCCCCTATCTCGCAGGAGGAAATTCTAGACACGTTGGATAGTTTCCAAATGGGTAAGAGCCCAGGTCCAGATGGCCTCCCCCTCCGTTACTTTAAACAATTTAAGGAGATCCTTTGCCCTCACCTCACCTCTTGGTGCAATGCCCTTCTATCGGGTGCTCAACTCCCCCCACAAGCACAAGAGGCCCATATTACATTAATACACAAAGAGGGTAAAGATTCCTCTGATTGTGGTAGCTACCGACCCATCTCTTTGTTAAATCTAGACATTAAGTTATGGGCAAAATTGCTCTCTAGACGACTACAATCATTTATCCCTGGCCTGGTCAGAGATGAACAATCCGGATTTGTAATGGGTCGAGAGGGTCGCCACAATATGATGAAGCTTTTACCTGCTATACATGTAGCTCGGATCACGAAACACCTCCTGGTCTTGCTTAGTGTTGACGCAGAAAAAGCGTTCGACAGGGTTGATTGGTCTTTCTTGCGTCTTGCGCTGATAAAATTTGGCTTCCCACAACGGTTTATATCCGCTATCTTCTCTCTGTACGATTGCCCGTCCGCTCGTCTCCGAGTTAATGGCACGCTATCTGATAGTTTCGTAATTTCTAACGGGACGAGACAGGGGTGCCCCCTTTCCCCAACCCTCTTTATCCTTTTTATTGAAACCCTCCTTCAGGCAGTGCGCCAGGATGATAGGATCAAGGGAGTGCGGGTACAGGAAGATGATCTACATGTTACTGCTTTTGCAGACGACCTTTTGTTTCTTATAACCAATCCTGAAGACGGTCTACCCGCTCTTTGTGATAAATTATTCGAATTTGGCAAACTTTCAGGTTACAAGACCAACTTCTCGAAGTCAGAAGTTTTAAATATTACTTTGTCGAAGCCTATGGTTAATATCCTACGTACCCGTACCTCCTTCTCCTGGGCGTCCTCGGAAATCAAATACTTAGGTATTTCTTTGACATCTGACCCTACGGCCCTTTTTAGTAGGAACTTCCCTCCTTTACTAGATGATCTTAAAAGATCCCTCTCTTCCTATGCGACACTACCAGTTTCCTGGTTTGGCCGCAAGGCTATTATTCAGACCTATCTCCTCCCAAAAGTATTATATAAACTAATGATGCTACCGATCCTAATCCCAAAGTCGTTTTTTGTCTCACTTCGTCAAATCTTCTCTAAGTTCATTTGGCGCAATAAACCTCCTCGACCACCATGGTCGTTACTCACACGACGTAAGTCGGAAGGGGGATTGGGCCTCCCTAATCTCTTTAACTACTACCGGGCGTCATTGCTTAGCTGGTGGACAGAGCTGGCTACTCCGTTGCATTCCCCGATACATTCATCTCAAATTCTCTCTAATCATTATGGCTCTACTTTTTTGCGTCACCTATGGATACCAGCGCTAAGTATGACGCTGGGTTCACACCTGCGTCTGGGGTCTCCGTTCTGTGGTTTCCGTCTTCTGCATGCCAGAAGACGGAAACCACAGACCGGGTCCGGCCGTGCGCGGCGGTGAGCGTTTTGCGCTCTCCGCCGCGAAACCGGATTTTTTTTATCCGGACACAGAGTACTGCATGTCCGACTCTGTGTCCGGATTATAAAACCTGGTTTCGCGGCGGAGAGCGCAAAACGCTCACTGCCGCGCACGGGCGGACAGCTTTCTCACCCATTCAAATGAATGGGTGAGAAAGTCTCCTGCAGGCTTCCGTCTCCTGCATCTGTTTTATGCAGGAAACGGAAACCTGCAATAAGGACCGACGACGCAGATGTGAACGAGCCCTTAGACGAACTTCTCAAGACCCGTTTTTGGACAGTGCCCCTTATGTATGGTCCACATGCGGCTCACAATTAGCACCCCAACCTTCCCCTTTATTACCACTGGGTTTTCTTCCAGACTTAGTGGGGGTGGATGCGCACGCTTACCGATCCATTTGGGACCGATTGAACCATTTGTCATTGAGAGATATCTCTACTGAGGCCGGCCTACTTCCGTTAGAAGATATATTGGCTAGGGTTCCTGACCTGTCCATCTCTTTCCTACATAAACGGCATTTATCCCACGTTTTACATAAGGTTCGTGACTCTCTCCCATTTCGCTATGATCTTACCCCTTTCGAGAAGGCGCTATCTTCCAGTACTAAGATGCTTAGGAAAGTTTCCCATTTATTGCACTTGCATATCTCTCCTCCCTCCACGTACAAACCGGCATATTTGTCGTCATGGGAAAGAGAACTTGATCTGTCTCTGTCTCCGGAGGAGGTTAGTTCTGTACTATCTAATTCTCATGGTACCTCGCCATGTGTCCGTATCCAAGAAAACCAATTTAAGCTACTGGCGCGTTGGTACCGAACGCCTGACTGGCTCCGCCAGCGAGGTCTTACCACCACAGATATGTGCTGGAGGTGCAACTTGGAGAGAGGTACCTATAAACATCTCTGGTGGGACTGCTCTCTAATGAAACCATTTTGGGCTGCTGTTCAGACTTCCCTTCGATTAGTTTCTTGCAGATCGTTCACAATAACCCCACAGATTGTGTTTCTGAATCTCCCCTCCCCAGGCTATAATCCTAAAAAGAGCAAGTTGGCTAATCACCTATTGTCGGCAGCAAAATTGACCATCCCGTTATTTTGGATGCAGAAGATCACCCCGCCTATTTCTGTTTGGGATGATAAAGTATCACAAATTGCTAGGTTCGAGGAACTTTTGGCCTGCTCACAACGTTCTCATGATACTTATAGAAGTACATGGTTACTTCGGAATGTAAGCATGACACCTTGATTCGTGACCGCCTTGGCAGCTCATGAAGTCTGCGGATCTCCATTCTGTTTGTTCTTTCTTTCTGTTCCCTCTCTTACGCTATACTCTGTTTCTTATTCCTGCGCTCTACCTTCCCTTCCTGTCTCTCATTTATGTTTTTTCTGTTCTAGTTCTCTCACTCTTGTCCTTCTTAAATGTTAAGTTCCCTCAACTCCCAATCCCTGATTTCCCTTCCCTGCCCGTTGCCCCTCTGTCTTTCCCTAGCCTCCCTTCCCTTCCCTCCCTCATTTTTATTTTTAGTCAGTCATGTAAGGCTTAACTTTGTAACTTTCTTATAGTTCATACTGAATTATGTGATATACAACATTGCTTTTCGTTTTGCTGTATGTACTTGTTTGAGCTCTCTCTTTTCAATTGTAGCTCACGCTCATGTATTTGTTTATTTTGTGTTATTTCTGCTCAATAAACTTTTGAATTAAAAAAAAAAAAAAATTAATAGACTCCCTGTGTGCTGGCTCTGGTAATATATAGAAGGAATGAAGGGGGAGGAAACGCTTTACCTTATATGCAAATGTCCATACCATCTCGGTCTGCAAGGACTATTAAAGGGAATGGGACGAGCAGTACCGGGACATTACAGTCGGGCTGGATTCTTCTCCCTGCGCAGCGTCCCCTTCCGGCCTTGAATTCACTCTGCTAGGCATCGGGCCTGGGCAGAGCCGACTGCGCATGCCCGCACTACAAGCGTGCAGGCGATGGCGGCAGGGAAGGCCATGTGGTATCCAGACCCCCATCCAGGAGGGGAGGGGAGGGGAGCACTGATGATGGCTGCCCTGTGTCCACGATGTCTGCGGGCTAGGAGTGACAGCAGGCTTTCCGGAGATCCCAGGAGCAGCTGCAAGGTGACCGGAGGCCTCCGGGGAGGAACGCAGGCTGGCCGGGTCCTTAGCAGGGGAGCCGGGAGATGAGCTGCGTGGAGGAGAAGCGGTGGCGGGCGCCATCTTGGATCCTGTGTGGATGCAGGCTGCTTCGAAACGCGGTCCCCGGAGAAACCGCTCGATGGAGAAGTCGTGGGATGCCCCAGGAGGGGTTGAAGAGGATCGCTGTGTCCCCCTGCGAGATTTGCCCATGTCGGAAGGGCTGTAGAGAAGCCGGTCGGTCGGAACAGCAGGCTATATCGGAGGCCGGGGAAGGAGCTCAGGCGACGTGCGTCTCTACTCCTCCATAGCCAGGCCACGCCCCCCGGAGAGGCACTTTTAGACCTCATTTTAATAAATGAACCTGACACACTGTCAAAAGTGGAGGTTGGTGGACATCTGGGTAATAGTAAGCATAACATCATATGTTTTCTTGTACACATTAAGAAGATGTTCATTAGAGGGGGTACAAAAACACTAAACTTCAGGAAGGCCAATTTTAACCAGCTGAGAGAGGAGCTTAGCAGCATACACTGGGACAATGTCCTCAACGTGACGGGAACACAAACAAAATGGGACATCTTCAAAAATATACTAAACTAGCAGGAGGACCCGGCTTCGCACGGGTATATTTCATTTTTTGTTTGTGTAGTGGCCCCATAAGAATTGTCCAGTTTTGCACTGGTGTATTTTGTATATCGTTTGTGTGTGTCCATAAGCGTCATGTGATCATGTGTATCTCATTTCGAATATCAGTGAAAAACCTGTGATCAGTTGTTATGGAGACCTTGAGTTGGGAATGCTGTATCTCAGCAATGGTACTTCCGAGCGAGTTGGAGTCTCGTCTTAAACCTTCCCGGATACCTGAAGTATCTCTGTACCAAATTTGGTGAAGATCGGTCCATTCGTTTGGTCGCGCATAAAGAACAGACAGACAAGAATTCATTTTTATAAGATAGAGAGAAGACATGAGTATAACGCACTATATAAACTGGCCCTATCTGACCCTGAGGTAATTGTACGGTACCGGATTTATACAGTCTCTTAGCTCTCTGTGGTGCTCCCTCGGTGCAGGCCTGGGTCCAGGAACTCAGCAAACTCGGTCTTGGGTGAAGGTCTGAACACGGTGATGGCAGTCTAAGGCACAGTCTGCAACATGCGCAGCAATCCGCTATAATGGTAAGGCACCTCCAGAAAACAGTCTATGAATATTTGGTTGAGCTGCAGCCGTCCATAGCAAGTCTCTCAACCGGCCTTTAGTCTCTAGTAAGACTCTCAACAACACTGCTGCTTTTTCCTGTAAGCCTCTGCAGTGCTTCGGGCCTTGCACTATGCTCTTAGAGGCTATGGCTGACTAACAGGTCCTCACAGCGCAGAATCTGGGCCCAAACTGGCTGCTCTCAGCTTCCTGCTCCACGTCACTTCTTTTGGACTGCACCATTAAGCAGGCAGAACCAGGGAGATTATTGTCTCTTACATTAGTACAGTCCTAGGCAATAAAAGGTAATGTCACAGAAAAGTTTGAAAGGGGCAACTAACTCCTACAATTCTCAGGTGCCTTTGACTATTTTATTCGTGGGCATTCTCCTTTCACCTGTTCTATAAAAAGCAGCAAAATAAACCCGTTACAGTCAGCGTAGTTTTTATTCACACACTTCATTTCTATGGGTCCATAAACAAGGCTGTAGATTTTGTGTCCAAGTCCTATACCAGGAACAGAAATTATGAAGCCTATCCTACTGTAGGAAATCCAACAAGTCTTTATGCAGATCCAGAGCTGCGGATAACACACGAAAATGTGTTTATTTTTTTAAGGATTAGTATTCACGGACAGTAAAAACTACTACACGTGTGCAGTAGGCCTTAGCCAAAGCTTACACTTAGGCTAAGGCCACACGTACCATAATGCAGCGCAGTCGATTCATCTTTTTTCATTATTGTTTTGCAGAATTTACCTCGGTGGCCTTTCTTCGCTTATTATACTTATATTGGAAACATCAGCATTTCCCCAGGTATAATGGACATGTTCAGACTTTCAAAAATTTGTCACACACTCAGTCACTATAAAAGATACTGTAAAACTAAAGCGTTTCTATAACAAGGAGCTTCCGTCCTCTAGAAAAAATAAAAAATTCAGCGTACTGTCTGCTTTCTCGATCTGTGCTGGTCCCGTAGCTCTTTACCGCCAGAAGGCGGAATTCTAGCGGTATACAAAACCGCATGAGCCCCAGGCGGTGAAAGGACCTCTGTAAAGGGAAATGTATCACAAAGCTCTCGAGGGGGGAGTGAAAGCCAAACACCTGCTCCAGACCGCAAATGGTGCCTTTCAGGTCCGCTTCACATCTGTGTCAGACGGAGCCCATTGAAATTGGCAGAGGCAAACAAAAATAAATAAAAATCGCAGCACGGACAATTATATCTACGGAAACGCTGGCAAATTCCCTGTAGATATAATTGTAACAAAGTAGTCAGCAGAGGAAAACTCCATGAACTTTCTGTTCAAAGAGCTGCAGGAAGAACAGCGATGCGTTCTGAAAAAAAAAAAAAAAGCCTCCGAATTGATTTCAATGGGCTCTGCTAGCTTGCTTTTTTTTTTTTTTTTTCACTCACGTAATTTTCCGCTAGCTGAAAATACAGCGCCATTTTCCTCTGTGTGACTGGACCCATACTATGACCTGAACTGACATCTCGGTAATGAAAACCGCCTCACCGGCAGACTGGTGAACTTGCCCATAGCAACCAATCAGAGCTCAGCTTTCACTTTACCTCAGCAGCTCCAGTGATGAAAGCTCCTGCATAGTAAGCAATAATGACACCATGAGGCAGTTTTCGCCTGACCAATATTGCTGCTCAGTAAGGCTGCTTGCACACTACAGGATTTTTCACGGCTCCCTGGGCTGTGGATACTACATCTCCATAAACTTCTATAGAGCTGCAAAAGTCACAGCTTTGTGCACAAAGTCTTCTATGGAACCACCGAATCCACGGCACGGAAGCCCGTAAAAAAAAAAAAAAAACTGTAGTGTGCAAACAGCCACTAAGGATACCAGACATGTTTTGTCAGTGCATTCATGTATGTGTGCACGTGTGTGTGTGATCCACGAGTATGTATCTGTGCGCGCATGCACATATATCATCCATATATGTGTATGTGCGATCCATGAGTTTGTGCGTGTGCAGTAGTTGTGTGTGCGCTCTGTTCGTCCATGTATATAGTGTGCATTTAGCCGAGTGTCTTCCCCCGTGCGTGTGTATGGTGTGCATGTGGTATTTATGGGGGTAGTGTTTGTGTTGTGTCTATCTAGAGTGGTCTGGTTTTTGTGTTGTGCTTGTGGGTTGGTGTATGTGTGATGTTTACATGGTTTTGGTGAAATACGTGTTGTGGCCCCTTTAGTGGTGACTCTTTTGTGCAGGCGCTATAATCCGTCCCTGTCAGTCACAAACGGTTTCCCTTCAGCGCTTTCACATTTCCCAATTCTATGGATAGGGCCTAACTTCAGGGACCCAAATCTCATGACGAGGAGGGGCGCTAGCAAGATGTAACGTGCGCAGTACTCTGCTCCTGTGGGTGGAGAGGGGGGGGGGGGGGGTGCGCGCGCTAAATTTCACTCAAATCAGGCAAGAACTGTGGATTTGTATAGAGCAGACTACTACAGATTTGGAGATCTATAAAATATATATAGATATTTGCTGATAGCCAGCTCTGTTATCTCTATGTAAACACACAGATAATATGCAACTGCTTGTACTGAAGCCACTGAGTATTATCTGATCTGCAGAAGCTGCTGCCACAGATGAGAAACCCCCCCCCCCCCCCCCCTTTAATCCAAATTGGCAGATGTAGAAGAGCTTGGTAGGTGGTGCATTTATGAAAATGTAGCAGAGCATTACTTGCGGTAACAACTGATGGCAGGTTTTTCAATGATATCCAAACTGATACACATGATGCTTGTGGATCAATAGAAACTCACAGCTTCTTCAGTGTTCACATACACACAGCTTTCCATAGCAACTACTCTATTCGTATGGGGCCCAATACACAAACAAAAGATTAAATATACCTGTGCAAAGCCAGGTCTTCCTGCTAGAAAATATATATAATATACACACACACTACATATTGTTACTTTACACAAACCTCTGTTTCCAGTTTATTCTCCCACAGCTCTACTACAGCAGCCTCCCCCTGTCCCCCCTTTAGCTCAGTCCTGTACAGCTTCTACCTTGCATAAGGCTATTGTGACCGGTCACACTTGTGTGGAGCCTTTACATAACTGACAAAGGTTTTTTTGCAGGACCTACAAAAAAAATAAAAAAATTCCTGGCACAGAGGCCAAGTTCGCAGTTTTTTTTGGTCAGGATTTTGAGGCCATAGCCAGATACAGTCTCAAAAACCTGACCAAAAAGATGGCTCTTATTGAAGTCAATGAGATCCACTCCGGTCTTTTTTCCAGGAGCAGTTTCTTCTGGAAAAGAGGAGAGCTGCTCATTCAGGCTGTTTTGCCTCATGATTCGGCCTGAAGACACACCCTCCTCCAGACTCGGCCCCTTCATTGGGCCTGGAGTGGAGTGCGCAGCTGGATGCCGGGGGTAGTGCACCAGCTTTCAGTCGCAGTTACCTGGCTTTAGGTCCCGAACCTGAGGCAGCCTCCTCAGGTTTCGGACCAAAAAAAAAAAAAAAAAAAAAACCTCCGTCTGAACTTACCCTTAGTATTGCTGCCAGTTTGTAGACCTGCAGCAAAGAAGAAATTCCACCTTTGTTTGTAAACCACACAGTAGAATAAAGATATCACGTGAAGACAACCATTGCAATGGGAAATTTCACTTTATTTTTCTGGAGACATTTCAGAAACAAATATACAATACAATAAGAATTGTGACTTTTTGGAGTCTAGACCATAATTGCAAGAACTTTCTAAGATCTGTCAGAGTTGCTAGCTGGTTAAGGAAAACATTTTTTTTTGTACCGTGTTAGCCAGTGGATATGAAATCAATAACAAAACAAAAAAAAAACACAAACAAAACCAAAACGAGTCTTTGGTAGTGGATCCCTTTATTAATGACTAATGACAGATTAAGAGTTTTCGAAATATACCTGAGGAAGAAGCAGAGCATCAAAAGCTTGTAATCTGTCATTAGTAAGGGGGCGTTCACACAATCGTCAGTGTCCGCTGCTAATGTCCGCACAAGATTTTGAATGGACATTAGCAGCGGACACAGATTGTAGTGTGAACGCCCCCCCTTAGACATTAAAAAAAAAATGTATCCACTTCTGAAGATTCAAGTTTTTTTTTAGCTGGTTATGTTCATAGGAAACTTTACAGCAAAAAGACAAATTGAAACATTTCATAGAACTAATAGTTGATACGCGAGATGAAGGTCCAGCCAGGTGTCCATGTCACATGTTCTCCACTCCTGAAGCAAGCACAAGTCTAGAAGAGAAAGTAAGTTCATGTCATTTTACAGAAAAATGGGAAACCGGATACGACAAAATAAATTTGGAATGCTATAAGATACGACAACCGACCGACAAAAACGCTCCACTACATACTTTTGGAATGAACATTTTACCGCCATTGCAAACAAAGAAAAACTCTTAGCACACCGTCATCCGTCCACACAACACCGACAACCTGCTGCAAAACCAAGACCGCAGGATGCAGCAAACAAAGCCTGAGCAGCCACCTTTAGACCAGAGGGTTTTCTGGCGACTGGTGTCAGATGCTGGTCAATGCAGCTACACTCCCGCCACGATGCTGTATGAGCTAAGCAGCGCAGGTACTAAAGTGAAGTCCTCAATTGGAAATCTGATATGGATAAGGCCTAAAATACCAACTCTTGAAGCTCCCTGTAAAAGAAAGCAGGGATTCCTGTAACTTGCAGGCCCAAATAGCACATGATCTCCAGCCCCTGCTAAGCCCCATACCACTCGCGGTGATGTTACCGAAATATAGACAAGCATAGCGATACGCTCCGGCCGAAAGCGTGGCCACCATGCGCTATAGTACAAGCAACACCACCACTTGTAGCACAGTGCCCAACAAGCACCAAAAAACCATGTGCTGCCTGTGCCTACATATCACAGAAGTCACCGCCATCTTCCTCAGGGAGCTCCCAGAGTTGAGACTCCAGGCCTCATCCAGCCAGACGCCCACTTAAGGGCTTCACTGAAGCAGCTACACCACTCAGACCACACAGCACCGCAGAAAGAACACAGCTACACTGGCCAGCGTTTGATACCAGTTGCCAGAAAGCCCATCTGGACTTTAGGCGCCTACCCATGACTCGGTTCACCACAACCCTTAGCGTTAACCCCACAGCAAACTGCCTGTACTGTATGAAAAGAGTTTTGAGTACCAAGAGAGGTTTTGCCTTCATCCCATTAAAAAGACCCCATGCTAAAAGTTGATACTACAAGTAGACGTACTAAATATAGCAGTCTACCCACATCCTCCACCACCCTCTCCATCACCACATGAAGGCTCAGATTCATAAGGAGGGGTTTATGAACCCTTACCTCCGACGCAACAATGGTAAAGGCAGTTTTGGGAACTACAGACTATAAAGGATAATGTGCCACAGCTTTGAAGAGACTCACAAATGCAAACCACATATGGACAACCATCAATAACCCGCCCCATCTTACAAGAACACTGACACACTGCAACATCGCACAACCTAAACATAGCATGCACCGACAGGACCCCTCAGAGATCTGGCACAGAACAGGAATGCCAACTCCTGAGAACGAAAGCAGCCATTTCCGTAATTAACAGGAGCGAACAGCACATGATCTCCGGCACATGTGCTGCCCGTTCCTACAGGTCACAGAAGTCACCACCATCGTCTTCAGGGAGCTCCTGAGTTGGACTCCAACTGTTACCCACAATCTCCACTTGGTGGGGTTTAGTTCAGCACCTACACTGCTCAGATCATACAGCATCACAGTGCGGGAATCACAAATCCCACGCAGCTTGTGACATGTCCCCTCAGTGCTAGCCGGATGCAGGATTTGACAAGTCGTGACAGCCATCCACACCTAGTCTACATCTACTTGCCCCTTCATGACTCTACAACGCATTATCTTTCTAACAACTAACCACACAGTAGGATACAAGCTTTATAAACCTAGATTAGAGGTCAGTTCTCAAGGACACAGGCAAAACCTAAAGAGCACATAGTAATCTACCGCTAGTGCCCTCCACCACCCCTGCCATCACCACACGAAGGCTTGAATTCATAATGAGGGACTTATGATCCATAGACCTCCGACATAACAATGAAGAGGATAGCTTTAGGCACCAGTTTTATATTGATCCTTGCTCACAGCAGCTGCAAAATACCCAAAAAAAAGGCCAAATGGAACTTACCTACAATCTTGTAGAGGGCAAGGTGATGTTCTTCTAGTAGTAGATCCAGCTTTCACAGCTACAAAAGAGGAAAACACGACACTTAAAAAACCGTTTTAGTGTCGATTCAGAAACTGCAGGAGATTGAATATTGTTGGATTTCTTAAATTCGACATCAGACAAAGGGTAGAACTTATGCATCAGAGTTATATAGTGAGCAGAACATTCAATACAGTAACACTTACCGTACTTACCCTGATCTTCTCAGCAGAACAAACATAAATCAACATTATCACAATAGCATTATATGGTGAACAGACATACTAAACTATGTTGTTAAAGTAAGAAAGGGGATGGAGGGGTGGGAAGTGTGTGTGTGTGGGGGGGGGGCAGAGTCATTCTGATCAAAGTATTAAAGTGATAACCCCTCCATTATCACAATGATACAGTGACAATAATGACCAAGATTTTTTAGTGAACAGTTACCCAAGAGTTGCCCGAGACAGTAATAAGGGTAGTGTGTCTAATATTATATACACAGAGGAAGGTGGAGGAAGACAAGGCCAGCAAATACAACCTATAACCCCGACAGAGTTGATCCAGAGGAAGGCGAAAACTGGCAGTCAGTACAAGACCCAGGATCAACTATTCTAACAAGTGTAAAACCCTCATACAGTAGGGAATATTGAAATATAATATCCACAGTGTGTCGTTTTATAACATTCATATACACATTAGATAAGGTTGCATAAAGAGAAACATACATAAAGTACAGCCCTACAGAGTTGATCCAGAGGAAGGCAAAAAACCCCATGAGGCCAATGCCAATAACCCCATGTTATGGGAAAAAAATTCCTTCCCGACTCCAGTACGGCAGTCAGTATAAGACCCTGGAAAAACTCGTCTAGATTTACCATTAGGACTGGGGACAGCCAAAAAAAAAGTAGCAATACATGCATTCTCTATAGTAGGTTGAGCTAGGGCTGGGCCGACAGTCTCACCATACAGTTGTATGGTGAGCTGCCATTTCCCTACAGCTTATATTAGTCTAGGCATACTAATGCCATTAGGATTAGACTCATTTCTATCATGGTATTAGAGGGAAAAACCTACTACAACTCAGGGGGCCTAGGGCAGAGACTAGCCAAAGCAGAAAGTTACTCTGATGGCATGGTGAAGCAAGAAATGCAGAGCATCAATTGCAAAGTTGGTTTGTTTTTTAATTTAATTACTAGCCTTCACACGGTGTTACATCAATATCCCCTCCAATATCAATGCAACGGGTCATGCTCCGGCACCCTATCTAGCTAGGACTAGGGATGGGCTATGGCCTCACCATGCAGTTGTATGGTGAGCTGCCAGGTTGTTTTATTAGTCTAGGCATACTAATGCCACTAGGCGGCGGCGTTCTCATCAGAGCATTAAAGCAATAACCCGCCCAACTATCACAGTAACACAATGACAAAAGCAGCCAAAACCGCCGGACTAGGGCTAGACCTATTAATGCCATTAGGAATAAGGGAGGCCAGTTCCATCAAATGCATTAATGTAATAACCGGCCGAAATATCACAGAAATACAATGACAGACGGCTAAACCCGTCAGGATCTGCTCTCAAGTAAGAACTGGCAGGCATAGCTCTCTATAAGACCCGCCAAGGCATAGATCTGTTAAGAACCACCGGGCGCTGTCTCTATAAGAACTAGCAAGCACAGGTCTCCCTATAAGAACGGTCACCTTCAGAGCTCCCACAGAGTTCCACAGGCAAAGCTAAGAGCAAATAAAAGGGGGAAAACCTACCGTGTCAACTCAGCCGGTTCCACGTCTCTGCAGCACACCAGTCCACGCGCCGTCCTCCTTCTGCACAACTAGCTTCCGTATACTACAACAGCTGTATTTAAGGCATCACATGCTTGCCACACCCCCTCACGTGTTTCTGAGGGGGCGTGGCCAACTAATTGGGAAGGTTTCTACACAGCTGTTGTAGCACGTGCCAAACAAGTGAAAGTGGGTGTGGCTGGAATAAATTCACATAGCAGGGAAACAGCAGAATGTCGAAAGCAATATGTTTCTAAAGCACGTTTTCGCCCTCTTTCTGTTCTTCAATAGTTTGGAGATGTGCACTTGGAGTAGTGCTGAGTGGAATGTTAGCAGTGTATAGGACACAAGTACCTTGTTTTTATTTTTGTGAGTAATGAAAACGTGTCTTCCTAAAGATACTTCTGTATCTCTTCACAGGACCCAAGCATCCATCTATTGCTGTTACTGTAGAATGACTAAATATACCTGTATTTCTTCCCCAGCTCCTTTACCACAAGTAGAACTTTCAATCCGTCAACCAATCTTAATACGACCAGTCAACGGTATTACACTAAGACTACACTTTATATGACTGTGCTGACAGTACCAGTATTAAAGATGGTAGACGCGAAATCCTAGTGGGCTAAAGGACTTCCGGTGACGACGTGATCATGTGATCAGACTGGCGTGGGCGGAGCTATTCAGGACAGTGCCGAGTTACACAGGAAAAAGAAGTTGCAGTGAATGGAGACTGGAAGGAGGAAAGAGACGGCATGTGTAAGCAAGAGGGGTGGAAAGGGCTGGGGGAGAGGGTCAGGCTGTGTGTGAGCATGATATAGGAGTTTGGATGGGTAAAGGCTAAATACTAGACTCCGTAAGGACCGTCTGCCGATACAAGGTCACATGACCGGATAGGCGTGTCTTTACTTGTAAGCAAGACCTTCCACAGTATCCTGTGTAGTGGAGCAACATGGAGAGCTGCGAGGTGCACGATTTAGTGAAGGGGGGGAGATACAGTAGGTGGACTGCAGGGAGTAGTGTAGAGGGGGAGAGATGTGCAGGGTCGGACAGGCCCGCCGGGAGACCGGGGAATCCCCCCGTAGGCCCCAGCCTGGACTATTAAGACCCTCATTATGGGGCCCTACCGGACCTCCACTGCCTTTTTTTTTTTTTAGTAGACAGTGGAGGTTCGGTAAGGCGTCTGCTCAGGGCTGGTGTCAGCACCCGGGCAAGTCACTGTGAAGTATGAAGGGAGAGAGACTCCGTGCTGAAGAGACAGCATGTGTGAGTAATAGGGGAGACATGGGGGGGGCAGGCTGTGTGAGCGAGAGGGGACACATGGAGGTGCAGGCTGTGTGAGCGAGAGGGGAGACATGGAGGTGCAGGCTGTGTGAGCGAGAGGGGAGACATGGGGGGGGCAGGCTGTGTGAGCGAGAGGGGAGACATGGAGGTGCAGGCTGTGTGAGCGAGAGGGGAGACATGGAGGGGCAGGCTGTGTGAGCGAGAGGGGAGACATGGGGGGGGCAGGCTGTGTGAGCGAGAGGGGAGACATGGAGGTGCAGGCTGTGTGAGCGAGAGGGGAGACATGGAGGGGCAGGCTGTGTGAGCGAGAGGGGAGACATGGAGGTGCAGGCTGTGTGAGCGAGAGGGGAGACATGGAGGTGCAGGCTGTGTGAGCGAGAGGGGAGACATGGAGGTGCAGGCTGTGTGAGCGAGAGGGGACACATGGAGGTGCAGGCTGTGTGAGCGAGAGGGGAGACATGGAGGTGCAGGCTGTGTGAGCGAGAGGGGAGACATGGAGGTGCAGGCTGTGTGAGCGAGAGGGGACACATGGAGGTGCAGGCTGTGTGAGCGAGAGGGGAGACATGGAGGTGCAGGCTGTGTGAGCGAGAGGGGAGACATGGAGGTGCAGGCTGTGTGAGCGAGAGGGGAGACATGGGGGGGCAGGCTGTGTGAGCGAGAGGGGAGACATGGGGGGGCAGGCTGTGTGAGCGAGAGGGGAGACATGGGGGGGCAGGCTGTGTGAGCGAGAGGGGAGACATGGGGGGGCAGGCTGTGTGAGCGAGAGGGGACACATGGAGGTGCAGGCTGTGTGAGCGAGAGGGGAGACATGGGGGGGCAGGCTGTGTGAGCGAGAGGGGAGACATGGAGGGGCAGGCTGTGTGAGCGAGAGGGGAGACATGGAGGGGCAGGCTGTGTGAGCGAGAGGGGAGACATGGAGGGGCAGGCTGTGTGAGCGAGAGGGGAGACATGGAGGTGCAGGCTGTGTGAGCGAGAGGGGAGACATGGAGGTGCAGGCTGTGTGAGCGAGAGGGGAGACATGGAGGTGCAGGCTGTGTGAGCGAGAGGGGAGACATGGAGGTGCAGGCTGTGTGAGCGAGAGGGGAGACATGGGGGGGGCAGGCTGTGTGAGCGAGAGGGGAGACATGGGGGGGGCAGGCTGTGTGAGCGAGAGGGGAGACATGGGGGGGGCAGGCTGTGTGAGCGAGAGGGGAGACATGGGGGGGCAGGCTGTGTGAGCGAGAGGGGAGACATGGGGGGGCAGGCTGTGTGAGCGAGAGGGGAGACATGGAGGGGCAGGCTGTGTGAGCGAGAGGGGAGACATGGGGGGGCAGGCTGTGTGAGCGAGAGGGGAGACATGGGGGGGCAGGCTGTGTGAGCGAGAGGGGAGACATGGGGGGGCAGGCTGTGTGAGCGAGAGGGGAGACATGGGGGGGCAGGCTGTGTGAGCGAGAGGGGAGACATGGGGGGGCAGGCTGTGTGAGCGAGAGGGGAGACATGGAGGGGCAGGCTGTGTGAGCGAGAGGGGAGACATGGGGGGGGCAGGCTGTGTGAGCGAGAGGGGAGACATGGGGGGGCAGGCTGTGTGAGCATGGTTGCGTCTAAATTGGTGTTGCTCCTGGTAGGTCCTCCCTCCAGCAACTCCAATCTAGTCACCTCACTAGTGAACGGTCTAGATTGGAGTTGCTGGAGGCAGGGACCTGCTAGAATCATCTCCAATGTAGACTGTTCAGTACTGAGGTGACTAGAATGGAGTTGCTTCGAGGAGCTGCTGCCAGAAACTCCAATCTAGTCACTTCACTACAGGAGCAGCTAGAGTGGAGTGTCTATAGGGAGGATCCGTAACTGGCCAAGAGAGACATTGTATATGTATATAATATCAATAAAAATATAGGAAAAACACATTCCTGGACATGTTTACATATGGCATTGATATATATATATATTACATAAAATATACCTATATAAATATATATTTGCCATATGCTCTGTACAGGGAGGTGACGCCGCAGCCTTACGTGTTTATTATAACTTGCGCCACTTATTGTAAGTGATAATGGAAATATATGGCAATTTAATAACTGATATAGAGCTAAATTCTGACGTATCGCTGTGCGCCTGATTTATCAGTATATAGTTAATGCAGGTAGGCTCATGATGGTCTCGGCATATTCTGTAGTTACAATAGGTGGGTCCTCCTTGCAGCAACTCCATTCTAGCTGTCTCAATACAGAACTGACTAGAATGGAGTTGCTGCAGGTAGGTTCATGGTATCGGTATATTCTGTAGTTGCTGTAGGTGGGTCCTCCTTGCAGCAACTCCATTCTAGCTGTCTCAATACAGAACTGACTAGAATGGAGTTGCTGCAGGTAGGTTGATGGTCTGGGTATACTCTGTAGTTGCTATCGGTAGGTCCTCCTTGCAGCAACTCCATTCTAGCTGTCTCAATACAGAACTGACTAGAATGGAGTTGCTGCAGGTAGGTTGATGGTCTGAGTATACTCTGTAGTTGCTATAGGTAGGTCCTCCTTGCAGCAACTCCATTCTAGCTGTCTCAATACAGAACTGACTAGAATGGAGTTGCTGCAGGTAGGTTCATGGTATCGGTATATTCTGTAGTTATAATAGGTGGGTCCTCCTTGCAGCAACTCCATTCTAGCTGTCTCAATACAGAACTGACTAGAATGGAGTTGCTGCAGGTAGGTTCATGGTATCGGTATATTCTGTAGTTGCTGTAGGTGGGTCCTCCTTGCAGCAACTCCATTCTAGCTGTCTCAATACACAACTGACTAGAATGGAGTTGCTGCAGGTAGGTTGATGGTCTGGGTATACTCTGTAGTTGCTATAGGTAGGTCCTCCTTGCAGCAACTCCATTCTAGCTGTCTCAATACAGAACTAACTAGAATGGAGTTGCTGCAGGTAGGTTGATGGTCTGGGTATATTCTGTAGTTACAATAGGTGGGTCCTCCTTGCAGCAACTCCATTCTAGCTGTCTCAATACAGAACTGACTAGAATGGAGTTGCTGCAGGTAGGTTCATGGTATCGGTATATTCTGTAGTTACAATAGGTGGGTCCTCCTTGCAGCAACTCCATTCTAGCTGTCTCAATACAGAACTGACTAGAATGGAGTTGCTGCAGGTAGGTTCATGGTATCGGTATATTCTGTAGTTACAATAGGTGGGTCCTCCTTGCAGCAACTCCATTCTAGCTGTCTCAATACAGAACTGACTAGAATGGAGTTGCTGCAGGTAGGTTGATGGTCTGGGTATATTCTGTAGTTACAATAGGTGGTCCTCCTTGCAGCAACTCCATTCTAGCTGTCTCAATACAGAACTGACTAGAATGGAGTTGCTGCAGGTAGGTTCATGACATCGGTATATTCTGTAGTTACAATAGGTGGGTCCTCCTTGCAGCAACTCCATTCTAGCTGTCTCAATACAGAACTGACTAGAATGGAGTTGCTGCAGGTAGGTTCATGGTATCGGTATATTCTGTAGTTGCTGTAGGTGGGTCCTCCTTGCAGCAACTCCATTCTAGCTGTCTCAATACAGAACTGACTAGAATGGAGTTGCTGCAGGTAGGTTGATGGTCTGGGTATACTCTGTAGTTGCTATAGGTAGGTCCTCCTTGCAGCAACTCCATTCTAGCTGTCTCAATACAGAACTGACTAGAATGGAGTTGCTGCAGGTAGGTTGATGGTCTGAGTTTACTCTGTAGTTGCTATAGGTAGGTCCTCCTTGCAGCAACTCCATTCTAGCTGTCTCAATACAGAACTGACTAGAATGGAGTTGCTGCAGGTAGGTTCATGGTATCGGTATATTCTGTAGTTACAATAGGTGGGTCCTCCTTGCAGCAACTCCATTCTAGCTGTCTCAATACAGAACTGACTAGAATGGAGTTGCTGCAGGTAGGTTCATGGTATCGGTATATTCTGTAGTTGCTGTAGGTGGGTCCTCCTTGCAGCAACTCCATTCTAGCTGTCTCAATACACAACTGACTAGAATGGAGTTGCTGCAGGTAGGTTGATGGTCTGGGTATACTCTGTAGTTGCTATAGGTAGGTCCTCCTTGCAGCAACTCCATTCTAGCTGTCTCAATACACAACTGACTAGAATGGAGTTGCTGCAGGTAGGTTGATGGTCTGGGTATACTCTGTAGTTGCTATAGGTAGGTCCTCCTTGCAGCAACTCCATTCTAGCTGTCTCAATACAGAACTAACTAGAATGGAGTTGCTGCAGGTAGGTTGATGGTCTGGGTATATTCTGTAGTTACAATAGGTGGGTCCTCCTTGCAGCAACTCCATTCTAGCTGTCTCAATACAGAACTGACTAGAATGGAGTTGCTGCAGGTAGGTTCATGGTATCGGTATATTCTGTAGTTACAATAGGTGGGTCCTCCTTGCAGCAACTCCATTCTAGCTGTCTCAATACAGAACTGACTAGAATGGAGTTGCTGCAGGTAGGTTGATGGTCTGGGTATATTCTGTAGTTGCTATAGGTGGGTCCTCCTTGCAGCAACTCCATTCTAGCTGTCTCAATACAGAACTGACTAGAATGGAGTTGCTGCAGGTAGGTTCATGGTATCGGTATATTCTCCATAGGTTATTCAGTATAGGACCTATATCTTATAAGCTCCGCCTACAGTAATAATAATAATAAAACACACATTTTAAAAATTTATATTTTATTGAACTAAAACCATCCGCACAATCCTCATTATCCATATTTAAAAAAAAAAAAAAACCTAAACAAAAAACCACCTCCACTAGTTACCAACGTAGTCCATCAACCCCCTCCCTTCTACCAACTTACCTGTCCTGGTCTAGTATTACCTGCTTTCATGGAATAAACCAGCCACTGTCGTCTCATGCGGTGGAGTTACTAGAGTAAAGACAGGATCACATGTGCGCCAGGTTCTACGTTGTTTAAAGAGGACCTTTCACTTCCTGGGGCACATGCGGTGTAATACACCACTAGAAAACCAACAGTGTGCTGAATTCAGCGCACTATCGGCTTTCCCTTTCTGTTCCGGTACCGTAGTTCTTCACTGTCAGAAGGGCGTTTCTAACAGACAGTCAGGAACGCCTTTATTCACAGTAGCATCTATTGCGCTGTATTGTGAGACTGGGGGGCATTGCTTATTTCCAACAATGACGTCTATGGACGAGTACTATCAGGAGGGGAGGAAACGTTCCTCACCACTCTCACAGTACGACTTTGGGCTTTCTAGCGGTGTATTACACTGCATGTGCCCCAGGAGGTGAAAGGTCCTCTTTAAATCTGTCATGTGACCTGAATGATGAAAAGCCAGATCGTTAAAACATCGGTTACTCATGGACACCAGTGGACTCCATTGACTTAATGGGGTCAGCCGTTTCCATACTGAAACGGGCAGAGAGAACAATCCTCCGTGCAGGACTTTTCTCTCTGTCGATTTCTGCGGCCGATGTGAATCTAACCACAAATTTAGTCCAGTGACCTTCTTTTTTAATTAATGGAGAACCAGAATGTGAGGCCTCCTCCTACTGAAAGGATAGTACCTCAGGATAGGCCATCAGTATTAGATGTGTGGGGGCCCCTGCAGATCTCTGGTGTTGTACAAACTGTAGTGGCGAGTGTAGGTACCGCAGCGATGCGCCATTACAATCTCTGTACCGGAGATATGCAGGGGTTTTACGTGTTGGGGTTCCCCTGCAGGTCTAATATTGATGGCCTACCCTGAGAAAGTGGATAACTCCATGAGGCTTGCTCCCCACACCACTTAAACACAGTGGAAGAAACGTGGCAGAAGAAAAAACAAAAAATCCCATCCCCATTTTACGGTAAAATAGATGCAGCGGATACGCTGCACTGTCATGGTTTTGGAAATTGGAGCATGCCAGTTATACCCCAGGACGTGGCGGCGGCGGCGGCTTCCCTATTGGTATAGTTAAAGCAGAAAGTCCACAGAGGAAACCTGTACAAAGCGCTACAGGAAGAACCCCGATGTGTTGCTGTTTTTCCAACAGTGTTTTTTTGCTACAGGTGCTACGTGGGGCCTTAACCACAAGTCATGTCAAGCTTGTGATTAACCCCTTCTTGGGTAATCAGCAATTCAATCACTTAGATGGAATCACTGACTGCAGGAGGTTGGGGGAGTCAGTGGTGAATACAGCTCACCAGGCACACTTGGTGGTCTTCGGGGGGCACGTTGTATTAATGAATATATGGGGGGGAGAACACAGGCAGCCTGCTATACAAATAAAGCAGGGGTCGGCAACCTTCAGCACACCAGCTGTTGTAAAACTACAACTCCCAGCATGTATACTTGCTCTGCTGTTCTTGGAACTCCCATGGAAGTGAATGGAGCATGTTGGGAGTTGTAGTTTCACAGCAGCTGGAGAGCCGAAGGTTGCTGACCACTGAAATAAAGTATAGCTGCCCTAATCTTCCTTAGGGTTGCACCTGCTGTACAGGGAGAGTAAAGTGACCATGACATTTGTTAGAATTGCTAACTCATGCACTAGAAAGAGTTAATTGCAGTCATAACCTGACCACGACTAACCCCAAGTGCAAGAGTCACAGTCAAGGGTTTACACTCAGTTATGACACACAGAAAAGTAATGTCTTAAGATTCGCCCCCATCAGTTTGGTGCTAGTGATCACTGCAGGGTTGGAGAGTGAGCAGTGCAGAATATTTATACCTACAGCTCACACAGGAGGCAGCCCCCAGGTCCTGGATCTCCCCTATCATACAGATGGCAGCCCCCATGCCCCTCTCAGGCTACAGATGGCAGTCCCCCATGGACTGAAGCCCCCCTCAGTATACAGCAGGAGCACCCTAACACATAGGTGGCAACATCCAAGGTGCTGGACCCCTCCAACACACAGGCAGCATCCCCAAACACACACAGGTGGTAACATCTCAGGGCCCAAGAACAACCCCCACCCACATACAAACAGCACTGCAGGAATCCCCCATTTACATGAAGGCAGCACCCAAATGACCTAAACACAACAAAGCAGTACCCTGGAACCTCCGCCACATGCCCACAGGTGGAAGTACCCAAGGGGCCACCACCAAAACCACCTCACACACACAGGTAGCATCCCAGGGGCCTCCAAACAAGGACACAGGTCGCAGCACCCTGGGACCACCTCCAGAACTCCCTCTCACATACAAGCAGTACCCCAGGACCCCAACACACAAATTCAATACCCCTGGGAACCCACACAAACGCATGCAGCAGGCCCCCCCAGGGACCCTCCCCACCATTACATGCAAGCAGCACCCCAGGGATGTTTGCTCATCCATTAGATGTCAGCAGCACCCCAAGGACACCGCCCCCCCTGTAGATGCCCAAGCACACCAAGGATGCATGCCAACATAATTAGATGTCGATGGCACCCCAGGGTCTCTGCCCCTTTTAGTTGCCAGAAGCACGCCAGGGACACCTTGCCCCTATCCATGCCAACAGCATACACCATAGATGCTAATAGCACTCCAAGGACCTCCCCCTTTATGCCAGAAGCACCTCGAGGACCTCTACCTTTCTTCAGATGCCAGCATCCCAAAGATCCCTGCCCACTTAGATGCTAGCAGCATCCAAGGGACTCATGCACTCCTACAGATGCCAACTGCACCCCTGCCCCCCCCCCCCCCCCCCCCCGTTTAGAAGCACACCAAAGATCCCTGTCCTTCTCTTTTAGTTGCCAGCAGCACCCCAAAGGCCCCTGCCCCTTCTTAGATGCCAGTAGTACCCCAAACACCCCCCCCCCCCCAGATGCCACCAGTATCCCAAAGACCCAGTGCCCCCCATTAGATACCAGCAGTTCTTCAAAGACCCACTGCCAGGGGTGTAACGATCGTGACCTGGCCCGGTGAGACACGGGGCCAGTAGCCAGCTAGAGATAGTCGGGGTCCAGTACCACTATGTGACAGCAGCAGGGGAAAGCCTGGTTCCCCGACCACTATATATATTGTAAATGAAAAAGGGCACCGGCATATTGCCAGGCCCTTTTTCAATAGACACTGGCCCAGGAGAGGTGACTTAAAGTAAACAGATATACTCACCTCTCTGCGTCCTCTCCGGCGTCTTCCATCATGTGATTGAAGCCTGAGATTAGGCCCCAGCAGTCAGATGGAGCGCAGCGGCGTAATGATGTCAGTGACCCCTCATGTGACTGCTGAGGACCAATCACAGGACTCAACAGAGACGTCAGGAAGATGCTGAAGACAGCCGGAGCCAGGATGCCCAGGAAAGGCGAGTATTAGGGTTTGTTAATTTTATTCACCTACCCTGGGCCTCCTATTATTATACTCTGGGGTCTGAGGTGACCACAGTGTAGAATAATATCACTGGAGGGGGCTGTTGGGAGCATATAATACTGGGGGGGGGGGGGGGGGAGGCACTGCTGGAGATATAATGTGTGTGTTGGGGGGGGGCACTGCTCGACATGTAATATTGTATATGGGGGGGGGGGGCTGCTGGGTATGTAATACTGTGCACGCCACTGCCTCCCCTCTTAGATGCAGCAGTACCCCCAAAGATCTCCTGCGCCCCCTTAAATGCCAGAAACACCTAAAGGACCCCGTCTCCCTCTATGCCAACGACTCCTATACCACCCTAAAGATCAATCCAATCCACCAGACCCTTCGGGATACAGTCCCATAAAAATGCGCTCCCCTCAGCCTCATCGAACATGCAGTCCAATGTAACTACATCACTCTCTTCCCTCAGCCTCATGCAGTCCCATGTAACTACATCACTCTCTCTCCTCAGCCTCATCCAACATGCAGTCCCATGAAACTACATCACTCTCTCTCCTCAGCCTCATCTAATGTGCAGTCCCATGTAACTACATAACTCTTTCTCCTGAGCCTCATCTAATGTGCAGTCCCATGTAACTACATCACTCTCTCCCCTCAGCCTCATCCAACATGCAGTCCCATGTAATTACATCACTCTCTCCCCTCAGCCTCATCCAACATGCAGTCCCATGTAATTACATTACTCTCTCCTCAGCCTCATCCAACATGCAGTCCCATGTAATTACATCACTCTCTCCTCAGCCTCATCCAACATGCAGTCCCATGTAACTACATCACTCTCTCTCCTCAGCCTCATCTAATGTGCAGTCCCATGTAACTACATCACTCTCTCCCCTCAGCCTCATGCAGTCCCATGAAACTACATCACTCTCTCTCCTCAGCCTCATCTAATGTGCAGTCCCATGTAACTACATAACTCTTTCTCCTGAGCCTCATCTAATGTGCAGTCCCATGTAACTACATCACTCTCTCCCCTCAGCCTCATCCAACATGCAGTCCCATGTAATTACATCACTCTCTCCCCTCAGCCTCATCCAACATGCAGTCCCATGTAATTACATCACTCTCTCCCCTCAGCCTCATCCAACATGCAGTCCCATGTAATTACATTACTCTCTCCTCAGCCTCATCCAACATGCAGTCCCATGTAATTACATCACTCTCTCCTCAGCCTCATCCAACATGCAGTCCCATGTAACTACATCACTCTCTCTCCTCAGCCTCATCTAATGTGCAGTCCCATGTAACTACATCACTCTCTCCCCTCAGCCTCATCCAACATGCAGTCCCATGTAATTACATCACTCTCTCCCCTCAGCCTCATCCAACATGCAGTCCCATGTAATTACATCACTCTCTCCTCAGCCTCATCTAATGTGCAGTCCCATGTAACTACATCACTCTCTCCCCTCAGCCTCATCCAACATGTCGTCTCATGTAAAACAAACCTGTCTCTTCCCTTCCATCCTCCATTACCACAAGACAATCCTCTCTGCTTTCTGTTCTCCAGCTTCATGAGCTCGGCTCCGGCTTCCTCTATACAGCACAGAGCAGTGATGGCCGAAACTCTGCCCTCCTCTGAGAGGCCACGCCCCTTCCTGTGACATCATACCTACCAGGAGCAACTCCACTCTAGTCACGACCCTGTGAGCATATAATACCGTGGGGGGGTGTCACTGGTGAGCACATAATTCTGTTTGGGGGCCACTGTGGTGCACATAATAATGTTTGGGGGTCACTATGGAGTACCTAATTCTGTTTGGGGGCCTCTGTGGTGCACATAATACTGTTTGGGGGTCACTATGGAGTACCTAATTCTGTTTGGGGGCCCCTGTGGTGCACATCATACTGTATGGGGGTCACTATGGAGTACCTAATTCTGTTTGGGGGGCCTCTGTGGTGCACATCATACTGTATGGGGGTCACTATGGAGCACGTAATACTGTTTGGGGGCCCCTGTGGAGCACGTTATGCTGTCCCAGTATTGCTTACATGTGGGGCGTTGCGCTGCTTTCTCACCGTATTCTTGATAGCTGCAGTTGTGGGTACTAAAGCTGTATCTCTTTCAGGTATCTGAGATATTGCTTTAGCGCCCATAACCGCCACTATCAAGAATTCACTCTAGTAAGGGGATAGGGGACCACGGACAAAAGTTTGTACCCAGGCCCACAAAACATTAGTTACACCAATGGCGCTGCTCTGGGTCCAGGCACCGCCAGTAATATAGCTTATTTTTAACTAGATCGACTGTGCTGATACACAGACGTCCTGCACTTGGATGTAAAGTGGGCACCTCCGTTCATCAGGATCGCAGGTAGGTGAGTATAACACTTTTTTTTTTTTTTTTTTTTTTTTAGCTTAGTTTTGGGTATTTTAATAGTACAAGGGGTTGTTTGGAGGGGGAAATTATAATTATAAGGAGGGGGCATTATGAACATAAGAGGGGTCATTTTTATAGGGGTTATTAGGGGACATTACGAATACAAGGGGAGGCTATATTAGGAGGCATTATGAACATAAGTCATTGATATTAGGGGTGCAGTATTTATGTCAGGGGGAATTAGGGGCATACTATGAGGGGGCAATTAATTTAATGAAAGTGGCACTTGGGCTTTATTAAGACTAAGGCCTCACGTTGCAAACTGCAACAAAATAGCGCTGCAGGAAAAACCGCAGCAGCAACGCATTGTGTTTTTTTTTTTCCCCGCAGCGCTTTTCATTTTCTGCTTCCATTACACCTATAGGGAAACCATCAGTGTTTTCGTAGGTATAAGTGATATTCCAGCGATTTCCAAAACCCCAACGGTTTTGGAAATCGCAGCATGTTCACTGCACATAATTTTCCACAACGTGTGGATGGGATTTGCTAGAATCCCATTCACATTGCAGGAACTGTTGGCTTTTTCCGTGGTGTTTTCGCCATATGAAGCCCCATCCACACTTTGCGTTAAAATAAGATACATGCTGTAATTTCCAAAGCAGTCTTGGGTTTTAGCGTTAGACATTGCAGCATGCCTACGGAAATTCTGGCGGTTTCAATATAATTGAAGCAGAAAATAGAGAGGAAAGCTCTGCAAACTTTTCTGTGCAAAGGCCTGCAGGAAGAAACGTGATGCGTCATGGACGCGGTTTTTCCCGCAGCGCTTTTTTGCTGCAGGACACCACGTGGGGCCTTGAACTGGAAAACTCCTTAAGCCTATTTATATTGATGATCTATCCTCAGAATAAATCATCAATAAGAGATAAGTGACCCCCTGATCAGTTGTATGAAGGGGCCATGGTGCCTGTTTATATCACACGCTGTCTGTTTATAGTGACCGTGTGGTGTAATTACAGCCTTGTCACATAGACGCTTATAGGACGAGGCTGTAGTTACATGACATGGCCACTGTGAGATGTACGATACTGCGTAAACAGAGAAGGGGTCACGGCGCTTGCACAGATGCCACGATTCACTCAAACAGCTGATTCATCCCTCATTATTACACCTCAGCCACGGAGGTGTAAAAAAAAAAAAAAAAACACACACTCGCCTGTCCCCAGCACCCTGTTGTCCTCCGCCTCTGTTTGTTCCGTCTCATGGCAACACCTAATTTCTGGAAATTCTGTACCCAATTCCTCTTAGCGGTCACATGATGTGCAGGACTCCCAGCAAGAAGGTGCCAGCACGAGACTGAATGGACACTGGCCGAGGACAACGGGTTGCTGAGGACAGGTGAGTATGCTTTTTTTTTATTTTAAACCTCCAGCCCGGCACATGAGTTGCTCCAATTCCTGGACAATATCTTTAAAGGATTTATCCATGTTTCTAATATTTATGGCCTGTCCTCAGGATAAGCCATCAATATTACATCTGTGGGAATCTGACAGCCAGGACCTCTGCAGATGAGCTTTTTCATTACAGTGCGGCTACAGGTAATGGTGACAATTCTAGGAGCCACGCTGCTCTCTTGCCATACAGGATGTAGCAGTGGGTTTAGGTAGTGCAGTGGTACACATCGTATGGCAGGCGAGCAGCCGGCTCCTGATATTACCTTTAGCCATCCTGTCTCTGTACAACTCATCTACAGGGGTCCTGGCGGTGGGCCCCTAAAAACAATTCCACTGGTGGGCCCTAAACACCCCAGTCCGACCCTGTGCAGGGTGGATGTGGGGTACACAATTCACTGTGGGGGAGAGATGGGTGCATGGCAAACTGTGGGGTGGGGAAGTGTGGGGTGCCTGGTGAATTGGGGGGGGGGGGGGGGATTTAGAGCTGTGTTACTTTAATGGATGGCAAGCTATGGTTGATGCTTGGTGGATTTAGGGTAAGTTCACACAGGTTTTTTTTTTTTGCTCAGTTCTTTTTTTTCTGGGAGCCGTTTGTTCCAGAACGGACATGCTCATTCTTCAGACACCTCGCGACATCCGCCTGAAGGCACTCCCTCCTCCCAACTAGGCCCATTCATTTGGACCTAATCCGGAGCGGAGTGCGCAACTGGATGCTGGTGCAGTGCACTGGTATCCAGTCACAGCCACCTGTATTTTGGGACCGGAACCTGAGGCAGCCTCAGGTTCCGGTCCAAAATACCCCGTGTGAACCCGGCCTAAGGATTGCATAAGAGGCACAAAGAAACTCCTCCATTGGCGGTGCAGAGGTGATTGACAATGTGCTTTAGGTTAAAGCCCCACATAGGGGGCCACAGCCAAAAAGCTCTGCAGGAAAAACCTCTGTGGAAACACATTGCGATCTTCCTACAAGGCCTTTCACGTAAAATGTGCAGTTTTCCTCTGCGGACTTTCTACTTTAGATATACATATAGTTTCCATGTGCTGCAATGTACAAAAAGTAATGTGGGGATAGTGCAGTGCTTGTTGCGGTGCGTGTCAGGGTCGAATTCGACAGCACGGGTCAATCGGTCAGATCCAAATTAGTATTAGCATGTGTGCACCGCGCGAAGAATGACACAGACACTCAGTTCCGTTTTCAATCCCAGCCCAGCACTGAACTGCGTTTATTTCACGTCACACATAGTTATACAGGAAAGGAAAAGAAAGGGTTAATGCATAATATAACATGAAATTCTTCACATGATTGGCTCTTGATCGTGACGTATAACCTGTTGTAGTCTTGGTTACAATCTAAGGAATTCAGCAAAACATGAGAGTCAGCGCCATCTTAGAATACATTCTTTATTCCAAAGCTGATAGTCTTTAGTTTTAAAGGAAAATTAGTATTTCAACAAAACGTAAAATATAACATGCTATAATCGTGACCTGAGCTCTGACAGGGGTACACCGGAGGGACATGGGGGATAGTGGGATATACCTGGATGTAGTTATAGCTGCACTCGTTAGTATCGGGTCTCCAATACTGTGAAGACCCAGTGGCTATGATGGCCGCCATCTTTAAAGGTCCGGCATGTACTATTACAGATGTCGGGAAGGGATACAATTATTTAAAGGGATCCTATCATTTAAACACTTTTTTTTTTTTTTTTTTTTTCCTAGCTGACACGTCGGAATAGCTGACACGTGCAGGCTATTCGTCTTTATCCGTCGTCTCTGGTCCGCCGTTCGGTAGAAAGACCGGTTTTTACTGGTATGCAAATGAGTTCTTCTGCAGCACTGGTGGGGTGGGGGGCAGCGCTCAGACAGCACTTGCGGCATCCCCAATGCTGCCAGAGAACTTTCTCCAGCGACGCCTCCATCTTCAACAGCAACCGCCTCTTCTGCGTCTTCTCTGGGGTCACACCCCGGCGCTTGCGCAGTCGGTTCTGCCATCGGGATGCAGGCAAGAGCCGAGTGCACAGGCCGGCGGCCATTTTTTTTGGAGGCCGCTACGCGTGCATGTGCAGTACGCTCCTGTTCTCCATACAACTATAGGAGCTTACTGTGCATGCGAGCGTAGCGGCCTCCAAAAAAATGGCCGCCTGCCTGTTCACTTGGCTTTTGCCTGCGTCCCAATGGCAGAGCAGACTGTGCAGGTGCCGGAGTGTGACCCCAGAGAAGACGCAGAAGAGGTGGTTTCTGTTGAAGATGGAGGCATCGCTGGAGAGACTTCTCTGGCAGCATTGGGGACGCCCCCAGTGCTGTGAAAACTCATTTGCATACCGGTAAAAACCCGGTATTTCTACTGAACGGCGGGCCGGAGACGACTGATAAAGGTAGGCGACAAATAGCCTTTCTTAAGGCTATTCCGCCGTGTTAGTCATAAAAAAATGCGTTTGAATGATAGAGGTCACTTTTTAAAGGGATCCTGAGTTTGTTCATGTTTTGCTGTTATTTTGTTGTTTTGACTTTTTTATTTTTAATAAATTTTATTTTTTGGGCAAAAAAATTAAAAAATAGATGTGTAAATAGTGTTTTCTGAATGTCATAACTTTAATAGTAAGAAATCCATCAATTAGCTATAACTTACCCCATCCCCACCTCTTGTGTCACCAAAGCGACTCTGACTCATCAAGGCACAACAAGATCTCTGCATACAGTAGTGGAAGACCTAGAACATGATGGAGTAAGGTTACGTTCACACTACTGTTATGCACGTCCGTTACTGTTATCTGTCATAGGATGAGAGCAACAGACATAGATGGAGTCTCCTCATCCTCCTGCGTCTGTTCCCATTGACTAGAACATTAAGAAAAAAAACCCATTAAGGACGCCGTCTTCTGTCTCCTTTTTTCTGTCTCTTGTGTTTTTTCCGTAATTTTTGTTTATTTTTGTAAAGGAAGGAAAATGTCTGGCGCGCACAACTTATTCTTCAGTCACAAAACTAAACTTAAATGATGCAGGAAAGATGGGAGACTGAGGACAGACAGGAGACAGCGGCCATCGTGTTGTTTACATTAGTGTTAACTTGAATGGACACTGACTGTCTCTGTCCATTTCTCTGCTGCAGTTAATGTTCGTTGCGGTCATCCATCAAAGGACATTAAAGGGGCTCTTTCAGCAAAATTTTGTTGTATGAGCCCCACATATGCGTGAATAGCCTTTAAAAAAAGGCTATTCAGGCACCGCTAATCTCATTTTAATCCCCCGTCCTGTTTTAAAATCTATAAAAACATATATGTAAATCATACTTGAACGTGCACACTGGGCGGTGATGCACGATCCGACGTCATCTTCTGGTACGCCTACCTCTTCTTTCGGCGACGCCCACCGGTCCTGGCTCTTCCCCGGCTTCATCTTCTTCCATCGGTTCAAATCCAATTGGTTGAAATCCGGCGTGTGCGCAGTAGCCCTCCCTCCGGAGCTACTGCGCACACTCCGGCGGCACTGCCATTGAGAAAAATGGTGCCAGAGGATGTGCAGTAGCTCCAGAGGGAGCATTACTGCGCACGCGCCGGACTTCAACCAATTGGATTTGAACCGCTGGAAGTAGATACAGATGAAGCCGGGAAGAGCCAGGACCGGAGGGCGTCGCCGAAAGAAGAGGTAGGTGTGCTAGAAGATGACGTCGTATCGTGCACGACCGCCCCCCGTGGATGTTCAAGTATGATTTACCTATATGTTTTTATAGTTTTATTTTAAAACGGGACGGGGGTTTAAAATAAGGTTAGCGGTGCCTGAATAGCCTTTTTAAAGGCTATTCACGCATATGTGGGGCTCATACAGCAAAATTTTGCTGATAGAGCCCCTTTAACAAGGGTAGCCTGAACCCGCTCTAGGGCTGCTATTACACAGGTGTGTTTTTGATCAGAGTAGAAACAACAGCACATGCGCTAATGTGAATAAAGACCACATGTGTAATGGCACCCTAAGGCCGGCTTCACATGGAAACATTTGGTTGTCAGCTGTGGTTCCCAGACCAGGACCCGGACTCCCAGCAGTATAGTTGTTTATGATGCTAGGAGTTCCGGCTTCCTCGCAGCTTCAGCGTTCCATACTGTAATGTCCGTGTGAAGCCGGCCTAAGGGTTACTAATATGTGAGGCCCCACGTTGCGGAAACGCTGCTTATGTTGTTGCAGTTTTTTGAGGCAAAGCCAAGACTAGCTACAAGAGGAATGGGAAATATATAGGAAGTTCTTATACTTCTACCTTTTGCACAATCCACTTCTGGCTTTGACTCAAAAAACTGCAACAAGTAAAGCTGTGTTTCCGCAACGTGGGGCCCCGTCACACGGCCATGCTGCAGTTCAATCTAATTGAAATGAATGGGGATGAGCTGTAATACTAAGCACAGCCTCTATACAGTGTATGGCACTGTGCTTGGTAAGTAGAGAAGAGACCACAGCAATCAATATCATAGTCCCAATAATCCCTTTAATTTATACCTTCATGTAACTCTAGGCTGAGACCTCACAAAATAGGACTGATCTAAGGGCGGGTCCACACTTGCGCCCGGTCTCTGCTTTGTGAGTTTCCATCTTGTGCCCGAGAAACCCTGATGGAAACCCGGCAGCCAGTGTCCGCTTCTGAGTGGCCGTGAGCGTCTTCAAATCTCTGCGGCGAAACAGTTTTTGTTTTTTTTTTAACTGGACACAAAGTCGGACATGCAGGAAAAAAAAAAAAGGTTTCGCCGCGGATGCCAGAAGACGCTCACGGGCGGACACTTTGCAAACCCATTCAAATGAAAAGTGACTGCCAGTTTTTGTCTCCTGTCCAGTTTCTCGCAAACGAAGAAGACGGAAACCTGTTCGTTAGTCGTTCGAATAGTCGAATATTGAGATGCTATTCGTAACGAATATCGAACCCCATTATAGTCTATGGGAGAAAATGCTTTGTTTCAGGGGATCCTACCATTCGACTCAGGAGGGTCACCTAGTCCACTATTACACCTCAGCAAATGATGCCAACACCTCTGCAATGCAACTGGGACAGCAGGGGAAGCATGTCTGGGGGCATCTAACAAGCCCAAGTCACTGTATTACCCCACTATCACAGCCTAACAACTACACACTTTCCACACTCAAAAAAACCTCTATCAAAGTGGGAAAATACCTGGAAACCTTCTTTACTCCCCAAATGGATGGACACAAACCCCAATTTAAGCTCAACAAACATTAACAAGCACCCCTTTTAAACCACGTTCCCCATGACAACCACAGATGGAATAGGCAATGGGAAATCCTTCAGTCCCCACCCCGAACTGTCATTGTGGATGTGTGTGATGTGGTAAGACCTTCCAGAATTCACTTTTAAGGCCCTTAACATGAGCGCTTCCAAATTAAGTTACACACCCTTAAGCTGAGCTACCAGCAGAAATTGAGGCCCTTCAGGTTACTTCAGCCTTTTACCTGCAGAGTTTTAGGCCCTTGAACTTAGTTCAGCCTTGCAGCAGCAGAGATTTGTTGGCCCTTTGGCTGACTAGAGCCTTGTAGCAGCAGGGTTTTATTTTTTGGCCCTTTGGCTGACTAGAGCCTTGTAGCAGCAGGGTTTTTTATTTTTTTTTGGCCCTTGGGGGAGCCCTAAAACATTAATTTGCAGGCGCCTGTGGGGGGAGCCCTAAAATATTAATTTGCAGGCCCCTGTGTGGGGGGGGGGGGGTATGCATGAGAAATTTTTTTTTTTTTTAATTGAAATAATTTTTTCAAACATTCAGTAGTAGGGGCTGGGGTTGTAGGAGGATGAGAAGGATGAGGAAGAGTAAATTGGTTCCTGACTGAATCTCTCCAGTACCTGGGCTATGGAGTGGATACCCAGCTGGATATCTACATCCTCACCCACGTCTCATGCTGCTGCTGGCAGCCTCTCTCCAGTACCTGGACTCTGGAGCTGATACCCAGCTGGGTATCTAGTTCCACGTCCCCTGCTGCTATGCTGCATGATTTGCTAGCTAGTTATTAATTGAGCTCTGAAAAGAGCTGTTATTATTCCCAATTCCTGCCTAAGGGCTCATTCACACGGAGTAACGCCGGGCGTGTATCACAGCCGTACACGCCGGCATTACGGCAGACTGCCAAACACTTCCCGTTCACTTCAATGGGAGCGCTCCAATGAGGCTATTCACATAGCCGGGTCACGGACCGTCAAACAATACAACATGTTCTCTTTCTCCACAGATCTCTTCATACACTGTCTCTATACTATCTTATACCATCTGAAACCTTCTAAGTACAGTATATGATACATGGATACAGTGTGAGACGGCTAAATACTATCACTGGAAGGACCTCACCGGTATGAAACCTTGTATGTATAGGAAACATGGAAAAGGAAAACTCCCTCACACTTTTTGCTGAAAAATATTTTTACCGCTTTTATTGTTGATTTCCAAACAATTGTTGGAATAATAATAATAATAAGACACATATTATCTTTATCTTATAATTCTTATGATCTAATCTTGTCCCTTTATTGTGAGATTTACAAACATTACTGAAGCCGGAGCCCAGCTATTATAAAGGTCCTTACAGAGAGCGGGGTTTAGCCAATTCACAGTGAGGGTGCGTTCACACGATGTAACGTGGAGTGCAATCTGGCACGTATACACGTGTGAGCAGATTGCGCTCTGAAAAAGATCCCATTCATTTCAATGGGAGTTAAGAACGTATACGCCGTGTTATTTTGCGGCCGCAAAACAATCTGCTCACACGTGTATACGTGCCAGATTGCGCTCCACGTTACATCGTGTGAACGCACCCTGAAGCAGCTAAATACTATAAGAGATCAGGACCGACTAATAGGGGGCAAAAATGGTCCCTACAAATGATGGGAAATAGACAGCTCACATAGAGTTGGCTAAATACTATCACTGGTGAGGACCTGGTCCCTCTGGAGTACGGGATTTAGCCAATTCACTGTGAGCTGGCTAAATACTATCTCGGTTAAGGACCCGACCACCAGGCGGCAAAAAGGTCCTTACCAGTAAGGGGAAATAGACAACTCACACTGAGCCGGCTAAATACTAGACCTGGTAAGGACCAGGTCCCTACAGCGTCTACAGGGGCGTAACTACCATAGAGGCAGCTGCCACAGGGCCTGGGCCATTAGGGGGCCCGGTGACAGCCGCTACCGCTGCATTTTTGTTTGTTTTTTTCTTTATAGGCTGTTAGGGGCGCTATTCACTTGCCGATTCTGGCTGGGCCGGGATCGGTAAGTGACACTGCGGGCCCCACAAATACTATCATTATACTCGGGGGGTCTTTGCAGACCCCCGAGTATAATGATCAGCGGACCGGGAGAGGTAATAAACATAAAAAACACTGTTACTTACCTCTCTACGATCCTGCCAGGCCTCCTTTCTGACGTCTCTGACGTCACATGAACCCGGCCTGCGTCCCGGGTCATGTGATGTCTGACGTCATTTCAGAAGAATGGCAGCGGAGAAGACAGCGTAGGAGCCGGGGACAGGTAAGAAACAGTAATTTTTTATGTTTTTATTCCCCTGGGTCTCCGATTATTATACTCTGGGGTCTTTTCATACCCCAGAGTATAATAATTGTTTATGGGTGTCCACTATGGGGTATAATACTGTGTGCAGGGGCCACTATGGGACATAATTCTGTGTGCAGGGGGCAGTAAGGGACATAATAGAGTGCGGAGGAGGGGGCCGGTCGAGGTCTTCGGGAGGGGGGGGATGTCAAAAGTTCACCACGGGGCCCCGCCATTCCTAGTTACGCCACTGGGCGTCTAGTATTTAGTCACAACCGTTCAGACTGTGTGTGAGCATGATAGAGGGGTTCAGGCTGTGTGACAAATGGGTCAGTCTCATGAAGGGAACACTTAAATCCCCCCCCCCCCCCCTATGTTATTTATTGTTTTACATGGGGCTTGTGTCTCTGCTGTCACATCAAATTCCGGAATGTCCTTTTTTTTTTTTTTTTTTTTTATACATTTGACTAAAAATAAACCTCAAAACAATGTTTAACTAGGTTTTTGTTTGTTTCTAGGTTTATGTGAGATCTTAATGGTGTGAAGACTCCACTTCAAGATCATTAGGTGCCAGTGCTCTAGACCAAGCGAAGTGCCCCCTTGTGATCAAATGTCTCAACCGGGCTCCTCTAAATAGGCAACACTTATAAAGGTTTATAAAATAAGGCTTTGTTTGGAGCCTTCAGTAAAAGTTATTTCATGGCCCCCTCAGTGCCCCCACACTCAGGAGAATGTCCCCTTCGCTGCCCACATGTAATATAATGACCCCACAGCGACCAGCATGTTATATAATGGCCCTTACTCTGCCTCTACATGTATGCAGCCTGCAGTAGAAGTGCCAATATTTCGTAATGCATTACATTAGGGATAAGGCCCCCTGGGGGGGGTATACCTGGGTCTGCAAAAAAAATGCCCTATGCACCCCCATACACGGAATTAGAAAAAAAGTTATGGGTGTCATAATATTGGCACAGTTTTGGGTTTTTGTTACGGGGTTAAAATGTAAATAAAACCATATAAATTTGTTTTCCCTGGAATTGTACCAAAACATAGAATACAGGTGACGTCATTTTTGGTTACAGAGTAAATGCCATTAAAACAACAATAGCCTCCCATGCCTGCGTTGTAGTGGTGGCTTGCCGACTGCAGAGCAAAGAGCAACGGCTGGACTATTGCGTGCTGCGGCAGAGTCAGAAAAGAGGGAGGAGCTGTTTTACTGGAGGAAGTCTGGAAGTAAGAGAGAGGCAAGTATGATGGGGCGGGGGCGGTGGGCTTATTATGCTTGGTTCACACATCAGTATGCCATCCGTCCGTTTGAATTCAGTTTGAGACTTAAAACGGATTGATGCACATACTGATTGCATACTGGATGGCATACTGATGTGTGAACCAAGCCTTAGTTGAGAAGGTCTAGTAATGGTCGGGATAGCTAGAGAGACGGAGGGGGAGGTAGTGCAAGTCAGCGTACACGTACCATGATGCATTAGCTAAGGCTGCTTCACATCTGTGTTCGGTATTCCATTTGGGGAGACCGCTTGGAGATGCCCTCTGAACGGAATATTGAACGCATTAAAAAGCGATGAGCAATGAAACCACACGGACCCCACAGGCTAGAATGGGGTCTGTGTATTTTCCGCATGAATCATGCGGAGAGAAAAGTGCTGCTTTCCCCCAATGGAAATATTGCAGGTGTTAATCCACCTATTGCTAGTAACAACGAATCCCAGTGCAGTGTAGGCACGACCCCTCAGGATCTGACACTAGCTGTTACCCCGACCCCATCAGATGTCCATTATTAAGTATATACTATATAATCTTTTAACATGATGTGGTCTAGAATTCCGTTCCCCCGCCTCTCCCCTTCCTATTCCCATTCCTTGCTTATTTGGGTCTTCCCCTCCTCCTTGGTCTTTCTTTTGTAGGGTTTTAAATTTTTTTACCTTAAATTATTATTATCTTTTTGATACTAAATATGAAATTAAAAATCAATTTTTAACTAAAAATATTCATTGTCCTGTTTTCATTTTCGTTTTCTCTGTGGTCTATAAAAAACTTTCATCAAGCAGGTTTTCTGGGTTGATGGCCCCCCCTCCCCCTTAGGATAGGGTCACCAATATTGGATCAGTGGGGCTCAGCACTTCCAGCCAGTCTCCAGTGCTAGAACCTAGAAGGCTCTGTAGACTGTATGTTGGCGGTGGTTAATACTACATTTTTGTTCACTGTATATAAGCGGGGTAGAATATTACAGCTCTGTTCGCTGTATATAGGTGGTGGTTAATACTACAGCTCTGTTCATTGTATATAAGCGGGGTAGAATACTACAGCTCTGTACACAGATATAGGCCGTGGTTAATACTACAGCTCTGTACACAGTATATAGGTGGTGGTTAATACTGCAGCTCTGTTCACTGTATATAGGCGGGGGTGAATACTGCAGCTCTGTTCACTGTATATAGGCGGGGGTGAATACTGCAGCTCTGTTCACTGTATATAGGCGGGGGTGAATACTGCAGCTGTGTTCCTAGTTATTGGGAGCAGGGCTGTAGTGCTCCGGCACCACCGCTATACCAAGGACACAGATGTCGGCTTCCAGCACCAGTGACAACAAGCTATTCACTCCAACAGCCAAACGCACTGTATTTTAAAGGATCCACTCACTCCAACAGCCAAAGCACTGAATTTCAATGGCTCCACTCACTCCAACAACCAAAAGCACTGCATTTTAATGGCTCCACTCACTCCAACAGCCAAAAGCACTGCATTTTAAAGGCTCTACTCACTCCAACAGCCAAAAGCGCTGTATTTTAAAGGCTCTACTCACTCCAACAGCCAAAACCACTGTACTTTAAAGGCTCTACTCACTCCAACAACCAAAAGCACTGTATTTTAAAGGCTCCACTCACTCCAAGGGCCAAAAGCACTGCATTTTAAAGGCTCTACTCAAGCCAAGGGCCAAAAGCACTGTATTTTAAAGGGTCTACTCAGTCCAACAGCCAAAAGCACTGTATTTTAAAGGCTCTACTCACTCCAACACCTCTGTATTTTAAAGGCTCCACTCACTCCAACAGCCAAAAGCACTGAATTTTAAAGGCTCTACTCACTCAAAGGGCCAAAATCACTGCTTTTTAGATAAGATAAGACAAGATAATCCTTTAATAGTCCCACATTGGGGAAATTTCAGCGTGTTACAGCAGCATAGTAATACAGATACAGGATAATACAGAGTAATATATTACAGACGTAGACATAGATAAGCTGAGAAGAGAAGATATACTAGGAGTCCATGGCAGCTAAGGAAAAACAGAAAAGAAAGAGGAAGACCTCATGGTCATCGTCATAATCATTAGTTCTCTGTGCAGAGTGATCTTCGTTTGGTCTGATGTAGATTATACAGCCTGGTCGCGGTTGGAAGGAAGGACCTGCGATAGCGCTCCTTCTCACACTTGGGGTGAAGCAGATGGTCGCTTATAGTGCTGCCAAGTCCCATCAGGGTCCCATACATGGGGTGGGATTTGTTCTCCCGCATGGAGGTCACCACAGACAGTATCCTTCTGTCACCCACCACCTGTACTGGGTCCAAGGGGCTCCCCAGGACAGAGCTGGCCCTCCTGATCAGCCTGTCAAGTCTATTTCTGTCCCTGGTTGATATACTGCTTCCCCAGCAGGCCACACCGAAAAAGATGGCTGAGGCAACCACAGAGTTGAAGAAGGCCCTAAGAAGTGTCCCCCGGACTCCGAAGGCCCTCAGCCTCCTGAGCAGGTAGAGTCTGCTGTGGCCCTTTCTGTGCAGCGCCTCCAGGTGATCAGCCCAGTCTAGTTTATTGTTGAGGAGCACGCCCAGGTACTTATAGGTCCTGACTATCTCAATACATGTTCCTTGGATCTCCACCGGGGTCGGAGCACCTCTCCGTTTACTAAAGTCCACCACCATCTCCTTGGTCTTCCCAGCATTAATCCTGAGCTGGTTCTGCTGGCACCATTCAACAAAATCCCGGTTTAAGTCTCTGTATTCCCTATCGTCGCCATCAGTGATAAGGCCGACTATAGCAGAGTCATCGGAGTACTTCTGTAAGTAACAGCTGGATGAGTTGTGCCTGAAGTCAGCAGTGTACAGTGTGAAGAGGAATGGGGCAAGAACTGTACCTTGTGGTGCCCCCGTACTACAGATCACAGTGTCAGACACACAGTCCTGGGCTCTCACATACTGAGGGCGGTTTGTCAGGTAGTCTAGTATCCAGTTAGACAGGTGATGGTCCACACCACCAAGGTTCAGCTTCTCCCTCAGTAGCCCTGGCTGAATGGTGTTGAAAGCACTAGAGAAATCAAAGAACATTATTCTCACAGTGTTCCCGGGTTTCTCCAGGTGAGAGAGAGCTCTATGAAGAAGGTGGATGATGGCATCATCTACCCCAATGCCTGGCCGGTAGGCAAACTGGAGGGGGTCCAGAGCGGAGCTCACTAGGGGGTGTAGGTGTGTCAGGACCAGTCTCTCTAGGACCTTCATCAGGTGTGATGTCAGTGCTACTGGTCGGTAGTCATTGTGGCCCATCGGGTTGGGTTTCTTTGGGACTGGTACCACGCAAGATGTTTTCCACAGTTGAGGTACTACTCCCAGCTTCAGGCTCATATTGTACATGTGCGTAATAATGCCACCCAGCTGGTCGCTGCACATTTTAAGAACTCTTGCGCTTATACCATCAGGTCCCCCCGCTTTGTTTGCTCTAATATTCTTCATTTCCTTACACACCTGAGACTCCTGCAGGATCAGATAGTCAGATTGCAGTTGACCGCAGTTCGGTGGGGGTTGGGTCTTGGTGTGTGAGGGGAGGGCGGTTGGCTGACATGCTGGTGGAGGGAGCATTTGCTTGGAGTCGAATCTATTGAAGAATAGATTAAGCTCGTTAAGCCACTTCCTGTCCCCTACTGTTCGGTGCCCTGTCTTTTCCTTGTGTCCTGAAATTGCCTTAAGGCTGTCCCACACCTCAGAGACTCTACCCTCCCCCATCTGTAGCTCCATCTTCCGCCTGTAGTTGGCTTTCCCTTCTCTGATCAGTTGTCTTAGTTGTTTCTGCACCGCGCCCAGGCCATTTTTGTCCCCAGACCTAAAAATTCTCTTTTTTTCCCTTGAGGAGAGTTTTAATCTCAGAGTTGATCCATGGTTTGTTATTGGAGAAACACCTCACCTTTCTAGTTGGTACCGTGCTGTCCACACAGAAATTAATGTAGTCCGTTATGCAATGTGTGAGTCCCTCAATGTCCTCTGGAAATGAGTCTTGAAACACTTCCCATAAAGTTACATCAAAGCAAGGCTCTGCTCACGCCAAGGGCGAAAAGCACTGTTGGTGCAAGGCTGTACTAACTCAAATGGCCAAAAACACTGATTTTTAAAGGCTCTGCTCACGCCAAGGGCCAAAAGCACTGTATTTTAAAGGCTCTACTCACTCCAACAGCCAAAAGCACTGTATTTTAAAGGCTCAACTCACTCCAAAAGCACTGCTTTTTAAAGGCTCTACTCACGCCAAGGGCCAAAAGCACTGTATTTTAAAGGCTCCAATCCCTCCAACAGCCAAAAGCACTGTATTTTAAAGGCTCCACTCACTCCAAGGGCCAAACGCACTGCTTTTTAAAGGCTCTGCTCACGCCAAGGGCCAAAAGCACTGTATTTGAAAGGCTCTACTCAGTCCAACAGCCAAAAGCACTGTATTTTAAAGGCTCCACTCACTCAAAGATCCAAGAAATCTCTGCTGGTGCAAGGCTGAACTAAGTTAAAGGGCCTAAAACTCTGCAGGTATAAAGTTGAAGTCTCCTGAAGGGCCCCAATCTCTGCTGGTAGCTCAGCTTAAGGGCCTGTAACTTTGGAAGGGCTCACGTTAAGGGCCTTAAAAGTGAATTTTGGAAGGTCTTACCACATCACACACACATACACACACACATCCACAATGACAGTTCGGGGTGAGGACTGAAGGATTTCCCATTGCCTATTCCATCTGTGGGTGTCATGGGCAACGTGATTTAAAGGGGTGCTTGTTATTGTTTGTTGAGCTTAAATTGGGGTTTGTGTCCATCCATTTGGGGAGTTAAGAAGGTTTCCAGGTATTTTCCCACTTTGATGGAGGTTTTTTGAGTGTGGAAAGTGTGTAGTTGTTAGGCTGTGATAGTGGGGTAATACAGTGACTTGGGCTTGTTAGATGCCCCCAGACATGCTTCCCCTGCTGTCCCAGTTGCATTGCAGAGGTGTTGGCATCATTTGCTGAGGTGTAATAGTGGACTTGGTGACCCTCCTGAGTCGAATGGTAGGATCCCCTGAAACGAAGCATTTTCTCCCATAGCCTATAATGGGGTTCGATATTCATTCGAATAGTCGAATATTGAGATGCCATTCGTAACGAATAACGAACATCGAATATTTTACTGTTCGCTCATCTCTAATACCCACTTATCTCTCCTCATGGGAAAAGGAATTAAACACAAAATTCACAAGTGCAGAGACTGACCTAATTCTGAAAAATTCTCATGGCTTCTCTAGGTGTGTAAGATTGCAAGAGACTCACTTTAAGGTCCTAGCAAGGTGGTACAAAACCCCTGAATAGTTGCATGCCCATGGCCTAGCGGAGTCCAAATTGTGTTGGAGGTGTAGGACACAGACGGGTAGCATGTTACACATCTGGTGGTCATGTGACTTGCTCCGACCCTTTTGGACGGGTGTAGAAACTCAAATTTCTAGAGTGATGAAAAATCAAATTTGATTGACACCCGAAATGGTCTTATTGTCCAAGCCCTCACCCCAATACTCACCTTCAAAAATGAATCTCATTACTAGAGATGAGCGAACACCCAAATGTTCGAAGTTCGAAATCTGATTCGAACAGCCGCTCACTGTTCGACTGGGTTTCAAACCCCATTATAGTCTATGGGGAACATATACTGGTTAAGGGGGAAACCCAAATCCGTCTCAGGAGGGTCACCAAGTCCACTATGACACCCCAGGAAATGATACCAACACCCTGGAATGACACTGGGACAGCAGGGGAAGCATGCCTGGGGGCATAAAAGTCACTTTATTACATGGAAATCCCTGTCAGCTTGCGATTTTCGCAAGCTTTTTCCTATAGGAATGCATTGGCCAGTCTTCAGAATTCGGCCAATCAGCGCTGGCTCTGCCAGAGGAGGCGGAGTCTAAGATCGCTCCACACCAGTCTCCATTCAGGTCCGACCTTAGACTCCGCCTCCTCCGGCAGAGCCAGCGCTGATTGGCTGGAGACTGGCCAATGCATTCCTATGGGTATGCGGTGATGCAGCCAAGCTGAGCGAGTGCACACACTCACCTCTGCTGTGTTGAGCCAGTTCTGCTCAACTACACCATGTGCCGGTCGGCTCTGCTGTGCGAGCTCGGCACACACTCAGCTTTGCTGATTCTGTATACTGATTCTGTATACTGGCCAATCAACGCTGGCCAATGCCAGCGGTGATGCAGAGCTGAGTGTGTGCCGAGCTCGCACAGCAGTGCTGACCGGCACACGGTGTAGTTGAGCACAACTGGCTCAACACTGCTGAGTCTCTGCACAGCAGAGGTGAGTGTGTGCACTCGCTCAGCTCTGCTGTATCACCGCATACCCATAGGAATGCATTGGCCAGCGTTGATTGGCCAGCCTTCGGCCAATCAGCGCTGGCTCTGCCGGAGAAGGCGGAGTCTAAGATCGCTCCACACCAGTCTCCATTCAGGTCCAACCTTAGACTCCGCCTCCTCCGGCAGAGCCAGCGCTGATTGGCTGGAGACTGGTCAATGCATTCCTATGGGTATGCGGTGATGCAGCCGAGCTGAGCGAGTGCACACACTCACCTCTGCTGTGTTGAGCCAGTTCTGCTCAACTACACCGTGTGCCGGTCGGCTCTGCTATGCGAGCTCGGCACACACTCAGCTCTGCTGATTCTGTATACTGATTCTGTATACTGGCCAATCAACGCTGGCCAATGCCAGCGGTGATGCAGAGCTGAGTGTGTGCTGAGCTCGCACAGCGGTGCTGACCGGCACACGGTGTAGTTGAGCACAACTGGCTCAACACTGCTGAGTCTCTGCACGTCTTCTGTACCTCATTCGGCCAATCAACGCTGCTCAATGCATTCTTATGGGAAAAAGTTTATCTCACAAAAAACACAATTACACACCCGATAGAGCCCCAAAAAGTTATTTTTAATAACATTCCCACATAAATAAAGGTTATCCCTAGCTATCTCTGCCTGTACAGCTATCCCTGTCTCATAGTCACAAAGTTCATATTCTCATATGACCCGGATTTGAAATCCACTATTCGTCTAAAATGGAGGTCACCTGATTTCGGCAGCCAATGACTTTTTCCGATTTTTTTCAATCCCCCCGTTGTCGTAGTTCCTGTCCCACCTCCCCTGCGCTGTTATTGGTGCAAAAAAAGCGCCAGGGAAGGTGGGAGGGGAATTGAATTTTTTTGGAGTTTGCCACGTGGTGTCCGTATGGAATCAAACATCTCGAACAGCCTGATATCCGATCGAACATGTGTTCGATAGAACACTGTTCGCTCATCTCTACTCATTACCCATTTAATCGAAGCAGCAAAATCACTGTTGCCTTTATTCTGGCTCTAATCTACTCCCCCAACGATACGACTCTGGAGAGAAAAAAAATCATCAAATCGCCAGGTATGAGGAATTAATGTACTGCAAATCGCGCACACGTGATACGTACTTGAAAATATGGTCTCCCTGGTGGAAGGTTTATGAGGATCTAGCCACTAGCCAATAAAAACCGGATGTTCTATTGTCTTATTTCCTACCCCAATTTCTGGACTGATAACACAATTCCCCCCTCCCTCTTATCCTCCAACCTGAACCCTTCTTCCCCATTTTTTTAGGTAACCTCCCCACCTAATGCTTAATCAATACACATTTGTCTAGTCATATTACCTACCCCTCGTCCCAGTATGGAAAGTTAATATGTTAGGTTCTTTAGTGGGATATGTGTATACTCTTCTATTTTTGTAGAACGAGGTTACGACCCATAATCTGTATTTTGGTTGTTTCTTACAGATAATATTCTTACGTTGTTTTCATTTCATTGTTTGATTACTTGCTATGTTTCACTCTACTTGCTATTAGATGCTTGTCTTGACTAGTATCTGTTTTCTGTACCTCTTCTGTGAACTCATTGTTAAAATTTGTAAAATTATTAATAAAATCAGAATTTAAAACAAAAACACTGAGATCATAATGTACTTGCCTAAAATGAAAATTTGCAATCCCTCGTACAGACTGTTGAAGGTGATACATTCGCTTCCAATACACACGTTGGTTAGATGAAGTAATTATGGTGTGGACACCTTATGGAACAGAACAGTGAAAATAATGTTATAGGTGACATAATAAATACAAACAGTGCCCAACTGACTATATTGGAGTTTGACAGAGTTCTGCTATTCTTTCCAAGTTTTATTTCTATTTGTGTTTGAGGTATAAAGGTGTTGTCCAGATTCATTTTTTTAATTAAATCGGAAATGTTTTCCTCTGAAAATATAACTTCTACTTAAGTGGTGGTTCCTCTAAACAGTCTTTCACTTGTACTGGTGTCACCACAGTAGTGATTGTATTTACGGCACAAGAACTATAAGGCCAGATATTGGCTGCAGAAGTCACATGTGTAGTATGTTATCACTGCATGGTCACTAGGGTTGAGCGTTCCCTGTGATGCACTCACGTCTCCCCGCCCTGTACCCGCCCACACTCTCTTAAGCCACAACAAGCCCCGCCTACTCCCAGCTTCAGTAACACTAGCCTGGGAGGCGGGGGCACGCACAGCGCTCTGAAAGCATGTGAATAGGAGAGGATCGGATCGAGAAGAACGGGGAGCGACAGCGGATCTGTGCAGGTAAGCGGACAACAGGGGGGGGGGGACTAAGTAGCCTGTGGATTTTTTAATCACTATGCAGCGTGGAGTACATGCTGTGTAGTGAATAGGATCGTTTTTTAAATCTGATCTTTGATCATTAAAAATCACATTGACTTGCATTAGGATCGTAATTGGGATCAGGTTCAGATGGAAAATGATCGGAAATCGGATTTTTAAAAACGATCCTGAAATCTCAAGATCGGCTCAACCCCAATGGTCACGTGAAATTCGGAACATAAGCTTTAGGCAAAGGCCTCATGTTGTGGAAAAGCAACTTTTTTTGTAGTTGCAGTTTTTGCTGCATTTTTTTTTTTTTTTTTTTTTTTTTTTTTTTGAGCCAAAGCCTAGAGTGAAATGGGAAATATATAGTTAGCATTTATACTTCTCACTTCTCCTCATTCCATTACTTTGGCTCAAAAAACTGCTGCAAAATCTGCGACAAAAAATACATTTTACATATATACCGTATTTTCAAGAGTATAAGACGACTGGGCGTATAAGACGACCCCCAACTTTTCCAGTTAAAATATAGAGTTTGGGATATACTCGCCATATAAGACTACCTCTTCTGTGGGGTACCTCTTCTTAATGCACATTTACCCCATGGCATACTCTTTAATTCTTTTTATTTGCTTTCCAGTCCTGAACCATCTTTTCTGTAAAGGAGGGTTCACACTACCGCCGCTGTCCACCCTGAGGTTTCCGTCCTAAACCCCAGAGAAACAGAACAGGCGGCGGCTTGCCAGCGGTCTGCTTTACAACCCATTCATTTGAATGGGTTGTAAAGCAAACCGCCAGTGTCCGTATGTGACCCCTCCGCCTGGATAACCTTTTTTTTTTTCCACTGACAATCTGGCGGGGCCAGAGTTATCAAAGACATACCATTTAGGGGAATGTCTAATGCTTAGATCACCTTTTTTTTTTTTTCTTTAAATCAGAGGCGAAACTGTAAAAAAAAAAAATGGCGGTTTGGCGCTGGGCATTTTCGGACATAGGGGTAACTAATGTGTGTATGTATCACAGTAGTTTTCTACTTTTATATGTATTCTAGGGAAAGGATGTGATTTAGAATAGAACTTTTTTTTATTTTTTAGATTTTTTTTAAACTTTTTTTTTTTTTTAAACTATTTTTATTAGCCCCCACCTAGGGGGCTTAAACCTGCAATCATTTGATTGCGTATCCCTATAGACGACAATACAAGCGTATTGCCGTCTATGGGAGATTTTGTACATTACCTTCGCAGCTGGTCATAGACTAGCCACGATAGTAATATCGCTATGACAGGTCTGGGAGCCTTCAGTAGGCTCCCGGCTGTCACCAGAACAGGTCGGCTCACCCGGCCTGCAACTTTAAAGGTATGGGGCCGCTTTGTGGACGGGGGTGGGGTTAAGTTTTAATGCCTTGAATCAGAGTACATTCTGATTGCAGGCATTAGCATCGGGCCTCCGCATATAGCGGAGACCCGATTGCTATGGCGACCACTCTGCAGCAGAGCAGTTCACCCCCATCCGCCCTTTTGCCTTTTGCCTGCACCATCATGCCCCTTCCCAGCCACTCCCCATCTCCCAGGCGTTTCATTGCAGGCAGAAGCACAGCACAAGCCACCCACATGCCCAAGCCTTCAACGGCCTCATCTAAAAAGTGCTGGTCTTGGAGATGTTGGCGTTTCTGCTTCTGGATACTCAGGCCTTCCTTCATCAGATGGCAGCTGTGGCACCTCGCTATGCTGGGCTTAGCCGTTGCTACTTCTCTTGGTGTGCTGTCCCCGCCTTGCGCCTGCACGTGTCCCATAACATCAGTTGTGCCCAGAGTTCCGCGCTTTGCTGCAAGGTCCACTTGACCACCGGCACATCGACAAGCGCCTGCGGTCAGGGATGCTGCTTCTCTTTAATGATAGGCCAGGTGAATGTAGTAGAGTCTGGGCCCAGGGTGAAAACTGGGGTGGCCTATCTCCTCTCCTAGCCCAAAATTCATGGCAGGGGTTCTCTGAAAGCCTACTCCTGCGCTGCAACCTCGACCCAAGCTACGAGCTGAAAACGCTGTAACACTGGCATGGGGAGATGTCAGCAGGCCGTGCTGAAGCTCATAAGCTTGGGGGACAGTCAGCACACTGCCTCCGAGGAGAGGGATGCCATCCTGGATGATATGGCAATATGGTTTTCCCTGCTGCACCTGGGCCCAGGCTTGTTTGCGTATGTGATAATGACAGGAACCTGGTAGCAGATCTGGAGCTTGCCAGTCTCAAACACGGTCCACACATGGCCCACGTTTTAACGTTGTTGATGCAAAGGTTCTTTGAAACCTACACCATTGTGCCTGATATACTGGTCAAAGTGCAGCCATTTTTGTAAGTGAAAAGTAGCCTCTGCTAGGCTGAAAACATTCAGAACACACTCCTGTCATCTTCGCACCATTGGCTGGCGGAGGAAGACGAGGGGGATGAAGTGGCATTTCATGTCACTGTCCCACACGAGGCTTGAGGGTGAAGTTCAGTGCATCCATTGCTTCAGCACGGATGGTGTGAAGGGGAGTGGAAAATGGAGGAAAAGGAGAGTGACCCTTACAGTTGGGGGCAGCGAAGTCATGCCAAGTAATACACTGGCACACATGGCTGACTTCATGTTGGGTTTCTTTTCAAGAGACAAAGGCATAGTTCACATCATGGAGAGCAAACAATACTGGATTGAACAAAAAATTGGATTGAGCTTATATAGCGTGACTGAATTGCTGTGTATCACACTTAGCTTTTGGGGGGTAGACCCTTAAAAATTGGATTGAGCTGATATAGCCTGATTGAATTGCTGTGTCTCCCACTTAGCTTTGGGGGGTACAGCATTAAAAACAGGTTTGACCATACATGGCCTGACTGAACGGCTGTCTCCCACTTGGCTTTGGGGGGGGGGGGTACAGCATGTGGAAAGCTGGGTTGAGGGTATAGAACTGGACTGAATTGCTCTGTATCCTTGTTAGGTGTTTGGGGGGACACCCCATGGAAAGCTGGGTTGAAGGTATAGAACTGGACTGAATTGCTCTGTATCCCTGTTAGGTGTTTGGGGGGACACCTCATGGAAAGCTGGGTTGAAGGTATAGAACTGGACTGAATTGCTCTGTATCCCTGTTAGGTGTTTGGGGAGACACCCCGTGGAAAGCTGGGTTGAGCGTATAGAACTGGACTGAATTGCTCTGTACCCCTGTTAGGTATTTGGGGGGACACCGCCTGCAAAGCTGGGTTGAGCGTATAGAACTGGACTGAATTGCTCTGTATTCCTGTTTCGGGGGGACACCCCATGGAAAGCTCGACTCCTCTCCCTGCAGTATAGCTTTGAAAAGAGCTATTGTTTTTCTTCAGTTTTTCCCTGCCTACTAAATCCTCTCTAGCCCTCAGCAGCTCATCTGTCCCTACATCTACAAGCCGCAAAATGACACGAAGATGGCGCTGGCTATTCTTATAAATGGGAGGTCACATGTTTTCGGCAGCCAATGGGTTTTTACCATTTTTTTCAATGCCTCCGCAGTCGTAGTTCTTGTCCCACCTCCCCTGCACAGTTATTGGTGCAAAAACGCGCCAGGGAAGGTGGGAGGGGATACGAATTTTTACTGCGTATGCTGCGTGGTATTCGATTGGAAACGAATACCTCGAATGGCCTGATATTCGATCGAATACCTATTCGATCGAACGGTGTTCGCTCATCTCTAATTATGTACTTAATAGTAAATTACCGGGTAAAGACTAACAATGAGAAAGACTTAGGGATTTTGGTGGACAGCAAGCTTACCTTTAGTGACCAGTGCCAGGCAGCTGCTGCCAAGGCAAATAAAATTATGGGATGCATCAAGAGGTCTAGATTCTCATGACAAGGACATAGTTATGCCTCTATACAAATCACTGGTACGGCCACACTTAGAATATTGTGCGCAATTTTGGGCCCCGATATACAAGAAAGACATAAGTGAACTTAAAAAAGTGCAAAGACGGGCAACCAAAATGATTAGGGGAATGGGTGGACTGGAGTACAACGATCGATTAACAAACTTGGGGTTATTCAGTTTAGAGAAAAACGTCTACAGGGAGATCTTAGAACAATGTACAAATACATGAAGGGACAATGCAAAGAACTTTCAAAGGATCTTTTTACTCCTAGGCCAGTGACTGTGACAAGAGGACATCCACTACGTATGGAGGAGAGAGGGTTTCACCAGAAACATAGAAGGGGATTCTTCACAGTAAGAACTGAGAGGCTATGGAACTCTCTGCCCCAGGAAGTGGTGATGGCAGATTCATTAAACAAGTTCAAAAAGGGTCTGGATGCCTTTCTTGAAGAGAAAAATATAACAGGTTATGGACTCTAGATTTTAAGGACACATTGAGCCAGGGTTTTTATACTGACTGCTAGATTTGTAGTCGGGAAGGAATTTTTTCCCCTGAAATGGGGCAATTGGCATAAGCCTCATAGGGGTTTTTTTTTTTTGCCTTCCCCTGGATCAACACTGTAGGGATTGTAGGGTTATTGGTTGGACTTGACGGACTAATGTCTTTATCCAACCTCATCTACTATGTAACTATATTATTATATTATAAAAAGCATCAATTTACATTATTTCTTTTCAGCGGTCATCCTAAGCTGAATATGCCTCCTCTCCTCAGATCGCAGCTTCCAAGCCGCTAAAGGCCTGGTAAGTACCAGTGTGGGAGACCGGCTGGGAATCCCAGATGCCGTTGACTATTTTGTTCCTGGGCAGTTAGGCGTTCTCCTTCCAACTGTTTTACAAAAAGCGTCGAATTACATTCTATTTTCACAGCGGTCATCCTAAGCTGCACATGCCTGCCCTTGTCAGATTGCAACCGCTAAACAGCTTACCGCCTCGCAAGTGCCAGCGTGGGAGACTGGATGGGAATCCCAGGCGCCATTGACTATTTTATTCCTGGGTGTTTAAGCAATCTCCTTCGAAATGTTCTACAAAAAAAGCTTTGAATTATATTCACTTTTGTCAGCAGTCATCCTAAGCTGAATGTTTCTGCACTTGTTATCTCGCAGCCGCCAAGCAGCTTAGGGTCTGGCAAATACGAGTGTGGGAGACTGACTGGGAGTCCCAGGTGCCATCGACAAGTTTGTTTCTTGGGCAAGATGTTCTTCTTCCACCTGTTCTGTAGAAAGCATTGAAATACAGTGTTTTCTCTCCGTGGGCATCCTAAGCCGAATATGCCTGCCCTTATTAGATCACAACAGCTAAGCAGTTTAAGGCCTGGCAAGTACCAGCGTGAGAGACTGGCTGGGATTCTCAGTTGCCGTTGACCATTTTATTCCTGGGCATTTAAACGTTCTCCTTCCACCTGTTCTATAAAAAGCATCAAAATACCTCAATCTATGTCAGTGGTCATCCTAAGCTAAATATGCCTGCCCTCGTCAGATTGCAGCTAAAAACCTGGCAAGTACCAGCATGGGAGACTGGCTGGGAATCCTAGGTGCCGTTGACTATTTTGTTTCTTGGGCAAAAAGGCGTTCTTCTTCCACCTGTTCTACAAAAAGCATCGAATTACATCAGTTTTCGTCAGTAGTTATCCTAAGCTGAATATGTCTACCCTTGTAAGATTGCAGCTGCCAAACAGCTTAGGACCTGACAAGTACGAGCATGGGAGACTGTCTGAGAATCCCACGTGCTATTGACTATTTCTCTTTCCACCTGTTCGATAAAAAGCATCGAAATACATCATTTTATATCAGCGGTCATCCTAAGCTGAGGATGTGTAAGCCGTGTACCGAGGTGGGCTCCCCAGGATACAGCAAAGTCACAAACAAAGGAAGTGAGTCCAATTCAATTTAACCAAGATAGGATTTTACTTAGTTTAGTTAACCTCTTTTGTCCAAAAGAACACTCCCAGGTATTACATTTACACAGCCTAGAGACTGGGACCCTGGTGTTATACAGCACGGTGCCCACTAATGTGGCCTTCAATATACTCCAAGCTTTTACCTACCTGCAGGCTGTGCCTATGCAGCTGCCTGTTACCTTTTATTACCCTATTACACAGGAACAATTCAGTGTGTGTGACACAGGCACCGGCGGTGTAACATCAAAGTTTACAATCTTATCGCAATACTACTAAATTCCCCCCCCAAACCAAGTACAACTAAGCAAGCATAATAGTTGGTTAGCTTGCAAGCCAAACAGTGCAAAGTTAAACTAATTGTTGCTCCCAGACTTCCTTAAAAGTCCCTTTCTGAGAGATACAACTCTGTAGAAATCCTCTGTGACTTAGTCCTTCTACCAGACAGGTAGATAGTTCACCAGTATTGCAGCCTGGGGTGATGATTATACCTAACTAGCTAACTACAGGCTTTTACTCAGTGCCAAGCAATTTGGCGCCAAACTTGCAGTGTGGTGCGTGCACGTTTACTTCTGTTGGGTACCTTTTAGTCTCTGTTAGCATCAGGTTGAAGAGGAGCTCCTCAGACAGCATGCGGTCTCACTGACAGTCTCACTTCTCAGCCAAGTCTCTGACAGTAATCTTCTCCTTAGGATGGTGTCTGGACAAACTCTGAAAGTCTTGAATTCTCAGCTATTCTTGCTGTGGCTTCTCCCTCCAAGGACCCTCTCCGCACCGAGATGTCTCCACAGCTCTCTCTTCTGCTTCAGATTCCAGCACACACTGTCTCAAAAATGGCTCCTAAACCCTCCTACAACGATCAGGGTTCCCACATCAATCCTCCAGGGGCATACAGCCTTTTTCCTTTTACTTGTCATCTTGCAACAGCGACCTCTTGTGGTCAAACAACAAAATGTCAGGTTGTGAAAACACCAACTCAATTACACATTGCACATTCACTCCACAGGGGCTGTTTCACTCTCTTACATATGGCTGCCCTCGTCAGATCGCTAGTTGTCAAGCAGCTAAAAACCTGGCAAGTACCAGCATGGGAGACTGGCTGGGAATCCAAGGTGCCGTTGACCATTTTGTTCCTAGGCAGTCTCCTTTCAACTGTTCTGCAAAAAGCATCGAATTACATCCTATAGTGTCAGCGGTCATCCTAAGCTGAATTTGCCTCCTCCTCGTTAGATTGCAACAACTAAACAGCCTAAGGCCTGGCAAGTGCCAGTGTGGGAGACTGGCTCGGAATCCAAGGTGCCATTGACTATTTTGTTCCTGGGCATTTAAAGGGGTTGGCCACCTTCAGACCAATATTGACAAACAAATGTACAATAAAAAGATATACAATTTTCCAATATACTTTCTTTATCAATTCCTCACGGTTTTCTAGATCTCTGCTTGCTGTCACTCATTCTGTTACTTCTAGAGGATAAAACGCTGACCATGGTCATGTGATTTACGGTCCATGGTCATGTGATGCGCACACAGGTGCCGCTCGTTACAGTCACAGCACAGTAATCAGACATCTGCCTGGTAATCAGCTGTACACCTGTGGGCAAGTCACATGACCATGGACCGTAAATCACATGACCATGGTCAGAGTTTTATCCTCCAGAAGTAACAGAATGAGCGACAGCAAGCAGAGATCTAGAAAACCGTGAGGAATTGATAAAGAAAGTATATTGGAAAATTGTATATCTTATTATTGTACATTTGTTTGTTAATATTGGTCTGAAAGTGGCCAACCCCTTTAAGTGTTCTCCTTCCAACTGTTCTACAAAAGCGTCGAATTACATTCTATTTTCAGAGCGGTCATCCTAAGCTGCGCATGCCTGCCCTTGTCAGATTGCAACTGCTAAGCAGCTTCAGGCCTGACAAGTACCAGTGTGGGAGACTGGATGGGAATCCCAGGTGCCATTGACTATTTTATTCCTGAGCATTTAAGCGTTCTCCTTCCACTTGTTCTACAAAAAGCATCGAATTACATCCTTTGCTGTGAGTGTTCATCCTCAGCTGAATGTACCTGCCCCGTCAGATCGTAGAAACTAAGCAGATGAAGGCCTGGCAAGTACCCGTGTCGGAGACTGGCTGGGAGTTCAAGGTGCCGTTGACAATTTTATTCCTGGAAATTTATGCGATCTTCTTTCTCCTTTTCTATAAAAAGCATTGAATTATATCATTTTTTTTTTTTTTTTTAATACTTAATGTTTATTGACAAGTTTGACATAGAAAACAGAGGTGAGCAACAATTATAATCTCGTTTAACAAAATGAGGGGACTGCGCAAACCCCTTCCATACACAATTGAAGTGAGGTCAATAATAGAGATGAGCGAACACTAAAATGTCCGAGGTTCGAAATCCGATTCGAACAGCCGCACACTGTTCGGCTGTTCGAACCCCATTATAGTCTATGGGGGGAAATGCTCGTTTCAGGGGTAGGCAAAATTCGATACAATTATACTTACCAAGTCCACGAGTGACGGTCGGGCTGCATTCCCCTTTAAGTCTTCTCCCGGCGCAGCGCCCCCGCGGCGTCTTCCGGCTGGAATTCACTCTGCCTAGGCATCGGGGCCTAGGCAGAGCCGACTGCGCATGCGAGGGCATGCTCGCGCATGCGCAGTCGGCTCTGCCTAGGCCGGATGCCTAGGCAGAGTGAATTCCACCCGGAAGAAGACGTGGGGACGCAGCGCGGAAAAGACTTTGGAAAGGTAAGAGAAGAACCAGCGTTGATTGGCAGAATGTATAGCATTCTGCCAATCAACGCTGGTTCTGCATCGAACCTTAAACTTCGAACAGCTAGTAGTGTTCGATCGAGTACGAGCATCTCGAATACCGTAGTATTCGATCGAACACCTACTCGATCGAACACTACTCGCTCATCTCTAGTCAATAACACTTTTATAATAACAGATTTTCCATTTTCATGAAATACAAATTAGGAAACCATTGTAAGCATATTAAAGCCGTCATATAAGAGGGGAGAGGAGGGTGGGTTAAGTATAAGAATAGAGAGAGGGAAAATCGAGGTAGGGAGGAAAGGAAGAGGGAAGGAGGAGGGAAAGAGAACCAGGGGGAGAGAAGAAGGGAGTAGAGAAGAAAAGCCTAGAAGTTAAAGGAAGTAGAAGGTCAGGAGGTAAAGAGGTTTGAGGTGTTGAGCTGTCCAGGCCAGGTCTGAAGTTACGCAGTCTTCTGGTTTACCCAGTCTGGTAGAATCAGGTATCATCGTCGTTAGGCATTGGGGTGGCATAGGGTACAAGTCTGTTCTCTAGCCAAGGTGTCCACACTTCAAGGTACGTTGGGTGAGTTCTTCTAGCCCATGCTAACATTTCTTCAAATCTGGCAACTTGGTTTGCTTTTGCAATCCATCTGTCTACGGGAGGTGGAGCAGTTTGTTTCCAGTAGAGAGGGATCAGTGACTTAGCTGCTAACAGAAGATGGTGTGAGCGCAATTCGCTCTAAGTATCACCGTATTGAAGTCCAAATTAATAAAGACATATTAGCATATGCTAGAGACTCGCACAAATTACACTCAGCTGTGGTGTAAATGGTGGTTCTGCTTTAATGATGAGAATGAAGCAGTATACAACACATTGCATACACAAGAATAGGTTTGGCTAGCATAACATGATTGGTGGACAAGCTGTAACAATAGCCCTGATGCATGTCTATTGGATAAGAAACTGGAGAGAGGTCACACCTCCCTGAGGGCTGATGGGGGATGTTAGCTCTTGAACAAAGGTGTCTCAAAATCCAAAATGCAGTCTGTGAGCACATGGCATGGTCTCACAAAATGGCTGCCGTCAGCACACATCTCAAATACATAATGGAGGTTACACAAGCTGACATCCTCCACAATGGTAAATCAGCTTTTGCATCGCCGCCTTGGTCTCGGAAATTGGGAGAAAGAATATCAGGAGGTCAGGTGTGATCTTGAACCTAGGTAGACCTAGTCTTTTGATTTGGTCCTCAATAGCGACCCAACAATAAGAGGTCATTTTGGGGCATGACCACCATAAATGAAGCATCGTGCCTTCATCTGCAAGGCACCTTCAGCATCTGGGGGAATCAATGAGTCCTCGTTCAAAGAGCCACTTGGGAGTGCGATACCATCTGGAGAATAACTTAAAATGCATCTCCTGCAGGTGAACACATGTAGAGAGTCCATGGGATCTTTCAAGGGCTATCTCTAAATCTATTGGGCTAAGTTGCAGGTGTAAATCTCTTTCCAATTTGGTAATGAATTTTGGTTTGGGCAGAGCAGTTGGCGCAATAAATCTGTGAAGGAAATGTGTGATACGTGTAGAAGAAGGCGTATGATTCAGACCAGCTTTTTCGAACTCGGTGTGGGATCTCTGCCAATTCATGGAGGTTTTAAATTTGTCTCTGCACGCTTCAAAATGAGCCTTATGCAAAAAGGTAATGGAATTCTGGGTTGCAGCTCCCAGATGTGTCTGCAAGAAGTCTGCATTTTGTAAACACCCTTCTTAGATCAATTGATCTAAAGAGATCTGGAGAAGGAGTCTCCAAAAGTCTTCTAGTGGTCTCCTAAAACCTGGTGTGACGTGTGGCATAAGTCCCAAAGGTAAGCAGCGAGAAGGCATAAGGTGGTAAGTCTGCACTGTATTTTTTCCACGTGTCTACTGCCCCTCTTAAAAGGATATTGTTTCTCCAGCAATTAAGATCAGTCGCAGATTGCGAGGGTGTGGTCAACCAGAGGGCCTTAAGAAGATTTGGACCATATAGCGCCAGTAGCAATTTCTTGACCGAGGAAGTACCTGTAGGTGTTGAGAGTTCTGCCCAGAGTTGAAGTTGGATTGCATCCTACTACTGTTTTACGTTTGGAAGACTTATGCCGCCCTCTAGTTTATGTCCTTGAAGCAAGCGATAAGTTAGAGGAGGTCTTTTGCTTTTCCACAAAAACTTCGGGAACAATTTGGTGATGGCAGAAAAGAATCTGAAGTCAAGCTTAATGGGAAACATTCTCAGAAAATATAGGATCTTCGGGAGAACATACATCTGGATCAAGTTCCGCCAACCAAACCAAGAAATAAATGGGATATCATATTGGCGTAGTAATCTATCAATTTCCAAAAGCAATTCCTCAAAATTTCACAAGTAAATATCTCTAATGTGACCTGGAATTTTAACTCCCAAATATTTAATGCTAGAGGGTGCCCACTTAAATGGGAGGGTTTTCATAAAAACTATAGCTGATGGGTCGGATACAGAAATATTTAAAATTTCACATTTATTCAAGTTGACTTTGTAGTGGGAAATATGGTCATAATTTTCAATAATTTCTAAAATCTTAGAGAAACTCTTTTCTGGGTTGGTAGAAAGAAAAATCACATTTAGAGATATACTTTGGAGGGCGCAGTACTGTAGCAGTAAATAATCCAAAAATCAAAAACAGTGTGCACAGATAACATGTGAACTTTAAGGTGACGCAATAGGAGTATTTTGGCCATATCCCTAGTATCTATGTGAAGAGCTATAACTGGGGGAAAAAGAACAGAAAATATAAGCATTAGAACCTGTTTTACTGTTACCAGCAAATGTAGAGATGAGCCAGATCTTCATTCCTCAGGTATCATCTTGATAGCGGTGTAGTGACCTCTTTGTCTTAGGAGATTTGGTTCTCAGTGGTTTCTGCCAGGAGGAGAAATCAGGTAGCGGAGGAAGAGTGGCGATATCTGGAGTTGGGAGCCATGAGGAAATGTCCACTGGGGTGATATCGAGCTGATCCCACAAGGCCAGAAGGTCTGCCAGAGTGTGAACATAGATACATCTCCCTTTATGATGGACTGCAATCCCAAACGGGTATAGCCATGAGTACGGTATGTTGTGGCCTCTTAAAGTTTCAAGTAATGGACGGAGTGTCCTTCTCTTGGCAAGTGTTGAAGGTGACAAATCTTGATAGAAGGTAAGTTTGTCTTCCCCATAAGCCATCTTTCCCTTAGACCTACCTAGTGAAAGAATATCCTGAGTGTCTACATATGAAAGAAGACTACAAATAGCGTCTCTGGGAGGGTCTCCCTCTTTTGGCTTAGGCCTAAGGGCTGTATGCGCGCTCTCAATAGCTAGGGAGCTAGCTCTATCCGGGCCCAATGATATAGAAGAAACGTCACTTACGGTCTCCTTTAGGACAGTCGGAGAGTAAGACTCTGCTAGGCCTTTTATGCGTACATTCCGGCATCGGTCCCTATTCTCCTGGTCCTCCAGGAGGGTCAGGGCGTTGTCTAGCTGAGCTTTCTGTATCGTAAGCAGGTCCACAATGGCAGATGAGTGAGTCGTTAGCTCTGCGCATGCGTCTTCAACCACTTCTACTCTCCGACGTAAGTACGGGATTTCGGCTTTAAGTTCTGCTAGATCCGACAGGACTGGATGGAGCGCTTGTGAAGGTGCCTGCCTAAAGAATGATTTCGAAATACATGAAGTGGTAAGTTCACAGGCACTTTTTTCTCCCTCGCTCTCCATGTCTGCCGCTACATGGGGATCGGGCCTATGCTTCGCGCTCTCCAGCGCCCTCTTGGCTGCTCCTTGTTTGTTATGTGGGCTGTGTTTCCTGGCGAATTTCCGCAGGTCCAGCTGCGAACGGCTCGTTTTGGGGGTAGAGGGGGGATCCCCAGGTTTCTCCTTGCCGATCTTGACCATTCTTGTCTTGGTACTGCTGCTCTATCGTTCCTTTTAGCCTCAGATACAACGGAGCTACAGGCTCATGCGTCCGCTGTACTCGGCGGTCAAGCTCCGCCCCCTCTGAATTACATCATTTTCTGTCAGTGGCTATCCTAAACTGAAAAAGCCTGCCCTTGTCAAATCGCAGCTCCCATGCAGCTTAAGGCCTGGCAAGTACAAGCGTGGGAGACTGGCTGGGAAGCCCAGGTGCCGTTGACTATTTTATTCCTAGGCATTTAGGCGTTCTCCTTCCACCTATTCTATAAAGAACATTGAAAACTTTCTGTCATTGGTCATAGTAAGTCGTATATGCCTGCCCTCATCAGATCGCTAGCCGCCAAGCAGCTTAAGGCCTAGCAAGAACCAGCGTGGGAGACTGACTGGGAATCCCAGGTGCTGTTGACTATCTTGTTCCTGGGCATGTAGGCATTCTCCTTTCACCTGTTCTATAAAAAGCATTGAAATGCATTATTTTCTGTCAGTGGTCATCCCAAGCTGAATATGCCTGTCCTCGTTAGAGCGCAACTAGAGATGAGCGAACAGTGAAATGTTCGAATTTCGATATTCAATTTGAGTAGCCCCTCAAAACTCGACTGTTCGAACGAATATCCTCGTTTAGGGGGAAACCAATATTCGACTCAGGAGGGCATCTAACACGCCAAAGTCCCTGTATTACCCCACTATCCCCCACTATCACAGCCTATCAACTAGAGAAAATAGATTTTGCTGCACACACTGTTTTGTGATCAAAGGAATATAGAGATTTATTTTACAATATAATATAATTTTTATATTGTAAAATAAATCTCTATATTCCTTTGATCACAAAACAGTGTGTGCAGCAAAATCTATTTTCACTAGTATATTTGGGTCGAAGGACCTTTTTTCGCTAGCACCACATATAATTTTAGAGTGTGCGGTACCATTGACTTTTTTGCTACCAGCCTATCAACTAGACACTTTCCAAACTGAGTAGGACCCCTATGAAAGTGGAAAAATACTTGGAAACCTACTTTTCTCCACAATAGTGTGGACAGAAACACAAATTTAAAGCTAAAGAAACATTAGCATGCACCCCTTTAAATCACGTTGCTCATAACAACTACAAATGGCATAGGCAATGGGATATCTAAAAGCCCCCACTCTTAACTATGATTGTTTATGTGTGTGATGTGGTGAGAACTTAAAAAATTACTTTTCTGGCCCTTCACGTGAGCCCTTCCAAATTAAGTTAGAGACCCTTAAGCTGAACTACCAGCTTATTGATTGAGGCCCTTGAGGTGACTTGAGCCTTTTACCAGCAGAGTTTTAGGCCTTTTAACTTAGCTCAGCCTTGCATCGGCATAGTTTTTGGCCCTTGGGGTGAGTAGAGCCTTGCACCAGTAGAGTTTTAGTTTTTGGCCCTTGGAGTAAGTAGAGCCTTGCACCAGCAGTGCTTTTGGCCCTTGGGGTGAGTAGAGCCTCTAACCAGCAGAGTTTGGGGGAATCAGGGGGGATTCAGCCTCTAACCAGCAGAGTTTGGGGAAATCAGAGTGGATTGAGACTCTAACCAGCAGAGTTTGGGGAAATCAGAGTGGATTCAGCCTCTAACCCACAGAGTTTGGGGAAATCAGGTGGATTCAGCCTCTAACCAGCAGAGTTTGGGGGATTCAGGGTGGATTTAGCCTCTAACCAGCAGAGTTTGGGGGAATCAGGGTGGATTGAGCCTCTAACCAGCAGAGTTTGGGGAAATCAGGTGGATTCAGCCTCTAACCAGCAGAGTTTGGGGAAATCAGGAGGATTCAGCCTCTAGCCAGCAGAGTTTGGGAAAAACACTGTGGATTCAGCCTCTAACCCGCAGCGTTTGGGGGAATCAGGGTGGATTCAGCCTCTAACCAGCAGAGTTTGGGAAAATCAGGTAGATTCAGCCTCTAACCAGCAGAGTTTGGGGAAATCAGGTAGATTCAGCCTCTAACCAGCAGAGTTTGGGAAAAACACGGTGGATTCAGCCTCTAACCAGCAGAGTTTGGGGGAATCAGGGTGGATTGAGACTCTAACAAGCAGAGTTTGGGAAAATCACGGTGGATTCCACCTCTATCCAGCAGAGTTTGGGGAAATCAGAGTGGATTGAGCCTCTAACCAGCAGAGTTTGGGGAAATCAGGTAGATTCAGCCTCTAACCAGCAGAGTTTGGGAAAACCACGGTGGATTCAGCCTCTAACCAGCATAGTTTGGGGGAATCAGGGTGGATTCAGCCTGTAACCATTAGAGATTGGGAAAATAACGGTAGATTCAGCCTCTAACCAGCAGAGTTTGGGTAAATCACAGTGGATTCAGCCTCTAACCAGCAGAGTTTGGGGAAATCAGGGTGGATTAAGCCTCCAACCAGCAGAGTTTGGGGAAATTAGGTGGATTCAGCCTCTAACCAGCAGAGTTTGGGGAACTCACGGTGGATTGAGCCTCTAACCAGCAGAGTTTGGGGGAATCAGGGTGGATTGAGCCTCTAACTAGCAGAGTTTGGGAAAATCACGGTGGATTTAGCCTCTAACCAGCAGAGTTTGGGGGAATCAGGGTGATTCAGCCTCTAACCAGCAGAGTTTGGGAAAATCACGGTGGATTCAGCCTCTAACCCGCAGAGTTTGGGGGAATCAGGGTGGATTCAGCCTGTAACCAGTAGAGTTTGGGAAAATCACGGTGGATTCAGCCTCTAACCAGCAGAGTTTGGGGAAATCACAGTGGATTGAGCCTCTAACCAGCAGAATTTGGGAAAATCAGGTAGATTCAGCCTCTAACCAGCAGAGTTTGGGAAAATCACGGTGGATTCAGCCTCTAACCCGCAGAGTTTGGGGGAATCAGGGTGGATTCAGCCTGTAACCAGTAGAGTTTGGGAAAATCACGGTGGATTCAGCCTCTAACCAGCAGAGTTTGGGGAAATCACGGCGGATTCAGCCTCTAACCAGCAGAGTTTCAGGAAATCAGGGTGGATTGAGCCTCTAACCAGCAGAGTTTGGGAAAATCAGGGTGAATTCAGCCTCTAACCAGCAGAGTTTGGGGAAATCAGGGTGAATTCAGCCTCTAACCAGCAGAGTTTGGGAAAATCAGGGTTAATTCAGCCTCTAACCAGCAGAGTTTGGGGAAATCAGGGTGAATTCAGCCTCTAACCAGCAGAGTTTGGGGAAATCAGGGTGAATTCAGCCGCTAACCAGCAGAGTTTGGGGAAATAAGGTGGATTCAGCCTCTAACCGGCAGAGTTTAAGGACATCAGGAGGATTCAGCCTCTAGCCAGCAGAGTTTGGGAAAAACACTGTGGATTCAGCCTCTAACCCGCAGCGTTTGGGGGAATCAGGGTGGATTCAGCCTCTAACCAGCAGAGTTTGGGAAAATCAGGTAGATTCAGCCTCTAACCAGCAGAGTTTGGGGAAATCAGGTAGATTCAGCCTCTAACCAGCAGAGTTCAGGAAAATCACGGTGGATTGAGACTCTAACAAGCAAAGTTTGGGGAAATCAGGTGGATTCAGCCTCTAACCAGCAGAGTTTGGGGAAATCAGAGTAGATTGAGCCTCTAACGAGCAGAGTTTGTGGAAATCAGGTGGATTCAACCCCTAACCAGCAGAGTTTGGGGAAATCAGGTGGATTCAGCATCTAACCAGCAGAGTTTGGGGAAATCAGGGTGGATTAAGCCTCCAACCAGCAGAGTTTGGGGAAATTAGGTGGATTCAGCATCTAACCAGCAGAGTTTGGGGAAATCAGGGTGGATTAAGCCTCCAACCAGCAGAGTTTGGGGAAATCACAGTGGATTGAGCCTCTAACCAGCAGAGTTTGGGAAAAATAGGTAGATTCAGCCTCTATCCAGCAGAGTTTGGGAAAATCACGATGGATTGAGACTCTAACAAGCAGAGTTTGGGAAAATCACGGTGGATTCCGCCTCTATCCAGCAGAGTTTGGGGAAATCAGAGTGGATTGAGCCTCTAACCAGCAGAGTTTGGGGAAATCAGAGTGGATTGAGCCTCTAACGAGCAGAGTTTGGGGAAATCAGGTGGATTCAGCCTCTAACCAGCAGAGTTTGGGGAAATCAGAGTGGATTGAGCCTCTAACGAGCAGAGTTTGGGGAAATCAGGTGGATTTAACCCCTAACCAGCAGAGTTTGGGGACATCAGGGTGGATTCAGCCTCTAACCAGCAGATTTTCAGGAAATCAGGGTGGATTGAGCCTCTAACCAGCAGAGTTTGGGGAAATCAGAGTGGATTGAGCCTCTAACGAGCAGAGTTTGGGGAAATCAGGTGGATTCAGCCTCTAACCAGCAGAGTTTGGGGAAATCAGAGTGGATTGAGCCTCTAACGAGCAGAGTTTGGGGAAATCAGGTGGATTTAACCCCTAACCAGCAGAGTTTGGGGAAATCAGGGTGGATTCAGCCTCTAACCAGCAGAGTTTCAGGAAATCAGGGTGGATTGAACCTCTAACCAGCAGACTTTGGGAAAGTCAGGGTGAATTCAGCCTCTAACCAGCAGAGTTTGGAGAAATCAGTGTGAACTCAGCCTCTAACCAGCAGAGTTTGGGAAAATCAGGGTGAATTCAGCCTCTAACCAGCAGAGTTTGGGGAAATCAGGGTGAATTCAGCCTCTAACCAGCAGAGTTTGGGGAAATCAGGGTGAATTCAGCCGCTAACCAGCAGAGTTTGGGGAAATAAGGTGGATTCAGCCTCTAACCGGCAGAGTTTGGGGAAATCAGGAGGATTCAGCCTCTAGCCAGCAGAGTTTGGGAAAAACACTGTGGATTCAGCCTCTAACCCGCAGCGTTTGGGGGAATCAGGGTGGATTCAGCCTCTAACCAGCAGAGTTTGGGAAAATCAGGTAGATTCAGCCTCTAACCAGCAGAGTTTGGGGAAATCAGGTAGATTCAGCCTCTAACCAGCAGAGTTCAGGAAAATCACGGTGGATTGAGACTCTAACAAGCAAAGTTTGGGGAAATCAGGTGGATTCAGCCTCTAACCAGCAGAGTTTGGGGAAATCAGAGTAGATTGAGCCTCTAACGAGCAGAGTTTGTGGAAATCAGGTGGATTCAACCCCTAACCAGCAGAGTTTGGGGAAATCAGGTGGATTCAGCATCTAACCAGCAGAGTTTGGGGAAATCAGGGTGGATTAAGCCTCCAACCAGCAGAGTTTGGGGAAATTAGGTGGATTCAGCATCTAACCAGCAGAGTTTGGGGAAATCAGGGTGGATTAAGCCTCCAACCAGCAGAGTTTGGGGAAATCACAGTGGATTGAGCCTCTAACCAGCAGAGTTTGGGAAAAATAGGTAGATTCAGCCTCTATCCAGCAGAGTTTGGGAAAATCACGATGGATTGAGACTCTAACAAGCAGAGTTTGGGAAAATCACGGTGGATTCCGCCTCTATCCAGCAGAGTTTGGGGAAATCAGAGTGGATTGAGCCTCTAACCAGCAGAGTTTGGGGAAATCAGAGTGGATTGAGCCTCTAACGAGCAGAGTTTGGGGAAATCAGGTGGATTCAGCCTCTAACCAGCAGAGTTTGGGGAAATCAGAGTGGATTGAGCCTCTAACGAGCAGAGTTTGGGGAAATCAGGTGGATTTAACCCCTAACCAGCAGAGTTTGGGGACATCAGGGTGGATTCAGCCTCTAACCAGCAGATTTTCAGGAAATCAGGGTGGATTGAGCCTCTAACCAGCAGAGTTTGGGGAAATCAGAGTGGATTGAGCCTCTAACGAGCAGAGTTTGGGGAAATCAGGTGGATTCAGCCTCTAACCAGCAGAGTTTGGGGAAATCAGAGTGGATTGAGCCTCTAACGAGCAGAGTTTGGGGAAATCAGGTGGATTTAACCCCTAACCAGCAGAGTTTGGGGAAATCAGGGTGGATTCAGCCTCTAACCAGCAGAGTTTCAGGAAATCAGGGTGGATTGAACCTCTAACCAGCAGACTTTGGGAAAGTCAGGGTGAATTCAGCCTCTAACCAGCAGAGTTTGGAGAAATCAGTGTGAACTCAGCCTCTAACCAGCAGAGTTTGGGAAAATCAGGGTGAATTCAGCCTCTAACCAGCAGAGTTTGGGGAAATCAGGGTGAATTCAGCCTCTAACCAGCAGAGTTTGGGGAAATCAGGGTGAATTCAGCCGCTAACCAGCAGAGTTTGGGGAAATAAGGTGGATTCAGCCTCTAACCGGCAGAGTTTGGGGAAATCAGGAGGATTCAGCCTCTAGCCAGCAGAGTTTGGGAAAAACACTGTGGATTCAGCCTCTAACCCGCAGCGTTTGGGGGAATCAGGGTGGATTCAGCCTCTAACCAGCAGAGTTTGGGAAAATCAGGTAGATTCAGCCTCTAACCAGCAGAGTTTGGGGAAATCAGGTAGATTCAGCCTCTAACCAGCAGAGTTCAGGAAAATCACGGTGGATTGAGACTCTAACAAGCAAAGTTTGGGGAAATCAGGTGGATTCAGCCTCTAACCAGCAGAGTTTGGGGAAATCAGAGTAGATTGAGCCTCTAACGAGCAGAGTTTGTGGAAATCAGGTGGATTCAACCCCTAACCAGCAGAGTTTGGGGAAATCACGGTGGATTCAGCCTCTAACCAGCAGAGTTTGGGGAAATCAGGTGGATTCAGCATCTAACCAGCAGAGTTTGGGGAAATCAGGGTGGATTAAGCCTCCAACCAGCAGAGTTTGGGGAAATTAGGTGGATTCAGCCTCTAAACAGCAGAGTTTGGGGAAATCACAGTGGATTGAGCCTCTAACCAGCAGAGTTTGGGAAAATCACGATGGATTGAGACTCTAACAAGCAGAGTTTGGGAAAATCACGGTGGATTCCGCCTCTATCCAGCAGAGTTTGGGGAAATCAGAGTGGATTGAGCCTCTAACCAGCAGAGTTTGGGGAAATCAGAGTGGATTGAGCCTCTAACGAGCAGAGTTTGGGGAAATCAGGTGGATTCAGCCTCTAACCAGCAGAGTTTGGGGAAATCAGAGTGGATTGAGCCTCTAACGAGCAGAGTTTGGGGAAATCAGGTGGATTTAACCCCTAACCAGCAGAGTTTGGGGAAATCAGGGTGGATTCAGCCTCTAACCAGCAGAGTTTGGGGAAATCAGGTGGAGTCAGCCTCTAACCAGCAGAGTTTGGGGGAATCAGGGTGGATTCAGCCTCTAACCAGCAGAGTTTGGGGAAATCAGGTGGATTCAGCCTCTAAGTAGCAGAGTTTGGGGAAATCAGGTGGATTCAGCCTCTAACCAGCAGAGTTTTGGGAAAACCACGGTGGATTCAGCCTCTAACCAGCATAGTTTGGGGGAATCAGGGTGGATTCAGCCTGTAACCATTAGAGATTGGGAAAATAACGGTAGATTCAGCCTCTAACCAGCAGAGTTTGGGTAAATCACAGTGGATTCAGCCTCTAACCAGCAGAGTTTGGGGAAATCAGGGTGGATTAAGCCTCCAACCAGCAGAGTTTGGGGAAATTAGGTGGATTCAGCCTCTAACCAGCAGAGTTTGGGGAACTCACGGTGGATTGAGCCTCTAACCAGCAGAGTTTGGGGGAATCAGGGTGGATTGAGCCTCTAACTAGCAGAGTTTGGGAAAATCACGGTGGATTTAGCCTCTAACCAGCAGAGTTTGGGGGAATCAGGGTGATTCAGCCTCTAACCAGCAGAGTTTGGGGGAATCAGAGTGGATTGAGCCTCTAACCAGCAGAGTTTGGGGAAATCAGGTGGATTCAGCCTTTAACCAGCAGAGTTTGGGGAACTCACGGTGGATTCAGCCTCTAACCAGCAGAGTTTGGGGGAATCAGGGTGGATTGAGCCTCTAACTAGCAGAGTTTGGGAAAATCACGATGTATTCAGCCTCTAACCAGCAGAGTTTGGGTGAATCAGGGTATTCAGCCTCTAACCAGCAGAGTTTGGGAAAATCACGGTGGATTCAGCCTCTAACCCGCAGAGTTTGGGGGAATCAGGGTGGATTCAGCCTGTAACCAGTAGAGTTTGGGAAAATCACGGTGGATTCAGCCTCTAAACAGCAGAGTTTGGGGAAATCACAGTGGATTGAGCCTCTAACCAGCAGAGTTTGGGAAAAATAGGTAGATTCAGCCTCTAACCAGCAGAGTTTGGGAAAATCACGATGGATTGAGACTCTAACAAGCAGAGTTTGGGAAAATCACGGTGGATTCCGCCTCTATCCAGCAGAGTTTGGGGAAATCAGAGTGGATTGAGCCTCTAACCAGCAGAGTTTGGGGAAATCAGAGTGGATTCAGCCTCTAACCAGCAGAGTTTGGGGAAATCAGAGTGGATTGAGCCTCTAACGAGCAGAGTTTGGGGAAATCAGGTGGATTTAACCCCTAACCAGCAGAGTTTGGGGAAATCAGGGTGGATTCAGCCTCTAACCAGCAGAGTTTGGGGAAATCAGGTGGATTCAGCCTCTAAGTAGCAGAGTTTGGGGAAATCAGGTGGATTCAGCCTCTAACCAGCAGAGTTTTGGGAAAACCACGGTGGATTCAGCCTCTAACCAGCATAGTTTGGGGGAATCAGGGTGGATTCAGCCTGTAACCATTAGAGTTTGGAGAAATCAGGGTGGATTCAGCCTCTAACCAGCAGAGTTTGGGGAAATCAGGTGGATTCAGCCTCTAACCAGCAGAGTTTGGGGAAATCAGGGTGGATTAAGCCTCCAACCAGCAGAGTTTGGGGAAATTAGGTGGATTCAGCCTCTAACCAGCAGAGTTTGGGTAAATCACAGTGGATTCAGCCTCTAACCAGCAGAGTTTGGGGAAATCAGGGTGGATTAAGCCTCCAACCAGCAGAGTTTGGGGGAATCAGGGTGGATTGAGCCTCTAACTAGAAGAGTTTGGGGAAATTAGGTGGATTCAGCCTCTAACCAGCAGAGTTTGGGGAACTCACGGTGGATTCAGCCTCTGACCAGCAGAGTTTGGGGGAATCAGGGTGGATTGAGCCTCTAACTAGAAGAGTTTGGGAAAATCACGGTGGATTTAGCCTCTAACCAGCAGAGTTTGGGGGAATCAGGGTGTTTCAGCCTCTAACCCGCAGAGTTTGGGGGAATCAGGGTGGATTCAGCCTGTAACCAGTAGAGTTTGGGAAAATCACGGTGGATTCAGCCTCTAACCAGCAGAGTTTGGGGAAATCACAGTGGTTTGAGCCTCTAACCAGCAGAGTTTGAGAAAATCAGGTAGATTCAGCCTCTAACCAGCAGAGTTTGGGAAAATCATGGTGGATTGAGACTCTAACAAGCAGAGTTTGGGAAAATCACGGTGGATTCCGCCTCTATCCAGAAGAGTTTGGGGAAATCAGAGTGGATTGAGCCTCTAACCAGCAGAGTTTGGGGAAATCAGAGTGGATTGAGCCTCTAACGAGCAGAGTTTGGGGAAATCAGGTGGATTCAGCCTCTAACCAGCAGAGTTTGGGGAAATCAGAGTGGATTGAGCCTCTAACAAGCAGAGTTTGGGGAAATCAGGTGGATTTAACCCCTAACCAGCAGAGTTTGGGGAAATCAGGGTGGATTCAGCCTCTAACCAGCAGAGTTTGGGGAAATCACAGTGGATTGAGCCTCTAACCAGCAGAGTTTGGGAAAATCAGGTAGATTCAGCCTCTAACCAGCAGAGTTTGGGAAAATCACGGTGGATTCCGCCTCTATCCAGCAGAGTTTGGGGAAATCAGAGTGGATTGAGCCTCTAACGAGCAGAGTTTGGGGAAATCAGGTGGATTCAGCCTCTAACCAGCAGAGTTTGGGGAAATCAGAGTGGATTGAGCCTCTAACGAGCAGAGTTTGGGGAAATCAGGTGGATTTAACCCCTAACCAGCAGAGTTTGGGGAAATCAGGGTGGATTCAGCCTCTAACCAGCAGAGTTTGGGGAAATCAGGTGGAGTCAGCCTCTAACCAGCAGAGTTTGGGGGAATCAGGGTGGATTCAGCCTCTAACCAGCAGAGTTTGGGAAAATCACGGCGGATTCAGCCTCTAACCAGCAGAGTTTGGGAAATCACGGTGGATTCAGCCTCTAACCCACAGAGTTTGGGGGAATCAGGGTGGATTCAGCCTGTAACCAGTAGAGTTTGGGGAAATCAGGGTGGATTCAGCCTCTAACCAGCAGAGTTTGGGGAAATCACAGTGGATTGAGCCTCTAACCAGCAGAGTTTGGGAAAATCAGGTAGATTCAGCCTCTAACCAGCAGAGTTTGGGAAAATCACGGCGGATTCAGCCTCTAACCAGCAGAGTTTCAGGAAATCAGGGTGGATTGAGCCTAGAAGAATGAGAATTGTGCAACGCAGATGGTGGAGGAGTATGAGTTGGAATTGTAGAGGTTGAGCGCAGACATGCCAATTCATGTTGGGGTGCTTGACGCTGGTGGGCACGAAAATGATGGGTCTATCCAGTGGCAGTTTATTTTGATGAAAGTCAGCCGGTCGGCACTCTCAGCTGACAGCCGGCTGCGCTTATCCGTGATGAAGCCACCGGCTGCGCTGAGGATCCTTTCAGATAGCACGTTGGCGGCAGGACAGGACAGCACCTCCAAGGCGTTTAGGGCAAGTTCAAGTCACAGGTCCAACTTCGACACCCAATACGTGTAGGGCGCAGAAGGATCGGAGAGGACAGGGCTGTGGTCGGACAGGTATTCCCGCAACATGCACCTATACTTTTCCCGCCTGGTGACACTAGGCCCCTTAGTGGCGGGGGTTTGGCGAGGGGGTGCCATTAACGTGTCCCAGAGCCTAGACAGTGTGCCCCTTGTGGGTGTGGACCGGACGGCACTTGTTCGCCTCATGGAGGAACTGTCCTCTCTGCCGCCAACGACACTTGATGGAAACATCTCCATCATGTTCTGCACCAATTGTTTGTGGCAATCATTAATGCGATTGGCCCTCCCCTCTACCGGAATAAAAGACGAGCTGTTATTTTTATACCGGGGGTCAAGGATTGCAAATATCCAGTATTGGTTGCTCTCTGTTATTTTGACTACGCGCTTGTCACTGGAAAAGCACCCCAACATGAAGTCAGCCAAAACGCTGTGAAACGGACAGGTGTGTGGACCTACTCTCCTGCTGTGATGGTTCTGCTGCTATCCCTGACTCCTCAGTGTGATCTGCGTTATCCCTGATGGCAATGAGGGATTCTCGCATCACACACAAGAGCGGGATTGTTACGCTCACTAGTGCCTCTAACCAGCAGAGTTTGGGGGAATCAGGTAGATTCAGCCTCTAACCAGCAGAGTTTGGGAAAATCACAGTAGATTCAGACTCTAACAAGCAGAGTTTGGGAAAATCACGGTGGATTCCGCCTCTATCCAGCAGAGTTTGGGAAAATCACAGTGGATTGAGCCTCTAACCAGCAGAGTTTGGGGAAATCAGGTAGTTCAGCCTCTAACCAGCAGAGTTTGGGAAAATCACGGTGGATTCAGCCTCTAACCAGCAGAGTTTGGGGAAATCAGGTGGATTTAGCCTCTAAGTAGCAGAGTTTGGGGAAATCAGGTGGATTCAGCCTCTAACCAGCAGAGTTTGGGAAAATCAGGGTGAATTCAGCCTCTAACCAGCAGAGTTTGGGGAAATCAGGGTGAATTCAGCCTCTAACCAGCAGAGTTTGGGGAAATCAGGGTGAATTCAGCCGCTAACCAGCAGAGTTTGGGGAAATCAGGAGGACTCAGCCTCTAGCCAGCAGAGTTTGGGAAAAACACTGTGGATTCAGCCTCTAACCCGCAGCGTTTGGGGGAATCAGGGTGGATTCAGCCTCTAACCAGCAGAGTTTGGGAAAATCAGGTAGATTCAGCCTCTAACCAGCAGAGTTTGGGAAAATCATGGTGGATTGAGACTCTAACAAGCAGAGTTTGGGAAAATCACGGTGGATTCCGCCTCTATCCAGCAGAGTTTGGGGAAATCAGAGTGGATTGAGCCTCTAACCAGCAGAGTTTGGGGAAATCAGAGTGGATTGAGCCTCTAACGAGCAGAGTTTGGGGAAATCAGGTGGATTCAGCCTCTAACCAGCAGAGTTTGGGGAAATCAGAGTGGATTGAGCCTCTAACGAGCAGAGTTTGGGGAAATCAGGTGGATTTAACCCCTAACCAGCAGAGTTTGGGGAAATCAGGGTGGATTCAGCCTCTAACCAGCAGAGTTTGGGGAAATCAGGTGGAGTCAGCCTCTAACCAGCAGAGTTTGGGGGAATCAGGGTGGATTCAGCCTGTAACCAGCAGAGTTTGGGAAAATCACGGCGGATTCAGCCTCTAACCAGCAGAGTTTGGGAAATCACGGTGGATTCAGCCTCTAACCCGCAGAGTTTGGGGGAATCAGGGTGGATTCAGCCTGTAACCAGTAGAGTTTGGGGAAATCAGGGTGGATTCAGCCTCTAACCAGCAGAGTTTGGGGAAATCAGGTAGATTCAGCCTCTAACCAGCAGAGTTTGGGAAAATCACGGCGGATTCAGCCTCTAACCAGCAGAGTTTCAGGAAATCAGGGTGGATTGAGCCTAGAAGAATGAGAATTGTGCAACGCAGATGGTGGAGGAGTATGAGTTGGAATTGTAGAGGTTGAGCGCAGACATGCCAATTCATGTTGGGGTGCTTGACGCTGGTGGGCACGAAAATGATGGGTCTATCCAGTGGCAGTTTATTTTGATGAAAGTCAGCCGGTCGGCACTCTCAGCTGACAGCCGGCTGCGCTTATCCGTGATGAAGCCACCGGCTGCGCTGAAGATCCTTTCAGATAGCACGTTGGCGGCAGGACAGGACAGCACCTCCAAGGCGTTTAGGGCAAGTTCAAGTCACAGGTCCAACTTCGACACCCAATACGTGTAGGGCGCAGAAGGATCGGAGAGGACAGGGCTGTGGTCGGACAGGTATTCCCGCAACATGCACCTATACTTTTCCCGCCTGGTGACACTAGGCCCCTTAGTGGCGGGGGTTTGGCGAGGGGGTGCCATTAACGTGTCCCAGAGCCTAGACAGTGTGCCCCTTGTGGGTGTGGACCGGACGGCACTTGTTCGCCTCATGGAGGAACTGTCCTCTCTGCCGCCAACGACACTTGATGGAAACATCTCCATCATGTTCTGCACCAATTGTTTGTGGCAATCATTAATGCGATTGGCCCTCCCCTCTACCGGAATAAAAGACGAGCTGTTATTTTTATACCGGGGGTCAAGGATTGCAAATATCCAGTATTGGTTGCTCTCCGTTATTTTGACTACGCGCTTGTCACTGGAAAAGCACCCCAACATGAAGTCAGCCAAAACGCTGTGAAACGGACAGGTGTGTGGACCTACTCTCCTGCTGTGACGGTTCTGCTGCTATCCCTGACTCCTCAGTGTGATCTGCGTTATCCCTGATGGCAATGAGGGATTCTCGCATCACACACAAGAGCGGGATTGTTACGCTCACTAGTGCCTCTAACCAGCAGAGTTTGGGGGAATCAGGTAGATTCAGCCTCTAACCAGCAGAGTTTGGGAAAATCACAGTAGATTCAGACTCTAACAAGCAGAGTTTGGGAAAATCACGGTGGATTCCGCCTCTATCCAGCAGAGTTTGGGAAAATCACAGTGGATTGAGCCTCTAACCAGCAGAGTTTGGGGAAATCAGGTAGTTCAGCCTCTAACCAGCAGACTTTGGGGAAATCAGGTGGATTTAGCCTCTAAGTAGCAGAGTTTGGGGAAATCAGGTGGATTCAGCCTCTAACCAGCAGAGTTTGGGAAAATCAGGGTGAATTCAGCCTCTAACCAGCAGAGTTTGGGGAAATCAGGGTGAATTCAGCCTCTAACCAGCAGAGTTTGGGGAAATCAGGGTGAATTCAGCCGCTAACCAGCAGAGTTTGGGGAAATAAGGTGGATTCAGCCTCTAGCCAGCAGAGTTTGGGAAAAACACTGTGGATTCAGCCTCTAACCCGCAGCGTTTGGGGGAATCAGGGTGGATTCATCCTCTAACCAGCAGAGTTTGGGAAAATCAGGTAGATTCAGCCTCTAACCAGCAGAGTTTGGGGAAATCAGGTAGATTCAGCCTCTAACCAGCAGAGTTCAGGAAAATCACGGTGGATTGAGACTCTAACAAGCAAAGTTTGGGGAAATCAGGTGGATTCAGCCTCTAACCAGCAGAGTTTGGCGAAATCAGAGTAGATTGAGCCTCTAACGAGCAGAGTTTGTGGAAATCAGGTGGATTCCACCCCTAACCAGCAGAGTTTGGGGAAATCACGGTGGATTCAGCCTCTAACCAGCAGAGTTTGGGGAAATCAGGTGGATTCAGCATCTAACCAGCAGAGTTTGGGGAAATCAGGGTGGATTAAGCCTCCAACCAGCAGAGTTTGGGGAAATTAGGTGGATTCAGCCTCTAACCAGCAGAGTTTGGGGAACTCACGGTGGATTCAGCCTCTAACCAGCAGAGTTTGGGGGAATCAGGGTGGATTGAGCCTCTAACTAGCAGAGTTTGGGAAAATCACGGTGGATTTAGCCTCTAACCAGCAGAGTTTGGGGGAATCAGGGTGAATCAGCCTCTAACCAGCAGAGTTTGGGGGAATCAGAGTGGATTGAGCCTCTAACCAGCAGAGTTTGGGGAAATCAGGTGGATTCAGCCTTTAACCAGCAGAGTTTGGGGAACTCACGGTGGATTCAGCCTCTAACCAGCAGAGTTTGGGGGAATCAGGGTGGATTGAGCCTCTAACTAGCAGAGTTTGGGAAAATCACGATGTATTCAGCCTCTAACCAGCAGAGTTTGGGTGAATCAGGGTATTCAGCCTCTAACCAGCAGAGTTTGGGAAAATCACGGTGGATTCAGCCTCTAACCCGCAGAGTTTGGGGGAATCAGGGTGGATTCAGCCTGTAACCAGTAGAGTTTGGGAAAATCACGGTGGATTCAGCCTCTAAACAGCAGAGTTTGGGGAAATCACAGTGGATTGAGCCTCTAACCAGCAGAGTTTGGGAAAAATAGGTAGATTCAGCCTCTAACCAGCAGAGTTTGGGAAAATCACGATGGATTGAGACTCTAACAAGCAGAGTTTGGGAAAATCACGGTGGATTCCGCCTCTATCCAGCAGAGTTTGGGGAAATCAGAGTGGATTGAGCCTCTAACCAGCAGAGTTTGGGGAAATCAGAGTGGATTGAGCCTCTAACGAGCAGAGTTTGGGGAAATCAGGTGGATTCAGCCTCTAACCAGCAGAGTTTGGGGAAATCAGAGTGGATTGAGCCTCTAACGAGCAGAGTTTGGGGAAATCAGGTGGATTTAACCCCTAACCAGCAGAGTTTGGGGAAATCAGGGTGGATTCGGCCTCTAACCAGCAGAGTTTGGGGAAATCAGGTGGAGTCAGCCTCTAACCAGCAGAGTTTGGGGAAATCAGGTGGATTCAGCCTCTAAGTAGCAGAGTTTGGGAAAATCAGGTGGATTCAGCCTCTAACCAGCAGAGTTTGGGAAAATCACGGCGGATTCAGCCTCTAACCAGCAGAGTTTGGGAAATCACGGTGGATTCAGCCTGTAACCCGCAGAGTTTGGGGGAATCAGGGTGGATTCAGCCTCTAACCAGCAGAGTTTGGGGAAATCACAGTGGATTGAGCCTCTAACCAGCAGAGTTTGGGGAAATCACAGTGGATTGAGCCTCTAACCAGCAGAGTTTGGGAAAATCAGGTAGATTCAGCCTCTAACCAGCAGAGTTTGGGAAAATCACGGTGGATTCCGCCTCTATCCAGCAGAGTTTGGGGAAATCAGAGTGGATTGAGCCTCTAACGAGCAGAGTTTGGGGAAATCAGGTGGATTCAGCCTCTAACCAGCAGAGTTTGGGGAAATCAGAGTGGATTGAGCCTCTAACGAGCAGAGTTTGGGGAAATCAGGTGGATTTAACCCCTAACCAGCAGAGTTTGGGGAAATCAGGGTGGATTCAGCCTCTAACCAGCAGAGTTTGGGGAAATCAGGTGGAGTCAGCCTCTAACCAGCAGAGTTTGGGGGAATCAGGGTGGATTCAGCCTCTAACCAGCAGAGTTTGGGAAAATCACGGCGGATTCAGCCTCTAACCAGCAGAGTTTGGGAAATCACGGTGGATTCAGCCTCTAACCCGCAGAGTTTGGGGGAATCAGGGTGGATTCAGCCTGTAACCAGTAGAGTTTGGGAAAATCACGGTGGATTCAGCCTCTAACCAGCAGAGTTTGGGGAAATCACAGTGGATTGAGCCTCTAACCAGCAGAGTTTGGGAAAATCAGGTAGATTCAGCCTCTAACCAGCAGAGTTTGGGAAAATCACGGCGGATTCAGCCTCTAACCAGCAGAGTTTCAGGAAATCAGGGTGGATTGAGCCTAGAAGAATGAGAATTGTGCAACGCAGATGGTGGAGGAGTATGAGTTGGAATTGTAGAGGTTGAGCGCAGACATGCCAATTCATGTTGGGGTGCTTGACGCTGGTGGGCACGAAAATGATGGGTCTATCCAGTGGCAGTTTATTTTGATGAAAGTCAGCCGGTCGGCACTCTCAGCTGACAGCCGGCTGCGCTTATCCGTGATGAAGCCACCGGCTGCGCTGAAGATCCTTTCAGATAGCACGTTGGCGGCAGGACAGGACAGCACCTCCAAGGCGTTTAGGACAAGTTCAAGTCACAGGTCCAACTTCGACACCCAATACGTGTAGGGCGCAGAAGGATCGGAGAGACCAGGGCTGTGGTCGGACAGGTATTCCCGCAACATGCACCTATACTTTTCCCGCCTGGTGACACTAGGCCCCTTAGTGGCGGGGGTTTGGCGAGGGGGTGCCATTAACGTGTCCCAGAGCCTAGACAGTGTGCCCCTTGTGGGTGTGGACCGGACGGCACTTGTTCGCCTCATGGAGGAACTGTCCTCTCTGCCGCCAACGACACTTGATGGAAACATCTCCATCATGTTCTGCACCAATTGTTTGTGGCAATCATTAATGCGATTGGCCCTCCCCTCTACCGGAATAAAAGACGAGCTGTTATTTTTATACCGGGGGTCAAGGATTGCAAATATCCAGTCTTGGTTGCTCTCCGTTATTTTGACTACGCGCTTGTCACTTGAAAAGCACCCCAACATGAAGTCAGCCAAAACGCTGTGAAACGGACAGGTGTGTGGACCTACTCTCCTGCTGTGACGGTTCTGCTGCTATCCCTGACTCCTCAGTGTGATCTGCGTTATCCCTGATGGCAATGAGGGATTCTCGCATCACACACAAGAGCGGGATTGTTACGCTCACTAGTGCGTCGTCACAGCTGACCCTCTTGGTGGACTCCTCAAACACCCGTAGGATTTCACATAGGTCTCCCATCCATGGCCACTCATGGTTGAGAAACTGAGGGAGCTGACTTTGTGGCACCCTAGGGTTTTGGAGATGGTACTCCATCAAAGGTCTCTGCTTCTCAACCACTCTGCTCAACATATGATATGTTGAGTTCCAGCGTGTGGGGACGTCGCACAACAGCCGGTGTTCGGGCAGATGTAGGCGTTGCTGGAGTGTTTTGAGGCTAGCAGCGTCTACTGTAGACTTGCGAAAGTGGGCGCACAAGCGGGCACCACTAGGTTAAAGACGTGGGCCAGGCATGGAACATGTTGGAGGCTGGCCAGCTCCAGAGCTGCTACCAGGTTCCTGCCATTATCAAACACGACCATGCCTGGGCCCAGGTGCAGCGGCTCAAACCATATTGCCGTCTCATCGAGGAGGGCATCCCTCACCTCGGAGGCAGTGTGCTGTCTGTCCCCCAAGCTGATGAGCTTCAGCACAGCCTGCTGACGTCTATCCACGCCACTGCTGCAACATTTCCAGCTCGTAGCTGGGGTCAATTTAACGGCGGCGGAGGAGGAGGGTGTTGTTTCAGAGTCCCTGCCAGGAATGATTGGCGGGGAGACGAGGTACACCGGCCCAGTTTGTGACCCAGTCCCAGCCTCAACTACATTCACGCAGTGTGCAGTCAGTGAAATGTAGCGTCCCTGTCCGCATGCTCTTGTCCACGTGTCGGTGGTCAAGTGGACCTTTGCGCAAAGCACGGAACTTAGGGCCCGCCTGATGTTGCGTGACGCGTTCTGATGCAAAGCGGGGACGGCACAGCGGGAGAAGTAGTGACAGCTAGGGACGGCATAGCGAGGTGCCGCACTTGCCATCGGGTCACGGAAGGCCAGAGTTTTACATCTCCTGGGCCAGGAGTTTGGAGATGTGCGTGTTTAAGGCTTTTGTGCATGTGGGTGGGTAGCGCTGTACTTTTATCTGCAATCAAATGTCTGAGAGATGGTGGGTTGCTGGGAGGAGGCGCATGATGGTGCAGGAGAAGGAGCTGAGACAGGAACAGGGGAGGATGAGGGAGAAGTCCCCAAAGTGGTGGAGCCAGATGTTGTGGTGTCCTGGCTGGTGCTCTGGACTGCAGCGTCAGCACTGGCAACAGTGGGAGAGGCAGTGGCGGCAACGCCGGACGACGATTGCCCTGCGTTTGCTCTCTCCCATTGAGTTCAGTGCTTGCATTCCAAATGACGGCGCATGGAAGTGGTCGAAAGGTTGCTCTTTTCAGAGCCCCTACTCAGCTTCGAGTGGCAAATTGTGCAAATCGCATTATATTTGTCCTCCGCGCATTCCTTGAAAAATCTCCACACCATCGAGGAACGTGCCCTCGATGGGGGAGTTTTTTCTGGGCTGGCTATGATAGGGAACATCTTGGGCCATTCTGGGTGTGGCCTGGCTTCGGCGAAGCAGCTAACCTCTGCCTCTGCCTCTAGCTACCCTCTTTGGTGCTGCACCTCCCTCCACGTCGTCACTGCTTTCCCCGCTTGACATCCCCCCTGTCCAGGTCGGGTCAGTGTCCTCGTCGTCCATCACCTCCTCTTCCAATTCTTCTCTCGCCACCTCCTCCTCCTGCACACCCTTGCACATGGCAACAGGCTGCTCTGATGGCAACTGTGTCTTGTCATTGTCACTGAGGGTGGGTTGCTGGTGAACCGCCACAAAATCAAAAGGAGATGGAGGAAGCTCCAGTGTTTGGGCATGTGGTGCACAAATCAAGAAAAAAGATTTTAGAGCTCGCCCAATTTATCTATGTCTAGGCAGCGGTCTTGTTCATTCTTCAGGGTGCACGGCACATCACGGACAAAGGATGTCTTGAATGCAGAAATGGAAAAAAAAAAAAAAAAAAAAGCCGGCAACTCATCCGAAGGGAAAGTACAATAAAATTTAACTTTTAATAATAAATGATAAAATTAACAAAAGAGGGAACAAAAAATAAACAAAAACAGAAAAAATCCCCCTAAGAAAACGCCTACACGTTTCAGAACATGACGTTCTTTTTTCAAGGCATGTGTAACAATCATTGACTTCACCCTTTATATAGTGTGGCTTCCCCAAGCCTAAGGTACCAGTTCCGGTTAATCAATACTAAATGAATACAGATGAGGTTTCCCACTTTCGAATAACACCCTTTGTCCTACAGCACATTTGTTAATAAACTTTTCTTCATATATTCACATACAAGAATATGATCCAATTTGTATTGAAAAGTTACATAAAACATGTATTTGATGACATAGAAATATAATGTTAAATGTTATCACACATATATTCAACAAGATGACGCATGGTCAACGGTACAACAACAACCTCCAAGCTGCTCCATTCAAAATGGGACAGCATAGATGATATTAAAGAGTGATATATAACTCACTATATGTTACCATGTCAGATCGTTATAGCTGAAGATTTATACATTTCTAGTTGAAAAAAAAATAATAAGCGCTCTAATTTGCATGACTCGTTCTACCCAATCAGGGAATGACAAAACAAGTCATTCATGAAGTCCAGTAGTGGACCCCCATGTGACCTACATTCGACAAACCAGCACCTAACACTCAAACACGAAAGGAATGGTGTCCCGGACATCAAAAAAATGGGTGCGATATGACCTCTATATTGGCCACTTCATACTCTGTAATATGTCTTCCAATTTTATCTAGATGTTCCACATATTATTAGATAAAAAATAAAATATAATAAATAACAATTTGGAACACAGATAGAGCTTCATTAGTATATTATGACAGGTCACATGACTGGTTGTACCCAATCAAAAAGTCATGACTTAAGTTGTTTATAGAGTTCAACAGTAGAACTTCATTCAATTTGCTGTGGATTGCTGCTATTTTTCAGGACCCCCCAAAATTCAAGGCTTTTTTCGGCTCTATATGAACTAGTCACTGCTGTGGATTCCGGCTATTCTGTGTGCGGACAGCCAAAAATGAAAGCTGTTTCTCCGCTATATATGAAGTTGTAACTGTTCTGTATCCCTGTTTTCCACCATCCGGGGAAAGCTGGACTGATGTCCCTACAGTGTATAGCTCTGAGAAGAGCTGTTGCTTTTCTTCTTTAGTTCTTACCTGCCTATCTGAAGCTAATCGCTATCTAGCCCTCAGCAGATGTCTATCTCTCCCTGTCTCTCACCGGCAAATGACGAATATTGGGCTGGACTATTCTTATAAATGGGAGGTCACCTGATTTCGGCAGCCAATGGGTTTTTTCCATTTTTTTTCACTGCCTCCGTTGTCGTAGTTCCTGTCCCACCTCCCCTGCACAGTTATTGGTGCTAAAAACGCACCAGGGAAAGTGATACGAATTTTAATGCGTATGCAGCCTGGTATTCGATTGTGAACGAATACATCGAACGCCATGATATTCGATCGCATACCTATGCGATCGAACGGTGTTCGCTCATCTCTAGAGATGAGCGAACACTAAAATGTTCGGGGTTCGAAATCCGATTCGAACAGCCGCACACTGTTCGACTGTTCGAACGGGTTTCGAACCCCATTATAGTCTATGGGGGGAAATGCTCGTTTCAGGGGTACGCAACATTCGATCAAATTCTACTTACCAAGTCCATGAGTGAGGGTCGTGTAACACTCGGGAGGGCCAGGGCTGGTATCACGGGTAATATATCAGATGTGGCCGGCTTTTAGGGGGTCCCTGGGTCCCCAATGTGCACAAAATCTCCTTTTTGATGTCCCCGACTACCCATCCCCACTCTGATATCTGACAAAGGACAAAGTAATACAAATGTACATATGGAGTAATCCTTCACATACAATACAGCGATCTTTGTAGGTAGTGCCCAATTGAGCAGGTGATGGTGCTTGGAGCAGTAATGCTTTGGATAGTTTAACTAGTAGTTGCTTGGGTAGTTAAACTTGTATATACTTGTAAAGATGGCCTGTATCCAGGGGGTTAGTCCTCAACAAACTGGGTACACGTATGTAGAAGAGGAACTAGAATGTGCCAGCAGCGGGAGACCCTCAATTTCTGCCAGACTAGCTATGGGCTTCTTAAATATAGATTTGTCCCAAAGACTTACTTGAATAGAGAGATACGTGTGAGGTCCCAGATGTATGGATAGGCAGGTCCGTAAGCTTTAATGCTTGTAAGCTTGGAGCTTCAGAGGAAAACACTCTCTGAGGAGAATCTTGAGTACAGAGGAAGAGACATCTCTGCTTGCAGTGCTCTGAGGGTTGGCTGCCATTTTCAGCTTTCCATGTGTCTGTGTCTACATGTCTTGTCTACCGCTAGCTCCACACAAAGAACTCAGACAAAAGGTCCCCAACCCCCCCTAGAGGGGGCTGTAACTCCTCCTCCTCCAGGCCAGTCAAGGGAGCTTGATTGGTCCTGAAGGTCACCTGATTATACTGGACACCCCTTTACACTGGCAACTCAAATTACAATGGCAAAGTATAGGCAGGAGTAGTTCACAAAAACATCCACAAGATGGCGCATTAATAGACTCCCTGGGGGGGCGGAGCCTGACCGTCAAACGAGATGGCCGCTTGATCTGTAGCTCAGCCACTCGTACGCCCGAACTTCACCCCTTTACTACAGCTATATCGAGCGAACATGGTCAAGACTGGCGGCAATCGATCGGGGGGATCCTCGGGTACCCCCCCGGACACATTCTTCACAGTCTGGAATGCAGCAATACCTGCGAAAGAAAGATCCCCGTTCCCCTCAACTTACCTCCAAGATGGCGCCGGAAGAGGGAGATAGCAGCGCTGAGGAAATGGCGCTGGAATCTGATGTGGAGAGTCAGTCGCATGATAGAGGTCAGACCACTGTTATTACTCAAAACTTTCTGCGTAAAGCCTTGTCTCAGGCCATCGCCCCGGTACTGGCCGAAATTGCAGAGCTCCGAGCCGACTTGAAGGCTATGGATAAGAGAGTCGAAAAGCTTGAAACTACCCAAAGAGAAATAGTTCACTCTGCGTCCTCTATGTCGTCCCAGCTGGAGACGCAGGCGGACTTCATTAACAAAAGCTTTCTACAATTGGAGGATTTGGAAAATCGCAATCGTAGACGCAATGTGAGAATACGGGGCATCCCAGAGTCGTATGAGTCGGACTCCCTACCAGGTACAGCCTGTAAGATTTTTGAGATGTTATTGGGGCCTGATAGACTTACCGTAGCAGCCATTGAAAGGATCCATAGAGCGATACGCCCCAGATCAGGGCCTGAGGACCCACCTCGCGATGTTATATGTGCCCTGCTCTCTTCAGCCGACACTACGGCTATTCTTCAGGCAGCTAGAGACTCCTCAGCGCTAGATCTAGAGGGGGCAAAAATACAGATTTTTCAAGACCTTTCTCCGTCTACGCTACAGAAACGTAGAGCAATGAAACCCCTACTGGATGCCTTGAAGACCCGCAAGATCCCATATTCATGGCTTTTCCCCTTTGGCCTGTCTATTCTTCATAACGGACGGCGATTTAATGTATACTCACCTGCAGACCTCCCAGGTGCATGGGCGACTATTGGTGCTGCACCAGTGGACATCCCTTCCTGGCTCCCGATACCACTGGATTCTCGGGATGAAAGAGAGACTACCTCCCTGTTGCTTTCTCCTCGAGCCCGGAGCCGACTCCGCTCCCCTAGAGCTCCCAAAGGAACTCCTCGCCGACGTGAACTGGTTCTCCGTGACGAGTAATCACTCGTTTATGGACCTGTGCTGTCCCCGGAGGACTTTACTCTTTACTGGATCGTGAGATATTTCTAAATTGCTACTTGAGGAATACCTGTCGTACCTCGTATGCTATAACGGAGATTTTGGTTAAGATGTTTTATACAGTTTGTTATTTGGGCTTGTACCATTTCCCCCCTTCAGATCAGATGGGACGTGTATTGTGTGCACTTCTAATTGAGGAGACGCCTACTTGGACAAATGCTTCTAGTCTTTTTGAGTTAGAAATATGCTGGTAATGGACTAGTTCTTTCAGTTCTAAACCGTACTTCTCATATTGTTAGTCTATGTTGCTTTGCCCCGCCCCTTTTTCCGCTCTTTGTCTACTCCCCTGACTTCTCCCTCTTATGGTTACTCTTGCCCCGTACTCCCCCACTCGCCGCGCCCTCCTACAGCACCACGCCTCCTCCCTTCCAATTCCCTTGCCTCCCCCCCACCTCCCCTTTTCTCCCCCTTCTTCTTCCCATACTCCCGTGCGCCCCCAGGTTTACGCGTTAGTACGCTAGATTCTGATTAAGCTACTTCCGGTCCCCTCTCTTGGACTTCTTCCTGGGCGCGTGAGGTGGATTGTATTTATATATGTTCACATTGACCGAATGCTTGTTATTCTCTACTGCGCATTGGCAACAATGCTTCCACGAGAGTGTCTCTTGGCACCTGAGGTGGATGCGACTCCCACCCTCCGATACTGTATGTGATGCTCCCTATTCTTTTACTCTCCCTTTCTCCATCTTTTCTCCCTGCCTTTGTCTGTTCGTTATTTGCTGGTTTGTTTGTTTGTTAGGTTCCAGCTGTGTGACTTGTTTTTGTTAGTTTTTCTGCCTGTCCTTTGACCTGGTTCTTTTTTGCTAGTACTGGTAGGGGGGTGGAGGAGGGCTCCCAATTGATCAGGCTTTTCTTCACCCGTTCCCTACCGCTTCGCTAGACATAGAAGTATTCTTGTTAACTTTTTACCTGCTTTAGTTGGTCTGGTTTGGTGCGGTGGACGCACAGATTCTATCCACCGTACTTTTGTGAGCTGCACTGATTGACTGACTTCCCCTTTTTCCTCGTTCCTTTGTCCTTCCCTCCCCCCCTCCCCGCATATCTGACCTACCCTGTGTGTCTACTCTACCCTTGCCTGATTTATCTTCTCTCTATCTTGTCTGAATTCTTGAACTTGATCTTGCCTTCTTCTGCGTGCTTCACCTCCTCTATCTCCTTTATCTCTTGCTCTGTTTTCTTTGGTTTTACTCCCCTTTTTCTCTCTCTAGCTGTTAGAATATCCGAGATTACCACGCTGCCATGGCAACCACGATGTGTTTTTCACTGAATACAAAACGCCTAAACTCCCCGAATAAGCGTAACGGTTTGTTTCACATGCTTCGACGTAGGAAAGCTAACTTGGTCTTTCTTCAAGAGACCCATTTTAAAGATGGTAAAATCCCCTATATCCCCAAGAGGCAGTTCCCTCAACATTTTCATAGCACCCGTCCCTCTTCTGCCTCCAAAGGAGCTTCACTGCTTATCCATCATTCCATACCGCTATATTTTTGTAAAAGGAACGGTGGCCTCAGTTATGTACACCTTTGCTTCTGTATATGCCCCCAACCAGGGCCAGGTCCCTTGGATCTTAGATATGTTACGAACTCTAAAACTATTTGCGGAGGGACATCTCATTTTGGGGGGAGACCTCAATATCACTTTTGATTATGCCCTGGACTCTACGGCTCGTAGACCCACCCAAAGCCAAAGGTCAATCGGCAGGCTTATGTCCTCTTTGCAGGATCTGCAATTGCTAGATGTTTGGTGGACTTTGCACCCATCAGCTAAAGACTTTACCTTCTTTTCTAATACTGCCCGGACCTATCATAGGTTAGACTACTTTCTAGTATCCCGCACCCTTCTCTCTAATGTCTTGGATTCCGCTATTGGTAATATTGATTTTTCAGACCATGCCCCTGTCTCACTGCAAATTCTCCTCCAAAATGTCCCGAGACCTCAGTGGTCATGGAAATTAAATGAGTCATTACTAGATTCCGAAATAGACGCTGAATGGATTGGAGATAAATTAAAAGAGTACTTCGCAATACATTCAGCTTCTTCTTGTAGTTTACCCATTGTCTGGGAGGCTCACAAGTCTTATGTCAGAGGTTATTTTATATCCCTAGCCACGCGAGTAAAGAAAGACACCCGAAAACGCCTTGATGAGATATTGTTACGTATAGCTCAGATTGAAAAATTGCACAAGCGCTCCCTGACGGACGCAGCCCATGATGAGTTAGTATCCTTGAGGGACCAACTTAAAGATTATCTTAATCGCCAATCTGCTAAACAACACCTTCACTATCGGAAATGACTTTATGCGCATGGAGATAAGGGGAGTCGTATTATGACCAACCTTTTGAAAAAGGAAAGGAAAAAGCTTTTTATATCCTCTATTCGTACTCACAAGGGCCCCTTAGCAACTGCCACACTCGATATAACTAAAGAATTTCTTTCTTTTTATTCTAGTCTTTATAACCTGGATACTGCCCTATCTAAGGAGGAGAAGCGATCCAAAATTGAGAAATTCCTTGGAGAATCCTTATTGGCCCCTATCTCGCAGGAGGAAATTCTAGACACGTTGGATAGTTTCCAAATGGGTAAGAGCCCAGGTCCAGATGGCCTCCCCCTCCGTTACTTTAAACAATTTAAGGAGATCCTTTGCCCTCACCTCACCTCTTGGTGCAATGCCCTTCTATCGGGTGCTCAACTCCCCCCACAAGCACAAGAGGCCCATATTACATTAATACACAAAGAGGGTAAAGATTCCTCTGATTGTGGTAGCTACCGACCCATCTCTTTGTTAAATCTAGACATTAAGTTATGGGCAAAATTGCTCTCTAGACGACTACAATCATTTATCCCTGGCCTGGTCAGAGATGAACAATCCGGATTTGTAATGGGTCGAGAGGGTCGCCACAATATGATGAAGCTTTTACCTGCTATACATGTAGCTCGGATCACGAAACACCTCCTGGTCTTGCTTAGTGTTGACGCAGAAAAAGCGTTCGACAGGGTTGATTGGTCTTTCTTGCGTCTTGCGCTGATAAAATTTGGCTTCCCACAACGGTTTATATCCGCTATCTTCTCTCTGTACGATTGCCCGTCCGCTCGTCTCCGAGTTAATGGCACGCTATCTGATAGTTTCGTAATTTCTAACGGGACGAGACAGGGGTGCCCCCTTTCCCCAACCCTCTTTATCCTTTTTATTGAAACCCTCCTTCAGGCAGTGCGCCAGGATGATAGGATCAAGGGAGTGCGGGTACAGGAAGATGATCTACATGTTACTGCTTTTGCAGACGACCTTTTGTTTCTTATAACCAATCCTGAAGACGGTCTACCCGCTCTTTGTGATAAATTATTCGAATTTGGCAAACTTTCAGGTTACAAGACCAACTTCTCGAAGTCAGAAGTTTTAAATATTACTTTGTCGAAGCCTATGGTTAATATCCTACGTACCCGTACCTCCTTCTCCTGGGCGTCCTCGGAAATCAAATACTTAGGTATTTCTTTGACATCTGACCCTACGGCCCTTTTTAGTAGGAACTTCCCTCCTTTACTAGATGATCTTAAAAGATCCCTCTCTTCCTATGCGACACTACCAGTTTCCTGGTTTGGCCGCAAGGCTATTATTCAGACCTATCTCCTCCCAAAAGTATTATATAAACTAATGATGCTACCGATCCTAATCCCAAAGTCGTTTTTTGTCTCACTTCGTCAAATCTTCTCTAAGTTCATTTGGCGCAATAAACCTCCTCGACCACCATGGTCGTTACTCACACGACGTAAGTCGGAAGGGGGATTGGGCCTCCCTAATCTCTTTAACTACTACCGGGCGTCATTGCTTAGCTGGTGGACAGAGCTGGCTACTCCGTTGCATTCCCCGATACATTCATCTCAAATTCTCTCTAATCATTATGGCTCTACTTTTTTGCGTCACCTATGGATACCAGCGCTAAGTATGACGCTGGGTTCACACCTGCGTCTGGGGTCTCCGTTCTGTGGTTTCCGTCTTCTGCATGCCAGAAGACGGAAACCACAGACCGGGTCCGGCCGTGCGCGGCGGTGAGCGTTTTGCGCTCTCCGCCGCGAAACCGGATTTTTTTTATCCGGACACAGAGTACTGCATGTCCGACTCTGTGTCCGGATTATAAAACCTGGTTTCGCGGCGGAGAGCGCAAAACGCTCACTGCCGCGCACGGGCGGACAGCTTTCTCACCCATTCAAATGAATGGGTGAGAAAGTCTCCTGCAGGCTTCCGTCTCCTGCATCTGTTTTATGCAGGAAACGGAAACCTGCAATAAGGACCGACGACGCAGATGTGAACGAGCCCTTAGACGAACTTCTCAAGACCCGTTTTTGGACAGTGCCCCTTATGTATGGTCCACATGCGGCTCACAATTAGCACCCCAACCTTCCCCTTTATTACCACTGGGTTTTCTTCCAGACTTAGTGGGGGTGGATGCGCACGCTTACCGATCCATTTGGGACCGATTGAACCATTTGTCATTGAGAGATATCTCTACTGAGGCCGGCCTACTTCCGTTAGAAGATATATTGGCTAGGGTTCCTGACCTGTCCATCTCTTTCCTACATAAACGGCATTTATCCCACGTTTTACATAAGGTTCGTGACTCTCTCCCATTTCGCTATGATCTTACCCCTTTCGAGAAGGCGCTATCTTCCAGTACTAAGATGCTTAGGAAAGTTTCCCATTTATTGCACTTGCATATCTCTCCTCCCTCCACGTACAAACCGGCATATTTGTCGTCATGGGAAAGAGAACTTGATCTGTCTCTGTCTCCGGAGGAGGTTAGTTCTGTACTATCTAATTCTCATGGTACCTCGCCATGTGTCCGTATCCAAGAAAACCAATTTAAGCTACTGGCGCGTTGGTACCGAACGCCTGACTGGCTCCGCCAGCGAGGTCTTACCACCACAGATATGTGCTGGAGGTGCAACTTGGAGAGAGGTACCTATAAACATCTCTGGTGGGACTGCTCTCTAATGAAACCATTTTGGGCTGCTGTTCAGACTTCCCTTCGATTAGTTTCTTGCAGATCGTTCACAATAACCCCACAGATTGTGTTTCTGAATCTCCCCTCCCCAGGCTATAATCCTAAAAAGAGCAAGTTGGCTAATCACCTATTGTCGGCAGCAAAATTGACCATCCCGTTATTTTGGATGCAGAAGATCACCCCGCCTATTTCTGTTTGGGATGATAAAGTATCACAAATTGCTAGGTTCGAGGAACTTTTGGCCTGCTCACAACGTTCTCATGATACTTATAGAAGTACATGGTTACTTCGGAATGTAAGCATGACACCTTGATTCGTGACCGCCTTGGCAGCTCATGAAGTCTGCGGATCTCCATTCTGTTTGTTCTTTCTTTCTGTTCCCTCTCTTACGCTATACTCTGTTTCTTATTCCTGCGCTCTACCTTCCCTTCCTGTCTCTCATTTATGTTTTTTCTGTTCTAGTTCTCTCACTCTTGTCCTTCTTAAATGTTAAGTTCCCTCAACTCCCAATCCCTGATTTCCCTTCCCTGCCCGTTGCCCCTCTGTCTTTCCCTAGCCTCCCTTCCCTTCCCTCCCTCATTTTTATTTTTAGTCAGTCATGTAAGGCTTAACTTTGTAACTTTCTTATAGTTCATACTGAATTATGTGATATACAACATTGCTTTTCGTTTTGCTGTATGTACTTGTTTGAGCTCTCTCTTTTCAATTGTAGCTCACGCTCATGTATTTGTTTATTTTGTGTTATTTCTGCTCAATAAACTTTTGAATTAAAAAAAAAAAAAAATTAATAGACTCCCTGTGTGCTGGCTCTGGTAATATATAGAAGGAATGAAGGGGGAGGAAACGCTTTACCTTATATGCAAATGTCCATACCATCTCGGTCTGCAAGGACTATTAAAGGGAATGGGACGAGCAGTACCGGGACATTACAGTCGGGCTGGATTCTTCTCCCTGCGCAGCGTCCCCTTCCGGCCTTGAATTCACTCTGCTAGGCATCGGGCCTGGGCAGAGCCGACTGCGCATGCCCGCACTACAAGCGTGCAGGCGATGGCGGCAGGGAAGGCCATGTGGTATCCAGACCCCCATCCAGGAGGGGAGGGGAGGGGAGCACTGATGATGGCTGCCCTGTGTCCACGATGTCTGCGGGCTAGGAGTGACAGCAGGCTTTCCGGAGATCCCAGGAGCAGCTGCAAGGTGACCGGAGGCCTCCGGGGAGGAACGCAGGCTGGCCGGGTCCTTAGCAGGGGAGCCGGGAGATGAGCTGCGTGGAGGAGAAGCGGTGGCGGGCGCCATCTTGGATCCTGTGTGGATGCAGGCTGCTTCGAAACGCGGTCCCCGGAGAAACCGCTCGATGGAGAAGTCGTGGGATGCCCCAGGAGGGGTTGAAGAGGATCGCTGTGTCCCCCTGCGAGATTTGCCCATGTCGGAAGGGCTGTAGAGAAGCCGGTCGGTCGGAACAGCAGGCTATATCGGAGGCCGGGGAAGGAGCTCAGGCGACGTGCGTCTCTACTCCTCCATAGCCAGGCCACGCCCCCCGGAGAGGCACTTTTAGACCTCATTTTAATAAATGAACCTGACACACTGTCAAAAGTGGAGGTTGGTGGACATCTGGGTAATAGTAAGCATAACATCATATGTTTTCTTGTACACATTAAGAAGATGTTCATTAGAGGGGGTACAAAAACACTAAACTTCAGGAAGGCCAATTTTAACCAGCTGAGAGAGGAGCTTAGCAGCATACACTGGGACAATGTCCTCAACGTGACGGGAACACAAACAAAATGGGACATCTTCAAAAATATACTAAACTAGCAGGAGGACCCGGCTTCGCACGGGTATATTTCATTTTTTGTTTGTGTAGTGGCCCCATAAGAATTGTCCAGTTTTGCACTGGTGTATTTTGTATATCGTTTGTGTGTGTCCATAAGCGTCATGTGATCATGTGTATCTCATTTCGAATATCAGTGAAAAACCTGTGATCAGTTGTTATGGAGACCTTGAGTTGGGAATGCTGTATCTCAGCAATGGTACTTCCGAGCGAGTTGGAGTCTCGTCTTAAACCTTCCCGGATACCTGAAGTATCTCTGTACCAAATTTGGTGAAGATCGGTCCATTCGTTTGGTCGCGCATAAAGAACAGACAGACAAGAATTCATTTTTATAAGATAGAGAGAAGACATGAGTATAACGCACTATATAAACTGGCCCTATCTGACCCTGAGGTAATTGTACGGTACCGGATTTATACAGTCTCTTAGCTCTCTGTGGTGCTCCCTCGGTGCAGGCCTGGGTCCAGGAACTCAGCAAACTCGGTCTTGGGTGAAGGTCTGAACACGGTGATGGCAGTCTAAGGCACAGTCTGCAACATGCGCAGCAATCCGCTATAATGGTAAGGCACCTCCAGAAAACAGTCTATGAATATTTGGTTGAGCTGCAGCCGTCCATAGCAAGTCTCTCAACCGGCCTTTAGTCTCTAGTAAGACTCTCAACAACACTGCTGCTTTTTCCTGTAAGCCTCTGCAGTGCTTCGGGCCTTGCACTATGCTCTTAGAGGCTATGGCTGACTAACAGGTCCTCACAGCGCAGAATCTGGGCCCAAACTGGCTGCTCTCAGCTTCCTGCTCCACGTCACTTCTTTTGGACTGCACCATTAAGCAGGCAGAACCAGGGAGATTATTGTCTCTTACATTAGTACAGTCCTAGGCAATAAAAGGTAATGTCACAGAAAAGTTTGAAAGGGGCAACTAACTCCTACAATTCTCAGGTGCCTTTGACTATTTTATTCGTGGGCATTCTCCTTTCACCTGTTCTATAAAAAGCAGCAAAATAAACCCGTTACAGTCAGCGTAGTTTTTAGTCACACACTTCATTTCTATGGGTCCATAAACAAGGCTGTAGATTTTGTGTCCAAGTCCTATACCAGGAACAGAAATTATGAAGCCTATCCTACTGTAGGAAATCCAACAAGTCTTTATGCAGATCCAGAGCTGCGGATAACACACGAAAATGTGTTTATTTTTTTTAAGGATTAGTATTCACGGACAGTAAAAACTACTACACGTGTGCAGTAGGCCTTAGCCAAAGCTTACACTTAGGCTAAGGCCACACGTACCATAATGCAGCGCAGTCGATTCATCTTTTTTCATTATTGTTTTGCAGAATTTACCTCGGTGGCCTTTCTTCGCTTATTATACTTATATTGGAAACATCAGCATTTCCCCAGGTATAATGGACATGTTCAGACTTTCAAAAATTTGTCACACACTCAGTCACTATAAAAGATACTGTAAAACTAAAGCGTTTCTATAACAAGGAGCTTCCGTCCTCTAGAAAAAATAAAAAATTCAGCGTACTGTCTGCTTTCTCGATCTGTGCTGGTCCCGTAGCTCTTTACCGCCAGAAGGCGGAATTCTAGCGGTATACAAAACCGCATGAGCCCCAGGCGGTGAAAGGACCTCTGTAAAGGGAAATGTATCACAAAGCTCTCGAGGGGGGAGTGAAAGCCAAACACCTGCTCCAGACCGCAAATGGTGCCTTTCAGGTCCGCTTCACATCTGTGTCAGACGGAGCCCATTGAAATTGGCAGAGGCAAACAAAAATAAATAAAAATCGCAGCACGGACAATTATATCTACGGAAACGCTGGCAAATTCCCTGTAGATATAATTGTAACAAAGTAGTCAGCAGAGGAAAACTCCATGAACTTTCTGTTCAAAGAGCTGCAGGAAGAACAGCGATGCGTTCTGAAAAAAAAAAAAAAAAAAAGCCTCCGAATTGATTTCAATGGGCTCTGCTAGCTTGCTTTTTTTTTTTTTTCACTCACGTAATTTTCCGCTAGCTGAAAATACAGCGCCATTTTCCTCTGTGTGACTGGACCCATACTATGACCTGAACTGACATCTCGGTAATGAAAACCGCCTCACCGGCAGACTGGTGAACTTGCCCATAGCAACCAATCAGAGCTCAGCTTTCACTTTACCTCAGCAGCTCCAGTGATGAAAGCTCCTGCATAGTAAGCAATAATGACACCATGAGGCAGTTTTCGCCTGACCAATATTGCTGCTCAGTAAGGCTGCTTGCACACTACAGGATTTTTCACGGCTCCCTGGGCTGTGGATACTACATCTCCATAAACTTCTATAGAGCTGCAAAAGTCACAGCTTTGTGCACAAAGTCTTCTATGGAACCACCGAATCCACGGCACGGAAGCCCGTAAAAAAAAAAAAAAACTGTAGTGTGCAAACAGCCACTAAGGATACCAGACATGTTTTGTCAGTGCATTCATGTATGTGTGCACGTGTGTGTGTGATCCACGAGTATGTATCTGTGCGCGCATGCACATATATCATCCATATATGTGTATGTGCGATCCATGAGTTTGTGCGTGTGCAGTAGTTGTGTGTGCGCTCTGTTCGTCCATGTATATAGTGTGCATTCAGCCGAGCGTCTTCCCCCGTGCGTGTGTATGGTGTGCATGTGGTATTTATGGGGGTAGTGTTTGTGTTGTGTCTATCTAGAATGGTCTGGTTTTTGTGTTGTGCTTGTGGGTTGGTGTATGTGTGATGTTTACATGGTTTTGGTGAAATACGTGTTGTGGCCCCTTTAGTGGTGACTCTTTTGTGCAGGCGCTATAATCCGTCCCTGTCAGTCACAAACGGTTTCCCTTCAGCGCTTTCACATTTCCCAATTCTATGGATAGGGCCTAACTTCAGGGACCCAAATCTCATGACGAGGAGGGGCGCTAGCAAGATGTAACGTGCGCAGTACTCTGCTCCTGTGGGTGGAGAGGGGGGGGGGGGGTGCGCGCGCTAAATTTCACTCAAATCAGGCAAGAACTGTGGATTTGTATAGAGCAGACTACTACAGATTTGGAGATCTATAAAATATATATAGATATTTGCTGATAGCCAGCTCTGTTATCTCTATGTAAACACACAGATAATATGCAACTGCTTGTACTGAAGCCACTGAGTATTATCTGATCTGCAGAAGCTGCTGCCACAGATGAGAAACCCCCCCCCCCCCCCTTTAATCCAAATTGGCAGATGTAGAAGAGCTTGGTAGGTGGTGCATTTATGAAAATGTAGCAGAGCATTACTTGCGGTAACAACTGATGGCAGGTTTTTCAATGATATCCAAACTGATACACATGATGCTTGTGGATCAATAGAAACTCACAGCTTCTTCAGTGTTCACATACACACAGCTTTCCATAGCAACTACTCTATTCGTATGGGGCCCAATACACAAACAAAAGATTAAATATACCTGTGCAAAGCCAGGTCTTCCTGCTAGAAAATATATATAATATACACACACACTACATATTGTTACTTTACACAAACCTCTGTTTCCAGTTTATTCTCCCACAGCTCTACTACAGCAGCCTCCCCCTGTCCCCCCTTTAGCTCAGTCCTGTACAGCTTCTACCTTGCATAAGGCTATTGTGACCGGTCACACTTGTGTGGAGCCTTTACATAACTGACAAAGGTTTTTTTGCAGGACCTACAAAAAAAATAAAAAAATTCCTGGCACAGAGGCCAAGTTCGCAGTTTTTTTTGGTCAGGATTTTGAGGCCATAGCCAGATACAGTCTCAAAAACCTGACCAAAAAGATGGCTCTTATTGAAGTCAATGAGATCCACTCCGGTCTTTTTTCCAGGAGCAGTTTCTTCTGGAAAAGAGGAGAGCTGCTCATTCAGGCTGTTTTGCCTCATGATTCGGCCTGAAGACACACCCTCCTCCAGACTCGGCCCCTTCATTGGGCCTGGAGTGGAGTGCGCAGCTGGATGCCGGGGGTAGTGCACCAGCTTTCAGTCGCAGTTACCTGGCTTTAGGTCCCGAACCTGAGGCAGCCTCCTCAGGTTTCGGACCAAAAAAAAAAAAAAAAAAAAACCTCCGTCTGAACTTACCCTTAGTATTGCTGCCAGTTTGTAGACCTGCAGCAAAGAAGAAATTCCACCTTTGTTTGTAAACCACACAGTAGAATAAAGATATCACGTGAAGACAACCATTGCAATGGGAAATTTCACTTTATTTTTCTGGAGACATTTCAGAAACAAATATACAATACAATAAGAATTGTGACTTTTTGGAGTCTAGACCATAATTGCAAGAACTTTCTAAGATCTGTCAGAGTTGCTAGCTGGTTAAGGAAAACATTTTTTTTTGTACCGTGTTAGCCAGTGGATATGAAATCAATAACAAAACAAAAAAAAAACACAAACAAAACCAAAACGAGTCTTTGGTAGTGGATCCCTTTATTAATGACTAATGACAGATTAAGAGTTTTCGAAATATACCTGAGGAAGAAGCAGAGCATCAAAAGCTTGTAATCTGTCATTAGTAAGGGGGCGTTCACACAATCGTCAGTGTCCGCTGCTAATGTCCGCACAAGATTTTGAATGGACATTAGCAGCGGACACAGATTGTAGTGTGAACGCCCCCCCTTAGACATTAAAAAAAAAATGTATCCACTTCTGAAGATTCAAGTTTTTTTTTAGCTGGTTATGTTCATAGGAAACTTTACAGCAAAAAGACAAATTGAAACATTTCATAGAACTAATAGTTGATACGCGAGATGAAGGTCCAGCCAGGTGTCCATGTCACATGTTCTCCACTCCTGAAGCAAGCACAAGTCTAGAAGAGAAAGTAAGTTCATGTCATTTTACAGAAAAATGGGAAACCGGATACGACAAAATAAATTTGGAATGCTATAAGATACGACAACCGACCGACAAAAACGCTCCACTACATACTTTTGGAATGAACATTTTACCGCCATTGCAAACAAAGAAAAACTCTTAGCACACCGTCATCCGTCCACACAACACCGACAACCTGCTGCAAAACCAAGACCGCAGGATGCAGCAAACAAAGCCTGAGCAGCCACCTTTAGACCAGAGGGTTTTCTGGCGACTGGTGTCAGATGCTGGTCAATGCAGCTACACTCCCGCCACGATGCTGTATGAGCTAAGCAGCGCAGGTACTAAAGTGAAGTCCTCAATTGGAAATCTGATATGGATAAGGCCTAAAATACCAACTCTTGAAGCTCCCTGTAAAAGAAAGCAGGGATTCCTGTAACTTGCAGGCCCAAATAGCACATGATCTCCAGCCCCTGCTAAGCCCCATACCACTCGCGGTGATGTTACCGAAATATAGACAAGCATAGCGATACGCTCCGGCCGAAAGCGTGGCCACCATGCGCTATAGTACAAGCAACACCACCACTTGTAGCACAGTGCCCAACAAGCACCAAAAAACCATGTGCTGCCTGTGCCTACATATCACAGAAGTCACCGCCATCTTCCTCAGGGAGCTCCCAGAGTTGAGACTCCAGGCCTCATCCAGCCAGACGCCCACTTAAGGGCTTCACTGAAGCAGCTACACCACTCAGACCACACAGCACCGCAGAAAGAACACAGCTACACTGGCCAGCGTTTGATACCAGTTGCCAGAAAGCCCATCTGGACTTTAGGCGCCTACCCATGACTCGGTTCACCACAACCCTTAGCGTTAACCCCACAGCAAACTGCCTGTACTGTATGAAAAGAGTTTTGAGTACCAAGAGAGGTTTTGCCTTCATCCCATTAAAAAGACCCCATGCTAAAAGTTGATACTACAAGTAGACGTACTAAATATAGCAGTCTACCCACATCCTCCACCACCCTCTCCATCACCACATGAAGGCTCAGATTCATAAGGAGGGGTTTATGAACCCTTACCTCCGACGCAACAATGGTAAAGGCAGTTTTGGGAACTACAGACTATAAAGGATAATGTGCCACAGCTTTGAAGAGACTCACAAATGCAAACCACATATGGACAACCATCAATAACCCGCCCCATCTTACAAGAACACTGACACACTGCAACATCGCACAACCTAAACATAGCATGCACCGACAGGACCCCTCAGAGATCTGGCACAGAACAGGAATGCCAACTCCTGAGAACGAAAGCAGCCATTTCCGTAATTAACAGGAGCGAACAGCACATGATCTCCGGCACATGTGCTGCCCGTTCCTACAGGTCACAGAAGTCACCACCATCGTCTTCAGGGAGCTCCTGAGTTGGACTCCAACTGTTACCCACAATCTCCACTTGGTGGGGTTTAGTTCAGCACCTACACTGCTCAGATCATACAGCATCACAGTGCGGGAATCACAAATCCCACGCAGCTTGTGACATGTCCCCTCAGTGCTAGCCGGATGCAGGATTTGACAAGTCGTGACAGCCATCCACACCTAGTCTACATCTACTTGCCCCTTCATGACTCTACAACGCATTATCTTTCTAACAACTAACCACACAGTAGGATACAAGCTTTATAAACCTAGATTAGAGGTCAGTTCTCAAGGACACAGGCAAAACCTAAAGAGCACATAGTAATCTACCGCTAGTGCCCTCCACCACCCCTGCCATCACCACACGAAGGCTTGAATTCATAATGAGGGACTTATGATCCATAGACCTCCGACATAACAATGAAGAGGATAGCTTTAGGCACCAGTTTTATATTGATCCTTGCTCACAGCAGCTGCAAAATACCCAAAAAAAAGGCCAAATGGAACTTACCTACAATCTTGTAGAGGGCAAGGTGATGTTCTTCTAGTAGTAGATCCAGCTTTCACAGCTACAAAAGAGGAAAACACGACACTTAAAAAACCGTTTTAGTGTCGATTCAGAAACTGCAGGAGATTGAATATTGTTGGATTTCTTAAATTCGACATCAGACAAAGGGTAGAACTTATGCATCAGAGTTATATAGTGAGCAGAACATTCAATACAGTAACACTTACCGTACTTACCCTGATCTTCTCAGCAGAACAAACATAAATCAACATTATCACAATAGCATTATATGGTGAACAGACATACTAAACTATGTTGTTAAAGTAAGAAAGGGGATGGAGGGGTGGGAAGTGTGTGTGTGTGGGGGGGGGGGCAGAGTCATTCTGATCAAAGTATTAAAGTGATAACCCCTCCATTATCACAATGATACAGTGACAATAATGACCAAGATTTTTTAGTGAACAGTTACCCAAGAGTTGCCCGAGACAGTAATAAGGGTAGTGTGTCTAATATTATATACACAGAGGAAGGTGGAGGAAGACAAGGCCAGCAAATACAACCTATAACCCCGACAGAGTTGATCCAGAGGAAGGCGAAAACTGGCAGTCAGTACAAGACCCAGGATCAACTATTCTAACAAGTGTAAAACCCTCATACAGTAGGGAATATTGAAATATAATATCCACAGTGTGTCGTTTTATAACATTCATATACACATTAGATAAGGTTGCATAAAGAGAAACATACATAAAGTACAGCCCTACAGAGTTGATCCAGAGGAAGGCAAAAAACCCCATGAGGCCAATGCCAATAACCCCATGTTATGGGAAAAAAATTCCTTCCCGACTCCAGTACGGCAGTCAGTATAAGACCCTGGAAAAACTCGTCTAGATTTACCATTAGGACTGGGGACAGCCAAAAAAAAAGTAGCAATACATGCATTCTCTATAGTAGGTTGAGCTAGGGCTGGGCCGACAGTCTCACCATACAGTTGTATGGTGAGCTGCCATTTCCCTACAGCTTATATTAGTCTAGGCATACTAATGCCATTAGGATTAGACTCATTTCTATCATGGTATTAGAGGGAAAAACCTACTACAACTCAGGGGGCCTAGGGCAGAGACTAGCCAAAGCAGAAAGTTACTCTGATGGCATGGTGAAGCAAGAAATGCAGAGCATCAATTGCAAAGTTGGTTTGTTTTTTAATTTAATTACTAGCCTTCACACGGTGTTACATCAATATCCCCTCCAATATCAATGCAACGGGTCATGCTCCGGCACCCTATCTAGCTAGGACTAGGGATGGGCTATGGCCTCACCATGCAGTTGTATGGTGAGCTGCCAGGTTGTTTTATTAGTCTAGGCATACTAATGCCACTAGGCGGCGGCGTTCTCATCAGAGCATTAAAGCAATAACCCGCCCAACTATCACAGTAACACAATGACAAAAGCAGCCAAAACCGCCGGACTAGGGCTAGACCTATTAATGCCATTAGGAATAAGGGAGGCCAGTTCCATCAAATGCATTAATGTAATAACCGGCCGAAATATCACAGAAATACAATGACAGACGGCTAAACCCGTCAGGATCTGCTCTCAAGTAAGAACTGGCAGGCATAGCTCTCTATAAGACCCGCCAAGGCATAGATCTGTTAAGAACCACCGGGCGCTGTCTCTATAAGAACTAGCAAGCACAGGTCTCCCTATAAGAACGGTCACCTTCAGAGCTCCCACAGAGTTCCACAGGCAAAGCTAAGAGCAAATAAAAGGGGGAAAACCTACCGTGTCAACTCAGCCGGTTCCACGTCTCTGCAGCACACCAGTCCACGCGCCGTCCTCCTTCTGCACAACTAGCTTCCGTATACTACAACAGCTGTATTTAAGGCATCACATGCTTGCCACACCCCCTCACGTGTTTCTGAGGGGGCGTGGCCAACTAATTGGGAAGGTTTCTACACAGCTGTTGTAGCACGTGCCAAACAAGTGAAAGTGGGTGTGGCTGGAATAAATTCACATAGCAGGGAAACAGCAGAATGTCGAAAGCAATATGTTTCTAAAGCACGTTTTCGCCCTCTTTCTGTTCTTCAATAGTTTGGAGATGTGCACTTGGAGTAGTGCTGAGTGGAATGTTAGCAGTGTATAGGACACAAGTACCTTGTTTTTATTTTTGTGAGTAATGAAAACGTGTCTTCCTAAAGATACTTCTGTATCTCTTCACAGGACCCAAGCATCCATCTATTGCTGTTACTGTAGAATGACTAAATATACCTGTATTTCTTCCCCAGCTCCTTTACCACAAGTAGAACTTTCAATCCGTCAACCAATCTTAATACGACCAGTCAACGGTATTACACTAAGACTACACTTTATATGACTGTGCTGACAGTACCAGTATTAAAGATGGTAGACGCGAAATCCTAGTGGGCTAAAGGACTTCCGGTGACGACGTGATCATGTGATCAGACTGGCGTGGGCGGAGCTATTCAGGACAGTGCCGAGTTACACAGGAAAAAGAAGTTGCAGTGAATGGAGACTGGAAGGAGGAAAGAGACGGCATGTGTAAGCAAGAGGGGTGGAAAGGGCTGGGGGAGAGGGTCAGGCTGTGTGTGAGCATGATATAGGAGTTTGGATGGGTAAAGGCTAAATACTAGACTCCGTAAGGACCGTCTGCCGATACAAGGTCACATGACCGGATAGGCGTGTCTTTACTTGTAAGCAAGACCTTCCACAGTATCCTGTGTAGTGGAGCAACATGGAGAGCTGCGAGGTGCACGATTTAGTGAAGGGGGGGAGATACAGTAGGTGGACTGCAGGGAGTAGTGTAGAGGGGGAGAGATGTGCAGGGTCGGACAGGCCCGCCGGGAGACCGGGGAATCCCCCCGTAGGCCCCAGCCTGGACTATTAAGACCCTCATTATGGGGCCCTACCGGACCTCCACTGCCTTTTTTTTTTTTTAGTAGACAGTGGAGGTTCGGTAAGGCGTCTGCTCAGGGCTGGTGTCAGCACCCGGGCAAGTCACTGTGAAGTATGAAGGGAGAGAGACTCCGTGCTGAAGAGACAGCATGTGTGAGTAATAGGGGAGACATGGGGGGGGCAGGCTGTGTGAGCGAGAGGGGACACATGGAGGTGCAGGCTGTGTGAGCGAGAGGGGAGACATGGAGGTGCAGGCTGTGTGAGCGAGAGGGGAGACATGGGGGGGGCAGGCTGTGTGAGCGAGAGGGGAGACATGGAGGTGCAGGCTGTGTGAGCGAGAGGGGAGACATGGAGGGGCAGGCTGTGTGAGCGAGAGGGGAGACATGGGGGGGCAGGCTGTGTGAGCGAGAGGGGAGACATGGAGGTGCAGGCTGTGTGAGCGAGAGGGGAGACATGGAGGGGCAGGCTGTGTGAGCGAGAGGGGAGACATGGAGGTGCAGGCTGTGTGAGCGAGAGGGGAGACATGGAGGTGCAGGCTGTGTGAGCGAGAGGGGAGACATGGAGGTGCAGGCTGTGTGAGCGAGAGGGGACACATGGAGGTGCAGGCTGTGTGAGCGAGAGGGGAGACATGGAGGTGCAGGCTGTGTGAGCGAGAGGGGAGACATGGAGGTGCAGGCTGTGTGAGCGAGAGGGGACACATGGAGGTGCAGGCTGTGTGAGCGAGAGGGGAGACATGGAGGTGCAGGCTGTGTGAGCGAGAGGGGAGACATGGAGGTGCAGGCTGTGTGAGCGAGAGGGGAGACATGGGGGGGCAGGCTGTGTGAGCGAGAGGGGAGACATGGGGGGGCAGGCTGTGTGAGCGAGAGGGGAGACATGGGGGGGCAGGCTGTGTGAGCGAGAGGGGAGACATGGGGGGGCAGGCTGTGTGAGCGAGAGGGGACACATGGAGGTGCAGGCTGTGTGAGCGAGAGGGGAGACATGGGGGGGCAGGCTGTGTGAGCGAGAGGGGAGACATGGAGGGGCAGGCTGTGTGAGCGAGAGGGGAGACATGGAGGGGCAGGCTGTGTGAGCGAGAGGGGAGACATGGAGGGGCAGGCTGTGTGAGCGAGAGGGGAGACATGGAGGTGCAGGCTGTGTGAGCGAGAGGGGAGACATGGAGGTGCAGGCTGTGTGAGCGAGAGGGGAGACATGGAGGTGCAGGCTGTGTGAGCGAGAGGGGAGACATGGAGGGGCAGGCTGTGTGAGCGAGAGGGGAGACATGGGGGGGGCAGGCTGTGTGAGCGAGAGGGGAGACATGGGGGGGGCAGGCTGTGTGAGCGAGAGGGGAGACATGGGGGGGGCAGGCTGTGTGAGCGAGAGGGGAGACATGGGGGGGCAGGCTGTGTGAGCGAGAGGGGAGACATGGGGGGGCAGGCTGTGTGAGCGAGAGGGGAGACATGGAGGGGCAGGCTGTGTGAGCGAGAGGGGAGACATGGGGGGGCAGGCTGTGTGAGCGAGAGGGGAGACATGGGGGGGCAGGCTGTGTGAGCGAGAGGGGAGACATGGGGGGGCAGGCTGTGTGAGCGAGAGGGGAGACATGGGGGGGCAGGCTGTGTGAGCGAGAGGGGAGACATGGAGGGGCAGGCTGTGTGAGCGAGAGGGGAGACATGGGGGGGGCAGGCTGTGTGAGCGAGAGGGGAGACATGGGGGGGGCAGGCTGTGTGAGCATGGTTGCGTCTAAATTGGTGTTGCTCCTGGTAGGTCCTCCCTCCAGCAACTCCAATCTAGTCACCTCACTAGTGAACGGTCTAGATTGGAGTTGCTGGAGGCAGGGACCTGCTAGAATCATCTCCAATGTAGACTGTTCAGTACTGAGGTGACTAGAATGGAGTTGCTTCGAGGAGCTGCTGCCAGAAACTCCAATCTAGTCACTTCACTACAGGAGCAGCTAGAGTGGAGTGTCTATAGGGAGGATCCGTAACTGGCCAAGAGAGACATTGTATATGTATATAATATCAATAAAAATATAGGAAAAACACATTCCTGGACATGTTTACATATGGCATTGATATATATATATATTACATAAAATATACCTATATAAATATATATTTGCCATATGCTCTGTACAGGGAGGTGACGCCGCAGCCTTACGTGTTTATTATAACTTGCGCCACTTATTGTAAGTGATAATGGAAATATATGGCAATTTAATAACTGATATAGAGCTAAATTCTGACGTATCGCTGTGCGCCTGATTTATCAGTATATAGTTAATGCAGGTAGGCTCATGATGGTCTCGGCATATTCTGTAGTTACAATAGGTGGGTCCTCCTTGCAGCAACTCCATTCTAGCTGTCTCAATACAGAACTGACTAGAATGGAGTTGCTGCAGGTAGGTTCATGGTATCGGTATATTCTCCATAGGTTATTCAGTATAGGACCTATATCTTATAAGCTCCGCCTACAGTAATAATAATAATAAAACACACATTTTAAAAATTTATATTTTATTGAACTAAAACCATCCGCACAATCCTCATTATCCATATTTAAAAAAAAAAAAAAAACCTAAACAAAAAACCACCTCCACTAGTTACCAACGTAGTCCATCAACCCCCTCCCTTCTACCAACTTACCTGTCCTGGTCTAGTATTACCTGCTTTCATGGAATAAACCAGCCACTGTCGTCTCATGCGGTGGAGTTACTAGAGTAAAGACAGGATCACATGTGCGCCAGGTTCTACGTTGTTTAAAGAGGACCTTTCACTTCCTGGGGCACATGCGGTGTAATACACCACTAGAAAACCAACAGTGTGCTGAATTCAGCGCACTATCGGCTTTCCCTTTCTGTTCCGGTACCGTAGTTCTTCACTGTCAGAAGGGCGTTTCTAACAGACAGTCAGGAACGCCTTTATTCACAGTAGCATCTATTGCGCTGTATTGTGAGACTGGGGGGCATTGCTTATTTCCAACAATGACGTCTATGGACGAGTACTATCAGGAGGGGAGGAAACGTTCCTCACCACTCTCACAGTACGACTTTGGGCTTTCTAGCGGTGTATTACACTGCATGTGCCCCAGGAGGTGAAAGGTCCTCTTTAAATCTGTCATGTGACCTGAATGATGAAAAGCCAGATCGTTAAAACATCGGTTACTCATGGACACCAGTGGACTCCATTGACTTAATGGGGTCAGCCGTTTCCATACTGAAACGGGCAGAGAGAACAATCCTCCGTGCAGGACTTTTCTCTCTGTCGATTTCTGCGGCCGATGTGAATCTAACCACAAATTTAGTCCAGTGACCTTCTTTTTTAATTAATGGAGAACCAGAATGTGAGGCCTCCTCCTACTGAAAGGATAGTACCTCAGGATAGGCCATCAGTATTAGATGTGTGGGGGCCCCTGCAGATCTCTGGTGTTGTACAAACTGTAGTGGCGAGTGTAGGTACCGCAGCGATGCGCCATTACAATCTCTGTACCGGAGATATGCAGGGGTTTTACGTGTTGGGGTTCCCCTGCAGGTCTAATATTGATGGCCTACCCTGAGAAAGTGGATAACTCCATGAGGCTTGCTCCCCACACCACTTAAACACAGTGGAAGAAACGTGGCAGAAGAAAAAACAAAAACAATCCCATCCCCATTTTACGGTAAAATAGATGCAGCGGATACGCTGCACTGTCATGGTTTTGGAAATTGGAGCATGCCAGTTATACCCCAGGACGTGGCGGCGGCGGCGGCTTCCCTATTGGTATAGTTAAAGCAGAAAGTCCACAGAGGAAACCTGTACAAAGCGCTACAGGAAGAACCCCGATGTGTTGCTGTTTTTCCAACAGTGTTTTTTTGCTACAGGTGCTACGTGGGGCCTTAACCACAAGTCATGTCAAGCTTGTGATTAACCCCTTCTTGGGTAATCAGCAATTCAATCACTTAGATGGAATCACTGACTGCAGGAGGTTGGGGGAGTCAGTGGTGAATACAGCTCACCAGGCACACTTGGTGGTCTTCGGGGGGCACGTTGTATTAATGAATATATGGGGGGGAGAACACAGGCAGCCTGCTATACAAATAAAGCAGGGGTCGGCAACCTTCAGCACACCAGCTGTTGTAAAACTACAACTCCCAGCATGTATACTTGCTCTGCTGTTCTTGGAACTCCCATGGAAGTGAATGGAGCATGTTGGGAGTTGTAGTTTCACAGCAGCTGGAGAGCCGAAGGTTGCTGACCACTGAAATAAAGTATAGCTGCCCTAATCTTCCTTAGGGTTGCACCTGCTGTACAGGGAGAGTAAAGTGACCATGACATTTGTTAGAATTGCTAACTCATGCACTAGAAAGAGTTAATTGCAGTCATAACCTGACCACGACTAACCCCAAGTGCAAGAGTCACAGTCAAGGGTTTACACTCAGTTATGACACACAGAAAAGTAATGTCTTAAGATTCGCCCCCATCAGTTTGGTGCTAGTGATCACTGCAGGGTTGGAGAGTGAGCAGTGCAGAATATTTATACCTACAGCTCACACAGGAGGCAGCCCCCAGGTCCTGGATCTCCCCTATCATACAGATGGCAGCCCCCATGCCCCTCTCAGGCTACAGATGGCAGTCCCCCATGGACTGAAGCCCCCCTCAGTATACAGCAGGAGCACCCTAACACATAGGTGGCAACATCCAAGGTGCTGGACCCCTCCAACACACAGGCAGCATCCCCAAACACACACAGGTGGTAACATCTCAGGGCCCAAGAACAACCCCCACCCACATACAAACAGCACTGCAGGAATCCCCCATTTACATGAAGGCAGCACCCAAATGACCTAAACACAACAAAGCAGTACCCTGGAACCTCCGCCACATGCCCACAGGTGGAAGTACCCAAGGGGCCACCACCAAAACCACCTCACACACACAGGTAGCATCCCAGGGGCCTCCAAACAAGGACACAGGTCGCAGCACCCTGGGACCACCTCCAGAACTCCCTCTCACATACAAGCAGTACCCCAGGACCCCAACACACAAATTCAATACCCCTGGGAACCCACACAAACGCATGCAGCAGGCCCCCCCAGGGACCCTCCCCACCATTACATGCAAGCAGCACCCCAGGGATGTTTGCTCATCCATTAGATGTCAGCAGCACCCCAAGGACACCGCCCCCCCTGTAGATGCCCAAGCACACCAAGGATGCATGCCAACATAATTAGATGTCGATGGCACCCCAGGGTCTCTGCCCCTTTTAGTTGCCAGAAGCACGCCAGGGACACCTTGCCCCTATCCATGCCAACAGCATACACCATAGATGCTAATAGCACTCCAAGGACCTCCCCCTTTATGCCAGAAGCACCTCGAGGACCTCTACCTTTCTTCAGATGCCAGCATCCCAAAGATCCCTGCCCACTTAGATGCTAGCAGCATCCAAGGGACTCATGCACTCCTACAGATGCCAACTGCACCCCTGCCCCCCCCCCCCGTTTAGAAGCACACCAAAGATCCCTGTCCTTCTCTTTTAGTTGCCAGCAGCACCCCAAAGGCCCCTGCCCCTTCTTAGATGCCAGTAGTACCCCAAACACCCCCCCCCCCCAGATGCCAGCAGTATCCCAAAGACCCAGTGCCCCCCATTAGATACCAGCAGTTCTTCAAAGACCCACTGCCAGGGGTGTAACGATCGTGACCTGGCCCGGTGAGACACGGGGCCAGTAGCCAGCTAGAGATAGTCGGGGTCCAGTACCACTATGTGACAGCAGCAGGGGAAAGCCTGGTTCCCCGACCACTATATATATTGTAAATGAAAAAGGGCACCGGCATATTGCCAGGCCCTTTTTCAATAGACACTGGCCCAGGAGAGGTGACTTAAAGTAAACAGATATACTCACCTCTCTGCGTCCTCTCCGGCGTCTTCCATCATGTGATTGAAGCCTGAGATTAGGCCCCAGCAGTCAGATGGAGCGCAGCGGCGTAATGATGTCAGTGACCCCTCATGTGACTGCTGAGGACCAATCACAGGACTCAACAGAGACGTCAGGAAGATGCTGAAGACAGCCGGAGCCAGGATGCCCAGGAAAGGCGAGTATTAGGGTTTGTTAATTTTATTCACCTACCCTGGGCCTCCTATTATTATACTCTGGGGTCTGAGGTGACCACAGTGTAGAATAATATCACTGGAGGGGGCTGTTGGGAGCATATAATACTGGGGGGGGGGGGGGGAGGCACTGCTGGAGATATAATGTGTGTGTTGGGGGGGGGCACTGCTCGACATGTAATATTGTATATGGGGGGGGGGGCTGCTGGGTATGTAATACTGTGCACGCCACTGCCTCCCCTCTTAGATGCAGCAGTACCCCCAAAGATCTCCTGCGCCCCCTTAAATGCCAGAAACACCTAAAGGACCCCGTCTCCCTCTATGCCAACGACTCCTATACCACCCTAAAGATCAATCCAATCCACCAGACCCTTCGGGATACAGTCCCATAAAAATGCGCTCCCCTCAGCCTCATCGAACATGCAGTCCAATGTAACTACATCACTCTCTTCCCTCAGCCTCATGCAGTCCCATGTAACTACATCACTCTCTCTCCTCAGCCTCATCCAACATGCAGTCCCATGAAACTACATCACTCTCTCTCCTCAGCCTCATCTAATGTGCAGTCCCATGTAACTACATAACTCTTTCTCCTGAGCCTCATCTAATGTGCAGTCCCATGTAACTACATCACTCTCTCCCCTCAGCCTCATCCAACATGCAGTCCCATGTAATTACATCACTCTCTCCCCTCAGCCTCATCCAACATGCAGTCCCATGTAATTACATTACTCTCTCCTCAGCCTCATCCAACATGCAGTCCCATGTAATTACATCACTCTCTCCTCAGCCTCATCCAACATGCAGTCCCATGTAACTACATCACTCTCTCTCCTCAGCCTCATCTAATGTGCAGTCCCATGTAACTACATCACTCTCTCCCCTCAGCCTCATCCAACATGCAGTCCCATGTAATTACATCACTCTCTCCCCTCAGCCTCATCCAACATGCAGTCCCATGTAATTACATCACTCTCTCCTCAGCCTCATCTAATGTGCAGTCCCATGTAACTACATCACTCTCTCCCCTCAGCCTCATCCAACATGTCGTCTCATGTAAAACAAACCTGTCTCTTCCCTTCCATCCTCCATTACCACAAGACAATCCTCTCTGCTTTCTGTTCTCCAGCTTCATGAGCTCGGCTCCGGCTTCCTCTATACAGCACAGAGCAGTGATGGCCGAAACTCTGCCCTCCTCTGAGAGGCCACGCCCCTTCCTGTGACATCATACCTACCAGGAGCAACTCCACTCTAGTCACGACCCTGTGAGCATATAATACCGTGGGGGGGTGTCACTGGTGAGCACATAATTCTGTTTGGGGGCCACTGTGGTGCACATAATAATGTTTGGGGGTCACTATGGAGTACCTAATTCTGTTTGGGGGCCTCTGTGGTGCACATAATACTGTTTGGGGGTCACTATGGAGTACCTAATTCTGTTTGGGGGCCCCTGTGGTGCACATCATACTGTATGGGGGTCACTATGGAGTACCTAATTCTGTTTGGGGGGCCTCTGTGGTGCACATCATACTGTATGGGGGTCACTATGGAGCACGTAATACTGTTTGGGGGCCCCTGTGGAGCACGTTATGCTGTCCCAGTATTGCTTACATGTGGGGCGTTGCGCTGCTTTCTCACCGTATTCTTGATAGCTGCAGTTGTGGGTACTAAAGCTGTATCTCTTTCAGGTATCTGAGATATTGCTTTAGCGCCCATAACCGCCACTATCAAGAATTCACTCTAGTAAGGGGATAGGGGACCACGGACAAAAGTTTGTACCCAGGCCCACAAAACATTAGTTACACCAATGGCGCTGCTCTGGGTCCAGGCACCGCCAGTAATATAGCTTATTTTTAACTAGATCGACTGTGCTGATACACAGACGTCCTGCACTTGGATGTAAAGTGGGCACCTCCGTTCATCAGGATCGCAGGTAGGTGAGTATAACACTTTTTTTTTTTTTTTTTTTTTTAGCTTAGTTTTGGGTATTTTAATAGTACAAGGGGTTGTTTGGAGGGGGAAATTATAATTATAAGGAGGGGGCATTATGAACATAAGAGGGGTCATTTTTATAGGGGTTATTAGGGGACATTACGAATACAAGGGGAGGCTATATTAGGAGGCATTATGAACATAAGTCATTGATATTAGGGGTGCAGTATTTATGTCAGGGGGAATTAGGCGCATACTATGAGGGGGCAATTAATTTAATGAAAGTGGCACTTGGGCTTTATTAAGACTAAGGCCTCACGTTGCAAACTGCAACAAAATAGCGCTGCAGGAAAAACCGCAGCAGCAACGCATTGTGGTTTTTTTTTCCCCGCAGCGCTTTTCATTTTCTGCTTCCATTACACCTATAGGGAAACCATCAGTGTTTTCGTAGGTATAAGTGATATTCCAGCGATTTCCAAAACCCCAACGGTTTTGGAAATCGCAGCATGTTCACTGCACATAATTTTCCACAACGTGTGGATGGGATTTGCTAGAATCCCATTCACATTGCAGGAACTGTTGGCTTTTTCCGTGGTGTTTTCGCCATATGAAGCCCCATCCACACTTTGCGTTAAAATAAGATACATGCTGTAATTTCCAAAGCAGTCTTGGGTTTTAGCGTTAGACATTGCAGCATGCCTACGGAAATTCTGGCGGTTTCAATATAATTGAAGCAGAAAATAGAGAGGAAAGCTCTGCAAACTTTTCTGTGCAAAGGCCTGCAGGAAGAAACGTGATGCGTCATGGACGCGGTTTTTCCCGCAGCGCTTTTTTGCTGCAGGACACCACGTGGGGCCTTGAACTGGAAAACTCCTTAAGCCTATTTATATTGATGATCTATCCTCAGAATAAATCATCAATAAGAGATAAGTGACCCCCTGATCAGTTGTATGAAGGGGCCATGGTGCCTGTTTATATCACACGCTGTCTGTTTATAGTGACCGTGTGGTGTAATTACAGCCTTGTCACATAGACGCTTATAGGACGAGGCTGTAGTTACATGACATGGCCACTGTGAGATGTACGATACTGCGTAAACAGAGAAGGGGTCACGGCGCTTGCACAGATGCCACGATTCACTCAAACAGCTGATTCATCCCTCATTATTACACCTCAGCCACGGAGGTGTAAAAAAAAAAAAAAAAACACACACTCGCCTGTCCCCAGCACCCTGTTGTCCTCCGCCTCTGTTTGTTCCGTCTCATGGCAACACCTAATTTCTGGAAATTCTGTACCCAATTCCTCTTAGCGGTCACATGATGTGCAGGACTCCCAGCAAGAAGGTGCCAGCACGAGACTGAATGGACACTGGCCGAGGACAACGGGTTGCTGAGGACAGGTGAGTATGCTTTTTTTTTATTTTAAACCTCCAGCCCGGCACATGAGTTGCTCCAATTCCTGGACAATATCTTTAAAGGATTTATCCATGTTTCTAATATTTATGGCCTGTCCTCAGGATAAGCCATCAATATTACATCTGTGGGAATCTGACAGCCAGGACCTCTGCAGATGAGCTTTTTCATTACAGTGCGGCTACAGGTAATGGTGACAATTCTAGGAGCCACGCTGCTCTCTTGCCATACAGGATGTAGCAGTGGGTTTAGGTAGTGCAGTGGTACACATCGTATGGCAGGCGAGCAGCCGGCTCCTGATATTACCTTTAGCCATCCTGTCTCTGTACAACTCATCTACAGGGGTCCTGGCGGTGGGCCCCTAAAAACAATTCCACTGGTGGGCCCTAAACACCCCAGTCCGACCCTGTGCAGGGTGGATGTGGGGTACACAATTCACTGTGGGGGAGAGATGGGTGCATGGCAAACTGTGGGGTGGGGAAGTGTGGGGTGCCTGGTGAATTGGGGGGGGGGGGGGGATTTAGAGCTGTGTTACTTTAATGGATGGCAAGCTATGGTTGATGCTTGGTGGATTTAGGGTAAGTTCACACAGGTTTTTTTTTTTTGCTCAGTTCTTTTTTTTCTGGGAGCCGTTTGTTCCAGAACGGACATGCTCATTCTTCAGACACCTCGCGACATCCGCCTGAAGGCACTCCCTCCTCCCAACTAGGCCCATTCATTTGGACCTAATCCGGAGCGGAGTGCGCAACTGGATGCTGGTGCAGTGCACTGGTATCCAGTCACAGCCACCTGTATTTTGGGACCGGAACCTGAGGCAGCCTCAGGTTCCGGTCCAAAATACCCCGTGTGAACCCGGCCTAAGGATTGCATAAGAGGCACAAAGAAACTCCTCCATTGGCGGTGCAGAGGTGATTGACAATGTGCTTTAGGTTAAAGCCCCACATAGGGGGCCACAGCCAAAAAGCTCTGCAGGAAAAACCTCTGTGGAAACACATTGCGATCTTCCTACAAGGCCTTTCACGTAAAATGTGCAGTTTTCCTCTGCGGACTTTCTACTTTAGATATACATATAGTTTCCATGTGCTGCAATGTACAAAAAGTAATGTGGGGATAGTGCAGTGCTTGTTGCGGTGCGTGTCAGGGTCGAATTCGACAGCACGGGTCAATCGGTCAGATCCAAATTAGTATTAGCATGTGTGCACCGCGCGAAGAATGACACAGACACTCAGTTCCGTTTTCAATCCCAGCCCAGCACTGAACTGCGTTTATTTCACGTCACACATAGTTATACAGGAAAGGAAAAGAAAGGGTTAATGCATAATATAACATGAAATTCTTCACATGATTGGCTCTTGATCGTGACGTATAACCTGTTGTAGTCTTGGTTACAATCTAAGGAATTCAGCAAAACATGAGAGTCAGCGCCATCTTAGAATACATTCTTTATTCCAAAGCTGATAGTCTTTAGTTTTAAAGGAAAATTAGTATTTCAACAAAACGTAAAATATAACATGCTATAATCGTGACCTGAGCTCTGACAGGGGTACACCGGAGGGACATGGGGGATAGTGGGATATACCTGGATGTAGTTATAGCTGCACTCGTTAGTATCGGGTCTCCAATACTGTGAAGACCCAGTGGCTATGATGGCCGCCATCTTTAAAGGTCCGGCATGTACTATTACAGATGTCGGGAAGGGATACAATTATTTAAAGGGATCCTATCATTTAAACACTTTTTTTTTTTTTTTTTTTTTTTTTTTCCTAGCTGACACGTCGGAATAGCTGACACGTGCAGGCTATTCGTCTTTATCCGTCGTCTCTGGTCCGCCGTTCGGTAGAAAGACCGGTTTTTACTGGTATGCAAATGAGTTCTTCTGCAGCACTGGTGGGGTGGGGGGCAGCGCTCAGACAGCACTTGCGGCATCCCCAATGCTGCCAGAGAACTTTCTCCAGCGACGCCTCCATCTTCAACAGCAACCGCCTCTTCTGCGTCTTCTCTGGGGTCACACCCCGGCGCTTGCGCAGTCGGTTCTGCCATCGGGATGCAGGCAAGAGCCGAGTGCACAGGCCGGCGGCCATTTTTTTTGGAGGCCGCTACGCGTGCATGTGCAGTACGCTCCTGTTCTCCATACAACTATAGGAGCTTACTGTGCATGCGAGCGTAGCGGCCTCCAAAAAAATGGCCGCCTGCCTGTTCACTTGGCTTTTGCCTGCGTCCCAATGGCAGAGCAGACTGTGCAGGTGCCGGAGTGTGACCCCAGAGAAGACGCAGAAGAGGTGGTTTCTGTTGAAGATGGAGGCATCGCTGGAGAGACTTCTCTGGCAGCATTGGGGACGCCCCCAGTGCTGTGAAAACTCATTTGCATACCGGTAAAAACCCGGTATTTCTACTGAACGGCGGGCCGGAGACGACTGATAAAGGTAGGCGACAAATAGCCTTTCTTAAGGCTATTCCGCCGTGTTAGTCATAAAAAAATGCGTTTGAATGATAGAGGTCACTTTTTAAAGGGATCCTGAGTTTGTTCATGTTTTGCTGTTATTTTGTTGTTTTGACTTTTTTATTTTTAATAAATTTTATTTTTTGGGCAAAAAAATTAAAAAATAGATGTGTAAATAGTGTTTTCTGAATGTCATAACTTTAATAGTAAGAAATCCATCAATTAGCTATAACTTACCCCATCCCCACCTCTTGTGTCACCAAAGCGACTCTGACTCATCAAGGCACAACAAGATCTCTGCATACAGTAGTGGAAGACCTAGAACATGATGGAGTAAGGTTACGTTCACACTACTGTTATGCACGTCCGTTACTGTTATCTGTCATAGGATGAGAGCAACAGACATAGATGGAGTCTCCTCATCCTCCTGTGTCTGTTCCCATTGACTAGAACATTAAGAAAAAAAACCCATTAAGGACGCCGTCTTCTGTCTCCTTTTTTCTGTCTCTTGTGTTTTTTCCGTAATTTTTGTTTATTTTTGTAAAGGAAGGAAAATGTCTGGCGCGCACAACTTATTCTTCAGTCACAAAACTAAACTTAAATGATGCAGGAAAGATGGGAGACTGAGGACAGACAGGAGACAGCGGCCATCGTGTTGTTTACATTAGTGTTAACTTGAATGGACACTGACTGTCTCTGTCCATTTCTCTGCTGCAGTTAATGTTCGTTGCGGTCATCCATCAAAGGACATTAAAGGGGCTCTTTCAGCAAAATTTTGTTGTATGAGCCCCACATATGCGTGAATAGCCTTTAAAAAAAGGCTATTCAGGCACCGCTAATCTCATTTTAATCCCCCGTCCTGTTTTAAAATCTATAAAAACATATATGTAAATCATACTTGAACGTGCACACTGGGCGGTGATGCACGATCCGACGTCATCTTCTGGTACGCCTACCTCTTCTTTCGGCGACGCCCACCGGTCCTGGCTCTTCCCCGGCTTCATCTTCTTCCATCGGTTCAAATCCAATTGGTTGAAATCCGGCGTGTGCGCAGTAGCCCTCCCTCCGGAGCTACTGCGCACACTCCGGCGGCACTGCCATTGAGAAAAATGGTGCCAGAGGATGTGCAGTAGCTCCAGAGGGAGCATTACTGCGCACGCGCCGGACTTCAACCAATTGGATTTGAACCGCTGGAAGTAGATACAGATGAAGCCGGGAAGAGCCAGGACCGGAGGGCGTCGCCGAAAGAAGAGGTAGGTGTGCTAGAAGATGACGTCGTATCGTGCACGACCGCCCCCCGTGGATGTTCAAGTATGATTTACCTATATGTTTTTATAGTTTTATTTTAAAACGGGACGGGGGTTTAAAATAAGGTTAGCGGTGCCTGAATAGCCTTTTTAAAGGCTATTCACGCATATGTGGGGCTCATACAGCAAAATTTTGCTGATAGAGCCCCTTTAACAAGGGTAGCCTGAACCCGCTCTAGGGCTGCTATTACACAGGTGTGTTTTTGATCAGAGTAGAAACAACAGCACATGCGCTAATGTGAATAAAGACCACATGTGTAATGGCACCCTAAGGCCGGCTTCACATGGAAACATTTGGTTGTCAGCTGTGGTTCCCAGACCAGGACCCGGACTCCCAGCAGTATAGTTGTTTATGATGCTAGGAGTTCCGGCTTCCTCGCAGCTTCAGCGTTCCATACTGTAATGTCCGTGTGAAGCCGGCCTAAGGGTTACTAATATGTGAGGCCCCACGTTGCGGAAACGCTGCTTATGTTGTTGCAGTTTTTTGAGGCAAAGCCAAGACTAGCTACAAGAGGAATGGGAAATATATAGGAAGTTCTTATACTTCTACCTTTTGCACAATCCACTTCTGGCTTTGACTCAAAAAACTGCAACAAGTAAAGCTGTGTTTCCGCAACGTGGGGCCCCGTCACACGGCCATGCTGCAGTTCAATCTAATTGAAATGAATGGGGATGAGCTGTAATACTAAGCACAGCCTCTATACAGTGTATGGCACTGTGCTTGGTAAGTAGAGAAGAGACCACAGCAATCAATATCATAGTCCCAATAATCCCTTTAATTTATACCTTCATGTAACTCTAGGCTGAGACCTCACAAAATAGGACTGATCTAAGGGCGGGTCCACACTTGCGCCCGGTCTCTGCTTTGTGAGTTTCCATCTTGTGCCCGAGAAACCCTGATGGAAACCCGGCAGCCAGTGTCCGCTTCTGAGTGGCCGTGAGCGTCTTCAAATCTCTGCGGCGAAACAGTTTTTGTTTTTTTTTAACTGGACACAAAGTCAGACATGCAGGAAAAAAAAAAAAGGTTTCGCCGCGGATGCCAGAAGACGCTCACGGGCGGACACTTTGCAAACCCATTCAAATGAAAAGTGACTGCCAGTTTTTGTCTCCTGTCCAGTTTCTCGCAAACGAAGAAGACGGAAACCTGTTCGTTAGTCGTTCGAATAGTCGAATATTGAGATGCTATTCGTAACGAATATCGAACCCCATTATAGTCTATGGGAGAAAATGCTTTGTTTCAGGGGATCCTACCATTCGACTCAGGAGGGTCACCTAGTCCACTATTACACCTCAGCAAATGATGCCAACACCTCTGCAATGCAACTGGGACAGCAGGGGAAGCATGTCTGGGGGCATCTAACAAGCCCAAGTCACTGTATTACCCCACTATCACAGCCTAACAACTACACACTTTCCACACTCAAAAAAACCTCTATCAAAGTGGGAAAATACCTGGAAACCTTCTTTACTCCCCAAATGGATGGACACAAACCCCAATTTAAGCTCAACAAACATTAACAAGCACCCCTTTTAAACCACGTTCCCCATGACAACCACAGATGGAATAGGCAATGGGAAATCCTTCAGTCCCCACCCCGAACTGTCATTGTGGATGTGTGTGATGTGGTAAGACCTTCCAGAATTCACTTTTAAGGCCCTTAACATGAGCGCTTCCAAATTAAGTTACACACCCTTAAGCTGAGCTACCAGCAGAAATTGAGGCCCTTCAGGTTACTTCAGCCTTTTACCTGCAGAGTTTTAGGCCCTTGAACTTAGTTCAGCCTTGCAGCAGCAGAGATTTGTTGGCCCTTTGGCTGACTAGAGCCTTGCAGCAGCAGAGATTTGTTGGCCCTTTGGCTGACTAGAGCCTTGTAGCAGCAGGGTTTTTTATTTTTTTTTGGCCCTTGGGGGAGCCCTAAAACATTAATTTGCAGGCGCCTGTGGGGGGAGCCCTAAAATATTAATTTGCAGGCCCCTGTGGGGGGGGGGGGGGTATGCATGAGAAATTTTTTTTTTTTTTAATTGAAATAATTTTTTCAAACATTCAGTAGTAGGGGCTGGGGTTGTAGGAGGATGAGAAGGATGAGGAAGAGTAAATTGGTTCCTGACTGAATCTCTCCAGTACCTGGGCTATGGAGTGGATACCCAGCTGGATATCTACATCCTCACCCACGTCTCATGCTGCTGCTGGCAGCCTCTCTCCAGTACCTGGACTCTGGAGCTGATACCCAGCTGGGTATCTAGTTCCACGTCCCCTGCTGCTATGCTGCATGATTTGCTAGCTAGTTATTAATTGAGCTCTGAAAAGAGCTGTTATTATTCCCAATTCCTGCCTAAGGGCTCATTCACACGGAGTAACGCCGGGCGTGTATCACAGCCGTACACGCCGGCATTACGGCAGACTGCCAAACACTTCCCGTTCACTTCAATGGGAGCGCTCCAATGAGGCTATTCACATAGCCGGGTCACGGACCGTCAAACAATACAACATGTTCTCTTTCTCCACAGATCTCTTCATACACTGTCTCTATACTATCTTATACCATCTGAAACCTTCTAAGTACAGTATATGATACATGGATACAGTGTGAGACGGCTAAATACTATCACTGGAAGGACCTCACCGGTATGAAACCTTGTATGTATAGGAAACATGGAAAAGGAAAACTCCCTCACACTTTTTGCTGAAAAATATTTTTACCGCTTTTATTGTTGATTTCCAAACAATTGTTGGAATAATAATAATAATAAGACACATATTATCTTTATCTTATAATTCTTATGATCTAATCTTGTCCCTTTATTGTGAGATTTACAAACATTACTGAAGCCGGAGCCCAGCTATTATAAAGGTCCTTACAGAGAGCGGGGTTTAGCCAATTCACAGTGAGGGTGCGTTCACACGATGTAACGTGGAGTGCAATCTGGCACGTATACACGTGTGAGCAGATTGCGCTCTGAAAAAGATCCCATTCATTTCAATGGGAGTTAGGAACGTATACGCCGTGTTATTTTGCGGCCACAAAACAATCTGCTCACACGTGTATACGTGCCAGATTGCGCTCCACGTTACATCGTGTGAACGCACCCTGAAGCAGCTAAATACTATAAGAGATCAGGACCGACTAATAGGGGGCAAAAATGGTCCCTACAAATGATGGGAAATAGACAGCTCACATAGAGTTGGCTAAATACTATCACTGGTGAGGACCTGGTCCCTCTGGAGTACGGGATTTAGCCAATTCACTGTGAGCTGGCTAAATACTATCTCGGTTAAGGACCCGACCACCAGGCGGCAAAAAGGTCCTTACCAGTAAGGGGAAATAGACAACTCACACTGAGCCGGCTAAATACTAGACCTGGTAAGGACCAGGTCCCTACAGCGTCTACAGGGGCGTAACTACCATAGAGGCAGCTGCCACAGGGCCTGGGCCATTAGGGGGCCCGGTGACAGCCGCTACCGCTGCATTTTTGGTTTTTTTTTTCTTTATAGGCTGTTAGGGGCGCTATTCACTTGCCGATTCTGGCTGGGCCGGGATCGGTAAGTGACACTGCGGGCCCCACAAATACTATCATTATACTCGGGGGGTCTTTGCAGACCCCCGAGTATAATGATCAGCGGACCGGGAGAGGTAATAAACATAAAAAACACTGTTACTTACCTCTCTACGATCCTGCCAGGCCTCCTTTCTGACGTCTCTGACGTCACATGAACCCGGCCTGCGTCCCGGGTCATGTGATGTCTGACGTCATTTCAGAAGAATGGCAGCGGAGAAGACAGCGTAGGAGCCGGGGACAGGTAAGAAACAGTAATTTTTTATGTTTTTATTCCCCTGGGTCTCCGATTATTATACTCTGGGGTCTTTTCATACCCCAGAGTATAATAATTGTTTATGGGTGTCCACTATGGGGTATAATACTGTGTGCAGGGGCCACTATGGGACATAATTCTGTGTGCAGGGGGCAGTAAGGGACATAATAGAGTGCGGAGGAGGGGGCCGGTCGAGGTCTTCGGGAGGGGGGGGATGTCAAAAGTTCGCCACGGGGCCCCGCCATTCCTAGTTACGCCACTGGGCGTCTAGTATTTAGTCACAACCGTTCAGACTGTGTGTGAGCATGATAGAGGGGTTCAGGCTGTGTGACAAATGGGTCAGTCTCATGAAGGGAACACTTAAATCCCCCCCCCCCCCCTATGTTATTTATTGTTTTACATGGGGCTTGTGTCTCTGCTGTCACATCAAATTCCGGAATGTCCTTTTTTTTTTTTTTTTTTTTATACATTTGACTAAAAATAAACCTCAAAACAATGTTTAACTAGGTTTTTGTTTGTTTCTAGGTTTATGTGAGATCTTAATGGTGTGAAGACTCCACTTCAAGATCATTAGGTGCCAGTGCTCTAGACCAAGCGAAGTGCCCCCTTGTGATCAAATGTCTCAACCGGGCTCCTCTAAATAGGCAACACTTATAAAGGTTTATAAAATAAGGCTTTGTTTGGAGCCTTCAGTAAAAGTTATTTCATGGCCCCCTCAGTGCCCCCACACTCAGGAGAATGTCCCCTTCGCTGCCCACATGTAATATAATGACCCCACAGCGACCAGCATGTTATATAATGGCCCTTACTCTGCCTCTACATGTATGCAGCCTGCAGTAGAAGTGCCAATATTTCGTAATGCATTACATTAGGGATAAGGCCCCCTGGGGGGGGTATACCTGGGTCTGCAAAAAAAATGCCCTATGCACCCCCATACACGGAATTAGAAAAAAAGTTATGGGTGTCATAATATTGGCACAGTTTTGGGTTTTTGTTACGGGGTTAAAATGTAAATAAAACCATATAAATTTGTTTTCCCTGGAATTGTACCAAAACATAGAATACAGGTGACATGTCATTTTTGGTTACAGAGTAAATGCCATTAAAACAACAATAGCCTCCCATGCCTGCGTTGTAGTGGTGGCTTGCCGACTGCAGAGCAAAGAGCAACGGCTGGACTATTGCGTGCTGCGGCAGAGTCAGAAAAGAGGGAGGAGCTGTTTTACTGGAGGAAGTCTGGAAGTAAGAGAGAGGCAAGTATGATGGGGCGGGGGCGGTGGGCTTATTATGCTTGGTTCACACATCAGTATGCCATCCGTCCGTTTGAATTCAGTTTGAGACTTAAAACGGATTGATGCACATACTGATTGCATACTGGATGGCATACTGATGTGTGAACCAAGCCTTAGTTGAGAAGGTCTAGTAATGGTCGGGATAGCTAGAGAGACGGAGGGGGAGGTAGTGCAAGTCAGCGTACACGTACCATGATGCATTAGCTAAGGCTGCTTCACATCTGTGTTCGGTATTCCATTTGGGGAGACCGCTTGGAGATGCCCTCTGAACGGAATATTGAACGCATTAAAAAGCGATGAGCAATGAAACCACACGGACCCCACAGGCTAGAATGGGGTCTGTGTATTTTCCGCATGAATCATGCGGAGAGAAAAGTGCTGCTTTCCCCCAATGGAAATATTGCAGGTGTTAATCCACCTATTGCTAGTAACAACGAATCCCAGTGCAGTGTAGGCACGACCCCTCAGGATCTGACACTAGCTGTTACCCCGGCCCCATCAGATGTCCATTATTAAGTATATACTATATAATCTTTTAACATGATGTGGTCTAGAATTCCGTTCCCCCGCCTCTCCCCTTCCTATTCCCATTCCTTGCTTATTTGGGTCTTCCCCTCCTCCTTGGTCTTTCTTTTGTAGGGTTTTAAATTTTTTTTACCTTAAATTATTATTATCTTTTTGATACTAAATATGAAATTAAAAATCAATTTTTAACTAAAAATATTCATTGTCCTGTTTTCATTTTCGTTTTCTCTGTGGTCTATAAAAAACTTTCATCAAGCAGGTTTTCTGGGTTGATGGCCCCCCCCTCCCCCTTAGGATAGGGTCACCAATATTGGATCAGTGGGGCTCAGCACTTCCAGCCAGTCTCCAGTGCTAGAACCTAGAAGGCTCTGTAGACTGTATGTTGGCGGTGGTTAATACTACATTTCTGTTCACTGTATATAAGCGGGGTAGAATACTACAGCTCTGTACACAGTATATAGGTGGTGGTTAATACTGCAGCTCTGTTCACTGTATATAGGCGGGGGTGAATACTGCAGCTCTGTTCACTGTATATAGGCGGGGGTGAATACTGCAGCTCTGTTCACTGTATATAGGCGGGGGTGAATACTGCAGCTGTGTTCCTAGTTATTGGGAGCAGGGCTGTAGTGCTCCGGCACCACCGCTATACCAAGGACACAGATGTCGGCTTCCAGCACCAGTGACAACAAGCTATTCACTCCAACAGCCAAATGCACTGTATTTTAAAGGATCCACTCACTTCAACAGCCAAAGCACTGAATTTCAATGGCTCCACTCACTCCAACAACCAAAAGCACTGCATTTTAATGGCTCCACTCACTCCAACAGCCAAAAGCACTGCATTTTAAAGGCTCTACTCACTCCAACAGCCAAAAGCGCTGTATTTTAAAGGCTCTACTCACTCCAACAGCCAAAACCACTGTACTTTAAAGGCTCTACTCACTCCAACAACCAAAAGCACTGTATTTTAAAGGCTCCACTCACTCCAAGGGCCAAAAGCACTGCATTTTAAAGGCTCTACTCAAGCCAAGGGCCAAAAGCACTGTATTTTAAAGGGTCTACTCAGTCCAACAGCCAAAAGCACTGTATTTTAAAGGCTCTACTCACTCCAACACCTCTGTATTTTAAAGGCTCCACTCACTCCAACAGCCAAAAGCACTGAATTTTAAAGGCTCTACTCACTCAAAGGGCCAAAATCACTGCTTTTTAAAGGCTCTGCTCACGCCAAGGGCGAAAAGCACTGTGTTTTAAAGGCTCTACTCACTCCAACAGCCAAAAGCACTGAATTTTAAAGGCTCTACTCACTCAAAGGGCCAAAATCACTGCTTTTTAGATAAGATAAGACAAGATAATCCTTTAATAGTCCCACATTGGGGGAAATTTCAGCGTGTTACAGCAGCATAGTAATACAGATACAGGATAATACAGAGTAATATATTACAGACGTAGACATAGATAAGCTGAGAAGAGAAGATATACTAGGAGTCCATGGCAGCTAAGGAAAAACAGAAAAGAAAGAGGAAGACCTCATGGTCATCGTCATAATCATTAGTTCTCTGTGCAGAGTGATCTTCGTTTGGTCTGATGTAGATTATACAGCCTGGTCGCGGTTGGAAGGAAGGACCTGCGATAGCGCTCCTTCTCACACTTGGGGTGAAGCAGATGGTCGCTTATAGTGCTGCCAAGTCCCATCAGGGTCCCATACATGGGGTGGGATTTGTTCTCCCGCATGGAGGTCACCACAGACAGTATCCTTCTGTCACCCACCACCTGTACTGGGTCCAAGGGGCTCCCCAGGACAGAGCTGGCCCTCCTGATCAGCCTGTCAAGTCTATTTCTGTCCCTGGTTGATATACTGCTTCCCCAGCAGGCCACACCGAAAAAGATGGCTGAGGCAACCACAGAGTTGAAGAAGGCCCTAAGAAGTGTCCCCCGGACTCCGAAGGCCCTCAGCCTCCTGAGCAGGTAGAGTCTGCTGTGGCCCTTTCTGTGCAGCGCCTCCAGGTGATCAGCCCAGTCTAGTTTATTGTTGAGGAGCACGCCCAGGTACTTATAGGTCCTGACTATCTCAATACATGTTCCTTGGATCTCCACCGGGGTCGGAGCACCTCTCCGTTTACTAAAGTCCACCACCATCTCCTTGGTCTTCCCAGCATTAATCCTGAGCTGGTTCTGCTGGCACCATTCAACAAAATCCCGGTTTAAGTCTCTGTATTCCCTATCGTCGCCATCAGTGATAAGGCCGACTATAGCAGAGTCATCGGAGTACTTCTGTAAGTAACAGCTGGATGAGTTGTGCCTGAAGTCAGCAGTGTACAGTGTGAAGAGGAATGGGGCAAGAACTGTACCTTGTGGTGCCCCCGTACTACAGATCACAGTGTCAGACACACAGTCCTGGGCTCTCACATACTGAGGGCGGTTTGTCAGGTAGTCTAGTATCCAGTTAGACAGGTGATGGTCCACACCACCAAGGTTCAGCTTCTCCCTCAGTAGCCCTGGCTGAATGGTGTTGAAAGCACTAGAGAAATCAAAGAACATTATTCTCACAGTGTTCCCGGGTTTCTCCAGGTGAGAGAAAGCTCTATGAAGAAGGTGGATGATGGCATCATCTACCCCAATGCCTGGCCGGTAGGCAAACTGGAGGGGGTCCAGAGCGGAGCTCACTAGGGGGTGTAGGTGTGTCAGGACCAGTCTCTCTAGGACCTTCATCAGGTGTGATGTCAGTGCTACTGGTCGGTAGTCATTGTGGCCCATCGGGTTGGGTTTCTTTGGGACTGGTACCACGCAAGATGTTTTCCACAGTTGAGGTACTATTCCCAGCTTCAGGCTCATATTGTACATGTGCGTAATAATGCCACCCAGCTGGTCGCTGCACATTTTAAGAACTCTTGCGCTTATACCATCAGGTCCCCCCGCTTTGTTTGCTCTAATATTCTTCATTTCCTTACACACCTGAGACTCCTGCAGGATCAGATAGTCAGATTGCAGTTGACCGCAGTTCGGTGGGGGTTGGGTCTTGGTGTGTGAGGGGAGGGCGGTTGGCTGACATGCTGGTGGAGGGAGCATTTGCTTGGAGTCGAATCTATTGAAGAATAGATTAAGCTCGTTAAGCCACTTCCTGTCCCCTACTGTTCGGTGCCCTGTCTTTTCCTTGTGTCCTGAAATTGCCTTAAGGCTGTCCCACACCTCAGAGACTCTACCCTCCCCCATCTGTAGCTCCATCTTCCGCCTGTAGTTGGCTTTCCCTTCTCTGATCAGTTGTCTTAGTTGTTTCTGCACCGCGCCCAGGCCATTTTTGTCCCCAGACCTAAAAATTCTCTTTTTTTCCCTTGAGGAGAGTTTTAATCTCAGAGTTGATCCATGGTTTGTTATTGGAGAAACACCTCACCTTTCTAGTTGGTACCGTGCTGTCCACACAGAAATTAATGTAGTCCGTTATGCAATGTGTGAGTCCCTCAATGTCCTCTGGAAATGAGTCTTGAAACACTTCCCATAAAGTTACATCAAAGCAAGGCTCTGCTCACGCCAAGGGCGAAAAGCACTGTTGGTGCAAGGCTGTACTAACTCAAATGGCCAAAAACACTGATTTTTAAAGGCTCTGCTCACGCCAAGGGCCAAAAGCACTGTATTTTAAAGGCTCTACTCACTCCAACAGCCAAAAGCACTGTATTTTAAAGGCTCAACTCACTCCAAAAGCACTGCTTTTTAAAGGCTCTACTCACGCCAAGGGCCAAAAGCACTGTATTTTAAAGGCTCCAATCCCTCCAACAGCCAAAAGCACTGTATTTTAAAGGCTCCACTCACTCCAAGGGCCAAACGCACTGCTTTTTAAAGGCTCTGCTCATGCCAAGGGCCAAAAGCACTGTATTTGAAAGGCTCCAATCCCTCCAACAGCCAAAAGCACTGTATTTTAAAGGCTCCACTCACTCAAAGATCCAAGAAATCTCTGCTGGTGCAAGGCTGAACTAAGTTAAAGGGCCTAAAACTCTGCAGGTATAAAGTTGAAGTCTCCTGAAGGGCCCCAATCTCTGCTGGTAGCTCAGCTTAAGGGCCTGTAACTTTGGAAGGGCTCACGTTAAGGGCCTTAAAAGTGAATTTTGGAAGGTCTTACCACATCACACACACATACACACACACATCCACAATGACAGTTCGGGGTGAGGACTGAAGGATTTCCCATTGCCTATTCCATCTGTGGGTGTCATGGGCAACGTGATTTAAAGGGGTGCTTGTTATTGTTTGTTGAGCTTAAATTGGGGTTTGTGTCCATCCATTTGGGGAGTTAAGAAGGTTTCCAGGTATTTTCCCACTTTGATGGAGGTTTTTTGAGTGTGGAAAGTGTGTAGTTGTTAGGCTGTGATAGTGGGGTAATACAGTGACTTGGGCTTGTTAGATGCCCCCAGACATGCTTCCCCTGCTGTCCCAGTTGCATTGCAGAGGTGTTGGCATCATTTGCTGAGGTGTAATAGTGGACTTGGTGACCCTCCTGAGTCGAATGGTAGGATCCCCTGAAACGAAGCATTTTCTCCCATAGCCTATAATGGGGTTCGATATTCGTTCGAATAGTCGAATATTGAGATGCCATTCGTAACGAATAACGAACATCGAATATTTTACTGTTCGCTCATCTCTAATACCCACTTATCTCTCCTCATGGGAAAAGGAATTAAACACAAAATTCACAAGTGCAGAGACTGACCTAATTCTGAAAAATTCTCATGGCTTCTCTAGGTGTGTAAGATTGCAAGAGACTCACTTTAAGGTCCTAGCAAGGTGGTACAAAACCCCTGAATAGTTGCATGCCCATGGCCTAGCGGAGTCCAAATTGTGTTGGAGGTGTAGGACACAGACGGGTAGCATGTTACACATCTGGTGGTCATGTGACTTGCTCCGACCCTTTTGGACGGGTGTAGAAACTCAAATTTCTAGAGTGATGAAAAATCAAATTTGATTGACACCCGAAATGGTCTTATTGTCCAAGCCCTCACCCCAATACTCACCTTCAAAAATGAATCTCATTACTAGAGATGAGCGAACACCCAAATGTTCGAAGTTCGAAATCTGATTCGAACAGCCGCTCACTGTTCGACTGGGTTTCAAACCCCATTATAGTCTATGGGGAACATATACTCGTTAAGGGGGAAACCCAAATCCGTCTCAGGAGGGTCACCAAGTCCACTATGACACCCCAGGAAATGATACCAACACCCTGGAATGACACTGGGACAGCAGGGGAAGCATGCCTGGGGGCATAAAAGTCACTTTATTACATGGAAATCCCTGTCAGCTTGCGATTTTCGCAAGCTTTTTCCTATAGGAATGCATTGGCCAGTCTTCAGAATTCGGCCAATCAGCGCTGGCTCTGCCAGAGGAGGCGGAGTCTAAGATCGCTCCACACCAGTCTCCATTCAGGTCCAACCTTAGACTCCGCCTCCTCCGGCAGAGCCAGCGCTGATTGGCTGGAGACTGGTCAATGCATTCCTATGGGTATGCGGTGATGCAGCCGAGCTGAGCGAGTGCACACACTCACCTCTGCTGTGTTGAGCCAGTTCTGCTCAACTACACCGTGTGCCGGTCGGCTCTGCTATGCGAGCTCGGCACACACTCAGCTCTGCTGATTCTGTATACTGATTCTGTATACTGGCCAATCAACGCTGGCCAATGCCAGCGGTGATGCAGAGCTGAGTGTGTGCTGAGCTCGCACAGCGGTGCTGACCGGCACACGGTGTAGTTGAGCACAACTGGCTCAACACTGCTGAGTCTCTGCACGTCTTCTGTACCTCATTCGGCCAATCAACGCTGCTCAATGCATTCTTATGGGAAAAAGTTTATCTCACAAAAAACACAATTACACACCCGATAGAGCCCCAAAAAGTTATTTTTAATAACATTCCCACATAAATAAAGGTTATCCCTAGCTATCTCTGCCTGTACAGCTATCCCTGTCTCATAGTCACAAAGTTCATATTCTCATATGACCCGGATTTGAAATCCACTATTCGTCTAAAATGGAGGTCACCTGATTTCGGCAGCCAATGACTTTTTCCGATTTTTTTCAATCCCCCCGTTGTCGTAGTTCCTGTCCCACCTCCCCTGCGCTGTTATTGGTGCAAAAAAAGCGCCAGGGAAGGTGGGAGGGGAATTGAATTTTTTTGGAGTTTGCCACGTGGTGTCCGTATGGAATCAAACATCTCGAACAGCCTGATATCCGATCGAACATGTGTTCGATAGAACACTGTTCGCTCATCTCTACTCATTACCCATTTAATCGAAGCAGCAAAATCACTGTTGCCTTTATTCTGGCTCTAATCTACTCCCCCAACGATACGACTCTGGAGAGAAAAAAAATCATCAAATCGCCAGGTATGAGGAATTAATGTACTGCAAATCGCGCACACGTGATACGTACTTGAAAATATGGTCTCCCTGGTGGAAGGTTTATGAGGATCTAGCCACTAGCCAATAAAAACCGGATGTTCTATTGTCTTATTTCCTACCCCAATTTCTGGACTGATAACACAATTCCCCCCTCCCTCTTATCCTCCAACCTGAACCCTTCTTCCCCATTTTTTTAGGTAACCTCCCCACCTAATGCTTAATCAATACACATTTGTCTAGTCATATTACCTACCCCTCGTCCCAGTATGGAAAGTTAATATGTTAGGTTCTTTAGTGGGATATGTGTATACTCTTCTATATTTGTAGAACGAGGTTACGACCCATAATCTGTATTTTGGTTGTTTCTTACAGATAATATTCTTACGTTGTTTTCATTTCATTGTTTGATTACTTGCTATGTTTCACTCTACTTGCTATTAGATGCTTGTCTTGACTAGTATCTGTTTTCTGTACCTCTTCTGTGAACTCATTGTTAAAATTTGTAAAATTATTAATAAAATCAGAATTTAAAACAAAAACACTGAGATCATAATGTACTTGCCTAAAATGAAAATTTGCAATCCCTCGTACAGACTGTTGAAGGTGATACATTCGCTTCCAATACACACGTTGGTTAGATGAAGTAATTATGGTGTGGACACCTTATGGAACAGAACAGTGAAAATAATGTTATAGGTGACATAATAAATACAAACAGTGCCCAACTGACTATATTGGAGTTTGACAGAGTTCTGCTATTCTTTCCAAGTTTTATTTCTATTTGTGTTTGAGGTATAAAGGTGTTGTCCAGATTCATTTTTTTAATTAAATCGGAAATGTTTTCCTCTGAAAATATAACTTCTACTTAAGTGGTGGTTCCTCTAAACAGTCTTTCACTTGTACTGGTGTCACCACAGTAGTGATTGTATTTACGGCACAAGAACTATAAGGCCAGATATTGGCTGCAGAAGTCACATGTGTAGTATGTTATCACTGCATGGTCACTAGGGTTGAGCGTTCAGGATCAGAAAAGATCGGATCCCTATCGGTGATCGAGTAAATTTCACGATCGCGATTGGGTTTTGATCCTGCCTAAAAAAAAAAGATCGGGAACGGAATTCTGATCCCGATCACTCAACTTACCTGCACAGATCCGCTGTCGCTCCCTGTTCTTCTCGGTCCGATCCTCTCTCATTCACATGCTTTCAGAGCGGCGTGCGCGCCCCCACCTCCCAGGCTAGTGTTACAGACCTAGGAAGAAGGCGGGGCTTGTGGCTTAGGAGAGTGTGGGTGGGTACTGGGAGGGGAGAAGTGAGTGATGCACTCACGTCTCCCCGCCCTGTACCCGCCCACACTCTCTTAAGCCACAACAAGCCCCGCCTACTCCCAGCTTCAGTAACACTAGCCTGGGAGGCGGGGGCACGCACAGCGCTCTGAAAGCATGTGAATAGGAGAGGATCGGATCGAGAAGAACGGGGAGCGACAGCGGATCTGTGCAGGTAAGCGGACAACAGGGGGGGGGGACTAAGTAGCCTGTGGATTTTTTAATCACTACGCAGCGTGGAGTACATGCTGTGTAGTGAATAGGATCGTTTTTTAAATCTGATCTTTGATCATTAAAAATCACATTGACTTGCATTAGGATCGTAATTGGGATCAGGTTCAGATGGAAAATGATCGGAAATCGGATTTTTAAAAACGATCCTGAAATCTCAAGATCGGCTCAACCCCAATGGTCACGTGAAATTCGGAACATAAGCTTTAGGCAAAGGCCTCATGTTGTGGAAAAGCAACTTTTTTTTGTAGTTGCAGTTTTTGCTGCATTTTTTTTTTTTTTTTTTTTTTTTTGAGCCAAAGCCTAGAGTGAAATGGGAAATATATAGTTAGCATTTATACTTCTCACTTCTCCTCATTCCATTACTTTGGCTCAAAAAACTGCTGCAAAATCTGCGACAAAAAATACATTTTACATATATACCGTATTTTCAAGCGTATAAGACGACTGGGCGTATAAGACGACCCCCAACTTTTCCAGTTAAAATATAGAGTTTGGGATATACTCGCCATATAAGACTACCTCTTCTGTGGGGTACCTCTTCTTAATGCACATTTACCCCATGGCATACTCTTTAATTCTTTTTATTTGCTTTCCAGTCCTGAACCATCTTTTCTGTAAAGGAGGGTTCACACTACCGCCGCTGTCCACCCTGAGGTTTCCGTCCTAAACCCCAGAGAAACAGAACAGGCGGCGGCTTGCCAGCGGTCTGCTTTACAACCCATTCATTTGAATGGGTTGTAAAGCAAACCGCCAGTGTCCGTATGTGACCCCTCCGCCTGGATAACCTTTTTTTTTTTCCACTGACAATCTGGCGGGGCCAGAGTTATCAAAGACATACCATTTAGGGGAATGTCTAATGCTTAGATCACCTTTTTTTTTTTTTCTTTAAATCAGAGGCGAAACTGTAAAAAAAAAAAATGGCGGTTTGGCGCTGGGCATTTTCGGACATAGGGGTAACTAATGTGTGTATGTATCACAGTAGTTTTCTACTTTTATATGTATTCTAGGGAAAGGATGTGATTTAGAATAGAACTTTTTTTTATTTTTTAGATTTTTTTTAAACTTTTTTTTTTTTTTAAACTATTTTTATTAGCCCCCACCTAGGGGGCTTAAACCTGCAATCATTTGATTGCGTATCCCTATAGACGACAATACAAGCGTATTGCCGTCTATGGGAGATTTTGTACATTACCTTCGCAGCTGGTCATAGACTAGCCACGATAGTAATATCGCTATGACAGGTCTGGGAGCCTTCAGTAGGCTCCCGGCTGTCACCAGAACAGGTCGGCTCACCCGGCCTGCAACTTTAAAGGTATGGGGCCGCTTTGTGGACGGGGGTGGGGTTAAGTTTTAATGCCTTGAATCAGAGTACATTCTGATTGCAGGCATTAGCATCGGGCCTCCGCATATAGCGGAGACCCGATTGCTATGGCGACCGCTCTGCAGCAGAGCAGTTCACCCCCATCCGCCCTTTTGCCTTTTGCCTGCACCATCATGCCCCTTCCCAGCCACTCCCCATCTCCCAGGCGTTTCATTGCAGGCAGAAGCACAGCACAAGCCACCCACATGCCCAAGCCTTCAACGGCCTCATCTAAAAAGTGCTGGTCTTGGAGATGTTGGCGTTTCTGCTTCTGGATACTCAGGCCTTCCTTCATCAGATGGCAGCTGTGGCACCTCGCTATGCTGGGCTTAGCCGTTGCTACTTCTCTTGGTGTGCTGTCCCCGCCTTGCGCCTGCACGTGTCCCATAACATCAGTTGTGCCCAGAGTTCCGCGCTTTGCTGCAAGGTCCACTTGACCACCGGCACATCGACAAGCGCCTGCGGTCAGGGATGCTGCTTCTCTTTAATGATAGGCCAGGTGAATGTAGTAGAGTCTGGGCCCAGGGTGAAAACTGGGGTGGCCTATCTCCTCTCCTAGCCCAAAATTCATGGCAGGGGTTCTCTGAAAGCCTACTCCTGCGCTGCAACCTCGACCCAAGCTACGAGCTGAAAACGCTGTAACACTGGCATGGGGAGATGTCAGCAGGCCGTGCTGAAGCTCATAAGCTTGGGGGACAGTCAGCACACTGCCTCCGAGGAGAGGGATGCCATCCTGGATGATATGGCAATATGGTTTTCCCTGCTGCACCTGGGCCCAGGCTTGTTTGCGTATGTGATAATGACAGGAACCTGGTAGCAGATCTGGAGCTTGCCAGTCTCAAACACGGTCCACACATGGCCCACGTTTTAACGTTGTTGATGCAAAGGTTCTTTGAAACCTACACCATTGTGCCTGATATACTGGTCAAAGTGCAGCCATTTTTGTAAGTGAAAAGTAGCCTCTGCTAGGCTGAAAACATTCAGAACACACTCCTGTCATCTTCGCACCATTGGCTGGCGGAGGAAGACGAGGGGGATGAAGTGGCATTTCATGTCACTGTCCCACACGAGGCTTGAGGGTGAAGTTCAGTGCATCCATTGCTTCAGCACGGATGGTGTGAAGGGGAGTGGAAAATGGAGGAAAAGGAGAGTGACCCTTACAGTTGGGGGCAGCGAAGTCATGCCAAGTAATACACTGGCACACATGGCTGACTTCATGTTGGGTTTCTTTTCAAGAGACAAAGGCATAGTTCACATCATGGAGAGCAAACAATACTGGATTGAACAAAAAATTGGATTGAGCTTATATAGCGTGACTGAATTGCTGTGTATCACACTTAGCTTTTGGGGGGTAGACCCTTAAAAATTGGATTGAGCTGATATAGCCTGATTGAATTGCTGTGTCTCCCACTTAGCTTTGGGGGGTACAGCATTAAAAACAGGTTTGACCATACATGGCCTGACTGAACGGCTGTCTCCCACTTGGCTTTGGGGGGGGGGGGTACAGCATGTGGAAAGCTGGGTTGAGGGTATAGAACTGGACTGAATTGCTCTGTATCCTTGTTAGGTGTTTGGGGGGACACCCCATGGAAAGCTGGGTTGAAGGTATAGAACTGGACTGAATTGCTCTGTATCCCTGTTAGGTGTTTGGGGGGACACCTCAAGGAAAGCTGGGTTGAAGGTATAGAACTGGACTGAATTGCTCTGTATCCCTGTTAGGTGTTTGGGGAGACACCCCGTGGAAAGCTGGGTTGAGCGTATAGAACTGGACTGAATTGCTCTGTACCCCTGTTAGGTATTTGGGGGGACACCGCCTGCAAAGCTGGGTTGAGCGTATAGAACTGGACTGAATTGCTCTGTATTCCTGTTTCGGGGGGACACCCCATGGAAAGCTCGACTCCTCTCCCTGCAGTATAGCTTTGAAAAGAGCTATTGTTTTTCTTCAGTTTTTCCCTGCCTACTAAATCCTCTCTAGCCCTCAGCAGCTCATCTGTCCCTACATCTACAAGCCGCAAAATGACACGAAGATGGCGCTGGCTATTCTTATAAATGGGAGGTCACATGTTTTCGGCAGCCAATGGGTTTTTACCATTTTTTTCAATGCCTCCGCAGTCGTAGTTCTTGTCCCACCTCCCCTGCACAGTTATTGGTGCAAAAACGCGCCAGGGAAGGTGGGAGGGGATACGAATTTTTACTGCGTATGCTGCGTGGTATTCGATTGGAAACGAATACCTCGAACGGCCTGATATTCGATCGAATACCTATTCGATCGAACGGTGTTCGCTCATCTCTAATTATGTACTTAATAGTAAATTACTGGGTAAAGACTAACAATGAGAAAGACTTAGGGATTTTGGTGGACAGCAAGCTTACCTTTTAGTGACCAGTGCCAGGCAGCTGCTGCCAAGGCAAATAAAATTATGGGATGCATCAAGAGGTCTAGATTCTCATGACAAGGACATAGTTATGCCTCTATACAAATCACTGGTACGGCCACACTTAGAATATTGTGCGCAATTTTGGGCCCCGATATACAAGAAAGACATAAGTGAACTTAAAAAAGTGCAAAGACGGGCAACCAAAATGATTAGGGGAATGGGTGGACTGGAGTACAACGATCGATTAACAAACTTGGGGTTATTCAGTTTAGAGAAAAACGTCTACAGGGAGATCTTAGAACAATGTACAAATACATGAAGGGACAATGCAAAGAACTTTCAAAGGATCTTTTTACTCCTAGGCCAGTGACTGTGACAAGAGGACATCCACTACGTATGGAGGAGAGAGGGTTTCACCAGAAACATAGAAGGGGATTCTTCACAGTAAGAACTGAGAGGCTATGGAACTCTCTGCCCCAGGAAGTGGTGATGGCAGATTCATTAAACAAGTTCAAAAAGGGTCTGGATGCCTTTCTTGAAGAGAAAAATATAACAGGTTATGGACTCTAGATTTTAAGGACACATTGAGCCAGGGTTTTTATACTGACTGCTAGATTTGTAGTCGGGAAGGAATTTTTTCCCCTGAAATGGGGCAATTGGCATAAGCCTCATAGGGGTTTTTTTTTTTTGCCTTCCCCTGGATCAACACTGTAGGGATTGTAGGGTTATTGGTTGGACTTGACGGACTAATGTCTTTATCCAACCTCATCTACTATGTAACTATATTATTATATTATAAAAAGCATCAATTTACATTATTTCTTTTCAGCGGTCATCCTAAGCTGAATATGCCTCCTCTCCTCAGATCGCAGCTTCCAAGCCGCTAAAGGCCTGGTAAGTACCAGTGTGGGAGACCGGCTGGGAATCCCAGATGCCGTTGACTATTTTGTTCCTGGGCAGTTAGGCGTTCTCCTTCCAACTGTTTTACAAAAAGCGTCGAATTACATTCTATTTTCACAGCGGTCATCCTAAGCTGCACATGCCTGCCCTTGTCAGATTGCAACCGCTAAACAGCTTACGGCCTCGCAAGTGCCAGCGTGGGAGACTGGATGGGAATCCCAGGCGCCATTGACTATTTTATTCCTGGGTGTTTAAGCAATCTCCTTCGAAATGTTCTACAAAAAAAGCTTTGAATTATATTCACTTTTGTCAGCAGTCATCCTAAGCTGAATGTTCCTGCACTTGTTATCTCGCAGCCGCCAAGCAGCTTAGGGTCTGGCAAATACGAGTGTGGGAGACTGACTGGGAATCCCAGGTGCCGTCGACAAGTTTGTTTCTTGGGCAAGATGTTCTTCTTCCACCTGTTCTGTAGAAAGCATTGAAATACAGTGTTTTCTCTCCGTGGGCATCCTAAGCCGAATATGCCTGCCCTTATTAGATCACAACAGCTAAGCAGTTTAAGGCCTGGCAAGTACCAGCGTGAGAGACTGGCTGGGATTCTCAGTTGCCGTTGACCATTTTATTCCTGGGCATTTAAACGTTCTCCTTCCACCTGTTCTATAAAAAGCATCAGAATACCTCAATCTATGTCAGTGGTCATCCTAAGCTAAATATGCCTGCCCTCGTCAGATTGCAGCTAAAAACCTGGCAAGTACCAGCATGGGAGACTGGCTGGGAATCCTAGGTGCCGTTGACTATTTTGTTTCTTGGGCAAAAAGGCGTTCTTCTTCCACCTGTTCTACAAAAAGCATCGAATTACATCAGTTTTCGTCAGTAGTTATCCTAAGCTGAATATGTCTACCCTTGTAAGATTGCAGCTGCCAAACAGCTTAGGACCTGACAAGTACGAGCATGGGAGACTGTCTGAGAATCCCACGTGCTATTGACTATTTCTCTTTCCACCTGTTCGATAAAAAGCATCGAAATACATCATTTTATATCAGCGGTCATCCTAAGCTGAGGATGTGTAAGCCGTGTACCGAGGTGGGCTCCCCAGGATACAGCAAAGTCACAAACAAAGGAAGTGAGTCCAATTCAATTTAACCAAGATAGGATTTTACTTAGTTTAGTTAACCTCTTTTGTCCAAAAGAACACTCCCAGGTATTACATTTACACAGCCTAGAGACTGGGACCCTGGTGTTATACAGCACGGTGCCCACTAATGTGGCCTTCAATATACTCCAAGCTTTTACCTACCTGCAGGCTGTGCCTATGCAGCTGCCTGTTACCTTTTATTACCCTATTACACAGGAACAATTCAGTGTGTGTGACACAGGCACCGGCGGTGTAACATCAAAGTTTACAATCTTATCGCAATACTACTAAATTCCCCCCCCAAACCAAGTACAACTAAGCAAGCATAATAGTTGGTTAGCTTGCAAGCCAAACAGTGCAAAGTTAAACTAATTGTTGCTCCCAGACTTCCTTAAAAGTCCCTTTCTGAGAGATACAACTCTGTAGAAATCCTCTGTGACTTAGTCCTTCTACCAGACAGGTAGATAGTTCACCAGTATTGCAGCCTGGGGTGATGATTATACCTAACTAGCTAACTACAGGCTTTTACTCAGTGCCAAGCAATTTGGCGCCAAACTTGCAGTGTGGTGCGTGCACGTTTACTTCTGTTGGGTACCTTTTAGTCTCTGTTAGCATCAGGTTGAAGAGGAGCTCCTCAGACAGCATGCGGTCTCACTGACAGTCTCACTTCTCAGCCAAGTCTCTGACAGTAATCTTCTCCTTAGGATGGTGTCTGGACAAACTCTGAAAGTCTTGAATTCTCAGCTATTCTTGCTGTGGCTTCTCCCTCCAAGGACCCTCTCCGCACCGAGATGTCTCCACAGCTCTCTCTTCTGCTTCAGATTCCAGCACACACTGTCTCAAAAATGGCTCCTAAACCCTCCTACAACGATCAGGGTTCCCACATCAATCCTCCAGGGGCATACAGCCTTTTTCCTTTTACTTGTCATCTTGCAACAGCGACCTCTTGTGGTCAAACAACAAAATGTCAGGTTGTGAAAACACCAACTCAATTACACATTGCACATTCACTCCACAGGGGCTGTTTCACTCTCTTACATATGGCTGCCCTCGTCAGATCGCTAGTTGTCAAGCAGCTAAAAACCTGGCAAGTACCAGCATGGGAGACTGGCTGGGAATCCAAGGTGCCGTTGACCATTTTGTTCCTAGGCAGTCTCCTTTCAACTGTTCTGCAAAAAGCATCGAATTACATCCTATAGTGTCAGCGGTCATCCTAAGCTGAATTTGCCTCCCCTCGTTAGATTGCAACAACTAAACAGCCTAAGGCCTGGCAAGTGCCAGTGTGGGAGACTGGCTCGGCATCCAAGGTGCCATTGACTATTTTGTTCCTGGGCATTTAAAGGGGTTGGCCACCTTCAGACCAATATTGACAAACAAATGTACAATAAAAAGATATACAATTTTCCAATATACTTTCTTTATCAATTCCTCACGGTTTTCTAGATCTCTGCTTGCTGTCACTCATTCTGTTACTTCTAGAGGATAAAACGCTGACCATGGTCATGTGATTTACGGTCCATGGTCATGTGATGCGCACACAGGTGCCGCTCGTTACAGTCACAGCACAGTAATCAGACATCTGCCTGGTAATCAGCTGTACACCTGTGGGCAAGTCACATGACCATGGACCGTAAATCACATGACCATGGTCAGAGTTTTATCCTCCAGAAGTAACAGAATGAGCGACAGCAAGCAGAGATCTAGAAAACCGTGAGGAATTGATAAAGAAAGTATATTGGAAAATTGTATATCTTATTATTGTACATTTGTTTGTTAATATTGGTCTGAAAGTGGCCAACCCCTTTAAGTGTTCTCCTTCCAACTGTTCTACAAAAGCGTCGAATTACATTCTATTTTCAGAGCGGTCATCCTAAGCTGCGCATGCCTGCCCTTGTCAGATTGCAACTGCTAAGCAGCTTCAGCCCTGACAAGTACCAGTGTGGGAGACTGGATGGGAATCCCAGGTGCCATTGACTATTTTATTCCTGAGCATTTAAGCGTTCTCCTTCCACTTGTTCTACAAAAAGCATCGAATTACATCCTTTGCTGTGAGCGTTCATCCTCAGCTGAATGTACCTGCCCCGTCAGATCGTAGAAACTAAGCAGATGAAGGCCTGGCAAGTACCCGTGTCGGAGACTGGCTGGGAGTTCAAGGTGCTGTTGAATGTATATTTTTTCCTGGGCATTTAGGTGTTTTCCTTCCACTTGTTCTATAAAAAGCATCAAATTACTTCATTTCTTGTCAGCAGGCATGCTAAATTCAATATGCTTTCCCTTTTCCGATTGTAGCCGCCAAGCAGTTTCAGGTTTGGCAAGTACCAGCGTGGGAGAGTGGTTGGGAATCCCAAGTGCCGTTGACTATTTTATTCCTGGGCATTTAATCGCTCTCCTTCCACCTTTTCTGCAAAAAGCATAAAATTACATCATTTTCTGCCAGCGGGCATCCTAAGCTGAATATACCTGACCTCGTCAGATCGCAGCTGCTAAGCAGCTTAAGGCCTGGCAAGTGGGAGACTGGCTGGGAATTCCAGGTGCCGTTGACTATTTTGTTTCTGGGCATTTAGGCGTTCTCTTTCCACCTGTTCTACAAAAAGCATTGAATTACGTTCTTTTATGTCAGTGGTCATTTTAAGCTGAATATGGCTGCCCTTGTCAGATTGCAACAGCTAAGCAGCTTAAGGCCTGGCAAGTGGGAGACTGGCTGGGAATTCCAGGTGCCGTTGACAATTTTATTCCTGGAAATTTATGCGATCTTCTTTCTCCTTTTCTATAAAAAGCATTGAATTATATCATTTTATTTTTTTTTTTTTAATACTTAATGTTTATTGACAAGTTTGACATAGAAAACAGAGGTGAGCAACAATTATAATCTCGTTTAACAAAATGAGGGGACTGCGCAAACCCCTTCCATACACAATTGAAGTGAGGTCAATAATAGAGATGAGCGAACACTAAAATGTCCGAGGTTCGAAATCCGATTCGAACAGCCGCACACTGTTCGGCTGTTCGAACCCCATTATAGTCTATGGGGGGAAATGCTCGTTTCAGGGGTAGGCAAAATTCGATACAATTATACTTACCAAGTCCACGAGTGACGGTCGGGCTGCATTCCCCTTTAAGTCTTCTCCCGGCGCAGCGCCCCCGCGGCGTCTTCCGGCTGGAATTCACTCTGCCTAGGCATCGGGGCCTAGGCAGAGCCGACTGCGCATGCGAGGGCATGCTCGCGCATGCGCAGTCGGCTCTGCCTAGGCCGGATGCCTAGGCAGAGTGAATTCCACCCGGAAGAAGACGTGGGGACGCAGCGCGGAAAAGACTTTGGAAAGGTAAGAGAAGAACCAGCGTTGATTGGCAGAATGTATAGCATTCTGCCAATCAACGCTGGTTCTGCATCGAACCTTAAACTTCGAACAGCTAGTAGTGTTCGATCGAGTACGAGCATCTCGAATACCGTAGTATTCGATCGAACACCTACTCGATCGAACACTACTCGCTCATCTCTAGTCAATAACACTTTTATAATAACAGATTTTCCATTTTCATGAAATACAAATTAGGAAACCATTGTAAGCATATTAAAGCCGTCATATAAGAGAGGAGAGGAGGGTGGGTTAAGTATAAGAATAGAGAGAGGGAAAATCGAGGTAGGGAGGAAAGGAAGAGGGAAGGAGGAGGGAAAGAGAACCATGGGGAGAGAAGAAGGGAGTAGAGAAGAAAAGCCTAGAAGTTAAAGGAAGTAGAAGGTCAGGAGGTAAAGAGGTTTGAGGTGTTGAGCTGTCCAGGCCAGGTCTGAAGTTACGCAGTCTTCTGGTTTACCCAGTCTGGTAGAATCAGGTATCATCGTCGTTGGGCATTGGGGTGGCATAGGGTACAAGTCTGTTCTCTAGCCAAGGTGTCCACACTTCAAGGTACGTTGGGTGAGTTCTTCTAGCCCATGCTAACATTTCTTCAAATCTGGCAACTTGGTTTGCTTTCGCAATCCATCTGTCTACGGGAGGTGGAGCAGTTTGTTTCCAGTAGAGAGGGATCAGTGACTTAGCTGCTAACAGAAGATGGTGTGAGCGCAATTCGCTCTAAGTATCACCGTATTGAAGTCCAAATTAATAAAGACATATTAGCATATGCTAGAGACTCGCACAAATTACACTCAGCTGTGGTGTAAATGGTGGTTCTGCTTTAATGATGAGAATGAAGCAGTATACAACACATTGCATACACAAGAATAGGTTTGGCTAGCATAACATGATTGGTGGACAAGCTGTAACAATAGCCCTGATGCATGTCTATTGGATAAGAAACTGGAGAGAGGTCACACCTCCCTGAGGGCTGATGGGGGATGTTAGCTCTTGAACAAAGGTGTCTCAAAATCCAAAATGCAGTCTGTGAGCACATGGCATGGTCTCACAAAATGGCTGCCGTCAGCACACATCTCAAATACATAATGGAGGTTACACAAGCTGACATCCTCCACAATGGTAAATCAGCTTTTGCATCGCCGCCTTGGTCTCGGAAATTGGGAGAAAGAATATCAGGAGGTCAGGTGTGATCTTGAACCTAGGTAGACCTAGTCTTTTGATTTGGTCCTCAATAGCGACCCAACAATAAGAGGTCATTTTGGGGCATGACCACCATAAATGAAGCATCGTGCCTTCATCTGCAAGGCACCTTCAGCATCTGGGGGAATCAATGAGTCCTCGTTCAAAGAGCCACTTGGGAGTGCGATACCATCTGGAGAATAACTTAAAATGCATCTCCTGCAGGTGAACACATGTAGAGAGTCCATGGGATCTTTCAAGGGCTATCTCTAAATCTATTGGGCTAAGTTGCAGGTGTAAATCTCTTTCCAATTTGGTAATGAATTTTGGTTTGGGCAGAGCAGTTGGCGCAATAAATCTGTGAAGGAAATGTGTGATACGTGTAGAAGAAGGCGTATGATTCAGACCAGCTTTTTCGAACTCGGTGTGGGATCTCTGCCAATTCATGGAGGTTTTAAATTTGTCTCTGCACGCTTCAAAATGAGCCTTATGCAAAAAGGTAATGGAATTCTGGGTTGCAGCTCCCAGATGTGTCTGCAAGAAGTCTGCATTTTGTAAACACCCTTCTTAGATCAATTGATCTAAAGAGATCTGGAGAAGGAGTCTCCAAAAGTCTTCTAGTGGTCTCCTAAAACCTGGTGTGACGTGTGGCATAAGTCCCAAAGGTAAGCAGCGAGAAGGCATAAGGTGGTAAGTCTGCACTGTATTTTTTCCACGTGTCTACTGCCCCTCTTAAAAGGATATTGTTTCTCCAGCAATTAAGATCAGTCGCAGATTGCGAGGGTGTGGTCAACCAGAGGGCCTTAAGAAGATTTGGACCATATAGCGCCAGTAGCAATTTCTTGACCGAGGAAGTACCTGTAGGTGTTGAGAGTTCTGCCCAGAGTTGAAGTTGGATTGCATCCTACTACTGTTTTACGTTTGGAAGACTTATGCCGCCCTCTAGTTTATGTCCTTGAAGCAAGCGATAAGTTAGTGGAGGTCTTTTGCTTTTCCACAAAAACTTCGGGAACAATTTGGTGATGGCAGAAAAGAATCTGAAGTCAAGCTTAATGGGAAACATTCTCAGAAAATATAGGATCTTCGGGAGAACATACATCTGGATCAAGTTCCGCCAACCAAACCAAGAAATAAATGGGATATCATATTGGCGTAGTAATCTATCAATTTCCAAAAGCAATTCCTCAAAATTTCGCAAGTAAATATCTCTAATGTGACCTGGAATTTTAACTCCCAAATATTTAATGCTAGAGGGTGCCCACTTAAATGGGAGGGTTTTCATAAAAACTATAGCTGATGGGTCGGATACAGAAATATTTAAAATTTCACATTTATTCAAGTTGACTTTGTAGTGGGAAATATGGCCATAATTTTCAATAATTTCTAAAATCTTAGAGAAACTCTTTTCTGGGTTGGTAGAAAGAAAAATCACATTTAGAGATATACTTTGGAGGGCGCAGTACTGTAGCAGTAAATAATCCAAAAATCAAAAACAGTGTGCACAGATAACATGTGAACTTTAAGGTGACGCAATAGGAGTATTTTGGCCATATCCCTAGTATCTATGTGAAGAGCTATAACTGGGGGAAAAAGAACAGAAAATATAAGCATTAGAACCTGTTTTACTGTTACCAGCAAATGTAGAGATGAGCCAGATCTTCATTCCTCAGGTATCATCTTGATAGCGGTGTAGTGACCTCTTTGTCTTAGGAGATTTGGTTCTCAGTGGTTTCTGCCAGGAGGAGAAATCAGGTAGCGGAGGAAGAGTGGCGATATCTGGAGTTGGGAGCCATGAGGAAATGTGCACTGGGGTGATATCGAGCTGATCCCACAAGGCCAGAGTGTGAACATAGATACATCTCCCTTTATGATGGACTGCAATCCCAAACGGGTATAGCCATGAGTACGGTATGTTGTGGCCTCTTAAAGTTTCAAGTAATGGACGGAGTGTCCTTCTCTTGGCAAGTGTTGAAGGTGACAAATCTTGATAGAAGGTAAGTTTGTCTTCCCCATAAGCCATCTTTCCCTTAGACCTACCTAGTGAAAGAATATCCTGAGTGTCTACATATGAAAGAAGACTACAAATAGCGTCTCTGGGAGGGTCTCCCTCTTTTGGCTTAGGCCTAAGGGCTGTATGCGCGCTCTCAATAGCTAGGGAGCTAGCTCTATCCGGGCCCAATGATATAGAAGAAACGTCACTTACAGTCTCCTTTAGGACAGTCGGAGAGTAAGACTCTGCTAGGCCTTTTATGCGTACATTCCGGCATCGGTCCCTATTCTCCTGGTCCTCCAGGAGGGTCAGGGCATTGTCTAGCTGAGCTTTCTGTATCGTAAGCAGGTCCACAATGGCAGATGAGTGAGTCGTTAGCTCTGCGCATGCGTCTTCAACCACTTCTACTCTCCGACGTAAGTACGGGATTTCGGCTTTAAGTTCTGCTAGATCCGACAGGACTGGATGGAGCGCTTGTGAAGGTGCCTGCCTAAAGAATGATTTCGAAATACATGAAGTGGTAAGTTCACAGGCACTTTTTTCTCCCTCGCTCTCCATGTCTGCCGCTACATGGGGATCGGGCCTATGCTTCGCGCTCTCCAGCGCCCTCTTGGCTGCTCCTTGTTTGTTATGTGGGCTGTGTTTCCTGGCGAATTTCCGCAGGGAAATAGACAGCTCACATAGAGTTGGCTAAATACTATCACTGGTGAGGACCTGGTCCCTCTGGAGTACGGGATTTAGCCAATTCACTGTGAGCTGGCTAAATACTATCTCGGTTAAGGACCCGACCACCAGGCGGCAAAAAGGTCCTTACCAGTAAGGGGAAATAGACAACTCACACTGAGCCGGCTAAATACTAGACCTGGTAATGACCAGGTCCCTACAGCGTCTACAGGGGCGTAACTACCATAGAGGCAGCTGCCACAGGGCCTGGGCCATTAGGGGGCCCGGTGACAGCCGCTACCGCTGCATTTTTGTTTTTTTTTTCTTTATAGGCTGTTAGGGGCGCTATTCACTTGCCGATTCTGGCTGGGCCGGGATCGGTAAGTGACACTGCGGGCCCCACAAATACTATCATTATACTCGGGGGGTCTTTGCAGACCCCCGAGTATAATGATCAGCGGACCGGGAGAGGTAATAAACATAAAAAACACTGTTACTTACCTCTCTACGATCCTGCCAGGCCTCCTTTCTGACGTCTCTGACGTCACATGAACCCGACCTGCGTCCTGGGTCATGTGATGTCTGACGTCATTTCAGAAGAATGGCAGCGGAGAAGACAGCGTAGGAGCCGGGGACAGGTAAGAAACAGTAATTTTTTATGTTTTTATTCCCCTGGGTCTCCGATTATTATACTCTGGGGTCTTTTCATACCCCAGAGTATAATAATTGTTTATGGGTGTCCACTATGGGGTATAATACTGTGTGCAGGGGCCACTATGGGACATAATTCTGTGTGCAGGGGGCAGTAAGGGACATAATAGAGTGCGGAGGAGGGGGCCGGTCGAGGTCTTCGGGAGGGGGGGGATGTCAAAAGTTCGCCACGGGGCCCCGCCATTCCTAGTTACGCCACTGGGCGTCTAGTATTTAGTCACAACCGTTCAGACTGTGTGTGAGCATGATAGAGGGGTTCAGGCTGTGTGACAAATGGGTCAGTCTCATGAAGGGAACACTTAAATCCCCCCCCCCCCCCTATGTTATTTATTGTTTTACATGGGGCTTGTGTCTCTGCTGTCACATCAAATTCCGGAATGTCCTTTTTTTTTTTTTTTTTTTTTTTTTTATACATTTGACTAAAAATAAACCTCAAAACAATGTTTAACTAGGTTTTTGTTTGTTTCTAGGTTTATGTGAGATCTTAATGGTGTGAAGACTCCACTTCAAGATCATTAGGTGCCAGTGCTCTAGACCAAGCGAAGTGCCCCCTTGTGATCAAATGTCTCAACCGGGCTCCTCTAAATAGGCAACACTTATAAAGGTTTATAAAATAAGGCTTTGTTTGGAGCCTTCAGTAAAAGTTATTTCATGGCCCCCTCAGTGCCCCCACACTCAGGAGAATGTCCCCTTCGCTGCCCACATGTAATATAATGACCCCACAGCGACCAGCATGTTATATAATGGCCCTTACTCTGCCTCTACATGTATGCAGCCTGCAGTAGAAGTGCCAATATTTCGTAATGCATTACATTAGGGATAAGGCCCCCTGGGGGGGGTATACCTGGGTCTGCAAAAAAAATGCCCTATGCACCCCCATACACGGAATTAGAAAAAAAGTTATGGGTGTCATAATATTGGCACAGTTTTGGGTTTTTGTTACGGGGTTAAAATGTAAATAAAACCATATAAATTTGTTTTCCCTGGAATTGTACCAAAACATAGAATACAGGTGACATGTCATTTTTGGTTACAGAGTAAATGCCATTAAAACAACAATAGCCTCCCATGCCTGCGTTGTAGTGGTGGCTTGCCGACTGCAGAGCAAAGAGCAACGGCTGGACTATTGCGTGCTGCGGCAGAGTCAGAAAAGAGGGAGGAGCTGTTTTACTGGAGGAAGTCTGGAAGTAAGAGAGAGGCAAGTATGATGGGGCGGGGGCGGTGGGCTTATTATGCTTGGTTCACACATCAGTATGCCATCCGTCCGTTTGAATTCAGTTTGAGACTTAAAACGGATTGATGCACATACTGATTGCATACTGGATGGCATACTGATGTGTGAACCAAGCCTTAGTTGAGAAGGTCTAGTAATGGTCGGGATAGCTAGAGAGACGGAGGGGGAGGTAGTGCAAGTCAGCGTACACGTACCATGATGCATTAGCTAAGGCTGCTTCACATCTGTGTTCGGTATTCCATTTGGGGAGACCGCTTGGAGATGCCCTCTGAACGGAATATTGAACGCATTAAAAAGCGATGAGCAATGAAACCACACGGACCCCACAGGCTAGAATGGGGTCTGTGTATTTTCCGCATGAATCATGCGGAGAGAAAAGTGCTGCTTTCCCCCAATGGAAATATTGCAGGTGTTAATCCACCTATTGCTAGTAACAACGAATCCCAGTGCAGTGTAGGCACGACCCCTCAGGATCTGACACTAGCTGTTACCCCGGCCCCATCAGATGTCCATTATTAAGTATATACTATATAATCTTTTAACATGATGTGGTCTAGAATTCCGTTCCCCCGCCTCTCCCCTTCCTATTCCCATTCCTTGCTTATTTGGGTCTTCCCCTCCTCCTTGGTCTTTCTTTTGTAGGGTTTTAAATTTTTTTTACCTTAAATTATTATTATCTTTTTGATACTAAATATGAAATTAAAAATCAATTTTTAACTAAAAATATTCATTGTCCTGTTTTCATTTTCGTTTTCTCTGTGGTCTATAAAAAACTTTCATCAAGCAGGTTTTCTGGGTTGATGGCCCCCCCTCCCCCTTAGGATAGGGTCACCAATATTGGATCAGTGGGGCTCAGCACTTCCAGCCAGTCTCCAGTGCTAGAACCTAGAAGGCTCTGTAGACTGTATGTTGGCGGTGGTTAATACTACATTTCTGTTCACTGTATATAAGCGGGGTAGAATACTACAGCTCTGTACACAGTATATAGGTGGTGGTTAATACTGCAGCTCTGTTCACTGTATATAGGCGGGGGTGAATACTGCAGCTCTGTTCACTGTATATAGGCGGGGGTGAATACTGCAGCTCTGTTCACTGTATATAGGCGGGGGTGAATACTGCAGCTGTGTTCCTAGTTATTGGGAGCAGGGCTGTAGTGCTCCGGCACCACCGCTATACCAAGGACACAGATGTCGGCTTCCAGCACCAGTGACAACAAGCTATTCACTCCAACAGCCAAACGCACTGTATTTTAAAGGATCCACTCACTCCAACAGCCAAAGCACTGAATTTCAATGGCTCCACTCACTCCAACAACCAAAAGCACTGCATTTTAATGGCTCCATTCACTCCAACAGCCAAAAGCACTGAATTTTAATGGCTCCACTCACTCCAACAGCCAAAAGCACTGCATTTTAATGGCTCCACTCACTCCAACAGCCAAAAGCACTGCATTTTAATGGCTCCACTCACTCCAACAGCCAAAAGCACTGCATTTTAAAGGCTCTACTCACTCCAACAGCCAAAAGCGCTGTATTTTAAAGGCTCTACTCACTCCAACAGCCAAAACCACTGTACTTTAAAGGCTCTACTCACTCCAACAACCAAAAGCACTGTATTTTAAAGGCTCCACTCACTCCAAGGGCCAAAAGCACTGCATTTTAAAGGCTCTACTCAAGCCAAGGGCCAAAAGCACTGTATTTTAAAGGGTCTACTCAGTCCAACAGCCAAAAGCACTGTATTTTAAAGGCTCTACTCACTCCAACACCTCTGTATTTTAAAGGCTCCACTCACTCCAACAGCCAAAAGCACTGAATTTTAAAGGCTCTACTCACTCAAAGGGCCAAAATCACTGCTTTTTAAAGGCTCTGCTCACGCCAAGGGCGAAAAGCACTGTGTTTTAAAGGCTCTACTCACTCCAACAGCCAAAAGCACTGAATTTTAAAGGCTCTACTCACTCAAAGGGCCAAAATCACTGCTTTTTAGATAAGATAAGACAAGATAATCCTTTAATAGTCCCACATTGGGGGAAATTTCAGCGTGTTACAGCAGCATAGTAATACAGATACAGGATAATACAGAGTAATATATTACAGACGTAGACATAGATAAGCTGAGAAGAGAAGATATACTAGGAGTCCATGGCAGCTAAGGAAAAACAGAAAAGAAAGAGGAAGACCTCATGGTCATCGTCATAATCATTAGTTCTCTGTGCAGAGTGATCTTCGTTTGGTCTGATGTAGATTATACAGCCTGGTCGCGGTTGGAAGGAAGGACCTGCGATAGCGCTCCTTCTCACACTTGGGGTGAAGCAGATGGTCGCTTATAGTGCTGCCAAGTCCCATCAGGGTCCCATACATGGGGTGGGATTTGTTCTCCCGCATGGAGGTCACCACAGACAGTATCCTTCTGTCACCCACCACCTGTACTGGGTCCAAGGGGCTCCCCAGGACAGAGCTGGCCCTCCTGATCAGCCTGTCAAGTCTATTTCTGTCCCTGGTTGATATACTGCTTCCCCAGCAGGCCACACCGAAAAAGATGGCTGAGGCAACCACAGAGTTGAAGAAGGCCCTAAGAAGTGTCCCCCGGACTCCGAAGGCCCTCAGCCTCCTGAGCAGGTAGAGTCTGCTGTGGCCCTTTCTGTGCAGCGCCTCCAGGTGATCAGCCCAGTCTAGTTTATTGTTGAGGAGCACGCCCAGGTACTTATAGGTCCTGACTATCTCAATACATGTTCGTTGGATCTCCACCGGGGTCGGAGCACCTCTCCGTTTACTAAAGTCCACCACCATCTCCTTGGTCTTCCCAGCATTAATCCTGAGCTGGTTCTGCTGGCACCATTCAACAAAATCCCGGTTTAAGTCTCTGTATTCCCTATCGTCGCCATCAGTGATAAGGCCGACTATAGCAGAGTCATCGGAGTACTTCTGTAAGTAACAGCTGGATGAGTTGTGCCTGAAGTCAGCAGTGTACAGTGTGAAGAGGAATGGGGCAAGAACTGTACCTTGTGGTGCCCCCATACTACAGATCACAGTGTCAGACACACAGTCCTGGGCTCTCACATACTGAGGGCGGTTTGTCAGGTAGTCTAGTATCCAGTTAGACAGGTGATGGTCCACACCACCAAGGTTCAGCTTCTCCCTCAGTAGCCCTGGCTGAATGGTGTTGAAAGCACTAGAGAAATCAAAGAACATTATTCTCACAGTGTTCCCGGGTTTCTCCAGGTGAGAGAGAGCTCTATGAAGAAGGTGGATGATGGCATCATCTACCCCAATGCCTGGCCGGTAGGCAAACTGGAGGGGGTCCAGAGCGGAGCTCACTAGGGGGTGTAGGTGTGTCAGGACCAGTCTCTCTAGAACCTTCATCAGGTGTGATGTCAGTGCTACTGGTCGGTAGTCATTGTGGCCCATCGGGTTGGGTTTCTTTGGGACTGGTACCACGCAAGATGTTTTCCACAGTTGAGGTACTACTCCCAGCTTCAGGCTCATATTGTACATGTGCGTAATAATGCCACCCAGCTGGTCGCTGCACATTTTAAGAACTCTTGCGCTTATACCATCAGGTCCCCCCGCTTTGTTTGCTCTAATATTCTTCATTTCCTTACACACCTGAGACTCCTGCAGGATCAGATAGTCAGATTGCAGTTGACCGCAGTTCGGTGGGGGTTGGGTCTTGGTGTGTGAGGGGAGGGCGGTTGGCTGACATGCTGGTGGAGGGAGCATTTGCTTGAAGTCGAATCTATTGAAGAATAGATTAAGCTCGTTAAGCCACTTCCTGTCCCCTACTGTTCGGTGCCCTGTCTTTTCCTTGTGTCCTGAAATTGCCTTAAGGCTGTCCCACACCTCAGAGACTCTACCCTCCCCCATCTGTAGCTCCATCTTCCGCCTGTAGTTGGCTTTCCCTTCTCTGATCAGTTGTCTTAGTTGTTTCTGCACCGCGCCCAGGCCATTTTTGTCCCCAGACCTAAAAATTCTCTTTTTTTTCCCTTGAGGAGAGTTTTAATCTCAGAGTTGATCCATGGTTTGTTATTGGAGAAACACCTCACCTTTCTAGTTGGTACCGTGCTGTCCACACAGAAATTAATGTAGTCCGTTATGCAATGTGTGAGTCCCTCAATGTCCTCTGGAAATGAGTCTTGAAACACTTCCCATAAAGTTACATCAAAGCAAGGCTCTGCTCACGCCAAGGGCGAAAAGCACTGTTGGTGCAAGGCTGTACTAACTCAAATGGCCAAAAACACTGATTTTTAAAGGCTCTGCTCACGCCAAGGGCCAAAAGCACTGTATTTGAAAGGCTCTACTCAGTCCAACAGCCAAAAGCACTGTATTTTAAAGGCTCAACTCACTCCAAAAGCACTGCTTTTTAAAGGCTCTACTCACGCCAAGGGCCAAAAGCACTGTATTTTAAAGGCTCCAATCCCTCCAACAGCCAAAAGCACTGTATTTTAAAGGCTCCACTCACTCAAAGATCCAAGAAATCTCTGCTGGTGCAAGGCTGAACTAAGTTAAAGGGCCTAAAACTCTGCAGGTATAAAGTTGAAGTCTCCTGAAGGGCCCCAATCTCTGCTGGTAGCTCAGCTTAAGGGCCTGTAACTTTGGAAGGGCTCACGTTAAGGGCCTTAAAAGTGAATTTTGGAAGGTCTTACCACATCACACACACATACACACACACATCCACAATGACAGTTCGGGGTGAGGACTGAAGGATTTCCCATTGCCTATTCCATCTGTGGGTGTCATGGGCAACGTGATTTAAAGGGGTGCTTGTTATTGTTTGTTGAGCTTAAATTGGGGTTTGTGTCCATCCATTTGGGGAGTTAAGAAGGTTTCCAGGTATTTTCCCACTTTGATGGAGGTTTTTTGAGTGTGGAAAGTGTGTAGTTGTTAGGCTGTGATAGTGGGGTAATACAGTGACTTGGGCTTGTTAGATGCCCCCAGACATGCTTCCCCTGCTGTCCCAGTTGCATTGCAGAGGTGTTGGCATCATTTGCTGAGGTGTAATAGTGGACTTGGTGACCCTCCTGAGTCGAATGGTAGGATCCCCTGAAACGAAGCATTTTCTCCCATAGCCTATAATGGGGTTCGATATTCGTTCGAATAGTCGAATATTGAGATGCCATTCGTAACGAATAACGAACATCGAATATTTTACTGTTCGCTCATCTCTAATACCCACTTATCTCTCCTCATGGGAAAAGGAATTAAACACAAAATTCACAAGTGCAGAGACTGACCTAATTCTGAAAAATTCTCATGGCTTCTCTAGGTGTGTAAGATTGCAAGAGACTCACTTTAAGGTCCTAGCAAGGTGGTACAAAACCCCTGAATAGTTGCATGCCCATGGCCTAGCGGAGTCCAAATTGTGTTGGAGGTGTAGGACACAGACGGGTAGCATGTTACACATCTGGTGGTCATGTGACTTGCTCCGACCCTTTTGGACGGGTGTAGAAACTCAAATTTCTAGAGTGATGAAAAATCAAATTTGATTGACACCCGAAATGGTCTTATTGTCCAAGCCCTCACCCCAATACTCACCTTCAAAAATGAATTTCATTACTAGAGATGAGCGAACACCCAAATGTTCGAAGTTCGAAATCTGATTCGAACAGCCGCTCACTGTTCGACTGGGTTTCAAACCCCATTATAGTCTATGGGGAACATATACTCGTTAAGGGGGAAACCCAAATCCGTCTCAGGAGGGTCACCAAGTCCACTATGACACCCCAGGAAATGATACCAACACCCTGGAATGACACTGGGACAGCAGGGGAAGCATGCCTGGGGGCATAAAAGTCACTTTATTACATGGAAATCCCTGTCAGCTTGCGATTTTCGCAAGCTTTTTCCTATAGGAATGCATTGGCCAGTCTTCAGAATTCGGCCAATCAGCGCTGGCTCTGCCAGAGGAGGCGGAGTCTAAGATCGCTCCACACCAGTCTCCATTCAGGTCCGACCTTAGACTCCGCCTCCTCCGGCAGAGCCAGCGCTGATTGGCTGGAGACTGGCCAATGCATTCCTATGGGTATGCGGTGATGCAGCCAAGCTGAGCGAGTGCACACACTCACCTCTGCTGTGTTGAGCCAGTTCTGCTCAACTACACCGTGTGCCGGTCGGCTCTGCTGTGCGAGCTCGGCACACACTCAGCTTTGCTGATTCTGTATACTGATTCTGTATACTGGCCAATCAACGCTGGCCAATGCCAGCGGTGATGCAGAGCTGAGTGTGTGCCGAGCTCGCACAGCAGTGCTGACCGGCACACGGTGTAGTTGAGCACAAATGGCTCAACACTGCTGAGTCTCTGCACAGCAGAGGTGAGTGTGTGCACTCGCTCAGCTCTGCTGTATCACCGCATACCCATAGGAATGCATTGGCCAGCGTTGATTGGCCAGCCTTCGGCCAATCAGCGCTGGCTCTGCCGGAGAAGGCGGAGTCTAAGATCGCTCCACACCAGTCTCCATTCAGGTCCAACCTTAGACTCCGCCTCCTCCGGCAGAGCCAGCGCTGATTGGCTGGAGACTGGTCAATGCATTCCTATGGGTATGCGGTGATGCAGCCGAGCTGAGCGAGTGCACACACTCACCTCTGCTGTGTTGAGCCAGTTCTGCTCAACTACACCGTGTGCCGGTCGGCTCTGCTATGCGAGCTCGGCACACACTCAGCTCTGCTGATTCTGTATACTGATTCTGTATACTGGCCAATCAACGCTGGCCAATGCCAGCGGTGATGCAGAGCTGAGTGTGTGCTGAGCTCGCACAGCGGTGCTGACCGGCACACGGTGTAGTTGAGCACAACTGGCTCAACACTGCTGAGTCTCTGCACGTCTTCTGTACCTCATTCGGCCAATCAACGCTGCTCAATGCATTCTTATGGGAAAAAGTTTATCTCACAAAAAACACAATTACACACCCGATAGAGCCCCAAAAAGTTATTTTTAATAACATTCCCACATAAATAAAGGTTATCCCTAGCTATCTCTGCCTGTACAGCTATCCCTGTCTCATAGTCACAAAGTTCATATTCTCATATGACCCGGATTTGAAATCCACTATTCGTCTAAAATGGAGGTCACCTGATTTCGGCAGCCAATGACTTTTTCCGATTTTTTTCAATCCCCCCGTTGTCGTAGTTCCTGTCCCACCTCCCCTGCGCTGTTATTGGTGCAAAAAAAGCGCCAGGGAAGGTGGGAGGGGAATTGAATTTTTTTGGAGTTTGCCACGTGGTGTCCGTATGGAATCAAACATCTCGAACAGCCTGATATCCGATCGAACATGTGTTCGATAGAACACTGTTCGCTCATCTCTACTCATTACCCATTTAATCGAAGCAGCAAAATCACTGTTGCCTTTATTCTGGCTCTAATCTACTCCCCCAACGATACGACTCTGGAGAGAAAAAAAATCATCAAATCGCCAGGTATGAGGAATTAATGTACTGCAAATCGCGCACACGTGATACGTACTTGAAAATATGGTCTCCCTGGTGGAAGGTTTATGAGGATCTAGCCACTAGCCAATAAAAACCGGCTGTTCTATTGTCTTATTTCCTACCCCAATTTCTGGACTGATAACACAATTCCCCCCTCCCTCTTATCCTCCAACCTGAACCCTTCTTCCCCATTTTTTTAGGTAACCTCCCCACCTAATGCTTAATCAATACACATTTGTCTAGTCATATTACCTACCCCTCGTCCCAGTATGGAAAGTTAATATGTTAGGTTCTTTAGTGGGATATGTGTATACTCTTCTATATTTGTAGAACGAGGTTACGACCCATAATCTGTATTTTGGTTGTTTCTTACAGATAATATTCTTACGTTGTTTTCATTTCATTGTTTGATTACTTGCTATGTTTCACTCTATTTGCTATTAGATGCTTGTCTTGACTAGTATCTGTTTTCTGTACCTCTTCTGTGAACTCATTGTTAAAATTTGTAAAATTATTAATAAAATCAGAATTTAAAACAAAAACACTGAGATCATAATGTACTTGCCTAAAATGAAAATTTGCAATCCCTCGTACAGACTGTTGAAGGTGATACATTCGCTTCCAATACACACGTTGGTTAGATGAAGTAATTATGGTGTGGACACCTTATGGAACAGAACAGTGAAAATAATGTTATAGGTGACATAATAAATACAAACAGTGCCCAACTGACTATATTGGAGTTTGACAGAGTTCTGCTATTCTTTCCAAGTTTTATTTCTATTTGTGTTTGAGGTATAAAGGTGTTGTCCAGATTCATTTTTTTAATTAAATCGGAAATGTTTTCCTCTGAAAATATAACTTCTACTTAAGTGGTGGTTCCTCTAAACAGTCTTTCACTTGTACTGGTGTCACCACAGTAGTGATTGTATTTACGGCACAAGAACTATAAGGCCAGATATTGGCTGCAGAAGTCACATGTGTAGTATGTTATCACTGCATGGTCACTAGGGTTGAGCGTTCAGGATCAGAAAAGATCGGATCCCTATCGGTGATCGAGTAAATTTCACGATCGCGATTGGGTTTTGATCCTGCCTAAAAAAAAAAGATCGGGAACGGAATTCTGATCCCGATCACTCAACTTACCTGCACAGATCCGCTGTCGCTCCCTGTTCTTCTCGGTCCGATCCTCTCTCATTCACATGCTTTCAGAGCGGCGTGCGCGCCCCCACCTCCCAGGCTAGTGTTACAGACCTAGGAAGAAGGCGGGGCTTGTGGCTTAGGAGAGTGTGGGTGGGTACTGGGAGGGGAGAAGTGAGTGATGCACTCACGTCTCCCCGCCCTGTACCCGCCCACACTCTCTTAAGCCACAACAAGCCCCGCCTACTCCCAGCTTCAGTAACACTAGCCTGGGAGGCGGGGGCACGCACAGCGCTCTGAAAGCATGTGAATAGGAGAGGATCGGATCGAGAAGAACGGGGAGCGACAGCGGATCTGTGCAGGTAAGCGGACAACAGGGGGGGGGGGGACTAAGTAGCCTGTGGATTTTTTAATCACTACGCAGCGTGGAGTACATGCTGTGTAGTGAATAGGATCGTTTTTTAAATCTGATCTTTGATCATTAAAAATCACATTGACTTGCATTAGGATCGTAATTGGGATCAGGTTCAGATGGAAAATGATCGGAAATCGGATTTTTAAAAACGATCCTGAAATCTCAAGATCGGCTCAACCCCAATGGTCACGTGAAATTCGGAACATAAGCTTTAGGCAAAGGCCTCATGTTGTGGAAAAGCAACTTTTTTTTGTAGTTGCAGTTTTTGCTGCATTTTTTTTTTTTTTTTTTTTTTTTTGAGCCAAAGCCTAGAGTGAAATGGGAAATATATAGTTAGCATTTATACTTCTCACTTCTCCTCATTCCATTACTTTGGCTCAAAAAACTGCTGCAAAATCTGCGACAAAAAATACATTTTACATATATACCGTATTTTCAAGCGTATAAGACGACTGGGCGTATAAGACGACCCCCAACTTTTCCAGTTAAAATATAGAGTTTGGGATATACTCGCCATATAAGACTACCTCTTCTGTGGGGTACCTCTTCTTAATGCACATTTACCCCATGGCATACTCTTTAATTCTTTTTATTTGCTTTCCAGTCCTGAACCATCTTTTCTGTAAAGGAGGGTTCACACTACCGCCGCTGTCCACCCTGAGGTTTCCGTCCTAAACCCCAGAGAAACAGAACAGGCGGCGGCTTGCCAGCGGTCTGCTTTACAACCCATTCATTTGAATGGGTTGTAAAGCAAACCGCCAGTGTCCGTATGTGACCCCTCCGCCTGGATAACCTTTTTTTTTTTCCACTGACAATCTGGCGGGGCCAGAGTTATCAAAGACATACCATTTAGGGGAATGTCTAATGCTTAGATCACCTTTTTTTTTTTTTCTTTAAATCAGAGGCGAAACTGTAAAAAAAAAAAATGGCGGTTTGGCGCTGGGCATTTTCGGACATAGGGGTAACTAATGTGTGTATGTATCACAGTAGTTTTCTACTTTTATATGTATTCTAGGGAAAGGATGTGATTTAGAATAGAACTTTTTTTTATTTTTTAGATTTTTTTTAAACTTTTTTTTTTTTTAAACTATTTTTATTAGCCCCCACCTAGGGGGCTTAAACCTGCAATCATTTGATTGCGTATCCCTATAGACGACAATACAAGCGTATTGCCGTCTATGGGAGATTTTGTACATTACCTTCGCAGCTGGTCATAGACTAGCCACGATAGTAATATCGCTATGACAGGTCTGGGAGCCTTCAGTAGGCTCCCGGCTGTCACCAGAACAGGTCGGCTCACCCGGCCTGCAACTTTAAAGGTATGGGGCCGCTTTGTGGACGGGGGTGGGGTTAAGTTTTAATGCCTTGAATCAGAGTACATTCTGATTGCAGGCATTAGCATCGGGCCTCCGCATATAGCGGAGACCCGATTGCTATGGCGACCGCTCTGCAGCAGAGCAGTTCACCCCCATCCGCCCTTTTGCCTTTTGCCTGCACCATCATGCCCCTTCCCAGCCACTCCCCATCTCCCAGGCGTTTCATTGCAGGCAGAAGCACAGCACAAGCCACCCACATGCCCAAGCCTTCAACGGCCTCATCTAAAAAGTGCTGGTCTTGGAGATGTTGGCGTTTCTGCTTCTGGATACTCAGGCCTTCCTTCATCAGATGGCAGCTGTGGCACCTCGCTATGCTGGGCTTAGCCGTTGCTACTTCTCTTGGTGTGCTGTCCCCGCCTTGCGCCTGCACGTGTCCCATAACATCAGTTGTGCCCAGAGTTCCGCGCTTTGCTGCAAGGTCCACTTGACCACCGACACATCGACAAGCGCCTGCGGTCAGGGATGCTGCTTCTCTTTAATGATAGGCCAGGTGAATGTAGTAGAGTCTGGGCCCAGGGTGAAAACTGGGGTGGCCTATCTCCTCTCCTAGCCCAAAATTCATGGCAGGGGTTCTCTGAAAGCCTACTCCTGCGCTGCAACCTCGACCCAAGCTACGAGCTGAAAACGCTGTAACACTGGCATGGGGAGATGTCAGCAGGCCGTGCTGAAGCTCATAAGCTTGGGGGACAGTCAGCACACTGCCTCCGAGGAGAGGGATGCCATCCTGGATGATATGGCAATATGGTTTTCCCTGCTGCACCTGGGCCCAGGCTTGTTTGCGTATGTGATAATGACAGGAATCTGGTAGCAGATCTGGAGCTTGCCAGTCTCAAACACGGTCCACACATGGCCCACGTTTTAACGTTGTTGATGCAAAGGTTCTTTGAAACCTACACCATTGTGCCTGATATACTGGTCAAAGTGCAGCCATTTTTGTAAGTGAAAAGTAGCCTCTGCTAGGCTGAAAACATTCAGAACACACTCCTGTCATCTTCGCACCATTGGCTGGCGGAGGAAGACGAGGGGGATGAAGTGGCATTTCATGTCACTGTCCCACACGAGGCTTGAGGGTGAAGTTCAGTGCATCCATTGCTTCAGCACGGATGGTGTGAAGGGGAGTGGAAAATGGAGGAAAAGGAGAGTGACCCTTACAGTTGGGGGCAGCGAAGTCATGCCAAGTAATACACTGGCACACATGGCTGACTTCATGTTGGGTTTCTTTTCAAGAGACAAAGGCATAGTTCACATCATGGAGAGCAAACAATACTGGATTGAACAAAAAATTGGATTGAGCTTATATAGCGTGACTGAATTGCTGTGTATCACACTTAGCTTTTGGGGGGTAGACCCTTAAAAATTGGATTGAGCTGATATAGCCTGATTGAATTGCTGTGTCTCCCACTTAGCTTTGGGGGGTACAGCATTAAAAACAGGTTTGACCATACATGGCCTGACTGAACGGCTGTCTCCCACTTGGCTTTGGGGGGGGGGGTACAGCATGTGGAAAGCTGGGTTGAGGGTATAGAACTGGACTGAATTGCTCTGTATCCTTGTTAGGTGTTTGGGGGGACACCCCATGGAAAGCTGGGTTGAAGGTATAGAACTGGACTGAATTGCTCTGTATCCCTGTTAGGTGTTTGGGGGGACACCTCATGGAAAGCTGGGTTGAAGGTATAGAACTGGACTGAATTGCTCTGTATCCCTGTTAGGTGTTTGGGGAGACACCCCGTGGAAAGCTGGGTTGAGCGTATAGAACTGGACTGAATTGCTCTGTACCCCTGTTAGGTATTTGGGGGGACACCGCCTGCAAAGCTGGGTTGAGCGTATAGAACTGGACTGAATTGCTCTGTATTCCTGTTTCGGGGGGACACCCCATGGAAAGCTCGACTCCTCTCCCTGCAGTATAGCTTTGAAAAGAGCTATTGTTTTTCTTCAGTTTTTCCCTGCCTACTAAATCCTCTCTAGCCCTCAGCAGCTCATCTGTCCCTACATCTACAAGCCGCAAAATGACACGAAGATGGCGCTGGCTATTCTTATAAATGGGAGGTCACATGTTTTCGGCAGCCAATGGGTTTTTACCATTTTTTTCAATGCCTCCGCAGTCGTAGTTCTTGTCCCACCTCCCCTGCACAGTTATTGGTGCAAAAACGCGCCAGGGAAGGTGGGAGGGGATACGAATTTTTACTGCGTATGCTGCGTGGTATTCGATTGGAAACGAATACCTCGAACGGCCTGATATTCGATCGAATACCTATTCGATCGAACGGTGTTCGCTCATCTCTAATTATGTACTTAATAGTAAATTACTGGGTAAAGACTAACAATGAGAAAGACTTAGGGATTTTGGTGGACAGCAAGCTTACCTTTAGTGACCAGTGCCAGGCAGCTGCTGCCAAGGCAAATAAAATTATGGGATGCATCAAGAGGTCTAGATTCTCATGACAAGGACATAGTTATGCCTCTATACAAATCACTGGTACGGCCACACTTAGAATATTGTGCGCAATTTTGGGCCCCGATATACAAGAAAGACATAAGTGAACTTAAAAAAGTGCAAAGACGGGCAACCAAAATGATTAGGGGAATGGGTGGACTGGAGTACAACGATCGATTAACAAACTTGGGGTTATTCAGTTTAGAGAAAAACGTCTACAGGGAGATCTTAGAACAATGTACAAATACATGAAGGGACAATGCAAAGAACTTTCAAAGGATCTTTTTACTCCTAGGCCAGTGACTGTGACAAGAGGACATCCACTACGTATGGAGGAGAGAGGGTTTCACCAGAAACATAGAAGGGGATTCTTCACAGTAAGAACTGAGAGGCTATGGAACTCTCTGCCCCAGGAAGTGGTGATGGCAGATTCATTAAACAAGTTCAAAAAGGGTCTGGATGCCTTTCTTGAAGAGAAAAATATAACAGGTTATGGACTCTAGATTTTAAGGACACATTGAGCCAGGGTTTTTATACTGACTGCTAGATTTGTAGTCGGGAAGGAATTTTTTCCCCTGAAATGGGGCAATTGGCATAAGCCTCATAGGGGTTTTTTTTTTTTGCCTTCCCCTGGATCAACACTGTAGGGATTGTAGGGTTATTGGTTGGACTTGACGGACTAATGTCTTTATCCAACCTCATCTACTATGTAACTATATTATTATATTATAAAAAGCATCAATTTACATTATTTCTTTTCAGCGGTCATCCTAAGCTGAATATGCCTCCTCTCCTCAGATCGCAGCTTCCAAGCCGCTAAAGGCCTGGTAAGTACCAGTGTGGGAGACCGGCTGGGAATCCCAGATGCCGTTGACTATTTTGTTCCTGGGCAGTTAGGCGTTCTCCTTCCAACTGTTTTACAAAAAGCGTCGAATTACATTCTATTTTCACAGCGGTCATCCTAAGCTGCACATGCCTGCCCTTGTCAGATTGCAACCGCTAAACAGCTTACGGCCTCGCAAGTGCCAGCGTGGGAGACTGGATGGGAATCCCAGGCGCCATTGACTATTTTATTCCTGGGTGTTTAAGCAATCTCCTTCGAAATGTTCTACAAAAAAAGCTTTGAATTATATTCACTTTTGTCAGCAGTCATCCTAAGCTGAATGTTCCTGCACTTGTTATCTCGCAGCCGCCAAGCAGCTTAGGGTCTGGCAAATACGAGTGTGGGAGACTGACTGGGAATCCCAGGTGCCGTCGACAAGTTTGTTTCTTGGGCAAGATGTTCTTCTTCCACCTGTTCTGTAGAAAGCATTGAAATACAGTGTTTTCTCTCCGTGGGCATCCTAAGCCGAATATGCCTGCCCTTATTAGATCACAACAGCTAAGCAGTTTAAGGCCTGGCAAGTACCAGCGTGAGAGACTGGCTGGGATTCTCAGTTGCCGTTGACCATTTTATTCCTGGGCATTTAAACGTTCTCCTTCCACCTGTTCTATAAAAAGCATCAGAATACCTCAATCTATGTCAGTGGTCATCCTAAGCTAAATATGCCTGCCCTCGTCAGATTGCAGCTAAAAACCTGGCAAGTACCAGCATGGGAGACTGGCTGGGAATCCTAGGTGCCGTTGACTATTTTGTTTCTTGGGCAAAAAGGCGTTCTTCTTCCACCTGTTCTACAAAAAGCATCGAATTACATCAGTTTTCGTCAGTAGTTATCCTAAGCTGAATATGTCTACCCTTGTAAGATTGCAGCTGCCAAACAGCTTAGGACCTGACAAGTACGAGCATGGGAGACTGTCTGAGAATCCCACGTGCTATTGACTATTTCTCTTTCCACCTGTTCGATAAAAAGCATCGAAATACATCATTTTATATCAGCGGTCATCCTAAGCTGAGGATGTGTAAGCCGTGTACCGAGGTGGGCTCCCCAGGATACAGCAAAGTCACAAACAAAGGAAGTGAGTCCAATTCAATTTAACCAAGATAGGATTTTACTTAGTTTAGTTAACCTCTTTTGTCCAAAAGAACACTCCCAGGTATTACATTTACACAGCCTAGAGACTGGGACCCTGGTGTTATACAGCACGGTGCCCACTAATGTGGCCTTCAATATACTCCAAGCTTTTACCTACCTGCAGGCTGTGCCTATGCAGCTGCCTGTTACCTTTTATTACCCTATTACACAGGAACAATTCAGTGTGTGTGACACAGGCACCGGCGGTGTAACATCAAAGTTTACAATCTTATCGCAATACTACTAAATTCCCCCCCCAAACCAAGTACAACTAAGCAAGCATAATAGTTGGTTAGCTTGCAAGCCAAACAGTGCAAAGTTAAACTAATTGTTGCTCCCAGACTTCCTTAAAAGTCCCTTTCTGAGAGATACAACTCTGTAGAAATCCTCTGTGACTTAGTCCTTCTACCAGACAGGTAGATAGTTCACCAGTATTGCAGCCTGGGGTGATGATTATACCTAACTAGCTAACTACAGGCTTTTACTCAGTGCCAAGCAATTTGGCGCCAAACTTGCAGTGTGGTGCGTGCACGTTTACTTCTGTTGGGTACCTTTTAGTCTCTGTTAGCATCAGGTTGAAGAGGAGCTCCTCAGACAGCATGCGGTCTCACTGACAGTCTCACTTCTCAGCCAAGTCTCTGACAGTAATCTTCTCCTTAGGATGGTGTCTGGACAAACTCTGAAAGTCTTGAATTCTCAGCTATTCTTGCTGTGGCTTCTCCCTCCAAGGACCCTCTCCGCACCGAGATGTCTCCACAGCTCTCTCTTCTGCTTCAGATTCCAGCACACACTGTCTCAAAAATGGCTCCTAAACCCTCCTACAACGATCAGGGTTCCCACATCAATCCTCCAGGGGCATACAGCCTTTTTCCTTTTACTTGTCATCTTGCAACAGCGACCTCTTGTGGTCAAACAACAAAATGTCAGGTTGTGAAAACACCAACTCAATTACACATTGCACATTCACTCCACAGGGGCTGTTTCACTCTCTTACATATGGCTGCCCTCGTCAGATCGCTAGTTGTCAAGCAGCTAAAAACCTGGCAAGTACCAGCATGGGAGACTGGCTGGGAATCCAAGGTGCCGTTGACCATTTTGTTCCTAGGCAGTCTCCTTTCAACTGTTCTGCAAAAAGCATCGAATTACATCCTATAGTGTCAGCGGTCATCCTAAGCTGAATTTGCCTCCCCTCGTTAGATTGCAACAACTAAACAGCCTAAGGCCTGGCAAGTGCCAGTGTGGGAGACTGGCTCGGAATCCAAGGTGCCATTGACTATTTTGTTCCTGGGCATTTAAAGGGGTTGGCCACCTTCAGACCAATATTGACAAACAAATGTACAATAAAAAGATATACAATTTTCCAATATACTTTCTTTATCAATTCCTCACGGTTTTCTAGATCTCTGCTTGCTGTCACTCATTCTGTTACTTCTAGAGGATAAAACGCTGACCATGGTCATGTGATTTACGGTCCATGGTCATGTGATGCGCACACAGGTGCCGCTCGTTACAGTCACAGCACAGTAATCAGACATCTGCCTGGTAATCAGCTGTACACCTGTGGGCAAGTCACATGACCATGGACCGTAAATCACATGACCATGGTCAGAGTTTTATCCTCCAGAAGTAACAGAATGAGCGACAGCAAGCAGAGATCTAGAAAACCGTGAGGAATTGATAAAGAAAGTATATTGGAAAATTGTATATCTTATTATTGTACATTTGTTTGTTAATATTGGTCTGAAAGTGGCCAACCCCTTTAAGTGTTCTCCTTCCAACTGTTCTACAAAAGCGTCGAATTACATTCTATTTTCAGAGCGGTCATCCTAAGCTGCGCATGCCTGCCCTTGTCAGATTGCAACTGCTAAGCAGCTTCAGGCCTGACAAGTACCAGTGTGGGAGACTGGATGGGAATCCCAGGTGCCATTGACTATTTTATTCCTGAGCATTTAAGCGTTCTCCTTCCACTTGTTCTACAAAAAGCATCGAATTACATCCTTTGCTGTGAGCGTTCATCCTCAGCTGAATGTACCTGCCCCGTCAGATCGTAGAAACTAAGCAGATGAAGGCCTGGCAAGTACCCGTGTCGGAGACTGGCTGGGAGTTCAAGGTGCTGTTGAATGTATATTTTTTCCTGGGCATTTAGGTGTTTTCCTTCCACTTGTTCTATAAAAAGCATCAAATTACTTCATTTCTTGTCAGCAGGCATGCTAAATTCAATATGCTTTCCCTTTTCCGATTGTAGCCGCCAAGCAGTTTCAGGTTTGGCAAGTACCAGCGTGGGAGAGTGGTTGGGAATCCCAAGTGCCGTTGACTATTTTATTCCTGGGCATTTAATCGCTCTCCTTCCACCTTTTCTGCAAAAAGCATAAAATTACATCATTTTCTGCCAGCGGGCATCCTAAGCTGAATATACCTGACCTCGTCAGATCGCAGCTGCTAAGCAGCTTAAGGCCTGGCAAGTGGGAGACTGGCTGGGAATTCCAGGTGCCGTTGACTATTTTGTTTCTGGGCATTTAGGCGTTCTCTTTCCACCTGTTCTACAAAAAGCATTGAATTACGTTCTTTTATGTCAGTGGTCATTTTAAGCTGAATATGGCTGCCCTTGTCAGATTGCAACAGCTAAGCAGCTTAAGGCCTGGCAAGTGGGAGACTGGCTGGGAATTCCAGGTGCCGTTGACAATTTTATTCCTGGAAATTTATGCGATCTTCTTTCTCCTTTTCTATAAAAAGCATTGAATTATATCATTTTTTTTTTTTTTTTAATACTTAATGTTTATTGACAAGTTTGACATAGAAAACAGAGGTGAGCAACAATTATAATCTCGTTTAACAAAATGAGGGGACTGCGCAAACCCCTTCCATACACAATTGAAGTGAGGTCAATAATAGAGATGAGCGAACACTAAAATGTCCGAGGTTCGAAATCCGATTCGAACAGCCGCACACTGTTCGGCTGTTCGAACCCCATTATAGTCTATGGGGGGAAATGCTCGTTTCAGGGGTAGGCAAAATTCGATACAATTATACTTACCAAGTCCACGAGTGACGGTCGGGCTGCATTCCCCTTTAAGTCTTCTCCCGGCGCAGCGCCCCCGCGGCGTCTTCCGGCTGGAATTCACTCTGCCTAGGCATCGGGGCCTAGGCAGAGCCGACTGCGCATGCGAGGGCATGCTCGCGCATGCGCAGTCGGCTCTGCCTAGGCCGGATGCCTAGGCAGAGTGAATTCCACCCGGAAGAAGACGTGGGGACGCAGCGCGGAAAAGACTTTGGAAAGGTAAGAGAAGAACCAGCGTTGATTGGCAGAATGTATAGCATTCTGCCAATCAACGCTGGTTCTGCATCGAACCTTAAACTTCGAACAGCTAGTAGTGTTCGATCGAGTACGAGCATCTCGAATACCGTAGTATTCGATCGAACACCTACTCGATCGAACACTACTCGCTCATCTCTAGTCAATAACACTTTTATAATAACAGATTTTCCATTTTCATGAAATACAAATTAGGAAACCATTGTAAGCATATTAAAGCCGTCATATAAGAGAGGAGAGGAGGGTGGGTTAAGTATAAGAATAGAGAGAGGGAAAATCGAGGTAGGGAGGAAAGGAAGAGGGAAGGAGGAGGGAAAGAGAACCAGGGGGAGAGAAGAAGGGAGTAGAGAAGAAAAGCCTAGAAGTTAAAGGAAGTAGAAGGTCAGGAGGTAAAGAGGTTTGAGGTGTTGAGCTGTCCAGGCCAGGTCTGAAGTTACGCAGTCTTCTGGTTTACCCAGTCTGGTAGAATCAGGTATCATCGTCGTTAGGCATTGGGGTGGCATAGGGTACAAGTCTGTTCTCTAGCCAAGGTGTCCACACTTCAAGGTACGTTGGGTGAGTTCTTCTAGCCCATGCTAACATTTCTTCAAATCTGGCAACTTGGTTTGCTTTCGCAATCCATCTGTCTACGGGAGGTGGAGCAGTTTGTTTCCAGTAGAGAGGGATCAGTGACTTAGCTGCTAACAGAAGATGGTGTGAGCGCAATTCGCTCTAAGTATCACCGTATTGAAGTCCAAATTAATAAAGACATATTAGCATATGCTAGAGACTCGCACAAATTACACTCAGCTGTGGTGTAAATGGTGGTTCTGCTTTAATGATGAGAATGAAGCAGTATACAACACATTGCATACACAAGAATAGGTTTGGCTAGCATAACATGATTGGTGGACAAGCTGTAACAATAGCCCTGATGCATGTCTATTGGATAAGAAACTGGAGAGAGGTCACACCTCCCTGAGGGCTGATGGGGGATGTTAGCTCTTGAACAAAGGTGTCTCAAAATCCAAAATGCAGTCTGTGAGCACATGGCATGGTCTCACAAAATGGCTGCCGTCAGCACACATCTCAAATACATAATGGAGGTTACACAAGCTGACATCCTCCACAATGGTAAATCAGCTTTTGCATCGCCGCCTTGGTCTCGGAAATTGGGAGAAAGAATATCAGGAGGTCAGGTGTGATCTTGAACCTAGGTAGACCTAGTCTTTTGATTTGGTCCTCAATAGCGACCCAACAATAAGAGGTCATTTTGGGGCATGACCACCATAAATGAAGCATCGTGCCTTCATCTGCAAGGCACCTTCAGCATCTGGGGGAATCAATGAGTCCTCGTTCAAAGAGCCACTTGGGAGTGCGATACCATCTGGAGAATAACTTAAAATGCATCTCCTGCAGGTGAACACATGTAGAGAGTCCATGGGATCTTTCAAGGGCTATCTCTAAATCTATTGGGCTAAGTTGCAGGTGTAAATCTCTTTCCAATTTGGTAATGAATTTTGGTTTGGGCAGAGCAGTTGGCGCAATAAATCTGTGAAGGAAATGTGTGATACGTGTAGAAGAAGGCGTATGATTCAGACCAGCTTTTTCGAACTCGGTGTGGGATCTCTGCCAATTCATGGAGGTTTTAAATTTGTCTCTGCACGCTTCAAAATGAGCCTTATGCAAAAAGGTAATGGAATTCTGGGTTGCAGCTCCCAGATGTGTCTGCAAGAAGTCTGCATTTTGTAAACACCCTTCTTAGATCAATTGATCTAAAGAGATCTGGAGAAGGAGTCTCCAAAAGTCTTCTAGTGGTCTCCTAAAACCTGGTGTGACGTGTGGCATAAGTCCCAAAGGTAAGCAGCGAGAAGGCATAAGGTGGTAAGTCTGCACTGTATTTTTTCCACGTGTCTACTGCCCCTCTTAAAAGGATATTGTTTCTCCAGCAATTAAGATCAGTCGCAGATTGCGAGGGTGTGGTCAACCAGAGGGCCTTAAGAAGATTTGGACCATATAGCGCCAGTAGCAATTTCTTGACCGAGGAAGTACCTGTAGGTGTTGAGAGTTCTGCCCAGAGTTGAAGTTGGATTGCATCCTACTACTGTTTTACGTTTGGAAGACTTATGCCGCCCTCTAGTTTATGTCCTTGAAGCAAGCGATAAGTTAGTGGAGGTCTTTTGCTTTTCCACAAAAACTTCGGGAACAATTTGGTGATGGCAGAAAAGAATCTGAAGTCAAGCTTAATGGGAAACATTCTCAGAAAATATAGGATCTTCGGGAGAACATACATCTGGATCAAGTTCCGCCAACCAAACCAAGAAATAAATGGGATATCATATTGGCGTAGTAATCTATCAATTTCCAAAAGCAATTCCTCAAAATTTCGCAAGTAAATATCTCTAATGTGACCTGGAATTTTAACTCCCAAATATTTAATGCTAGAGGGTGCCCACTTAAATGGGAGGGTTTTCATAAAAACTATAGCTGATGGGTCGGATACAGAAATATTTAAAATTTCACATTTATTCAAGTTGACTTTGTAGTGGGAAATATGGCCATAATTTTCAATAATTTCTAAAATCTTAGAGAAACTCTTTTCTGGGTTGGTAGAAAGAAAAATCACATTTAGAGATATACTTTGGAGGGCGCAGTACTGTAGCAGTAAATAATCCAAAAATCAAAAACAGTGTGCACAGATAACATGTGAACTTTAAGGTGACGCAATAGGAGTATTTTGGCCATATCCCTAGTATCTATGTGAAGAGCTATAACTGGGGGAAAAAGAACAGAAAATATAAGCATTAGAACCTGTTTTACTGTTACCAGCAAATGTAGAGATGAGCCAGATCTTCATTCCTCAGGTATCATCTTGATAGCGGTGTAGTGACCTCTTTGTCTTAGGAGATTTGGTTCTCAGTGGTTTCTGCCAGGAGGAGAAATCAGGTAGCGGAGGAAGAGTGGCGATATCTGGAGTTGGGAGCCATGAGGAAATGTCCACTGGGGTGATATCGAGCTGATCCCACAAGGCCAGAAGGTCTGCCAGAGTGTGAACATAGATACATCTCCCTTTATGATGGACTGCAATCCCAAACGGGTATAGCCATGAGTACGGTATGTTGTGGCCTCTTAAAGTTTCAAGTAATGGACGGAGTGTCCTTCTCTTGGCAAGTGTTGAAGGTGACAAATCTTGATAGAAGGTAAGTTTGTCTTCCCCATAAGCCATCTTTCCCTTAGACCTACCTAGTGAAAGAATATCCTGAGTGTCTACATATGAAAGAAGACTACAAATAGCGTCTCTGGGAGGGTCTCCCTCTTTTGGCTTAGGCCTAAGGGCTGTATGCGCGCTCTCAATAGCTAGGGAGCTAGCTCTATCCGGGCCCAATGATATAGAAGAAACGTCACTTACAGTCTCCTTTAGGACAGTCGGAGAGTAAGACTCTGCTAGGCCTTTTATGCGTACATTCCGGCATCGGTCCCTATTCTCCTGGTCCTCCAGGAGGGTCAGGGCATTGTCTAGCTGAGCTTTCTGTATCGTAAGCAGGTCCACAATGGCAGATGAGTGAGTCGTTAGCTCTGCGCATGCGTCTTCAACCACTTCTACTCTCCGACGTAAGTACGGGATTTCGGCTTTAAGTTCTGCTAGATCCGACAGGACTGGATGGAGCGCTTGTGAAGGTGCCTGCCTAAAGAATGATTTCGAAATACATGAAGTGGTAAGTTCACAGGCACTTTTTTCTCCCTCGCTCTCCATGTCTGCCGCTACATGGGGATCGGGCCTATGCTTCGCGCTCTCCAGCGCCCTCTTGGCTGCTCCTTGTTTGTTATGTGGGCTGTGTTTCCTGGCGAATTTCCGCAGGTCCAGCTGCGAACGGCTCGTTTTGGGGGTAGAGGGGGGATCCCCAGGTTTCTCCTTGCCGATCTTGACTAATCTTGTCTTGGTACTGCTGCTCTATCGTTCCTTTTAGCCTCAGATACAACGGAGCTACAGGCTCATGCGTCCGCTGTACTCGGCGGTCAAGCTCCGCCCCCTCTGAATTACATCATTTTCTGTCAGTGGCTATCCTAAACTGAAAAAGCCTGCCCTTGTCAAATCGCAGCTCCCATGCAGCTTAAGGCCTGGCAAGTACAAGCGTGGGAGACTGGCTGGGAAGCCCAGGTGCCGTTGACTATTTTATTCCTAGGCATTTAGGCGTTCTCCTTCCACCTATTCTATAAAGAACATTGAAAACTTTCTGTCATTGGTCATAGTAAGTCGTATATGCCTGCCCTCATCAGATCGCTAGCCGCCAAGCAGCTTAAGGCCTAGCAAGAACCAGCGTGGGAGACTGACTGGGAATCCCAGGTGCTGTTGACTATCTTGTTCCTGGGCATGTAGGCGTTCTCCTTTCACCTGTTCTATAAAAAGCATTGAAATGCATTATTTTCTGTCAGTGGTCATCCCAAGCTGAATATGCCTGTCCTCGTTAGAGCGCAACTAGAGATGAGCGAACAGTGAAATGTTCGAATTTCGATATTCAATTTGAGTAGCCCCTCAAAACTCGACTGTTCGAACGAATATCCTCGTTTAGGGGGAAACCAATATTCGACTCAGGAGGGCATCTAACACGCCAAAGTCCCTGTATTACCCCACTATCCCCCACTATCACAGCCTATCAACTAGAGAAAATAGATTTTGCTGCACACACTGTTTTGTGATCAAAGGAATATAGAGATTTATTTTACAATATAATATAATTTTTATATTGTAAAATAAATCTCTATATTCCTTTGATCACAAAACAGTGTGTGCAGCAAAATCTATTTTCACTAGTATATTTGGGTCGAAGGACCTTTTTTCGCTAGCACCACATATAATTTTAGAGTGTGCGGTACCATTGACTTTTTTGCTACCAGCCTATCAACTAGACACTTTCCAAACTGAGTAGGACCCCTATGAAAGTGGAAAAATACTTGGAAACCTACTTTCCTCCACAATAGTGTGGACAGAAACACAAATTTAAAGCTAAAGAAACATTAGCATGCACCCCTTTAAATCACGTTGCTCATAACAACTACAAATGGCATAGGCAATGGGATATCCAAAAGCCCCCACTCTTAACTATCATTGTTTATGTGTGTGATGTGGTGAGAACTTAAAAAATTACTTTTCTGGCCCTTCACGTGAGCCCTTCCAAATTAAGTTAGAGACCCTTAAGCTGAACTACCAGCTTATTGATTGAGGCCCTTGAGGTGACTTGAGCCTTTTACCAGCAGAGTTTTAGGCCTTTTAACTTAGCTCAGCCTTGCATCGGCATAGTTTTTGGCCCTTGGGGTGAGTAGAGCCTTGCACCAGTAGAGTTTTAGTTTTTGGCCCTTGGAGTAAGTAGAGCCTTGCACCAGCAGTGCTTTTGGCCCTTGGGGTGAGTAGAGCCTCTAACCAGCAGAGTTTGGGGGAATCAGGGGGGATTCAGCCTCTAACCAGCAGAGTTTGGGGAAATCAGAGTGGATTGAGACTCTAACCAGCAGAGTTTGGGGAAATCAGAGTGGATTCAGCCTCTAACCCACAGAGTTTGGGGAAATCAGGTGGATTCAGCCTCTAACCAGCAGAGTTTGGGGGATTCAGGGTGGATTTAGCCTCTAACCAGCAGAGTTTGGGGGAATCAGGGTGGATTCAGCCTCTAACAAGCAGAGTTTGGGAAAATCACGGTGGATTCCACCTCTATCCAGCAGATTTTGGGGAAATCAGAGTGGATTGAGCCTCTAACCAGCAGAGTTTGGGGAAATCAGGTGGATTCAGCCTCTAACCAGCAGAGTTTGGGGAAATCAGGAGGATTCAGCCTCTAGCCAGCAGAGTTTGGGAAAAACACTGTGGATTCAGCCTCTAACCCGCAGCGTTTGGGGGAATCAGGGTGGATTCAGCCTCTAACCAGCAGAGTTTGGGAAAATCAGGTAGATTCAGCCTCTAACCAGCAGAGTTTGGGGAAATCAGGTAGATTCAGCCTCTAACCAGCAGAGTTTGGGAAAAACACGGTGGATTCAGCCTCTAACCAGCAGAGTTTGGGGGAATCAGGGTGGATTGAGACTCTAACAAGCAGAGTTTGGGAAAATCACGGTGGATTCCACCTCTATCCAGCAGAGTTTGGGGAAATCAGAGTGGATTGAGCCTCTAACCAGCAGAGTTTGGGGAAATCAGGTAGATTCAGCCTCTAACCAGCAGAGTTTGGGAAAATCACGGTGGATTGAGCCTCTAACCAGCAGTGTTTGGGGAAATCAGGGTGAATTCAGCCTCTATCCAGCAGAGTTTGGGGAAATCAGGGTGGATTAAGTCTCTAACCAGCAGAGTTTGGGAAAATCAGGGGGATTCAGCCTCTAACCAGCAGAGTTTGGGGAAATCAGAGTGGATTGAGACTCTAACCAGCAGAGTTTGGGGAAATCAGAGTAAATTCAGCCTCTAACCCACAGAGTTTGGGGAAATCAGGTGGATTCAGCCTCTAACCAGCAGAGTTTGGGGGATTCAGGGTGGATTTAGCCTCTAACCAGCAGAGTTTGGGGGAATCAGGGTGGATTGAGACTCTAACAAGCAGAGTTTGGGAAAATCACGGTAGATTCCACCTCTATCCAGCAGAGTTTGGGGAAATCAGAGTGGATTGAGCCTCTAACTAGCAGAGTTTGGGAAAATCACGATGTATTCAGCCTCTAACCAGCAGAGTTTGGGGGAATCAGGGTGATTGAGCCTCTAACTAGCAGAGTTTAAGGAAATCAGGTGGATTCAGCCACTAACCAGCAGAGTTTGGGAAAATCAGGGTGGATTGAGACTCTAACGAGCAGAATTTGGGGAAATCAGGGTGGATTGAGCCTTTAACCAGCAGAGTTTGGGGGAATCAGAGTGGATTGAGCCTCTGACCAGCGGAGTTTGGGGAAATCAGGTGGATTCAGCCTCTAACCAGCAGAGTTTGGGGAAATAAGGTGGATTCAGCCTCTAACCAGCAGAGTTTGGGGAAATCAGGGTGGATTGAGACTCTAACGAGCAGAATTTGGGGAAATCAGGGTGGATTGAGCCTTTAACCAGCAGAGTTTGGGGGAATCAGAGTGGATTGAGCCTCTGACCAGCAGAGTTTGGGGAAATCAGGTGAATTCAGCCTCTAACCAGCAGAGTTTGGAGGAATCAGGTAGATTCAGCCGCTAACCAGCAGAGTTTGGGGAAATCAGGAGAATTCAGCCTCTAGCCAGCAGAGTTTGGGAAAAACACTGAGGATTCAGCCTCTAACCAGCAAAGTTTGGGGAAATCACGGTGGATTCAGCCTCTAACCAGCAGAGTTTGGGGAAATCAGGTGGATTCAGCATCTAACCAGCAGAGTTTGGAGAAATCAGGGTGGATTAAGCCTCCAACCAGCAGAGTTTGGGGAAATCAGGTGGATTCAGCCTCTAACCAGCCTAGTTTGGGGAACTCATGGTGGATTCAGCCTCTAACCAGCAGAGTTTGGGGGAATCAGGATGGATTCAGCCTCTAACCAGCAGAGTTTGGGGAAATCAGGTGGAGTCAGCCTCTAACCAGCAGAGTTTGGGGGAATCAGGGTGGATTCAGCCTCTAACCAGCAGAGTTTGGGGAAATCAGGTGGATTCAGCCTCTAAGTAGCAGAGTTTGGGGAAATCAGGTGGATTCAGCCTCTAACCAGCAGAGTTTTGGGAAAACCACGGTGGATTCAGCCTCTAACCAGCAGAGTTTGGGGAACTCATGGTGGATTCAGCCTCTAACCAGCAGAGTTTGGGGGAATCAGGATGGATTCAGCCTCTAACGAGCAGAGTTTGGGGAAATCAGGTGGATTCAGCCTCTAACCAGCAGAGTTTGGGGGAATCAGGGTGATTCAGCCTCTAACCCGCAGAGTTTGGGGGAATCAGGGTGGATTCAGCCTGTAACCAGTAGAGTTTGGGAAAATCACGGTGGATTCAGCCTCTAACCAGCAGAGTTTGGGGAAATCACAGTGGTTTGAGCCTCTAACCAGCAGAGTTTGGGAAAATCAGGTAGATTCAGCCTCTAACCAGCAGAGTTTGGGGAAATCACAGTGGTTTGAGCCTCTAACCAGCAGAGTTTAGGAAAATCAGGTAGATTCAGCCTCTAACCAGCAGAGTTTGGGGAAATCACAGTGGATTGAGCCTCTAACCAGCAGAGTTTGGGAAAATCAGGTAGATTCAGCCTCTAACCAGCAGAGTTTGGGAAAATCATGGTGGATTGAGACTCTAACAAGCAGAGTTTGGGAAAATCACGGTGGATTCTGCCTCTATCCAGCAGAGTTTGGGGAAATCAGAGTGGATTGAGCCTCTAACCAGCAGAGTTTGGGGAAATCAGAGTGGATTGAGCCTCTAACGAGCAGAGTTTGGGGAAATCAGGTGGATTCAGCCTCTAACCAGCAGAGTTTGGGGAAATCAGAGTGGATTGAGCCTCTAACTAGCAGAGTTTGGGAAAATCACGGTGGATTTAGCCTCTAACCAGCAGAGTTTGGGGGAATCAGGGTGATTCAGCCTCTAACCCGCAGAGTTTGGGGGAATCAGGGTGGATTCAGCCTGTAACCAGTAGAGTTTGGGAAAATCACGGTGGATTCAGCCTCTAACCAGCAGAGTTTGGGGAAATCACAGTGGATTGAGCCTCTAACCAGCAGAGTTTGGGAAAATCAGGTAGATTCAGCCTCTAACCAGCAGAGTTTGGGAAAATCACGGAGGATTGAGACTCTAACAAGCAGAGTTTGGGAAAATCACGGTGGATTCCGCCTCTATCCAGCAGAGTTTGGGGAAATCAGAGTGGATTGAGCCTCTAACGAGCAGAGTTTGGGGAAATCAGGTGGATTCAGCCTCTAACCAGCAGAGTTTGGGGAAATCAGAGTGGATTGAGCCTCTAACGAGCAGAGTTTGGGGAAATCAGGTGGATTTAACCCCTAACCAGCAGAGTTTGGGGAAATCAGGGTGAATTCAGCCTCTAACCAGCAGAGTTTGGGGAAATCAGGGTGAATTCAGCCGCTAACCAGCAGAGTTTGGGGAAATAAGGTGGATTCAGCCTCTAACCGGCAGAGTTTGGGGAAATCAGGAGGATTCAGCCTCTAGGCAGCAGAGTTTGGGAAAAACACTGTGGATTCAGCCTCTAACCCGCAGCGTTTGGGGGAATCAGGGTGGATTCAGCCTCTAACCAGCAGAGTTTGGGAAAATCAGGTAGATTCAGCCTCTAACCAGCAGAGTTTGGGGAAATCAGGTAGATTCAGCCTCTAACCAGCAGAGTTCAGGAAAATCACGGTGGATTGAGACTCTAACAAGCAAAGTTTGGGGAAATCAGGTGGATTCAGCCTCTAACCAGCAGAGTTTGGGGAAATCAGAGTAGATTGAGCCTCTAACGAGCAGAGTTTGTGGAAATCAGGTGGATTCAACCCCTAACCAGCAGAGTTTGGGGAAATCAGGTGGATTCAGCATCTAACCAGCAGAGTTTGGGGAAATCAGGGTGGATTAAGCCTCCAACCAGCAGAGTTTGGGGAAATTAGGTGGATTCAGCCTCTAACCAGCAGAGTTTGGGGAACTCACGGTGGATTCAGCCTCTAACCAGCAGAGTTTGGGGAAATCAGAGTGGATTGAGACTCTAACCAGCAGAGTTTGGGGAAATCAGAGTGGATTCAGCCTCTAACCCACAGAGTTTCGGGAAATCAGGTGGATTCAGCCTCTAACCAGCAGAGTTTGGGGGATTCAGGGTGGATTTAGCCTCTAACCAGCAGAGTTTGGGGGAATCAGGGTGGATTCAGCCTCTAACAAGCAGAGTTTGGGAAAATCACGGTGGATTCCACCTCTATCCAGCAGATTTTGGGGAAATCAGAGTGGATTGAGCCTCTAACCAGCAGAGTTTGGGGAAATCAGGTGGATTCAGCCTCTAACCAGCAGAGTTTGGGGAAATCAGGAGGATTCAGCCTCTAGCCAGCAGAGTTTGGGAAAAACACTGTGGATTCAGCCTCTAACCCGCAGCGTTTGGGGGAATCAGGGTGGATTCAGCCTCTAACCAGCAGAGTTTGGGAAAATCAGGTAGATTCAGCCTCTAACCAGCAGAGTTTGGGGAAATCAGGTAGATTCAGCCTCTAACCAGCAGAGTTTGGGAAAAACACGGTGGATTCAGCCTCTAACCAGCAGAGTTTGGGGGGAATCAGGGTGGATTGAGACTCTAACAAGCAGAGTTTGGGAAAATCACGGTGGATTCCACCTCTAACCAGCAGAGTTTGGGGAAATCAGGTAGATTCAGCCTCTAACCAGCAGAGTTTGGGAAAATCACGGTGGATTGAGCCTCTAACCAGCAGTGTTTGGGGAAATCAGGGTGAATTCAGCCTCTATCCAGCAGAGTTTGGGGAAATCAGGGTGGATTAAGTCTCTAACCAGCAGAGTTTGGGAAAATCAGGGGGATTCAGCCTCTAACCAGCAGAGTTTGGGGAAATCAGAGTGGATTGAGACTCTAACCAGCAGAGTTTGGGGAAATCAGAGTAAATTCAGCCTCTAACCCACAGAGTTTGGGGAAATCAGGTGGATTCAGCCTCTAACCAGCAGAGTTTGGGGGATTCAGGGTGGATTTAGCCTCTAACCAGCAGAGTTTGGGGGAATCAGGGTGGATTGAGACTCTAACAAGCAGAGTTTGGGAAAATCACGGTGGATTCCACCACTATCCAGCAGAGTTTGGGGAAATCAGAGTGGATTGAGCCTCTAACTAGCAGAGTTTGGGAAAATCACGATGTATTCAGCCTCTAACCAGCAGAGTTTGGGGGAATCAGGGTGATTGAGCCTCTAACTAGCAGAGTTTAAGGAAATCAGGTGGATTCAGCCACTAACCAGCAGAGTTTGGGAAAATCAGGGTGGATTGAGACTCTAACGAGCAGAATTTGGGGAAATCAGGGTGGATTGAGCCTTTAACCAGCAGAGTTTGGGGGAATCAGAGTGGATTGAGCCTCTGACCAGCGGAGTTTGGGGAAATCAGGTGGATTCAGCCTCTAACCAGCAGAGTTTGGGGAAATAAGGTGGATTCAGCCTCTAACCAGCAGAGTTTGGGGAAATCAGGGTGGATTGAGACTCTAACGAGCAGAATTTGGGGAAATCAGGGTGGATTGAGCCTTTAACCAGCAGAGTTTGGGGGAATCAGAGTGGATTGAGCCTCTGACCAGCAGAGTTTGGGGAAATCAGGTGAATTCAGCCTCTAACCAGCAGAGTTTGGAGGAATCAGGTAGATTCAGCCGCTAACCAGCAGAGTTTGGGGAAATCAGGAGAATTCAGCCTCTAGCCAGCAGAGTTTGGGAAAAACACTGAGGATTCAGCCTCTAACCAGCAAAGTTTGGGGAAATCACGGTGGATTCAGCCTCTAACCAGCAGAGTTTGGGGAAATCAGGTGGATTCAGCATCTAACCAGCAGAGTTTGGAGAAATCAGGGTGGATTAAGCCTCCAACCAGCAGAGTTTGGGGAAATCAGGTGGATTCAGCCTCTAACCAGCCTAGTTTGGGGAACTCATGGTGGATTCAGCCTCTAACCAGCAGAGTTTGGGGGAATCAGGATGGATTCAGCCTCTAACCAGCAGAGTTTGGGGAAATCAGGTGGAGTCAGCCTCTAACCAGCAGAGTTTGGGGGAATCAGGGTGGATTCAGCCTCTAACCAGCAGAGTTTGGGGAAATCAGGTGGATTCAGCCTCTAAGTAGCAGAGTTTGGGGAAATCAGGTGGATTCAGCCTCTAACCAGCAGAGTTTTGGGAAAACCACGGTGGATTCAGCCTCTAACCAGCAGAGTTTGGGGAACTCATGGTGGATTCAGCCTCTAACCAGCAGAGTTTGGGGGAATCAGGATGGATTCAGCCTCTAACGAGCAGAGTTTGGGGAAATCAGGTGGATTCAGCCTCTAACCAGCAGAGTTTGGGGGAATCAGGGTGATTCAGCCTCTAACCCGCAGAGTTTGGGGGAATCAGGGTGGATTCAGCCTGTAACCAGTAGAGTTTGGGAAAATCACGGTGGATTCAGCCTCTAACCAGCAGAGTTTGGGGAAATCACAGTGGTTTGAGCCTCTAACCAGCAGAGTTTGGGAAAATCAGGTAGATTCAGCCTCTAACCAGCAGAGTTTGGGGAAATCACAGTGGTTTGAGCCTCTAACCAGCAGAGTTTGGGAAAATCAGGTAGATTCAGCCTCTAACCAGCAGAGTTTGGGGAAATCACAGTGGATTGAGCCTCTAACCAGCAGAGTTTGGGAAAATCAGGTAGATTCAGCCTCTAACCAGCAGAGTTTGGGAAAATCATGGTGGATTGAGACTCTAACAAGCAGAGTTTGGGAAAATCACGGTGGATTCCGCCTCTATCCAGCAGAGTTTGGGGAAATCAGAGTGGATTGAGCCTCTAACCAGCAGAGTTTGGGGAAATCAGAGTGGATTGAGCCTCTAACGAGCAGAGTTTGGGGAAATCAGGTGGATTCAGCCTCTAACCAGCAGAGTTTGGGGAAATCAGAGTGGATTGAGCCTCTAACTAGCAGAGTTTGGGAAAATCACGGTGGATTTAGCCTCTAACCAGCAGAGTTTGGGGGAATCAGGGTGATTCAGCCTCTAACCCGCAGAGTTTGGGGGAATCAGGGTGGATTCAGCCTGTAACCAGTAGAGTTTGGGAAAATCACGGTGGATTCAGCCTCTAACCAGCAGAGTTTGGGGAAATCACAGTGGATTGAGCCTCTAACCAGCAGAGTTTGGGAAAATCAGGTAGATTCAGCCTCTAACCAGCAGAGTTTGGGAAAATCACGGTGGATTGAGACTCTAACAAGCAGAGTTTGGGAAAATCACGGTGGATTCCGCCTCTATCCAGCAGAGTTTGGGGAAATCAGAGTGGATTGAGCCTCTAACGAGCAGAGTTTGGGGAAATCAGGTGGATTCAGCCTCTAACCAGCAGAGTTTGGGGAAATCAGAGTGGATTGAGCCTCTAACGAGCAGAGTTTGGGGAAATCAGGTGGATTTAACCCCTAACCAGCAGAGTTTGGGGAAATCAGGGTGAATTCAGCCTCTAACCAGCAGAGTTTGGGGAAATCAGGGTGAATTCAGCCGCTAACCAGCAGAGTTTGGGGAAATAAGGTGGATTCAGCCTCTAACCGGCAGAGTTTGGGGAAATCAGGAGGATTCAGCCTCTAGGCAGCAGAGTTTGGGAAAAACACTGTGGATTCAGCCTCTAACCCGCAGCGTTTGGGGGAATCAGGGTGGATTCAGCCTCTAACCAGCAGAGTTTGGGAAAATCAGGTAGATTCAGCCTCTAACCAGCAGAGTTTGGGGAAATCAGGTAGATTCAGCCTCTAACCAGCAGAGTTCAGGAAAATCACGGTGGATTGAGACTCTAACAAGCAAAGTTTGGGGAAATCAGGTGGATTCAGCCTCTAACCAGCAGAGTTTGGGGAAATCAGAGTAGATTGAGCCTCTAACGAGCAGAGTTTGTGGAAATCAGGTGGATTCAACCCCTAACCAGCAGAGTTTGGGGAAATCAGGTGGATTCAGCATCTAACCAGCAGAGTTTGGGGAAATCAGGGTGGATTAAGCCTCCAACCAGCAGAGTTTGGGGAAATTAGGTGGATTCAGCCTCTAACCAGCAGAGTTTGGGGAACTCACGGTGGATTCAGCCTCTAACCAGCAGAGTTTGGGGAAATCAGAGTGGATTGAGACTCTAACCAGCAGAGTTTGGGGAAATCAGAGTGGATTCAGCCTCTAACCCACAGAGTTTCGGGAAATCAGGTGGATTCAGCCTCTAACCAGCAGAGTTTGGGGGATTCAGGGTGGATTTAGCCTCTAACCAGCAGAGTTTGGGGGAATCAGGGTGGATTCAGCCTCTAACAAGCAGAGTTTGGGAAAATCACGGTGGATTCCACCTCTATCCAGCAGATTTTGGGGAAATCAGAGTGGATTGAGCCTCTAACCAGCAGAGTTTGGGGAAATCAGGTGGATTCAGCCTCTAACCAGCAGAGTTTGGGGAAATCAGGAGGATTCAGCCTCTAGCCAGCAGAGTTTGGGAAAAACACTGTGGATTCAGCCTCTAACCCGCAGCGTTTGGGGGAATCAGGGTGGATTCAGCCTCTAACCAGCAGAGTTTGGGAAAATCAGGTAGATTCAGCCTCTAACCAGCAGAGTTTGGGGAAATCAGGTAGATTCAGCCTCTAACCAGCAGAGTTTGGGAAAAACACGGTGGATTCAGCCTCTAACCAGCAGAGTTTGGGGAATCAGGGTGGATTGAGACTCTAACAAGCAGAGTTTGGGAAAATCACGGTGGATTCCACCTCTAACCAGCAGAGTTTGGGGAAATCAGGTAGATTCAGCCTCTAACCAGCAGAGTTTGGGAAAATCACGGTGGATTGAGCCTCTAACCAGCAGTGTTTGGGGAACTCAGGGTGAATTCAGCCTCTATCCAGCAGAGTTTGGGGAAATCAGGGTGGATTAAGTCTCTAACCAGCAGAGTTTGGGAAAATCAGGGGGATTCAGCCTCTAACCAGCAGAGTTTGGGGAAATCAGAGTGGATTGAGACTCTAACCAGCAGAGTTTGGGGAAATCAGAGTAAATTCAGCCTCTAACCCACAGAGTTTGGGGAAATCAGGTGGATTCAGCCTCTAACCAGCAGAGTTTGGGGGATTCAGGGTGGATTTAGCCTCTAACCAGCAGAGTTTGGGGGAATCAGGGTGGATTGAGACTCTAACAAGCAGAGTTTGGGAAAATCACGGTGGATTCCACCACTATCCAGCAGAGTTTGGGGAAATCAGAGTGGATTGAGCCTCTAACTAGCAGAGTTTGGGAAAATCACGATGTATTCAGCCTCTAACCAGCAGAGTTTGGGGGAATCAGGGTGATTGAGCCTCTAACTAGCAGAGTTTAAGGAAATCAGGTGGATTCAGCCACTAACCAGCAGAGTTTGGGAAAATCAGGGTGGATTGAGACTCTAACGAGCAGAATTTGGGGAAATCAGGGTGGATTGAGCCTTTAACCAGCAGAGTTTGGGGGAATCAGAGTGGATTGAGCCTCTGACCAGCAGAGTTTGGGGAAATCAGGTGGATTCAGCCTCTAACCAGCAGAGTTTGGGGAAATAAGGTGGATTCAGCCTCTAACCAGCAGAGTTTGGGGAAATCAGGGTGGATTGAGACTCTAACGAGCAGAATTTGGGGAAATCAGGGTGGATTGAGCCTTTAACCAGCAGAGTTTGGGGGAATCAGAGTGGATTGAGCCTCTGACCAGCAGAGTTTGGGGAAATCAGGTGGATTCAGCCTCTAACCAGCAGAGTTTGGAGGAATCAGGTAGATTCAGCCGCTAACCAGCAGAGTTTGGGGAAATCAGGAGGATTCAGCCTCTAGCCAGCAGAGTTTGGGAAAAACACTGAGGATTCAGCCTCTAACCAGCAAAGTTTGGGGAAATCATGGTGGATTCAGCCTCTAACCAGCAGAGTTTGGGGAAATCAGGTGGATTCAGCATCTAACCAGCAGAGTTTGGAGAAATCAGGGTGGATTAAGCCTCCAACCAGCAGAGTTTGGGGAAATCAGGTGGATTCAGCCTCTAACCAGCCTAGTTTGGGGAACTCATGGTGGATTCAGCCTCTAACCAGCAGAGTTTGGGGGAATCAGGATGGATTCAGCCTCTAACCAGCAGAGTTTGGGGAAATCAGGTGGAGTCAGCCTCTAACCAGCAGAGTTTGGGGGAATCAGGGTGGATTCAGCCTCTAACCAGCAGAGTTTGGGGAAATCAGGTGGATTCAGCCTCTAAGTAGCAGAGTTTGGGGAAATCAGGTGGATTCAGCCTCTAACCAGCAGAGTTTTGGGAAAACCACGGTGGATTCAGCCTCTAACCAGCAGAGTTTGGGGAACTCATGGTGGATTCAGCCTCTAACCAGCAGAGTTTGGGGGAATCAGGATGGATTCAGCCTCTAACGAGCAGAGTTTGGGGAAATCAGGTGGATTCAGCCTCTAACCAGCAGAGTTTGGGGGAATCAGGGTGATTCAGCCTCTAACCCGCAGAGTTTGGGGGAATCAGGGTGGATTCAGCCTGTAACCAGTAGAGTTTGGGAAAATCACGGTGGATTCAGCCTCTAACCAGCAGAGTTTGGGGAAATCACAGTGGTTTGAGCCTCTAACCAGCAGAGTTTGGGAAAATCAGGTAGATTCAGCCTCTAACCAGCAGAGTTTGGGGAAATCACAGTGGTTTGAGCCTCTAACCAGCAGAGTTTGGGAAAATCAGGTAGATTCAGCCTCTAACCAGCAGAGTTTGGGGAAATCACAGTGGATTGAGCCTCTAACCAGCAGAGTTTGGGAAAATCACGGTGGATTGAGACTCTAACAAGCAGAGTTTGGGAAAATCACGGTGGATTCCGCCTCTATCCAGCAGAGTTTGGGGAAATCAGAGTGGATTGAGCCTCTAACGAGCAGAGTTTGGGGAAATCAGGTGGATTCAGCCTCTAACCAGCAGAGTTTGGGGAAATCAGAGTGGATTGAGCCTCTAACGAGCAGAGTTTGGGGAAATCAGGTGGATTTAACCCCTAACCAGCAGAGTTTGGGGAAATCAGGGTGAATTCAGCCTCTAACCAGCAGAGTTTGGGGAAATCAGGGTGAATTCAGCCGCTAACCAGCAGAGTTTGGGGAAATAAGGTGGATTCAGCCTCTAACCGGCAGAGTTTGGGGAAATCAGGAGGATTCAGCCTCTAGCCAGCAGAGTTTGGGAAAAACACTGTGGATTCAGCCTCTAACCCGCAGCGTTTGGGGGAATCAGGGTGGATTCAGCCTCTAACCAGCAGAGTTTGGGAAAATCAGGTAGATTCAGCCTCTAACCAGCAGAGTTTGGGGAAATCAGGTAGATTCAGCCTCTAACCAGCAGAGTTCAGGAAAATCACGGTGGATTGAGACTCTAACAAGCAAAGTTTGGGGAAATCAGGTGGATTCAGCCTCTAACCAGCAGAGTTTGGGGAAATCAGAGTAGATTGAGCCTCTAACGAGCAGAGTTTGTGGAAATCAGGTGGATTCAACCCCTAACCAGCAGAGTTTGGGGAAATCACGGTGGATTCAGCCTCCAACCAGCAGAGTTTGGGGAAATCAGGTGGATTCAGCATCTAACCAGCAGAGTTTGGGGAAATCAGGGTGGATTAAGCCTCCAACCAGCAGAGTTTGGGGAAATTAGGTGGATTCAGCCTCTAACCAGCAGAGTTTGGGGAACTCACGGTGGATTCAGCCTCTAACCAGCAGAGTTTGGGGAAATCAGAGTGGATTGAGACTCTAACCAGCAGAGTTTGGGGAAATCAGAGTGGATTCAGCCTCTAACCCACAGAGTTTCGGGAAATCAGGTGGATTCAGCCTCTAACCAGCAGAGTTTGGGGGATTCAGGGTGGATTTAGCCTCTAACCAGCAGAGTTTGGGGGAATCAGGGTGGATTCAGCCTCTAACAAGCAGAGTTTGGGAAAATCACGGTGGATTCCACCTCTATCCAGCAGATTTTGGGGAAATCAGAGTGGATTGAGCCTCTAACCAGCAGAGTTTGGGGAAATCAGGTGGATTCAGCCTCTAACCAGCAGAGTTTGGGGAAATCAGGAGGATTCAGCCTCTAGCCAGCAGAGTTTGGGAAAAACACTGTGGATTCAGCCTCTAACCCGCAGCGTTTGGGGGAATCAGGGTGGATTCAGCCTCTAACCAGCAGAGTTTGGGAAAATCAGGTAGATTCAGCCTCTAACCAGCAGAGTTTGGGGAAATCAGGTAGATTCAGCCTCTAACCAGCAGAGTTTGGGAAAAACACGGTGGATTCAGCCTCTAACCAGCAGAGTTTGGGGGAATCAGGGTGGATTGAGACTCTAACAAGCAGAGTTTGGGAAAATCACGGTGGATTCCACCTCTATCCAGCAGAGTTTGGGGAAATCAGAGTGGATTGAGCCTCTAACCAGCAGAGTTTGGGGAAATCAGGTAGATTCAGCCTCTAACCAGCAGAGTTTGGGAAAATCACGGTGGATTGAGCCTCTAACCAGCAGTGTTTGGGGAAATCAGGGTGAATTCAGCCTCTATCCAGCAGAGTTTGGGGAAATCAGGGTGGATTAAGTCTCTAACCAGCAGAGTTTGGGAAAATCAGGGGGATTCAGCCTCTAACCAGCAGAGTTTGGGGAAATCAGAGTGGATTGAGACTCTAACCAGCAGAGTTTGGGGAAATCAGAGTAAATTCAGCCTCTAACCCACAGAGTTTGGGGAAATCAGGTGGATTCAGCCTCTAACCAGCAGAGTTTGGGGGATTCAGGGTGGATTTAGCCTCTAACCAGCAGAGTTTGGGGGAATCAGGGTGGATTGAGACTCTAACAAGCAGAGTTTGGGAAAATCACGGTGGATTCCACCTCTATCCAGCAGAGTTTGGGGAAATCAGAGTGGATTGAGCCTCTAACTAGCAGAGTTTGGGAAAATCACGATGTATTCAGCCTCTAACCAGCAGAGTTTGGGGGAATCAGGGTGATTGAGCCTCTAACTAGCAGAGTTTAAGGAAATCAGGTGGATTCAGCCACTAACCAGCAGAGTTTGGGAAAATCACGGTGGATTCCGCCTCTATCCAGCAGAGTTTGGGGAAATCAGAGTGGATTGAGCCTCTAACGAGCAGAGTTTGGGGAAATCAGGTGGATTCAGCCTCTAACCAGCAGAGTTTGGGGAAATCAGAGTGGATTGAGCCTCTAACGAGCAGAGTTTGAGGAAATCAGGTGGATTTAACCCCTAACCAGCAGAGTTTGGGGAAATCAGGGTGGATTCAGCCTCTAACCAGCAGAGTTTGGGGAAATCAGGTGGAGTCAGCCTCTAACCAGCAGAGTTTGGGGGAATCAGGGTGGATTCAGCCTCTAACCAGCAGAGTTTGGGAAAATCACGGCGGATTCAGCCTCTAACCAGCAGAGTTTGGGAAATCACGGTGGATTCAGCCTCTAACCCGCAGAGTTTGGGGGAATCAGGGTGGATTCAGCCTGTAACCAGTAGAGTTTGGGAAAATCACGGTGGATTCAGCCTCTATCCAGCAGAGTTTGGGGAAATCAGAGTGGATTGAGCCTCTAACGAGCAGAGTTTGAGGAAATCAGGTGGATTTAACCCCTAACCAGCAGAGTTTGGGGAAATCAGGGTGGATTCAGCCTCTAACCAGCAGAGTTTGGGGAAATCAGGTGGAGTCAGCCTCTAACCAGCAGAGTTTGGGGGAATCAGGGTGGATTCAGCCTCTAACCAGCAGAGTTTGGGGAAATCAGAGTGGATTGAGCCTCTAACCAGCAGAGTTTGGGGAAATCAGAGTGGATTGAGCCTCTAACGAGCAGAGTTTGGGGAAATCAGGTGGATTTAACCCCTAACCAGCAGAGTTTGGGGAAATCAGGGTGGATTCAGCCTCTAACCAGCAGAGTTTGGGGAAATCACAGTGGATTGAGCCTCTAACCAGCAGAGTTTGGGGAAATCAGGTGGAGTCAGCCTCTAACCAGCAGAGTTTGGGGGAATCAGGGTGGATTCAGCCTCTAACCAGCAGAGTTTGGGGAAATCAGAGTGGATTGAGCCTCTAACCAGCAGAGTTTGGGGAAATCAGAGTGGATTGAGCCTCTAACGAGCAGAGTTTGGGGAAATCAGGTGGATTTAACCCCTAACCAGCAGAGTTTGGGGGAATCAGGGTGGATTCAGCCTCTAACCAGCAGAGTTTGGGGAAATCAGAGTGGATTGAGCCTCTAACCAGCAGAGTTTGGGGAAATCAGAGTGGATTGAGCCTCTAACGAGCAGAGTTTGGGGAAATCAGGTGGATTTAACCCCTAACCAGCAGAGTTTGGGGAAATCAGGGTGGATTCAGCCTCTAACCAGCAGAGTTTGGGGAAATCACAGTGGATTGAGCCTCTAACCAGCAGAGTTTGGGAAAATCAGGTAGATTCAGCCTCTAACGAGCAGAGTTTGGGAAAATCACGGTGGATTCCGCCTCTATCCAGCAGAGTTTGGGGAAATCAGAGTGGATTGAGCCTCTAACGAGCAGAGTTTGGGGAAATCAGGTGGATTCAGCCTCTAACCAGCAGAGTTTGGGGAAATCAGAGTGGATTGAGCCTCTAACGAGCAGAGTTTGGGGAAATCAGGTGGATTTAACCCCTAACCAGCAGAGTTTGGGGAAATCAGGGTGGATTCAGCCTCTAACCAGCAGAGTTTGGGGAAATCAGGTGGAGTCAGCCTCTAACCAGCAGAGTTTGGGGGAATCAGGGTGGATTCAGCCTCTAACCAGCAGAGTTTGGGAAAATCACGGCGGATTCAGCCTCTAACCAGCAGAGTTTGGGAAATCACGGTGGATTCAGCCTCTAACCCGCAGAGTTTGGGGGAATCAGGGTGGATTCAGCCTGTAACCAGTAGAGTTTGGGAAAATCACGGTGGATTCAGCCTCTAACCAGCAGAGTTTGGGGAAATCACAGTGGATTGAGCCTCTAACCAGCAGAGTTTGGGAAAATCAGGTAGATTCAGCCTCTAACCAGCAGAGTTTGGGAAAATCACGGCGGATTCAGCCTCTAACCAGCAGAGTTTCAGGAAATCAGGGTGGATTGAGCCTAGAAGAATGAGAATTGTGCAACGCAGATGGTGGAGGAGTATGAGTTGGAATTGTAGAGGTTGAGCGCAGACATGCCAATTCATGTTGGGGTGCTTGACGCTGGTGGGCACGAAAATGATGGGTCTATCCAGTGGCAGTTTATTTTGATGAAAGTCAGCCGGTCGGCACTCTCAGCTGACAGCCGGCTGCGCTTATCCGTGATGAAGCCACCGGCTGCGCTGAAGATCCTTTCAGATAGCACGTTGGCGGCAGGACAGGACAGCACCTCCAAGGCGTTTAGGGCAAGTTCAAGTCACAGGTCCAACTTCGACACCCAATACGTGTAGGGCGCAGAAGGATCGGAGAGACCAGGGCTGTGGTCGGACAGGTATTCCCGCAACATGCACCTATACTTTTCCCGCCTGGTGACACTAGGCCCCTTAGTGGCGGGGGTTTGGCGAGGGGGTGCCATTAACGTGTCCCAGAGCCTAGACAGTGTGCCCCTTGTGGGTGTGGACCGGACGGCACTTGTTCGCCTCATGGAGGAACTGTCCTCTCTGCCGCCAACGACACTTGATGGAAACATCTCCATCATGTTCTGCACCAATTGTTTGTGGCAATCATTAATGCGATTGGCCCTCCCCTCTACCGGAATAAAAGACGAGCTGTTATTTTTATACCGGGGGTCAAGGATTGCAAATATCCAGTCTTGGTTGCTCTCCGTTATTTTGACTACGCGCTTGTCACTTGAAAAGCACCCCAACATGAAGTCAGCCAAAACGCTGTGAAACGGACAGGTGTGTGGACCTACTCTCCTGCTGTGACGGTTCTGCTGCTATCCCTGACTCCTCAGTGTGATCTGCGTTATCCCTGATGGCAATGAGGGATTCTCGCATCACACACAAGAGCGGGATTGTTACGCTCACTAGTGCGTCGTCACAGCTGACCCTCTTGGTGGACTGCTCAAACACCCATAGGATTTCACATAGGTCTCCGATGCATGGCCACTCATGGTTGAGAAACTGAGGGAGCTGACTTTGTGGCACCCTAGGGTTTTGGAGATGGTACTCCATCAAAGGTCTCTGCTTCTCAACCACTCTGCTCAACATATGATATGTTGAGTTCCAGCGTGTGGGGACGTCGCACAACAGCCGGTGTTCGGGCAGATGTAGGCGTTGCTGGAGTGTTTTGAGGCTAGCAGCGTCTACTGTAGACTTGCGAAAGTGGGCGCACAAGCGGGCACCACTAGGTTAAAGACGTGGGCCAGGCATGGAACATGTTGGAGGCTGGCCAGCTCCAGAGCTGCTACCAGGTTCCTGCCATTATCAAACACGACCATGCCTGGGCCCAGGTGCAGCGGCTCAAACCATATTGCCGTCTCATCGAGGAGGGCATCCCTCACCTCGGAGGCAGTGTGCTGTCTGTCCCCCAAGCTGATGAGCTTCAGCACAGCCTGCTGACGTCTATCCACGCCACTGCTGCAACATTTCCAGCTCGTAGCTGGGGTCAATTTAACGGCGGCGGAGGAGGAGGGTGTTGTTTCAGAGTCCCTGCCAGGAATGATTGGCGGGGAGACGAGGTACACCGGCCCAGTTTGTGACCCAGTCCCAGCCTCAACTACATTCACGCAGTGTGCAGTCAGTGAAATGTAGCGTCCCTGTCCGCATGCTCTTGTCCACGTGTCGGTGGTCAAGTGGACCTTTGCGCAAAGCACGGAACTTAGGGCCCGCCTGATGTTGCGTGACGCGTTCTGATGCAAAGCGGGGACGGCACAGCGGGAGAAGTAGTGACAGCTAGGGACGGCATAGCGAGGTGCCGCACTTGCCATCGGGTCACGGAAGGCCAGAGTTTTACATCTCCTGGGCCAGGAGTTTGGAGATGTGCGTGTTTAAGGCTTTTGTGCATGTGGGTGGGTAGCGCTGTACTTTTATCTGCAATCAAATGTCTGAGAGATGGTGGGTTGCTGGGAGGAGGCGCATGATGGTGCAGGAGAAGGAGCTGAGACAGGAACAGGGGAGGATGAGGGAGAAGTCCCCAAAGTGGTGGAGCCAGATGTTGTGGTGTCCTGGCTGGTGCTCTGGACTGCAGCGTCAGCACTGGCAACAGTGGGAGAGGCAGTGGCGGCAACGCCGGACGACGATTGCCCTGCGTTTGCTCTCTCCCATTGAGTTCAGTGCTTGCATTCCAAATGACGGCGCATGGAAGTGGTCGAAAGGTTGCTCTTTTCAGAGCCCCTACTCAGCTTCGAGTGGCAAATTGTGCAAATCGCATTATATTTGTCCTCCGCGCATTCCTTGAAAAATCTCCACACCATCGAGGAACGTGCCCTCGATGGGGGAGTTTTTTCTGGGCTGGCTATGATAGGGAACATCTTGGGCCATTCTGGGTGTGGCCTGGCTTCGGCGAAGCAGCTAACCTCTGCCTCTGCCTCTAGCTACCCTCTTTGGTGCTGCACCTCCCTCCACGTCGTCACTGCTTTCCCCGCTTGACATCCCCCCTGTCCAGGTCGGGTCAGTGTCCTCGTCGTCCATCACCTCCTCTTCCAATTCTTCTCTCGCCACCTCCTCCTCCTGCACACCCTTGCACATGGCAACAGGCTGCTCTGATGGCAACTGTGTCTTGTCATTGTCACTGAGGGTGGGTTGCTGGTGAACCGCCACAAAATCAAAAGGAGATGGAGGAAGCTCCAGTGTTTGGGCATGTGGTGCACAAATCAAGAAAAAAGATTTTAGAGCTCGCCCAATTTATCTATGTCTAGGCAGCGGTCTTGTTCATTCTTCAGGGTGCACGGCACATCACGGACAAAGGATGTCTTGAATGCAGAAATGGAAAAAAAAAAAAAAAAAAAAAGCCGGCAACTCATCCGAAGGGAAAGTACAATAAAATTTAACTTTTAATAATAAATCATAAAATTAACAAAAGAGGGAACAAAAAATAAACAAAAACAGAAAAAATCCCCCTAAGAAAACGCCTACACGTTTCAGAACATGACGTTCTTTTTTCAAGGCATGTGTAACAATCATTGACTTCACCCTTTATATAGTGTGGCTTCCCCAAGCCTAAGGTACCAGTTCCGGTTAATCAATACTAAATGAATACAGATGAGGTTTCCCACTTTCGAATAACACCCTTTGTCCTACAGCACATTTGTTAATAAACTTTTCTTCATATATTCACATACAAGAATATGATCCAATTTGTATTGAAAAGTTACATAAAACATGTATTTGATGACATAGAAATATAATGTTAAATGTTATCACACATATATTCAACAAGATGACGCATGGTCAACGGTACAACAACAACCTCCAAGCTGCTCCATTCAAAATGGGACAGCATAGATGATATTAAAGAGTGATATATAACTCACTATATGTTACCATGTCAGATCGTTATAGCTGAAGATTTATACATTTCTAGTTGAAAAAAAAATAATAAGCGCTCTAATTTGCATGACTCGTTCTACCCAATCAGGGAATGACAAAACAAGTCATTCATGAAGTCCAGTAGTGGACCCCCATGTGACCTACATTCGACAAACCAGCACCTAACACTCAAACACGAAAGGAATGGTGTCCCGGACATCAAAAAAATGGGTGCGATATGACCTCTATATTGGCCACTTCATACTCTGTAATATGTCTTCCAATTTTATCTAGATGTTCCACATATTATTAGATAAAAAATAAAATATAATAAATAACAATTTGGAACACAGATAGAGCTTCATTAGTATATTATGACAGGTCACATGACTGGTTGTACCCAATCAAAAAGTCATGACTTAAGTTGTTTATAGAGTTCAACAGTAGAACTTCATTCAATTTGCTGTGGATTGCTGCTATTTTTCAGGACCCCCCAAAATTCAAGGCTTTTTTCGGCTCTATATGAACTAGTCACTGCTGTGGATTCCGGCTATTCTGTGTGCGGACAGCCAAAAATGAAAGCTGTTTCTCCGCTATATATGAAGTTGTAACTGTTCTGTATCCCTGTTTTCCACCATCCGGGGAAAGCTGGACTGATGTCCCTACAGTGTATAGCTCTGAGAAGAGCTGTTGCTTTTCTTCTTTAGTTCTTACCTGCCTATCTGAAGCTAATCGCTATCTAGCCCTCAGCAGATGTCTATCTCTCCCTGTCTCTCACCGGCAAATGACGAATATTGGGCTGGACTATTCTTATAAATGGGAGGTCACCTGATTTCGGCAGCCAATGGGTTTTTTCCATTTTTTTTCACTGCCTCCGTTGTCGTAGTTCCTGTCCCACCTCCCCTGCACAGTTATTGGTGCTAAAAACGCACCAGGGAAAGTGATACGAATTTTAATGCGTATGCAGCCTGGTATTCGATTGTGAACGAATACATCGAACGCCATGATATTCGATCGCATACGTATGCGATCGAACGGTGTTCGCTCATCTCTAGAGATGAGCGAACACTAAAATGTTCGGGGTTCGAAATCCGATTCGAACAGCCGCACACTGTTCGACTGTTCGAACGGGTTTCGAACCCCATTATAGTCTATGGGGGGAAATGCTCGTTTCAGGGGTACGCAACATTCGATCAAATTCTACTTACCAAGTCCATGAGTGAGGGTCGTGTAACACTCGGGAGGGCCAGGGCTGGTATCACGGGTAATATATCAGATGTGGCCGGCTTTTAGGGGGTCCCTGGGTCCCCAATGTGCACAAAATCTCCTTTTTGATGTCCCCGACTACCCATCCCCACTCTGATATCTGACAAAGGACAAAGTAATACAAATGTACATATGGAGTAATCCTTCACATACAATACAGCGATCTTTGTAGGTAGTGCCCAATTGAGCAGGTGATGGTGCTTGGAGCAGTAATGCTTTGGATAGTTTAACTAGTAGTTGCTTGGGTAGTTAAACTTGTATATACTTGTAAAGATGGCCTGTATCCAGGGGGTTAGTCCTCAACAAACTGGGTACACGTATGTAGAAGAGGAACTAGAATGTGCCAGCAGCGGGAGACCCTCAATTTCTGCCAGACTAGCTATGGGCTTCTTAAATATAGATTTGTCCCAAAGACTTACTTGAATAGAGAGATACGTGTGAGGTCCCAGATGTATGGATAGGCAGGTCCGTAAGCTTTAATGCTTGTAAGCTTGGAGCTTCAGAGGAAAACACTCTCTGAGGAGAATCTTGAGTACAGAGGAAGAGACATCTCTGCTTGCAGTGCTCTGAGGGTTGGCTGCCATTTTCAGCTTTCCATGTGTCTGTGTCTACATGTCTTGTCTACCGCTAGCTCCACACAAAGAACTCAGACAAAAGGTCCCCAACCCCCCCTAGAGGGGGCTGTAACTCCTCCTCCTCCAGGCCAGTCAAGGGAGCTTGATTGGTCCTGAAGGTCACCTGATTATACTGGACACCCCTTTACACTGGCAACTCAAATTACAATGGCAAAGTATAGGCAGGAGTAGTTCACAAAAACATCCACAAGATGGCGCATTAATAGACTCCCTGGGGGGGCGGAGCCTGACCGTCAAACGAGATGGCCGCTTGATCTGTAGCTCAGCCACTCGTACGCCCGAACTTCACCCCTTTACTACAGCTATATCGAGCGAACATGGTCAAGACTGGCGGCAATCGATCGGGGGGATCCTCGGGTACCCCCCCGGACACATTCTTCACAGTCTGGAATGCAGCAATACCTGCGAAAGAAAGATCCCCGTTCCCCTCAACTTACCTCCAAGATGGCGCCGGAAGAGGGAGATAGCAGCGCTGAGGAAATGGCGCTGGAATCTGATGTGGAGAGTCAGTCGCATGATAGAGGTCAGACCACTGTTATTACTCAAAACTTTCTGCGTAAAGCCTTGTCTCAGGCCATCGCCCCGGTACTGGCCGAAATTGCAGAGCTCCGAGCCGACTTGAAGGCTATGGATAAGAGAGTCGAAAAGCTTGAAACTACCCAAAGAGAAATAGTTCACTCTGCGTCCTCTATGTCGTCCCAGCTGGAGACGCAGGCGGACTTCATTAACAAAAGCTTTCTACAATTGGAGGATTTGGAAAATCGCAATCGTAGACGCAATGTGAGAATACGGGGCATCCCAGAGTCGTATGAGTCGGACTCCCTACCAGGTACAGCCTGTAAGATTTTTGAGATGTTATTGGGGCCTGATAGACTTACCGTAGCAGCCATTGAAAGGATCCATAGAGCGATACGCCCCAGACCAGGGCCTGAGGACCCACCTCGCGATGTTATATGTGCCCTGCTCTCTTCAGCCGACACTACGGCTATTCTTCAGGCAGCTAGAGACTCCTCAGCGCTAGATCTAGAGGGGGCAAAAATACAGATTTTTCAAGACCTTTCTCCGTCTACGCTACAGAAACGTAGAGCAATGAAACCCCTACTGGATGCCTTGAAGACCCGCAAGATCCCATATTCATGGCTTTTCCCCTTTGGCCTGTCTATTCTTCATAACGGACGGCGATTTAATGTATACTCACCTGCAGACCTCCCAGGTGCATGGGCGACTATTGGTGCTGCACCAGTGGACATCCCTTCCTGGCTCCCGATACCACTGGATTCTCGGGATGAAAGAGAGACTACCTCCCTGTTGCTTTCTCCTCGAGCCCGGAGCCGACTCCGCTCCCCTAGAGCTCCCAAAGGAACTCCTCGCCGACGTGAACTGGTTCTCCGTGACGAGTAATCACTCGTTTATGGACCTGTGCTGTCCCCGGAGGACTTTACTCTTTACTGGATCGTGAGATATTTCTAAATTGCTACTTGAGGAATACCTGTCGTACCTCGTATGCTATAACGGAGATTTTGGTTAAGATGTTTTATACAGTTTGTTATTTGGGCTTGTACCATTTCCCCCCTTCAGATCAGATGGGACGTGTATTGTGTGCACTTCTAATTGAGGAGACGCCTACTTGGACAAATGCTTCTAGTCTTTTTGAGTTAGAAATATGCTGGTAATGGACTAGTTCTTTCAGTTCTAAACCGTACTTCTCATATTGTTAGTCTATGTTGCTTTGCCCCGCCCCTTTTTCCGCTCTTTGTCTACTCCCCTGACTTCTCCCTCTTATGGTTACTCTTGCCCCGTACTCCCCCACTCGCCGCGCCCTCCTACAGCACCACGCCTCCTCCCTTCCAATTCCCTTGCCTCCCCCCCACCTCCCCTTTTCTCCCCCTTCTTCTTCCCATACTCCCGTGCGCCCCCAGGTTTACGCGTTAGTACGCTAGATTCTGATTAAGCTACTTCCGGTCCCCTCTCTTGGACTTCTTCCTGGGCGCGTGAGGTGGATTGTATTTATATATGTTCACATTGACCGAATGCTTGTTATTCTCTACTGCGCATTGGCAACAATGCTTCCACGAGAGTGTCTCTTGGCACCTGAGGTGGATGCGACTCCCACCCTCCGATACTGTATGTGATGCTCCCTATTCTTTTACTCTCCCTTTCTCCATCTTTTCTCCCTGCCTTTGTCTGTTCGTTATTTGCTGGTTTGTTTGTTTGTTAGGTTCCAGCTGTGTGACTTGTTTTTGTTAGTTTTTCTGCCTGTCCTTTGACCTGGTTCTTTTTTGCTAGTACTGGTAGGGGGGTGGAGGAGGGCTCCCAATTGATCAGGCTTTTCTTCACCCGTTCCCTACCGCTTCGCTAGACATAGAAGTATTCTTGTTAACTTTTTACCTGCTTTAGTTGGTCTGGTTTGGTGCGGTGGACGCACAGATTCTATCCACCGTACTTTTGTGAGCTGCACTGATTGACTGACTTCCCCTTTTTCCTCGTTCCTTTGTCCTTCCCTCCCCCCTCCCCGCATATCTGACCTACCCTGTGTGTCTACTCTACCCTTGCCTGATTTATCTTCTCTCTATCTTGTCTGAATTCTTGAACTTGATCTTGCCTTCTTCTGCGTGCTTCACCTCCTCTATCTCCTTTATCTCTTGCTCTGTTTTCTTTGGTTTTACTCCCCTTTTTCTCTCTCTAGCTGTTAGAATATCCGAGATTACCACGCTGCCATGGCAACCACGATGTGTTTTTCACTGAATACAAAACGCCTAAACTCCCCGAATAAGCGTAACGGTTTGTTTCACATGCTTCGACGTAGGAAAGCTAACTTGGTCTTTCTTCAAGAGACCCATTTTAAAGATGGTAAAATCCCCTATATCCCCAAGAGGCAGTTCCCTCAACATTTTCATAGCACCCATCCCTCTTCTGCCTCCAAAGGAGCTTCACTGCTTATCCATCATTCCATACCGCTATATTTTTGTAAAAGGAACGGTGGCCTCAGTTATGTACACCTTTGCTTCTGTATATGCCCCCAACCAGGGCCAGGTCCCTTGGATCTTAGATATGTTACGAACTCTAAAACTATTTGCGGAGGGACATCTCATTTTGGGGGGAGACCTCAATATCACTTTTGATTATGCCCTGGACTCTACGGCTCGTAGACCCACCCAAAGCCAAAGGTCAATCGGCAGGCTTATGTCCTCTTTGCAGGATCTGCAATTGCTAGATGTTTGGTGGACTTTGCACCCATCAGCTAAAGACTTTACCTTCTTTTCTAATACTGCCCGGACCTATCATAGGTTAGACTACTTTCTAGTATCCCGCACCCTTCTCTCTAATGTCTTGGATTCCGCTATTGGTAATATTGATTTTTCAGACCATGCCCCTGTCTCACTGCAAATTCTCCTCCAAAATGTCCCGAGACCTCAGTGGTCATGGAAATTAAATGAGTCATTACTAGATTCCGAAATAGACGCTGAATGGATTGGAGATAAATTAAAAGAGTACTTCGCAATACATTCAGCTTCTTCTTGTAGTTTACCCATTGTCTGGGAGGCTCACAAGTCTTATGTCAGAGGTTATTTTATATCCCTAGCCACGCGAGTAAAGAAAGACACCCGAAAACGCCTTGATGAGATATTGTTACGTATAGCTCAGATTGAAAAATTGCACAAGCGCTCCCTGACGGACGCAGCCCATGATGAGTTAGTATCCTTGAGGGACCAACTTAAAGATTATCTTAATCGCCAATCTGCTAAACAACACCTTCACTATCGGAAATGACTTTATGCGCATGGAGATAAGGGGAGTCGTATTATGACCAACCTTTTGAAAAAGGAAAGGAAAAAGCTTTTTATATCCTCTATTCGTACTCACAAGGGCCCCTTAGCAACTGCCACACTCGATATAACTAAAGAATTTCTTTCTTTTTATTCTAGTCTTTATAACCTGGATACTGCCCTATCTAAGGAGGAGAAGCGATCCAAAATTGAGAAATTCCTTGGAGAATCCTTATTGGCCCCTATCTCGCAGGAGGAAATTCTAGACACGTTGGATAGTTTCCAAATGGGTAAGAGCCCAGGTCCAGATGGCCTCCCCCTCCGTTACTTTAAACAATTTAAGGAGATCCTTTGCCCTCACCTCACCTCTTGGTGCAATGCCCTTCTATCGGGTGCTCAACTCTCCCCACAAGCACAAGAGGCCCATATTACATTAATACACAAAGAGGGTAAAGATTCCTCTGATTGTGGTAGCTACCGACCCATCTCTTTGTTAAATCTAGACATTAAGTTATGGGCAAAATTGCTCTCTAGACGACTACAATCATTTATCCCTGGCCTGGTCAGAGATGAACAATCCGGATTTGTAATGGGTCGAGAGGGTCGCCACAATATGATGAAGCTTTTACCTGCTATACATGTAGCTCGGATCACGAAACACCTCCTGGTCTTGCTTAGTGTTGACGCAGAAAAAGCGTTCGACAGGGTTGATTGGTCTTTCTTGCGTCTTGCGCTGATAAAATTTGGCTTCCCACAACGGTTTATATCCGCTATCTTCTCTCTGTACGATTGCCCGTCCGCTCGTCTCCGAGTTAATGGCACGCTATCTGATAGTTTCGTAATTTCTAACGGGACGAGACAGGGGTGCCCCCTTTCCCCAACCCTCTTTATCCTTTTTATTGAAACCCTCCTTCAGGCAGTGCGCCAGGATGATAGGATCAAGGGAGTGCGGGTACAGGAAGATGATCTACATGTTACTGCTTTTGCAGACGACCTTTTGTTTCTTATAACCAATCCTGAAGACGGTCTACCCGCTCTTTGTGATAAATTATTCGAATTTGGCAAACTTTCAGGTTACAAGACCAACTTCTCGAAGTCAGAAGTTTTAAATATTACTTTGTCGAAGCCTATGGTTAATATCCTACGTACCCGTACCTCCTTCTCCTGGGCGTCCTCGGAAATCAAATACTTAGGTATTTCTTTGACATCTGACCCTACGGCCCTTTTTAGTAGGAACTTCCCTCCTTTACTAGATGATCTTAAAAGATCCCTCTCTTCCTATGCGACACTACCAGTTTCCTGGTTTGGCCGCAAGGCTATTATTCAGACCTATCTCCTCCCAAAAGTATTATATAAACTAATGATGCTACCGATCCTAATCCCAAAGTCGTTTTTTGTCTCACTTCGTCAAATCTTCTCTAAGTTCATTTGGCGCAATAAACCTCCTCGACCACCATGGTCGTTACTCACACGACGTAAGTCGGAAGGGGGATTGGGCCTCCCTAATCTCTTTAACTACTACCGGGCGTCATTGCTTAGCTGGTGGACAGAGCTGGCTACTCCGTTGCATTCCCCGATACATTCATCTCAAATTCTCTCTAATCATTATGGCTCTACTTTTTTGCGTCACCTATGGATACCAGCGCTAAGTATGACGCTGGGTTCACACCTGCGTCTGGGGTCTCCGTTCTGTGGTTTCCGTCTTCTGCATGCCAGAAGACGGAAACCACAGACCGGGTCCGGCCGTGCGCGGCGGTGAGCGTTTTGCGCTCTCCGCCGCGAAACCGGATTTTTTTATCCGGACACAGAGTACTGCATGTCCGACTCTGTGTCCGGATTATAAAACCTGGTTTCGCGGCGGAGAGCGCAAAACGCTCACTGCCGCGCACGGGCGGACAGCTTTCTCACCCATTCAAATGAATGGGTGAGAAAGTCTCCTGCAGGCTTCCGTCTCCTGCATCTGTTTTATGCAGGAAACGGAAACCTGCAATAAGGACCGACGACGCAGATGTGAACGAGCCCTTAGACGAACTTCTCAAGACCCGTTTTTGGACAGTGCCCCTTATGTATGGTCCACATGCGGCTCACAATTAGCACCCCAACCTTCCCCTTTATTACCACTGGGTTTTCTTCCAGACTTAGTGGGGGTGGATGCGCACGCTTACCGATCCATTTGGGACCGATTGAACCATTTGTCATTGAGAGATATCTCTACTGAGGCCGGCCTACTTCCGTTAGAAGATATATTGGCTAGGGTTCCTGACCTGTCCATCTCTTTCCTACATAAACGGCATTTATCCCACGTTTTACATAAGGTTCGTGACTCTCTCCCATTTCGCTATGATCTTACCCCTTTCGAGAAGGCGCTATCTTCCAGTACTAAGATGCTTAGGAAAGTTTCCCATTTATTGCACTTGCATATCTCTCCTCCCTCCACGTACAAACCGGCATATTTGTCGTCATGGGAAAGAGAACTTGATCTGTCTCTGTCTCCGGAGGAGGTTAGTTCTGTACTATCTAATTCTCATGGTACCTCGCCATGTGTCCGTATCCAAGAAAACCAATTTAAGCTACTGGCGCGTTGGTACCGAACGCCTGACTGGCTCCGCCAGCGAGGTCTTACCACCACAGATATGTGCTGGAGGTGCAACTTGGAGAGAGGTACCTATAAACATCTCTGGTGGGACTGCTCTCTAATGAAACCATTTTGGGCTGCTGTTCAGACTTCCCTTCGATTAGTTTCTTGCAGATCGTTCACAATAACCCCACAGATTGTGTTTCTGAATCTCCCCTCCCCAGGCTATAATCCTAAAAAGAGCAAGTTGGCTAATCACCTATTGTCGGCAGCAAAATTGACCATCCCGTTATTTTGGATGCAGAAGATCACCCCGCCTATTTCTGTTTGGGATGATAAAGTATCACAAATTGCTAGGTTCGAGGAACTTTTGGCCTGCTCACAACGTTCTCATGATACTTATAGAAGTACATGGTTACTTCGGAATGTAAGCATGACACCTTGATTCGTGACCGCCTTGGCAGCTCATGAAGTCTGCGGATCTCCATTCTGTTTGTTCTTTCTTTCTGTTCCCTCTCTTACGCTATACTCTGTTTCTTATTCCTGCGCTCTACCTTCCCTTCCTGTCTCTCATTTATGTTTTTTCTGTTCTAGTTCTCTCACTCTTGTCCTTCTTAAATGTTAAGTTCCCTCAACTCCCAATCCCTGATTTCCCTTCCCTGCCCGTTGCCCCTCTGTCTTTCCCTAGCCTCCCTTCCCTTCCCTCCCTCATTTTTATTTTTAGTCAGTCATGTAAGGCTTAACTTTGTAACTTTCTTATAGTTCATACTGAATTATGTGATATACAACATTGCTTTTCGTTTTGCTGTATGTACTTGTTTGAGCTCTCTCTTTTCAATTGTAGCTCACGCTCATGTATTTGTTTATTTTGTGTTATTTCTGCTCAATAAACTTTTGAATTAAAAAAAAAAAAAATTAATAGACTCCCTGTGTGCTGGCTCTGGTAATATATAGAAGGAATGAAGGGGGAGGAAACGCTTTACCTTATATGCAAATGTCCATACCATCTCGGTCTGCAAGGACTATTAAAGGGAATGGGACGAGCAGTACCGGGACATTACAGTCGGGCTGGATTCTTCTCCCTGCGCAGCGTCCCCTTCCGGCCTTGAATTCACTCTGCTAGGCATCGGGCCTGGGCAGAGCCGACTGCGCATGCCCGCACTACAAGCGTGCAGGCGATGGCGGCAGGGAAGGCCATGTGGTATCCAGACCCCCATCCAGGAGGGGAGGGGAGCACTGATGATGGCTGCCCTGTGTCCACGATGTCTGCGGGCTAGGAGTGACAGCAGGCTTTCCGGAGATCCCAGGAGCAGCTGCAAGGTGACCGGAGGCCTCCGGGGAGGAACGCAGGCTGGCCGGGTCCTTAGCAGGGGAGCCGGGAGATGAGCTGCGTGGAGGAGAAGCGGTGGCGGGCGCCATCTTGGATCCTGTGTGGATGCAGGCTGCTTCGAAACGCGGTCCCCGGAGAAACCGCTCGATGGAGAAGTCGTGGGATGCCCCAGGAGGGGTTGAAGAGGATCGCTGTGTCCCCCTGCGAGATTTGCCCATGTCGGAAGGGCTGTAGAGAAGCCGGTCGGTCGGAACAGCAGGCTATATCGGAGGCCGGGGAAGGAGCTCAGGCGACGTGCGTCTCTACTCCTCCATAGCCAGGCCACGCCCCCCGGAGAGGCACTTTTAGACCTCATTTTAATAAATGAACCTGACACACTGTCAAAAGTGGAGGTTGGTGGACATCTGGGTAATAGTAAGCATAACATCATATGTTTTCTTGTACACATTAAGAAGATGTTCATTAGAGGGGGTACAAAAACACTAAACTTCAGGAAGGCCAATTTTAACCAGCTGAGAGAGGAGCTTAGCAGCATACACTGGGACAATGTCCTCAACGTGACGGGAACACAAACAAAATGGGACATCTTCAAAAATATACTAAACTAGCAGGAGGACCCGGCTTCGCACGGGTATATTTCATTTTTTGTTTGTGTAGTGGCCCCATAAGAATTGTCCAGTTTTGCACTGGTGTATTTTGTATATCGTTTGTGTGTGTCCATAAGCGTCATGTGATCATGTGTATCTCATTTCGAATATCAGTGAAAAACCTGTGATCAGTTGTTATGGAGACCTTGAGTTGGGAATGCTGTATCTCAGCAATGGTACTTCCGAGCGAGTTGGAGTCTCGTCTTAAACCTTCCCGGATACCTGAAGTATCTCTGTACCAAATTTGGTGAAGATCGGTCCATTCGTTTGGTCGCGCATAAAGAACAGACAGACAAGAATTCATTTTTATAAGATAGAGAGAAGACATGAGTATAACGCACTATATAAACTGGCCCTATCTGACCCTGAGGTAATTGTACGGTACCGGATTTATACAGTCTCTTAGCTCTCTGTGGTGCTCCCTCGGTGCAGGCCTGGGTCCAGGAACTCAGCAAACTCGGTCTTGGGTGAAGGTCTGAACACGGTGATGGCAGTCTAAGGCACAGTCTGCAACATGCGCAGCAATCCGCTATAATGGTAAGGCACCTCCAGAAAACAGTCTATGAATATTTGGTTGAGCTGCAGCCGTCCATAGCAAGTCTCTCAACCGGCCTTTAGTCTCTAGTAAGACTCTCAACAACACTGCTGCTTTTTCCTGTAAGCCTCTGCAGTGCTTCGGGCCTTGCACTATGCTCTTAGAGGCTATGGCTGACTAACAGGTCCTCACAGCGCAGAATCTGGGCCCAAACTGGCTGCTCTCAGCTTCCTGCTCCACGTCACTTCTTTTGGACTGCACCATTAAGCAGGCAGAACCAGGGAGATTATTGTCTCTTACATTAGTACAGTCCTAGGCAATAAAAGGTAATGTCACAGAAAAGTTTGAAAGGGGCAACTAACTCCTACAATTCTCAGGTGCCTTTGACTATTTTATTCGTGGGCATTCTCCTTTCACCTGTTCTATAAAAAGCAGCAGAATAAACCCGTTACAGTCAGCGTAGTTTTTATTCACACACTTCATTTCTATGGGTCCATAAACAAGGCTGTAGATTTTGTGTCCAAGTCCTATACCAGGAACAGAAATTATGAAGCCTATCCTACTGTAGGAAATCCAACAAGTCTTTATGCAGATCCAGAGCTGCGGATAACACACGAAAATGTGTTTATTTTTTTTAAGGATTAGTATTCACGGACAGTAAAAACTACTACACGTGTGCAGTAGGCCTTAGCCAAAGCTTACACTTAGGCTAAGGCCACACGTACCATAATGCAGCGCAGTCGATTCATCTTTTTTCATTATTGTTTTGCAGAATTTACCTCGGTGGCCTTTCTTCGCTTATTATACTTATATTGGAAACATCAGCATTTCCCCAGGTATAATGGACATGTTCAGACTTTCAAAAATTTGTCACACACTCAGTCACTATAAAAGATACTGTAAAACTAAAGCGTTTCTATAACAAGGAGCTTCCGTCCTCTAGAAAAAATAAAAAATTCAGCGTACTGTCTGCTTTCTCGATCTGTGCTGGTCCCGTAGCTCTTTACCGCCAGAAGGCGGAATTCTAGCGGTATACAAAACCGCATGAGCCCCAGGCGGTGAAAGGACCTCTGTAAAGGGAAATGTATCACAAAGCTCTCGAGGGGGGAGTGAAAGCCAAACACCTGCTCCAGACCGCAAATGGTGCCTTTCAGGTCCGCTTCACATCTGTGTCAGACGGAGCCCATTGAAATTGGCAGAGGCAAACAAAAATAAATAAAAATCGCAGCACGGACAATTATATCTACGGAAACGCTGGCAAATTCCCTGTAGATATAATTGTAACAAAGTAGTCAGCAGAGGAAAACTCCATGAACTTTCTGTTCAAAGAGCTGCAGGAAGAACAGCGATGCGTTCTGAAAAAAAAAAAAAAAAAAGCCTCCGAATTGATTTCAATGGGCTCTGCTAGCTTGTTTTTTTTTTTTTCACTCACGTAATTTTCCGCTAGCTGAAAATACAGCGCCATTTTCCTCTGTGTGACTGGACCCATACTATGACCTGAACTGACATCTCGGTAATGAAAACCGCCTCACCGGCAGACTGGTGAACTTGCCCATAGCAACCAATCAGAGCTCAGCTTTCACTTTACCTCAGCAGCTCCAGTGATGAAAGCTCCTGCATAGTAAGCAATAATGACACCATGAGGCAGTTTTCGCCTGACCAATATTGCTGCTCAGTAAGGCTGCTTGCACACTACAGGATTTTTCACGGCTCCCTGGGCTGTGGATACTACATCTCCATAAACTTCTATAGAGCTGCAAAAGTCACAGCTTTGTGCACAAAGTCTTCTATGGAACCACCGAATCCACGGCACGGAAGCCCGTAAAAAAAAAAAAAAAAACTGTAGTGTGCATACAGCCACTAAGGATACCAGACATGTTTTGTCAGTGCATTCATGTATGTGTGCACGTGTGTGTGTGTGATCCACGAGTATGTATCTGTGCGCGCATGCACATATATCATCCATATATGTGTATGTGCGATCCATGAGTTTGTGCGTGTGCAGTAGTTGTGTGTGCGCTCTGTTCGTCCATGTATATAGTGTGCATTCAGCCGAGTGTCTTCCCCCGTGCGTGTGTATGGTGTGCATGTGGTATTTATGGGGGTAGTGTTTGTGTTGTGTCTATCTAGAGTGGTCTGGTTTTTGTGTTGTGCTTGTGGGTTGGTGTATGTGTGATGTTTACATGGTTTTGGTGAAATACGTGTTGTGGCCCCTTTAGTGGTGACTCTTTTGTGCAGGCGCTATAATCCGTCCCTGTCAGTCACAAACGGTTTCCCTTCAGCGCTTTCACATTTCCCAATTCTATGGATAGGGCCTAACTTCAGGGACCCAAATCTCATGACGAGGAGGGGCGCTAGCAAGATGTAACGTGCGCAGTACTCTGCTCCTGTGGGTGGAGAGGGGGGGGGGGTGCGCGCGCTAAATTTCACTCAAATCAGGCAAGAACTGTGGATTTGTATAGAGCAGACTACTACAGATTTGGAGATCTATAAAATATATATAGATATCAAAACGCAGGAAATTTCAGCTATTTGCAGTTTTGCTGATAGCCAGCTCTGTTATCTCTATGTAAACACACAGATAATATGCAACTGCTTGTACTGAAGCCACTGAGTATTATCTGATCTGCAGAAGCTGCTGCCACAGATGAGAAACCCCCCCCCCCCCTTTAATCCAAATTGGCAGATGTAGAAGAGCTTGGTAGGTGGTGCATTTATGAAAATGTAGCATAGCATTACTTGCGGTAACAACTGATGGCAGGTTTTTCAATGATATCCAAACTGATACACATGATGCTTGTGGATCAATAGAAACTCACAGCTTCTTCAGTGTTCACATACACACAGCTTTCCATAGCAACTACTCTATTCGTATGGGGCCCAATACACAAACAAAAGATTAAATATACCTGTGCAAAGCCAGGTCTTCCTGCTAGAAAATATATAATATACACACACACACACTACATATTGTTACTTTACACAAACCTCTGTTTCCAGTTTATTCTCTCCCACAGCTCTACTACAGCAGCCTCCCCCTGTCCCCCCTTTAGCTCAGTCCTGTACAGCTTCTACCTTGCATAAGGCTATTGTGACCGGTCACACTTGTGTGGAGCCTTTACATAACTGACAAAGGTTTTTTTGCAGGACCTACAAAAAAAAAAAAAAAAAAAAAATTCCTGGCACAGAGGCCAAGTTCGCAGTTTTTTTTGGTCAGGATTTTGAGGCCATAGCCAGATACAGTCTCAAAAACCTGACCAAAAAGATGGCTCTTATTGAAGTCAATGAGATCCACTCCGGTCTTTTTTCCAGGAGCAGTTTCTTCTGGAAAAGAGGAGAGCTGCTCATTCAGGCTGTTTTGCCTCATGATTCGGCCTGAAGACACACCCTCCTCCAGACTCGGCCCCTTCATTGGGCCTGGAGTGGAGTGCGCAGCTGGATGCCGGGGGTAGTGCACCAGCTTTCAGTCGCAGTTACCTGGCTTTAGGTCCCGAACCTGAGGCAGCCTCCTCAGGTTTCGGACCAAAAAAAAAAAAAAAAAAAAACCTCCGTCTGAACTTACCCTTAGTATTGCTGCCAGTTTGTAGACCTGCAGCAAAGAAGAAATTCCACCTTTGTTTGTAAACCACACAGTAGAATAAAGATATCACGTGAAGACAACCATTGCAATGGGAAATTTCACTTTATTTTTCTGGAGACATTTCAGAAACAAATATACAATACAATAAGAATTGTGACTTTTTGGAGTCTAGACCATAATTGCAAGAACTTTCTAAGATCTGTCAGAGTTGCTAGCTGGTTAAGGAAAACATTTTTTTTTGTACCGTGTTAGCCAGTGGATATGAAATCAACAACAAAACAAAAAAAAACACAAACAAAACCAAAACGAGTCTTTGGTAGTGGATCCCTTTATTAATGACTAATGACAGATTAAGAGTTTTCGAAATATACCTGAGGAAGAAGCAGAGCATCAAAAGCTTGTAATCTGTCATTAGTAAGGGGGCGTTCACACAATCGTCAGTGTCCGCTGCTAATGTCCGCACAAGATTTTGAATGGACATTAGCAGCGGACACAGATTGTAGTGTGAACGCCCCCCCTTAGACATTAAAAAAAAATGTATCCACTTCTGAAGATTCAAGTTTTTTTTTAGCTGGTTATGTTCATAGGAAACTTTACAGCAAAAAGACAAATTGAAACATTTCATAGAACTAATAGTTGATACGCGAGATGAAGGTCCAGCCAGGTGTCCATGTCACATGTTCTCCACTCCTGAAGCAAGCACAAGTCTAGAAGAGAAAGTAAGTTCATGTCATTTTACAGAAAAATGGGAAACCGGATACGACAAAATAAATTTGGAATGCTATAAGATACGACAACCGACCGACAAAAACGCTCCACTACATACTTTTGGAATGAACATTTTACCGCCATTGCAAACAAAGAAAAACTCTTAGCACACCGTCATCCGTCCACACAACACCGACAACCTGCTGCAAAACCAAGACCGCAGGATGCAGCAAACAAAGCCTGAGCAGCCACCTTTAGACCAGAGGGTTTTCTGGCGACTGGTGTCAGATGCTGGTCAATGCAGCTACACTCCCGCCACGATGCTGTATGAGCTAAGCAGCGCAGGTACTAAAGTGAAGTCCTCAATTGGAAATCTGATATGGATAAGGCCTAAAATACCAACTCTTGAAGCTCCCTGTAAAAGAAAGCAGGGATTCCTGTAACTTGCAGGCCCAAATAGCACATGATCTCCAGCCCCTGCTAAGCCCCATACCACTCGCGGTGATGTTACCGAAATATAGACAAGCATAGCGATACGCTCCGGCCGAAAGCGTGGCCACCATGCGCTATAGTACAAGCAACACCACCACTTGTAGCACAGTGCCCAACAAGCACCAAAAAACCATGTGCTGCCTGTGCCTACATATCACAGAAGTCACCGCCATCTTCCTCAGGGAGCTCCCAGAGTTGAGACTCCAGGCCTCATCCAGCCAGACGCCCACTTAAGGGCTTCACTGAAGCAGCTACACCACTCAGACCACACAGCACCGCAGAAAGAACACAGCTACACTGGCCAGCGTTTGATACCAGTTGCCAGAAAGCCCATCTGGACTTTAGGCGCCTACCCATGACTCGGTTCACCACAACCCTTAGCGTTAACCCCACAGCAAACTGCCTGTACTGTATGAAAAGAGTTTTGAGTACCAAGAGAGGTTTTGCCTTCATCCCATTAAAAAGACCCCATGCTAAAAGTTGATACTACAAGTAGACGTACTAAATATAGCAGTCTACCCACATCCTCCACCACCCTCTCCATCACCACATGAAGGCTCAGATTCATAAGGAGGGGTTTATGAACCCTTACCTCCGACGCAACAATGGTAAAGGCAGTTTTGGGAACTACAGACTATAAAGGATAATGTGCCACAGCTTTGAAGAGACTCACAAATGCAAACCACATATGGACAACCATCAATAACCCGCCCCATCTTACAAGAACACTGACACACTGCAACATCGCACAACCTAAACATAGCATGCACCGACAGGACCCCTCAGAGATCTGGCACAGAACAGGAATGCCAACTCCTGAGAACGAAAGCAGCCATTTCCGTAATTAGCAGGAGCGAACAGCACATGATCTCCGGCACATGTGCTGCCCGTTCCTACAGGTCACAGAAGTCACCACCATCGTCTTCAGGGAGCTCCTGAGTTGGACTCCAACTGTTACCCACAATCTCCACTTGGTGGGGTTTAGTTCAGCACCTACACTGCTCAGATCATACAGCATCACAGTGCGGGAATCACAAATCCCACGCAGCTTGTGACATGTCCCCTCAGTGCTAGCCGGATGCAGGATTTGACAAGTCGTGACAGCCATCCACACCTAGTCTACATCTACTTGCCCCTTCATGACTCTACAACGCATTATCTTTCTAACAACTAACCACACAGTAGGATACAAGCTTTATAAACCTAGATTAGAGGTCAGTTCTCAAGGACACAGGCAAAACCTAAAGAGCACATAGTAATCTACCGCTAGTGCCCTCCACCACCCCTGCCATCACCACACGAAGGCTTGAATTCATAATGAGGGACTTGTGATCCATAGACCTCCGACATAACAATGAAGAGGATAGCTTTAGGCACCAGTTTTATATTGATCCTTGCTCACAGCAGCTGCAAAATACCCCAAAAAAAGGCCAAATGGAACTTACCTACAATCTTGTAGAGGGCAAGGTGATGTTCTTCTAGTAGTAGATCCAGCTTTCACAGCTACAAAAGAGGAAAACACGACACTTAAAAAACCGTTTTAGTGTCGATTCAGAAACTGCAGGAGATTGAATATTGTTGGATTTCTTAAATTCGACATCAGACAAAGGGTAGAACTTATGCATCAGAGTTATATAGTGAGCAGAACATTCAATACAGTAACACTTACCGTACTTACCCTGATCTTCTCAGCAGAACAAACATAAATCAACATTATCACAATAGCATTATATGGTGAACAGACATACTAAACTATGTTGTTAAAGTAAGAAAGGGGATGGAGGGGTGGGAAGTGTGTGTGTGTGTGTGGGGGGGGGGGGGGGCAGAGTCATTCTGATCAAAGTATTAAAGTGATAACCCCTCCATTATCACAATGATACAGTGACAATAATGACCAAGATTTTTTAGTGAACAGTTACCCAAGAGTTGCCCGAGACAGTAATAAGGGTAGTGTGTCTAATATTATATACACAGAGGAAGGTGGAGGAAGACAAGGCCAGCAAATACAACCTATAACCCCGACAGAGTTGATCCAGAGGAAGGCGAAAACTGGCAGTCAGTACAAGACCCAGGATCAACTATTCTAACAAGTGTAAAACCCTCATACAGTAGGGAATATTGAAATATAATATCCACAGTGTGTCGTTTTATAACATTCATATACACATTAGATAAGGTTGCATAAAGAGAAACATACATAAAGTACAGCCCTACAGAGTTGATCCAGAGGAAGGCAAAAAACCCCATGAGGCCAATGCCAATAACCCCATGTTATGGGAAAAAAAATTCCTTCCCGACTCCAGTACGGCAGTCAGTATAAGACCCTGGAAAAACTCGTCTAGATTTACCATTAGGACTGGGGACAGCCAAAAAAAAAAGTAGCAATACATGCATTCTCTATAGTAGGTTGAGCTAGGGCTGGGCCGACAGTCTCACCATACAGTTGTATGGTGAGCTGCCATTTCCCTACAGCTTATATTAGTCTAGGCATACTAATGCCATTAGGATTAGACTCATTTCTATCATGGTATTAGAGGGAAAAACCTACTACAACTCAGGGGGCCTAGGGCAGAGACTAGCCAAAGCAGAAAGTTACTCTGATGGCATGGTGAAGCAAGAAATGCAGAGCATCAATTGCAAAGTTGGTTTGTTTTTTAATTTAATTACTAGCCTTCACACGGTGTTACATCAATATCCCCTCCAATATCAATGCAACGGGTCATGCTCCGGCACCCTATCTAGCTAGGACTAGGGATGGGCTATGGCCTCACCATGCAGTTGTATGGTGAGCTGCCAGGTTGTTTTATTAGTCTAGGCATACTAATGCCACTAGGCGGCGGCGTTCTCATCAGAGCATTAAAGCAATAACCCGCCCAACTATCACAGTAACACAATGACAAAAGCAGCCAAAACCGCCGGACTAGGGCTAGACCTATTAATGCCATTAGGAATAAGGGAGGCCAGTTCCATCAAATGCATTAATGTAATAACCGGCCGAAATATCACAGAAATACAATGACAGACGGCTAAACCCGTCAGGATCTGCTCTCAAGTAAGAACTGGCAGGCATAGCTCTCTATAAGACCCGCCAAGGCATAGATCTGTTAAGAACCACCGGGCGCTGTCTCTATAAGAACTAGCAAGCACAGGTCTCCCTATAAGAACGGTCACCTTCAGAGCTCCCACAGAGTTCCACAGGCAAAGCTAAGAGCAAATAAAAGGGGGAAAACCTACCGTGTCAACTCAGCCGGTTCCACGTCTCTGCAGCACACCAGTCCACGCGCCGTCCTCCTTCTGCACAACTAGCTTCCGTATACTACAACAGCTGTATTTAAGGCATCACATGCTTGCCACACCCCCTCACGTGTTTCTGAGGGGGCGTGGCCAACTAATTGGGAAGGTTTCTACACAGCTGTTGTAGCACGTGCCAAACAAGTGAAAGTGGGTGTGGCTGGAATAAATTCGCATAGCAGGGAAACAGCAGAATGTCGAAAGCAATATGTTTCTAAAGCACGTTTTCGCCCTCTTTCTGTTCTTCAATAGTTTGGAGATGTGCACTTGGAGTAGTGCTGAGTGGAATGTTAGCAGTGTATAGGACACAAGTACCTTGTTTTTATTTTTGTGAGTAATGAAAACGTGTCTTCCTAAAGATACTTCTGTATCTCTTCACAGGACCCAAGCATCCATCTATTGCTGTTACTGTAGAATGACTAAATATACCTGTATTTCTTCCCCAGCTCCTTTACCACAAGTAGAACTTTCAATCCGTCAACCAATCTTAATACGACCAATCAACGGTATTACACTAAGACTACACTTTATATGACTGTGCTGACAGTACCAGTATTAAAGATGGTAGACGCGAAATCCTAGTGGGCTAAAGGACTTCCGGTGACGACGTGATCATGTGATCAGACTGGCGTGGGCGGAGCTATTCAGGACAGTGCCGAGTTACACAGGAAAAAGAAGTTGCAGTGAATGGAGACTGGAAGGAGGAAAGAGACGGCATGTGTAAGCAAGAGGGGTGGAAAGGGCTGGGGGAGAGGGTCAGGCTGTGTGTGAGCATGATATAGGAGTTTGGATGGGTAAAGGCTAAATACTAGACTCCGTAAGGACCGTCTGCCGATACAAGGTCACATGACCGGATAGGCGTGTCTTTACTTGTAAGCAAGACCTTCCACAGTATCCTGTGTAGTGGAGCAACATGGAGAGCTGCGAGGTGCACGATTTAGTGAAGGGGGGGAGATACAGTAGGTGGACTGCAGGGAGTAGTGTAGAGGGGGAGAGATGTGCAGGGTCGGACAGGCCCGCCGGGAGACCGGGGAATCCCCCCGTAGGCCCCAGCCTGGACTATTAAGACCCTCATTATGGGGCCCTACCGGACCTCCACTGCCTTTTTTTTTTTTTTTTAGTAGACAGTGGAGGTTCGGTAAGGCGTCTGCTCAGGGCTGGTGTCAGCACCCGGGCAAGTCACTGTGAAGTATGAAGGGAGAGAGACTCCGTGCTGAAGAGACAGCATGTGTGAGTAATAGGGGAGACATGGGGGGGGCAGGCTGTGTGAGCGAGAGGGGACACATGGAGGTGCAGGCTGTGTGAGCGAGAGGGGACACATGGAGGTGCAGGCTGTGTGAGCGAGAGGGGACACATGGAGGTGCAGGCTGTGTGAGCGAGAGGGGAGACATGGAGGTGCAGGCTGTGTGAGCGAGAGGGGACACATGGAGGTGCAGGCTGTGTGAGCGAGAGGGGACACATGGAGGTGCAGGCTGTGTGAGCGAGAGGGGAGACATGGAGGTGCAGGCTGTGTGAGCGAGAGGGGAGACATGGAGGGGCAGGCTGTGTGAGCGAGAGGGGAGACATGGAGGGGCAGGCTGTGTGAGCGAGAGGGGAGACATGGAGGTGCAGGCTGTGTGAGCGAGAGGGGAGACATGGAGGTGCAGGCTGTGTGAGCGAGAGGGGAGACATGGAGGTGCAGGCTGTGTGAGCGAGAGGGGAGACATGGGGGGGGGGGCAGGCTGTGTGAGCGAGAGGGGAGACATGGAGGTGCAGGCTGTGTGAGCGAGAGGGGAGACATGGAGGTGCAGGCTGTGTGAGCGAGAGGGGAGACATGGAGGTGCAGGCTGTGTGAGCGAGAGGGGAGACATGGAGGTGCAGGCTGTGTGAGCGAGAGGGGAGACATGGAGGTGCAGGCTGTGTGAGCGAGAGGGGAGACATGGAGGTGCAGGCTGTGTGAGCGAGAGGGGAGACATGGAGGTGCAGGCTGTGTGAGCGAGAGGGGAGACATGGAGGTGCAGGCTGTGTGAGCGAGAGGGGAGACATGGAGGTGCAGGCTGTGTGAGCGAGAGGGGAGACATGGAGGTGCAGGCTGTGTGAGCGAGAGGGGAGACATGGAGGTGCAGGCTGTGTGAGCGAGAGGGGAGACATGGAGGTGCAGGCTGTGTGAGCATGGTTGCGTCTAGATTGGAGTTGCTCCTGGTAGGTCCTCCCTCCAGCAACTCCAATCTAGTCACCTCACTAGTGAACGGTCTAGATTGGAGTTGCTGGAGGCAGGGACCTGCTAGAATCAACTCCAATGTAGACTGTTCAGTACTGAGGTGACTAGAATGGAGTTGCTTCGAGGAGCTGCTGCCAGAAACTCCAATCTAGTCACTTCACTACAGGAGCAGCTAGAGTGGAGTGTCTATAGGGAGGATCCGTAACTGGCCAAGAGAGACATTGTATATGTATATAATATCAATAAAAATATAGGAAAAACACATTCCTGGACATGTTTATATATGGCACTGATATATATATATATATATATATATATTACATAAAATATACCTATATAAATATAAATTTGCCATATGCTCTGTACAGGGAGGTGACGCCGCAGCCTTACGTGTTTATCATAACTTGCGCCACTTATTGTAAGTGATAATGGAAATATATGGCAATTTAATAACTGATATAGAGCTAAATTCTGACGTATCGCTGTGCGCCTGATTTATCAGTATATAGTTAATGCAGGTAGGCTCATGATGGTCTCGGCATATTCTGTAGTTACAATAGGTGGGTCCTCCTTGCAGCAACTCCATTCTAGCTGTCTCAATACAGAACTGACTAGAATGGAGTTGCTGCAGGTAGGTTGATGGTCTGGGTATATTCTGTAGTTACAATAGGTGGGTCCTCCTTGCAGCAACTCCATTCTAGCTGTCTCAATACAGAACTGACTAGAATGGAGTTGCTGCAGGTAGGTTCATGGTATCGGTATATTCTGTAGTTGCTATAGGTGGGTCCTCCTTGCAGCAACTCCATTCTAGCTGTCTCAATACAGAACTGACTAGAATGGAGTTGCTGCAGGTAGGTTGATGGTCTGGGTATATTCTGTAGTTGCTATAGGTGGGTCCTCCCTGCAGCAACTCCATTCTAGCTGTCTCAATACAGAACTGACTAGAATGGAGTTGCTGCAGGTAGGTTCATGGTATCGGTATATTCTGTAGTTGCTATAGGTGGGTCCTCCTTGCAGCAACTCCATTCTAGCTGTCTCAATACAGAACTGACTAGAATGGAGTTGCTGCAGGTAGGTTGATGGTCTGGGTATACTCTGTAGTTGCTATAGGTAGGTCCTCCTTGCAGCAACTCCATTCTAGCTGTCTCAATACAGAACTGACTAGAATGGAGTTGCTGCAGGTAGGTTCATGGTATCGGTATATTCTCCATAGGTTATTCAGTATAGGACCTATATCTTATAAGCTCCGCCTACAGTAATAATATTAATTAAACACACATTTTAAAAATTTATATTTTATTGAACTAAAACCATCCGCACAATCCTCATTATCCATATTTAAAAAAAAAAAAAAAAAAAAAAAAACTAAACAAAAAACCACCTCCACTAGTTACCAACGTAGTCCATCAACCCCCTCCCTTCTACCAACTTACCTGTCCTGGTCTAGTATTACCTGCTTTCATGGAATAAACCAGCCACTGTCGTCTCATGCGGTGGGGTTACTAGAGTAAAGACAGGATCACATGTGCGCCAGGTTCTACGTTGTTTAAAGAGGACCTTTCACTTCCACTAGAAAACCAACAGTGTGCTGAATTCAGCGCACTATCGGCTTTCCCTTTCTGTTCCGGTACCGTAGTTCTTCACTGTCAGAAGGGCGTTTCTAACAGACAGTCAGGAACGCCTTTATTCACAGTAGCATCTATTGCGCTGTATTGTGAGACTGGGGGGCATTGCTTATTTCCAACGATGACGTCTATGGACGAGTTCTATCAGGAGGGGAGGAAACGTTCCTCACCACTCTCACAGTACGACTTTGGGCTTTCTAGCGGTGTATTACACTGCATGTGCCCTAGGAGGTGAAAGGTCCTCTTTAAATCTGTCATGTGACCTGAATGATGAAAAGCCAGATCGTTAAAACATCGGTTACTCATGGACACCAGTGGACTCCATTGACTTAATGGGGTCAGCCGTTTCCATACTGAAACGGGCAGAGAGAACAATCCTCCGTGCAGGACTTTTCTCTCTGTCGATTTCTGCGGCCGATGTGAATCTAACCACAAATTTAGTCCAGTGACCTTCTTTTTTAATTAATGGAGAACCAGAATGTGAGGCCTCCTCCTACTGAAAGGATAGTACCTCAGGATAGGCCATCAGTATTAGATGTGTGGGGGCCCCTGCAGATCTCTGGTGTTGTACAAACTGTAGTGGCGAGTGTAGGTACCGCAGCGATGCGCCATTACAATCTCTGTACCGGAGATATGCAGGGGTTTTACGTGTTGGGGTTCCCCTGCAGGTCTAATATTGATGGCCTACCCTGAGAAAGTGGATAACTCCATGAGGCTTGCTCCCCACACCACTTAAACACAGTGGCAGAAGAAAAAACAAAAACAATCCCATCCCCATTTTACGGTAAAATAGATGCAGCGGATACGCTGCACTGTCATGGTTTTGGAAATTGGAGCATGCCAGTTATACCCCAGGACGTGGCGGCGGCTTCCCTATTGGTATAGTTAAAGCAGAAAGTCCACAGAGGAAACCTGTACAAAGCGCTACAGGAAGAACCCCGATGTGTTGCTGTTTTTCCAACAGTGTTTTTTTTGCTACAAGTGCTACGTGGGGCCTTAACCACAAGTCATGGCAAGCTTGTGATTAACCCCTTCTTGGGTAATCAGCAATTCAATCACTTAGATGGAATCACTGACTGCAGGAGGTTGGGGGAGTCAGTGGTGAATACAGCTCACCAGGCACACTTGGTGGTCTTCGGGGGGCACGTTGTATTAATGAATATATGGGGGGGAGAACACAGGCAGCCTGCTATACAAATAAAGCAGGGGTCGGCAACCTTCAGCACACCAGCTGTTGTAAAACTACAACTCCCAGCATGTATACTTGCTTTGCTGTTCTTGGAACTCCCATGGAAGTGAATGGAGCATGTTGGGAGTTGTAGTTTCACAGCAGCTGGAGAGCCGAAGGTTGCTGACCACTGAAATAAAGTATAGCTGCCCTAATCTTCCTTAGGGTTGCACCTGCTGTACAGGGAGAGTAAAGTGATCATGACATTTGTTAGAATTGCTAACTCATGCACTAGAAAGAGTTAATTGCAGTCATAACCTGACCACGACTAACCCCAAGTGCAAGAGTCACAGTCAAGGGTTTACACTCAGTTATGACACACAGAAAAGTAATGTCTTAAGATTCGCCCCCATCAGTTTGGTGCTAGTGATCACTGCAGGGTTGGAGAGTGAGCAGTGCAGAATATTTATACCTACAGCTCACACAGGAGGCAGCCCCCAGGTCCTGGATCTCCCCTATCATACAGATGGCAGCCCCCATGCCCCTCTCAGGCTACAGATGGCAGTCCCCCATGGACTGAAGCCCCCCTCAGTATACAGCAGGAGCACCCTAACACATAGGTGGCAACATCCAAGGTGCTGGACCCCTCCAACACACAGGCAGCATCCCCAAACACACACAGGTGGTAACATCTCAGGGCCCAAGAACAACCCCCACCCACATACAAACAGCACTGCAGGAATCCCCCATTTACATGAAGGCAGCACCCAAATGACCTAAACACAACAAAGCAGTACCCTGGAACCTCCGCCACATGCCCACAGGTGGAAGTACCCAAGGGGCCACCACCAAAACCACCTCACACACACAGGTAGCATCCCAGGGGCCTCCAAACAAGGACACAGGTCGCAGCACCCTGGGACCACCTCCAGAACTCCCTCTCACATACAAGCAGTACCCCAGGACCCCAACACACAAATTCAATACCCCTGGGAACCCACACAAATGCATGCAGCAGGCCCCCCCAGGGACCCTCCCCACCATTACATGCAAGCAGCACCCCAGGGATGTTTGCTCATCCATTAGATGTCAGCAGCACCCCAAGGACACCGCCCCCCCTGTAGATGCCCAAGCACACCAAGGATGCATGCCAACATAATTAGATGTCGATAGCACCCCAGGGTTTCTGCCCCTTTTAGTTGCCAGAAGCACGCCAGGGACACCTTGCCCCTATCCATGCCAACAGCATACACCATAGATGCTAATAGCACTCCAAGGACCTCCCCCTTTATGCCAGAAGCACCTCGAGGACCTCTACCTTTCTTCAGATGCCAGCATCCCAAAGATCCCTGCCCACTTAGATGCTAGCAGCATCCAAGGGACTCATGCACTCCTACAGATGCCAACTGCACCCCTGCCCCGCCCCCTTTAGAAGCACACCAAAGATCCCTGTCTTTCTCTTTTAATTGCCAGCAGCACCCCAGAGGCCCCTGCCCCTTCTTAGATGCCAGTAGTACCCCAAAGACCCCCTCCCCCCCCCCCCCCCCAGATGCCAGCAGTATCCCAAAGACCCAGTGCCCCCCATTAGATACCAGCAGTACTTCAAAGACCCACTGCCAGGGGTGTAACGATCGTGACCTGGCCCGGTGAGACACGGGGACAGTAGCCAGCTAGAGATAGTCAGGGTCCAGTACCACTATGTGACAGCAGCAGGGGAAAGCCTGGTTCCCCGACCACTATATATATTGTAAATGAAAAAGGGCACCGGCATATTGCCAGGCCCTTTTTCAATAGACACTGGCCCAGGAGAGGTGACTTAAAGTAAACAGATATACTCCCCTCTCTGCGTCCTCTCTGGCGTCTTCCATCATGTGATTGAAGCCTGAGATTAGGCCCCAGCAGTCAGATGGAGCGCAGCGGCGTAATGATGTCAGTGACCCCTCGTGACTGCTGAGGACCAATCACAGGACTCAACAGAGACGTCAGGAAGATGCTGAAGACAGCCGGAGCCAGGATGCCCAGGAAAGGCGAGTATTAGGGTTTGTTAATTTTATTCACCTACCCTGGGCCTCCTATTATTATACTCTGGGGTCTGAGGAGACCACAGTGTAGAATAATATCACTGGAGGGGGCTGTTGGGAGCATATAATACTGGGGTGGGGGGAGGCACTGCTGGAGATATAATGTGTGTGTTGGGGGGGGGGCACTGCTCGACATGTAATATTGTATATGGGGGGGGGGCTGCTGGGTATGTAATACTGTGCACGCCACTGCCTCCCCTCTTAGATGCAGCAGTACCCCCAAAGATCTCCTGCGCCCCCTTAAATTCCAGAAACACCTAAAGGACCCCGTCTCCCTCTATGCCAACGACTCCTATACCACCCTAAAGATCAATCCAATCCACCAGACCCTTCGGGATACAGTCCCATAAAAACGCGCTCCCCTCAGCCTCATCGAACATGCAGTCCAATGTAACTACATCACTCTCTTCCCTCAGCCTCATGCAGTCCCATGTAACTACATCACTCTCTCTCCTCAGCCTCATCCAACATGCAGTCCCATGAAACTACATCACTCTCTCTCCTCAGCCTCATCTAATGTGCAGTCCCATGTAACTACATCACTCTCTCTCCTCAGCCTCATCTAATGTGCTGTCCCATGTAACTACATAACTCTCTCTCCTGAGCCTCATCCAACATGCAGTCCCATGTAATTACATCACTCTCTCCTCAGCCTCATCCAACATGCAGTCCCATGTAACTACATCACTCTCTCTCCTCAGCCTCATCTAATGTGCAGTCCCATGTAACTACATCACTCTCTCCCCTCAGCCTCATCCAACATGCAGTCCCATGTAATTACATCACTCTCTCCTCAGCCTCATCTAATGTGCAGTCCCATGTAACTACATCACTCTCTCCCCTCAGCCTCATCCAACATGTCGTCTCATGTAAAAAAAAACCTGTCTCTTCCCTTCCATCCTCCATTACCACAAGACAATCCTCTCTGCTTTCTGTTCTCCAGCTTCATGAGCTCGGCTCCGGCTTCCTCTATACAGCACAGAGCAGTGATGGCCGAAACTCTGCCCTCCTCTGAGAGGCCACGCCCCTTCCTGTGACATCATACCTACCAGGAGCAACTCCACTCTAGTCACGACCGGTTGCGTCTAGAATGGAGTTGCTCCTGGTAGGTCCTCCCTCCAGCAACTCCAATCTAATCACCTCACTAGTGAACGGTCTAGATTGGAGTTGCTGGAGGGAGGACCTGCTAGAATCAACTCCAATCTAGACAATTCACTAGTGAGGTGACTAGATTGGAGTTGCTGGAGGCAGGGACCTGCTAGAATCAACTCCAATGTAGACTGTTCAGTACTGAAGTGACTAGAATGGAGTTGCTTAGAGGAGCTGCCGCCAGAAACTCCAATCTAGTCACTTCACTACAGAATTGGCTAGAGTGGAGTGTCTATAGGGAGGAGCCATAACTGGCCAAGAGAGACATCAAATCAAATCAAAAAAGCTTTATTGGCACGTCCGAATAGATATTTGGCATTGCCAAAGCTAGTAAAGTGGGGGGGGGGGGGGGAGTTGGACTCGGGTGGGTGAGTGGTGGGGGTGGGGTGGGTGAGTGGTGGGGGTGGGGTGGGTGGTTTGGGGTATAACAGTCCATGGAGTTTCATCTTCCTCTTCGTTGGTGACTGCTATATGGGGGGGTGGGGCGGGTGTATTGGGATAAATATAACAGTCCGTGGAGTCTCAACTTCCTCTTATTTGGTGACAGCTGGACACGTATTGGGCAGCGATCTCCACAGTGGCCTCTTCTTCTCCCAGTAGGATATAGAGTTTCCTCTTCTCGTCTGGAGATGTGAAGTCTGGGATGTGGGCAGAGAGTCGTTGGTAGTAGACGGCCCTCACAGCTGAGTATTTGGTGCAGTGTAGCAGGAAGTGGGTCTCGTCTTCTAGGGCCCCCTGGTCACAGTGCTGGCACAGTCTGTTCTCCCGTGGCTTGTACGTCTGCCTATATCGCCCCGTCTCTATCTCTAGGTTGTGGGCGCTCAGTCTGTACCGGCTCAGGGTCTGCCTGTGTTTGGGGTGGCGTATTCTCTCCAGGTAGGTGGCCATGGTGTAGTCCCTTTGTAGGGATTGGTACACGGTGAGTTTCTTAGAGTTATTTATTTTGTTTCTCCATTCTTCAATGTACCGCTCTCTGTTTGCCTCTGTGGTCGCCTTTATTTCGGCCTTGGTTATCATCTGTTGGTGTTTTTGGTTTGGTGGTTGGCTGTTTGGTTGGTGAGTGTCTGGTTTGCTCAGGTGGCTTAGCCATGCTTGGTGGTGGTAGGAGTCGGGCTTGCTCCCCTGGATGTGTGCCTGGAAAGCTAGCGCCCTCTTCTGTATGGTGAGCCATAGGGGGAGTCTGCCTAGCTCTGCCCTGCAGGCCATGTTGGTGGTGTTGCGATGGACATGGAGCAGGTATTTGCAGAACTCCAGGTGGAAGTTCTCTGTTGGGCTGGAATCCCACTTTGACTGGTCTGGGTAGGTGGCTGGGCCCCAAACCTCACTGCCATAGAGAAGGATCGGGGAGATGACAGCGTCAAATATCTTCAGCCAGACCCTCACCGGTGGTTTGAGGTGGTACAGTTGTCTTCTGATGGCATAGAAGGTTCTGCAGGCTTTTGCTTTCAGGGTTTCTATTGCTGCTTTGAAGCTCCCTGATTGGCTGAGCTCCAGCCCCAGGTAGGTGTAGCTGTTGGTTTTCTCCAGTGTGGAGCCGTTCAGTGTGAATTGTGGGGTGGAGGCTTTATTGTGGCCCTTCTTCTGAAATACCATGACTTTGGTCTTCTTCTGGTTGATGGGTAGGGCCCATGTGGTGCTGAATTTTTCCAGCACTGACAGGCTTTCTTGGAGGTCTTTCTCGGTGGGGGCTAGGAGTAGGAGGTCGTCGGCGTATAGCAGGAACTTCACCTCTCGGTTGTTCAGGGTGAGGCCTGGGGTTGGTGAGGCCTCCAGGGCTGTAGCCAGTTCATTGATATAGATGTTGAAGAGCGTTGGGCTCAGGCTACAGCCTTGTCTGACCCCTCGGGCCTGTTGGAAGTATGCTGTCCTTTTCCCATTCACCTTCACACTGCACTGGTTTCCGGTGTAGGAGCTCTTGATGACGACGTACGTTCTTCCTCCTATTCCACTCTCTAGGAGTTTGAGGAGTAGGCCTGGGTGCCATACTGAATCAAACGCCTTCTTAAAGTCTACGAAGCAGGCGAATATCTTGCCTCTTCTGGTGTTGTGGACGTGCGTCTTGATGAGGCTGTGCAGGGTGTAGATATGGTCTGTGGTGCGGTGGTTTGGCATGAACCCTGCTTGGCTCTTGCTGAGGACCCCGTGTTGTGTGAGGAAGGTGAGGATTCTGTTATTGATGATGCTGTTGAACAGTTTCCCCAGCGTGCTGCTGACGCAGATCCCTCTGTAGTTGTTGGGGTCATATTGGTCCCCATTCTTGTAGATGGGGGTTATGAGGCCTTTGTTCCAGTCTTCGGGGAAGTGTCCAGCATTGAGCACGAGGGTGAATAGCTTTGCCAGTGCCGCGTGTATTGCTGGAGGGCTGTATTTGATCATCTCTGGTAGGATGCCGTCAGGGCCACTGGCCTTTTTGCCTTTCAGCAGGACAATTCTTTCCTGTATATCTTTTATGGTGATTGTCGAGTCCAGAGGGTTCTGGAAGTCTTTGATGGCTTTCTCCATGTCCCTCAGTTTGGTGATTATCTGTTGCTGTTCTGGAGTTAGTTCTTCTTCTGGGATGTTTTTTGTAGAGACCTCTGAAGTAGTTGAGCCAGATATTGCCATTTTGGGTGTGGAGAGAGTTTTTCTTGGGCTTTGTGCCCATGTGGTGCCAGGTCTCCCAGAATGAGCTGTCCTGGAGGGAGTCCTCTAGTTGCTCTATTTTGTGGGAGAGGTACCTCTGTTTCTTCTCTCTGAGGGTGCCCTTGTATTGCTTGCATAGATTGTTGTAGACTTCCCTCGACTCTCTGTTGTTGGGGTCTCTGTGTTTCTGGTTGGAGGCTGCCCTTAGAGAGCAGCGTAGAGCCTTGCAGTCGCTGTCAAACCATTTGTGAGACTGTTTGTTAGTCGGTCTCTTGGGCTTTGTCTGTTTCAGGCCTGCTAATTCTGCCGTGGTGTACAGGATGTTACTGAAGTCCTTCACTGCTCGGGTGACCCCTTGTTGGTCTGGCTGGTAGGAACTCATATAGAAGTTTGTGAGCAGTTCCTTGATTTCGGGTCGGTTAGCCACATTGGTGTATTCGGTGGCCCGGTGACTGGCCCATTTGAAGAATGGTGGCAGGTTGTAGAGACCAATCTGGTGGGGCTGCTGTGTGAGGGGCTTGTCAGTGGATCTCATGTACAGCAGGATCTGATTGTGGTCTGACAGGTGTGTCTCAGGGGTGACTATGAGAGCATCTATGTCTGACCGGTCTGCGTCTGTGATGACATAGTCCACCACGCTGTTGCCCACATGGGAGTTTAGTGTGAAGCGTCCCTGAGTGTCCCCTCTGGTACGCCCGTTCATTATGTACAGTCCCAGACTCCGGCACAGGTTCAGCAGCTGTCTCCCGCTCTTGTTGACGACTATGTCATAGCTATTTCTTCTTCTCTGTGCAGACTCCAGGTGGTGGACCTCGCCTACCGGGATGTGCAGGTTTCCATCAGAGGACAGGAAATCTTTCTCTGTTCCAGTCCTGGCGTTTAGGTCGCCGCAGATCAGCACTCTGCCTTGGGACTGGAACTGGGCAGATTCCCTTTGTAGGACCTCATAGATGTCTCGGTTGTGGTAGGTGGACTCAGATGGGGGGATGTATACTGCACAGAGATAGATGTCGTATTGGCCGTTGAGGATGGAGTTGCTTATTTTTATCCACATGTGGTTGTCACCGCGTTTGATGGCTTTCACATGTTCTTTGAGCTCCTCCTTGTACCATTTTAGTATGCCTCCTGAGTGGCGGCCTAGTATGGTAGTCTTGCTTTTCCGGGCAGCGACAGAGAATTCCTTGTAGCCCATGGGTGTTAGGGATTCATCTTCTGCCCGGGTCCATGTCTCTAGGAGGATTTGGATGTCTATGTTTTTTAGTCTGTCTATAAATTCTGGATCGTTTGGTTTGGATCCAAAGGCTGAGGCGTTCAGCCCTTGGATATTCCAGCTACTGATAGTCAGTGGTGTCATCTTTGGTGGGTATACCTTGTAATGAGCTGTCCTGCAGAGGACGGGCTGGGTTCCTGATTGGTGGCTATGTTGTGGATCCCAGTCTGGAGCAGTGTGTTGCACAGGGTGCTGAACATGGTTCTTATCTCCTCCATGTCTGTGCTCTGCCTTGTTCTGTATGGCACAAGTGGCTTCCGCCCTGGCTTATAGTAGTCCCCATTTCCAGTTTTTTGGGGGAGATGTTGTGTTTGAGATATTTTCCAGCCAGGCAACCCCCCCATGGGTCTTTGTCTTGTATGTTGAGGGGGGTATGGTGTTTGGGTGTGTCTCCTGGAAGGTGACTTCTCCACAGGTTTTTGTCTTGTTTGGTGTATGGGCCAGGGGTCTCTGTTGAGCACTATGTCTTTAAGTTCTTTGGCCAGGAGGCTGACTCCCTGTTTGTTGAGGTGCTTGTCATCATATAGGTGACGCTTGTCTATGGAGGGGTGTTGTGCCAGGGTGATACCTGATGTTGATCGGATTTTGGATGCCAGCTCTGAAATGATATCTCTGATGATGTGTTCAGAGATGTCTCCTCGTGGGAGCAGAGATGACAGGACGATACTACAGTCTGGGAACTGTTGTTGTGCTTTCTCTGCTAGCTGGGTCAGCTGTCCCGCTATCTGTTGGTGCTGGTCCTGGGCCTCAAGGTTTTTTGTCCCTGTGTGTATGATGATGTGGTTGGGTTTGGTGAAATAAGGGTCGTTGATGACAGCGTTTGCTTTTTCGATTGTTAAACAGCGGATTTTGGTGACTCTTTTCCCTGGGAACAGTCTATTTGTGTCCAGGTATTTGCCATTGGAGTCTGTGATCAGGACAATATCTGGACCCGGTGATCTCCTCGTCAAGACTTGTCTGCTGTTCGGCTGGGTTGTTGGGGTTTGTTCTGGTTCTGATCTTGGGATGGAGGGCAGCTCTGGTTCTGATCTTGGGTTGGGGGGCAGCTCTGGTTCTGATCTTGGGTTGGGGGGCAGCTCTGGTTCTGATCTTGGGATGGAGGGCAGCTCTGGTTCTGATCTTGGGATGGAGGGCAGCTCTGGTTCTGATCTTGGGTTGGGGGGTAGCTCTGGTTCTGTTTTTTGGGTGGGGGGCAGCTCTGATCTCTCCTGTGTTGTATTTCCTTCTGCTTTGTTGGGGTCCTGTCTGTTATCTGTCTTTTGTTTCTCACCCCCCTCATTTTCTGACCCTCTCTCTTGGGTGAGGTGTTGTATCTGAGATTTCATGTCTGCTATCACTCTCCACAATTCAGCGTTTTCTTGGCGTAGTTTATGAAAATCACATTCTATTTTCTGCAGGGCTTCACACCTCAGCCTGGTCGGCTCAGCCATGGTTTGCTTATTTGTGTTGTCACTGTGGTTCCTTTTAATTTGTTGTTTGAAGTATGTGAAATCTCTTTCTAGTTCAGATAAGGAGTCTCTGAGGATCTCAAGTGAAAGGTGAGGGGGTTGTGGCTTGGAGCAGTGGGGGAGATTTGCTGCTGGGGGTTCCTGTGGAGGGGGGTTGCTGGAGGGATGGCTCCCCTGTGTCAGTCTCTGTGCAGGCAGAGGTGTCTGTCTTCTGTTTGTGGGTTTGTGTCAATCTCTTAATCTTGGGAAAGGCATCATTGTATATGTATATGATTATCAATAAGAATATAGGAAATACACATTCCTGGACATATATACATATGGCACTGAGATAGATATATATATATATATATATATATATATATATATATATATATATATATTAAATTACATATATATATATATATATATATAGATAGATAGATAGATAGATATACCTATATATATTACATACAGTCCTATGAAAAAGTTTGGGCACCCCTATTAATCTTAATCATTTTTAGTTCTAAATATTTTGGTGTTTGCAACAGCCATTTCAGTTTGATATATCTAATAACTGATGGACACAGTAATATTTCAGGATTGAAATGAGGTTTATTGTACTAACAGAAAATGCGCAATATGCATTAAACCAAAATTTGACCGGTGCAAAAATATGGGCACCTCAACAGAAAAGTGACATTAATATTTAGTACATCCTCCTTTTGCAAAGATAACAGCCTCTAGTCGCTTCCTGTAGCTTTTAATCAGTTCCTGGATCCTGGATGAAGGTATTTTGGACCATTTCTTTCTACAAAACAATTCAAGTTCAGTTAAGTTTGATGGTCGCCGAACATGGACAGCCCGCTCTCAAATGATCTGAAAACAAAGATTGTTCAACATAGTTGTTCAGGGGAAGGATACAAAACGTTGTCTCAGAGATTTAACCTGTCAGTTTCCACTGTGAGGAACATAGTAAGGAAATGGAAGACCACAGGGACAGTTCTTGTTAAGCCCAGAAGTGGCAGGCCAAGAAAAATATCAGAAAGGCAGAGAAGAAGAATGGTGAGAACAGTCAAGGACAATCCACAGACCACCTCCAAAGAGCTGCAGCATCATCTTGCTGCAGATGGTGTCACTGTGCATCGGTCAACTATACAGCGCACTTTGCACAAATAGAAGCTGTATGGGAGAGTGATGAGAAAGAAGCCGTTTCTGCACGTACGCCACAAATAGAGTTGCCTGAGGTATGAAAAAGCACATTTGGACAAGGCAGCTTCATTTTGGAAACAAAAATTGAGTTGTTTGGTTATAAAAAAAGGCGTTATGCATGGCGTCCAAAAAGAAACAGCATTCCAAGAAAAACACATGCTACCCACTGTAAAATTTGGTGGAGGTTCCATCATGCTTTGGGGCTGTGTGGCCAATGCCGGCATCGGGAATCTTGTTAAAGTTGAGGGTCGCATGGATTCCACTCAGTATCAGCAGATTCTTGAGAATAATGTTCAAGAATCAGTGACGAAGTTGAAGTTACGCTGGGGATGGATATTTCAGCAAGACAATGATCCAAAACACCGCTCCAAATCCTCAGGCATTCATGCAGAGGAACAATTACAATGTTCTGGAATGGCCATCCCAGTCCCCAGACCTGAATATCATTGAACATCTGTGGGATGATTTGAAGCGGGCTGTCCATGCTCGGCGACCATCTAACTTAACTGAACTTGAATTGTTTGTCCAAAATACCTTTATCCAGGAACTGATTAAAAGCTACAGGAAGCGACTAGAGGCTGTTATCTTTGCAAAAGGAGGATGTACTAAATATTAATGTCACTTTTCTGTTGAGGTGCCCATACTTTTGCACCGGTCAAATTTTGGTTTAATGCATATTGCGCATTTTCTGTTAGTACAATAAACCTCATTTCAATCCTGAAATATTACTGTGTCCATCAGTTATTAGATATATCAAACTGAAATGGCTGTTGCAAACACCAAAATATTTAGAACTAAAAATGATTAAGATTAATAGGGGTGCCCAAACTTTTTCATAGGACTGTATATAGTTTATAAATATATATTTGCTATATGGTCTGAACAGGGCGTTGACGCCGCAGCCTTACGTGTTTTATTATAACTTGCGTCACTTTCTTGTTGTAAGTGATGATGGAAATATATGGCAATTAATAACTGATATAGAGATAAATTCTGACGTATCGCTGTGCGCCTGATTTATCAGTATATAATGACTGCAGGTAGGCTCATGATGGTCTGGATATATTCTGTAGTTACTATAGGTAGGTCCATGGTCTGGGTGTATTCTGTAGTTACTATAGGTAGGTTCATGGTCTCAGGGTATTCTGTAGTTGCTATAGGTAGGTCCTCCCAACAGCAACTCCATTCTAGCTGTCTCACTACAGAACTGACTAGAATGGAGTTGCTGCAGGTAGGTTGATGATCTGGGTATATTCTGTAGTTGCTATAGGTAGGTCCTCCTTCCAGCTAGAGATGAGCGAACACTAAAATGTTCGAGGTTCGAAATTCGATTCAAACAGCCGCTCAATGTTCGTGTGTTCGAACGGGTTTCAAACCCCATTATAGTCTATGGGGAACAGATACTCGTTAAGGGGGAAACCCAAATCCGTGTCTGGAGGGTCACCAAGTCCACTATGACACCCCAGGAAATGATGCCAACACCTCTGGAATGACACTGGGACAGCAGGGGAAGCATGTCTGGGGGCATCTAACACACCAAAGACCCTCTATTACCCCAACATCACTGCCTAACAACTACACACTTTCCACATTCAAAAAAACCTCTATCAAAGTGGGAAAATACCTGGAAACCTTCTTTACTCCCCAAATGGATGGACACAAACCCCAATTTAAGCTCAACAAACAGTAACAACCACCCCTTTAAATCACGTTCCCCATGACAACCACAAATGGTATAGGCAATGGGAATTCCAAAAGCCCTCACCCTTAACTGTCATTTTGAGTGTGTGTGATGTGGTAAGACCTTCCAAAATTCACTTTTCTAGCCCTTAACATGAGCCCTTCCAAACAAAGTTACAGGACCTTAAGCTGAGCTACCAGCAGAGATTGAGGCCCTTGGCATGAGTAGAGCCTTGCACCAGCAGTGTTTTTGGCACTTAGGGTGAGTTGAGCCTTGTACCAGCGTGTGTCCCTTAACATCAGGCAGGCCCTAAGTTCTGCGCTTTGCACAAAAGTTCCACATTAACTAGGCTGAATGGTACAAAGATTAGTAGGCCCGAGAACCAGGAACAGGTCTTGCAATGGCTGTCGGATAACGCTTAAAGCACATTGTCCACCAGCCAGTCAGCCTCTACCTCCTCTTACCCAACAGTCTTGTCCTCCTTCCACCCAAAATTCCCAATCTTCCCAGAACAATAACCCCAACTGTCCCTGCTCCCCAGAGCTGTTCTCCCTTCCTTTGACTGTACCGCAACCTGCCCCTCCATTTCGCGATTCCACGGACCTAACAGACGAGTATCTGTGTCCAGATGCTCAAACACTAGAGTCTCCTCCATTCCATCTCCGGTCGATTTGGTGGCGGATGACCAGCAACCCACCCTCATCGACGACGATGAGACGCAGTTGCTGTCAGGGCAGCCAGTTGACATGCGCATTGTGCAGGAGGAGGAGGCGAGACAGGAGTTGGAAGAGGAGGTGGTGGACGACGAGGACACCGACCCCACCTGGACAAGGCGGATGTCAAGCTGGGAAAGTAGTGTGGATGTTGATGCAGGTGCAGCACCAAAAAGGGTAGCTAGAGGCAGAGACATGTCCAGAGGCAGAGGTCAGCTGCTTTGCCGAAGCCAGGCCAGACCCGGAATGTCCGAAGATGTTCCCTTTTGTACCCAGCCCAGAAAAACTCCCCCATCGAGGGCACGTTTCTTGAAGGTGTAGAGTTTTTTCAAGGAATGCGCCGAGGACAGATATAGTGTCGTCTACACAATTTGCCTCTCGAAATCGAGTAGGGGCCCTGAGAAGAGCAACCTGTCCACCACTTCAATGCACCGTCATTTGGAATCCAAGCAATGGAATCAGTGGCAGGTAGCAACGGCAGGACAAACGTCACCCGCCGTTCATGCCACTGCCTCTGCTCACAGTGCTGGCGATGCACTCCAGAGGACGAGTCAGGACATCACTTCATCTGCCTCCGCCACTTTGTTGGCTTCTCCCTCATCCTCCCCTGTTTCTGTCTTATCTCCTTCTCCTGCACCATCAAAGGCACCATCAGGCGCTTCTTTACAACAACCCACCATCTCTCAGACATTGGAGCGCCGGCAGAAATACACCGCTAACCACCCACCCACGCAAGCCTAGAACGCCAACATCGCTAAACTGCTGGCCCAGGAGAGGTTGGCGTTCCGGCTTGTTGAAACTCCCGCCTTCCCGGACCTGATGGCAACTGTGGCACCTCACTATGCCGTCCCTAGCCGTCTCAACTTCTCCCGGTGTGGCGTCCCCGCCTTGCACCAGCACGTGTCACTCAACATCAGGTGGGCCCTTAGTTCCGCGCTTTGCTGCAAGGTCCACTTGACCACCGACACTTGGACAAGCGCCTGTGGTCAGGGATGCTGCAGTGCTTATCTTTAATGACAGGCAGGGTGAATGTGGTGGAGTCTGTTCCCCGGGTGCAAACTGGGGTGGCCTATCTCCTCTCCCAGGCCAAAATTCATGGCAGGAGTAGACTGAAACCCTACGACGCTGCAACCTCCACCACAGCTACTAGCGGCAAACGCTAAAACACTGGTGTGGGGAGACGTCAGCAGGCGGTGCTGAAGCTCATCAGCTTGGGGGACAGACAGCACAGTGCCTCCGAGGTCAGGGATGCCATCCTGGCTGAGATGGCTTTTTTTTTTCCCTGCTACACCTGGGGCCTGGCATTTTTACGCCTGTGATAATGGCTGGAACCTGGTAGCGGCTCTGGAGCTTGCCAGCCTCCAACACGTTCCATGTTTGGCCCACGTCTAACCTAGTGGTGCAAAGTTTTTTTAAAACATACCCAAATGTACCGAAGCTACTGTTGAAAATGCGGCGCTTGTGCGCCCACTTTTGCAAGTGCACAGGAGTCGCTGCTAGCCTAAAAACACTCTAGCAAGGCCTACGTCTGTCCAGACACAGGCTGTTGTCTGTCATTCACACACGCTGAAACCCTACAATACCATATCTTGAGCAGGGTGTGTGAGCTGCACAGACCTTTGATGGAGTTCCATCTACAAAACCCAAGGGTTCCTCAAAGTCAGCTCCCAAAGTTTCTGCACCATGAGTTTCCAGGGGTGGCAGAGTTATGGCTAGGGGCAGAGGCATGGATAGGGATGATGTCTAGGGGCAAAAGCAGTGTGGATGTGGAGGCAAGCTAAGCAGGAAAAACTGGGGGTACAAGCTAAGGCATGGACTGGGGTGATGTCTAGGGGCAAAAGCAGTGTGGATGTGGAGGCAAGCTAAGCAGGAAAAACTGGGGGTACAAGCTAAGGCATGGACTGGGGTGATGTCTAGGGGCAAAAGCAGTGTGGATGTGGAGGCAAGCTAAGCAGGAAAAACTGGGGGTACAAGCTAAGGCATGGACTGGGGTGATGTCTAGGGGCAAAAGCAGTGTGGATGTGGAGGCAAGCAAAGCAGGGAAAATGGTGGCTAGAGGCAAAGGGATGTCCATAGGCAGCAAGGGCAAAGATGCAAAACTCTCCCCTGTTTCAAGAATTTTCCTGACTTGTCTCCCCACAAAACATTCCTGGGAGGAGGGCTGAAACACCACCCTCCTCCTCCTCCGCTGTTAGATTGACCCCAGCTACGAGCTGAAAACGCTGCAACACTGGTGTGGGGAGACGTCAGCAGGCTGGGCTGAAGCTCATCAGCTTGGGAGACGGACAGCACACTGCCTCTGAGGTCAGGGATGCCATCCTGGATGAGATGGCAATTTGTTTATCCCCGCTGCCCCTGGGGCCAGGCTTTTTTGTCTTGTTGGAGGGCTCTGGAGCTTGCCAGCCTCCAACACGTTCCATGCCTGGCCCACGTGTTGAATGTAGTGGTGCAATGATTTTTAAAAACATACCCCAAATTAGCTGAGCTAAGGGTGAAAGTGCAGCACTTGGACACCCACTTTCCCAAGTCTACAGTACCTGGAGCTAGCCGCAATACACTCCAGCAAGGCCTACATCTGCCTGAAGCACCTACTGTTGTGCGAGGTCACCACACGCTCTAACCCTAGATACCGTATGATCAGCAGGGTGTGTGAGCAGCAGAGACCTTTGATGGAGTACCAGCTACAAAACCCAAGGGTTCCTCAGAGTCAGCTCCCTCACTTTCTGCACCATGAGTTTCCATGGGTGGCAGACTTATGGCTAGAGGCACAGGCATGGATAGGGGTGATGTGTAGGGGCAAAAGCAGTGTGGATGTGGAGGCAAGCTAAGCAGCAAAAACTGGGGGTACAAGCAGCCGGTGGCATCATCACTGACAAGCACAGCTGTCTGTCAGCTGACAGGCTGACTTTCACCAAAATGAACAGACAATGGATAGACTCATCATATACATGTCAGTTACATGACAAATTTAGTGCAATTTGCAAGTCCAAGATGGTTTGGAGATCTGCGGAGAGGAATCTCACCACCTCTTGCGGGTGCCATCATTTGGAAGGCAAGCCCTGGGCTCAGTGGGTGAGAGCAAGCGCAGGATAATCGTCGTTTGGCCTGGCGGCCACTGCCTCTTCCACTGTTGACAGGGCTGGCGCTGCAGTCCAGACCAGCAGCCAGGACACCTCCACATCTGCCTCTGACACTTTGGGGAGTTCACCCTTATCCTCACCTTTTCCTGCCATTTCTCCTTTTGCCCGCGCCATCATGCGCCTCTTCCCAGCAACTCCCCATCTCCCAAGCCTTTCATTTCATGCTAAAGTACAGCGCAACCCACCCACATGCCCAAGGCTTCAACGGCCTCATCTCAAGAAATCTGGCCCAGGAGATGTTGGAATCCCGGCTGGGGGACACTCTGCCCTTTTTGGGCAGAGTGTCTACTGCGCCACCGCACTGTGCCGTCCACACCAGCACTTTCCCCCAAACATGAGGCGGTCCCTAAATTCAGCGCTTAGCCCTAAAGTTCCACGTGACCAGTTACGAATGGACAAGTGCATGCGGACAGGGACGCTACCTTTCAATTTGGGCACAGTGGTTGAATGTAGTTGAGGCGTGGACCGGGTCGCAAAATGTGGTGGCCTGACTTGTCTCCCCACACAACATTCCTGGGAGGAGGGCTGAAACACCACCCTCCTCCGCTGTTAAATTGACCCCAGCTACGAGCTGGAAACGCTGCAACACTGGTGTGGGGAGACGTCAGCGAGCCGTGCTGAAGCTCATCAGCTTGGGGGCCAGACAGCACACTGCCTACAAAGTGAGTCATGCCATCCTCGATGAGACGGCAATGTGGTTTTTGCCACTGCACCTGGGCCCAGGCATGTTGTCATGTGTGATAATGGCCGTAACCTGGGATTGGCTCTGTAGCTTGGCAGCCTGCAACATATTCCATGCCTGGGCCATGTTTTTAACTCATTGCTGCTAATCATTTTAAAAAGGTACCCCAATGTTCCTGAGCTACTGGTGAAAGTGTGGCGCTTGTGCGGATAGTTTTTAAAGTCTATAGTTGCCGCTGCTAGCCTCTATGCACTCCTACAACGCCTGTACCTGCTGGAACAACGGCTGTTGTGCGACGTCTCCACACTGCTGGCACTAAACATATCATGTGTTGAGCAGAGTGTGTGAGCAGCACAGACCTTTGATGTAGTTCCAACTCCAAAACCCTCGGGTTCATCAAAGTCAACTCCCTCAGTTGCTCAACCATGAGTGGCCATGGGTGGCAGACTTATGTGAAATCCCATCCATTGCACTGGACACGAAACATTAGCATGCGCTCAGCACAACTTCGGATATGGCAGCTGCGTTAAGCAGGGTGCAGGGTACAACACAGACCAGGCCCAAGCACCAGGAACAGGTGTTAGAAATACTGCAGCATCCGCCATTTCCTTCCAATTTTGGGGTTTTGGACCCGCCACCGACTTGTCTGGACCTAACTGGGGATCATGAGACACAGTTGCCATCAGGGCAAGCTGTGGTCATGTGCGGTTTGCAGTAAGGGGCCAGTGCGCAATTGGAAGAGGAGTTGGTGGATGACGAGGCCACCGACCCCACATGGACAGGGGTGATGTCTAGGGGCTAAAGCAGTGTAGATGTAGAGGGAAGCTAAATCAACAAAAAACCTGGGTAGAAGCAAAGGCATAAACTGGGGTGATGTTTAGGGGCTAAAGCAGTGTAGATGTGGAGGGAAGCTAATTCAACAAAAAAAACAGGGTAGAAGCAAAGGCATAAACTGGGGTGATGTTTAGGGGTGAAAGCAGTGTAGATGTGGAGGGAAGCTAAGCAGCAAAAACAGTGGGTAGAAGCAAAGGCATGCAAAACTCTACCCTGTTGGAAGACTTATTCCTAGGTCTGGAACACGTTAATGGCCCCCCTGGACAAATTACTGCCACTCAGGGGCCTAGTGTCACCAGGAGGGACAAGTATAGGCGCATGTTGTGGGAATACCTGGCCGACACCAGCTCTGTCCTCTCCGATCCCTCTGTGCTCTACAGCCTACACTTATTTTCTCATCTTTTTTTCTGCACTGCACATCTCTTGCCTGCTTCCTTTGGGATCTTACAAGTGGTGGTCCACTTCCAAAGATGGTAATTTCACTAGACAGTGGAACGGGAGTAGCTGAGGGATCGCTGTCTTAACCACTTTTTGGCACAAAATTAACTTCCAAAGCCAAATATGGTGCAAGTATATGATGCAAGGACACCTACACACCTATCTCTGACACATTGGGGAGTTCACCCTCATGCGCCCTTTTGGCCTGCACCATCATGCGCCTCTTCCCAGCCACTCCACATTTCCCAAGCTTTTCATTGCAGGCAGAAGTACAACACAACCCACCCCCATGCCCAAGCCTTTAACAGCCTCATCGATAAACTGCTGGCCCTGGAGATGTTGGTGTTTGTTTATGCTTCTGGAGACCCAGGCCTTCCGTCAGCAGATGGCAGCTGGGGCACCTCCCTATGCTGGGCCTAGCCGTTACTACTTCTCTTGGTGTGCTGTCCCTGCCTTGCGCCTGCATGTGTCCCATAACATCAGTCGGGCCCAGAGCTCTGCGCTTTGCTGCAAGGTCCACTTGACCACCAACACATGGACAAGCGCCTGTGGTCAGGGATGCTGCAGTGCTTATCTTTAATGACAGGCAGGGTGAATGTGGTGGAGTCTGTTCCCCGGGTGCAAACTGGGGTGGCCTATCTCCTCTCCCAGGCCAAAATTCATGGCAGGAGTAGACTGAAACCCTACGAAGCTGCAACCTCCACCCCAGCTACTAGCGGAAAACACTGTAACACTGGCATGGGGAGATGTCAGCAGGCCGTGCTGAAACTGATCAGCTTGGGGGACAGACAGCACAGTGCCTCCGAGGTCAGGGATGCCATCCTGGCTGAGATGGCATTTTTTTTTCCCTGCTACACCTGGGGCCTGGCATTTTTGCGCCTGTGATAATGGCTGGAACCTGGTAGCAGATCTGGAGCTTGCCAGACTCAAACACGGTCCACGCATGGCCCACGTTTTCCAACTTGTTGGTGCCATGTTTCTTTGAAACCTACACCATTGTGCCTGATATACAGGTCAAAGTGGGGCCATTTTCGTAAGTGAGAACTAGCCTCTGCTAGGCAGAAAACATTCAGAGCACACTCCTCTCATCTTTGCACCGTTGGTTGGTGGAGGAAGACGAGGGGGTTGGAGTGGCATCTGATGTCCCTGTCCCACACGAGGCTAGAGGGTGCACTTCAGTGCATCCCATTGCTTCACCACAAATGGTGTGAAGGGGAGTGGAAAATGGAGGAAATGGAGAGTGACCCTTACAGTTGGGGCCAGCAAAGGCATGCCAAGTAACACACTGGCACACATGGCTGACTTCATCTTGGGTTGCTTTTCAACACATATTTCACATCATGAAGAACAAATACTGGATTTTTACAAGCCTCGAACCCCGGTCTAGGTCTAATGTCTGTTCCTTTCTTATATTAGGGGAGAGGGGAAAAAAATTACTTCAGTGATACGTTTAGCGTACATAGACTGACTATTAATGTGTATCCCACTTAGTGTTGTTAGGGTTACACACCGTCACAACCTGGCTAAAGCTTCTATAGCTGTTAATAAAGTCAACATAACTTTACGGTATCCAAAAAGACAGCTGGTACCGACAGAGAGCAAGACAAATGTCAACCAAAGCTGTGAGCTCTGAATACCCACAGTGACTTTGGCGTCATCATCATTATAAGGGAGCGGGTGGTAATAAATAACTTGGCAGTGCCTAAAACCCAAAAAGCTTATACAACTATATTTACATTAAGATACACAAATGACACTTTTCAGTAGCATGTCATGAGACAAGCTGATAAGCTCTTCCTTTGTGCAGTGCTAAACGCTGCCTTTATTTTAATTCTGGAGAAGGTGCAGACATTAGATTTAGAACATGTTGTCTTCATTGTCCAAATCCTCTATATAGGTAACGTGTTTTTCGGGCCGAGCTGTCTGGGAACGAGCTGGTGCAGCACTGACAACCTGGGTGAATATGGCAAGAGCCTGAGATGTAGGGTGAATGAATCCCCAAATTATTTGTGGAATTCCCAGTGAGACAATGGCACTGTATAGCAGTAGCAAAAATTGTGGGTGCACATAACCCCAATATATTCTTTGAATTCCCAGTGAGACAATGGCACTGTATAGCAGTAGCAAAAATTGTGGGTGCACATAACCCCAATATATTCTTTGAATTCCCAGTCAGACAATGGCACTATATACCAGTAGTAAAAATTGTGGGTGCACATAACCCCAATATATTCTTTGAATTCCCAGTGAGACAATGGCACTGTATAGCAGTAGCAAAAATTGTGGGTGCACATAACCCCAATATATTCTTTGAATTCCCAGTCAGACAATGGCACTATATACCAGTAGCAAAAATAGTGGGTGTATATAGCCCCAATTCTATTGCTAGGGGACTTGCAGGGTATTTCTGAGGTGAAGGTGGGGGGGCACACCGTTGGAACGGGGATTTGGGGTGTATATATGGGGTATACGGGAATACACTGTCAGTGTGTTCCATTCAGGATCCTGGGAAAGCTGGGTTGCGGCGATTGAGCCCGTCAGTGCCACGTTACACTGACAAGCTTCTCCCTGGAATTGAAGTTATATGTAACCCCCATATATTCTTTGAATTCCCAGTGAGACAATGGCACTGTATAGCAGTAGCAAAAATTGTGGGTGCACGTAACCCCCATATATTCTTTGAATTCCCAGTCAGAAACTCGCACTATATACCAGTAACAAAAATTGTGGGTGCACGTAACCCCCATATATTCTTTGAATTCCCAGTCAGAAACTGGCACTATATACCAGTAACAAAAATTGTGGGTGCACGTAACCCCAATATATTCTTTGAATTACCAGTCAGAAACTGGCACTATATACCAGTAGCAAAAATTGTGGGTGCACATAACCCCAATATATTCTTTGAATTCCCAGTGAGACAATGGCACTGTATAGCAGTAGCAAAAATTGTGGGTGCACGTAACCCCCATATATTCTTTGAATTCCCAGTCAGACAATGGCACTATATACCAGTAGTAAAAATTGTGGGTGCACATAACCCCAATATATTCTTTGAATTCCCAGTGAGACAATGGCACTGTATAGCAGTAGCAAAAATTGTGGGTGCACGTAACCCCAATATATTCTTTGAATTCCCAGTGAGACAATGGCACTGTATAGCAGTAGCAAAAATTATGGGTGCACGTAACCCCCATATATTCTTTGAATTCCCAGTGAGACAATGGCACTATATACCAGTAGCAAAAATTGTGGGTGCACGTAACCCCAATATATTCTTTGAATTCCCAGTCAGACAATGGCACTATATACCAGTAGCAAAAATTGTGGGTGCACATAACCCCCATATATTCTTTGAATTCCCAGTGAGACAATGGCACTATCTACCAGTAGCAAAAATTGTGGGTGCACGTAACCCCAATATATTCTTTGAATTCCCAGTGAGACAATGGCACTGTATAGCAGTAGCAAAAATTGTGGGTGCACGTAACCCCCATATATTCTTTGAATTCCCAGTCAGACAATGGCACTATATACCAGTAGCAAAAATTGTGGGTGTATATAGCCCCAATTCTATTGATAGGGGACTTGCAGGGTATTTCTGAGGTGAAGGTGGGGGGGCACACCGTTGGAACGGGGATTTGGGGTATATATATGGGGTATACGGGAATACACTGTCAGTGTGTTCCATTCAGGATCCTGGGAAAGCTGGGTTGCGGCGATTGAGCCCGTCAGTGCCACGTTACACTGACAAGCTTCTCCCTGGAATTGAAGTTATATGTAAGCTCAATATATTCTTTGAATTCCCAGTCAGACAATGGCACTATATGGCAGTAGCAAAAATAGTGGGTGTATATAGCCCCAATTCTATTGCTAGGGGACTTGCAGGGTATTTCTGGGGTGAAGGTGGGGGGCACACCGTTGGAACGGGTATCGGGGGTATATATCGGGTATACGGGAATACACTGACAGTGTATTCCATTCAGGATCCGCGGAAAGCTGGGTTGCGGCGATTGAGCCCGTCAGTGCCACGTTACACTGACAAGCTTCTCCCTGGAATTTAGCTCTTATAAGAACTGTTGGTTGTCTTCTCCTTCCTATCCTAGCCTGTCCCTGCCTACCCAGAATCTAACTCCTAGCTAACTGGACGGAAACCTCCGTCCCCGGTGAATTGCAAGCTCAGAATGACGCGAAGCTGGGCGTCGCTGTTCTTTTAAATTAGAGGTCACATGTTTTCGGCAGCCAATGGGTTTTGCCTACTTTTTTCAACGTCACCGGTGTCGTAGTTCCTGTCCCACCTACCCTGCGCTGTTATTGGAGCAAAAAAGGCGCCAGGGAAGGTGGGAGGGGAATCGAGTAATGGCGCACTTTACCACGCGGTATTCGATTCGAACATGCCGAACAGCCTAATATCCGATCGAACATGAGTTGGATAGAACACTGTTCGCTCATCTCTACTTCCAGCAACTCCATTCTAGCTGTCTCACTACAGAACTGACTAGAATGGAGTTGCTGCAGGTAGGTTCATGGTATCGGTATATTCTGTAGTTACAATAGGTGGGTCCTCCTTGCAGCAACTCCATTCTAGCTGTCTCAATACAGAACTGACTAGAATGGAGTTGCTGCAGGTAGGTTCATGGTATCGTTATATTCCGTAGTTGCTATAGGTAGGTCCTCCTTGCAGTAACTCCATTCTAGCTGTCTCACTACAGAACTGACTAGAATGGAGTTGCTGCAGGTAGGTTGATGGTCTGGGTATATTCTGTAGTTGCTATAGGTGGGTCCTCCTTGCAGCAACTCCATTCTAGCTGTCTCAATACAGAACTGACTAGAATGGAGTTGCTGCAGGTAGGTTCATGGTATCGTTATATTCCGTAGTTGCTATAGGTAGGTCCTCCTTGCAGTAACTCCATTCTAGCTGTCTCACTACAGAACTGACTAGAATGGAGTTGCTGCAGGTAGGTTGATGGTCTGGGTATACTCTGTAGTTGCTATAGGTAGGTCCTCCTTGCAGCAACTCCATTCTAGCTGTCTCAATACAGAACTGACTAGAATGGAGTTGCTGCAGGTAGGTTCATGGTCTCGGTATATTCTGTAGTTGCTATAGGTAGGTCCTCCTTCCAGCAACTCCATTCTAGCTGTCTCACTACAGAACTGACTAGAATGGAGTTGCTGCAGGTAGGTTCATGGTCTCAGGGTATTCTGTAGGCGCTATAGGTAGGTTCATGGTATCGGTATATTCTGTAGTTGCTATAGGTAGGTCCTCCTTGCAGCAACTCCATTCTAGCTGTCTCAATACAGAACTGACTAGAATGGAGTTGCTGCAGGTAGGTTCATGGTATCGGTATATTCTGTAGTTGCTGTAGGTGGGTCCTCCTTGCAGCAACTCCATTCTAGCTGTCTCAATACAGAACTGACTAGAATGGAGTTGCTGCAGGTAGGTTGATGGTCTGGGTATATTCTGTAGTTGCTATAGGTAGGTCCTCCCTACAGCAACTCCATTCTAGCTGTCTCAATACAGAACTGACTAGAATGGAGTTGCTGCAGGTAGGTTCATGGTATCGGTATATTCTGTAGTTACAATAGGTGGGTCCTCCTTGCAGCAACTCCATTCTAGCTGTCTCAATACAGAACTGACTAGAATGGAGTTGCTGCAGGTAGGTTCATGGTATCGGTATATTCTGTAGTTGCTATAGGTGGGTCCTCCTTGCAGCAACTCCATCCTAGCTGTCTCAATACAGAACTGACTAGAATGGAGTTGCTGCAGGTAGGTTGATGGTCTCGGCATATTCTGTAGTTGCTATAGGTAGGTCCTCCTTGCAGCAACTCCATTCTAGCTGTCTCAATACAGAACTGACTAGAATGGAGTTGCTGCAGGTAGGTTCATGGTATCGGTATATTCTCTATAGGTTATTCAGTATAGGGCCTATATCTTATGATAAGCTCCACCTACAGTAATAATATTAAAAAAACAAACATACATTTTAAAAAATATATACAGGTAGTCCTCGACTTACGACGTTGATCCGTTCCTGCGCGGCGTCGTAAACCAAATTTCGACGTAAGTCGGAACCTACCATACCGACGCCGCGTAGGAACGGATCAACCTCCCCCCCCCCCCCCCCCCCTTTAAAACTTACCGTACGGTGCAGGGTGGGCATTCAGGCCTCCTCTTCCTCCGATGTTCCGTCCTCCTCCGGCGCTCGCAAGCTGATAATGGCCTGGGCGCATGCGCAGTAGCCGTAATAGAAGCATCATGATACTGCGCATGTGCCCTGGCCATTATCAGCTTGCGAGCGCCGGAGGAGGACGGAACATCGGAGGAAGAGGAGGCCTGAATGCCCGCCCGCCCACCCTGCACCGTACGGTAAGTTTCACATTCTGTTTCAGGGTTTTATTTTACAAGCTCACTTGTAACAGCAAGCTGCCAGCATTGATTTTCCGCAGGCTAGTCCTTGCTAGCTGGGAGTGCTGGCAGTTTTCTGTTACAAGGGAGCTGTCGTAACGACGAAACGTCGTAACCCGAGACCGTCGGAACCCGAGGACTACCTGTATTTTATTGAAATAAAACCATACACACAATCCTCATCCATTTTAAAAAAAAACAAAACAATAAACAAACAAAAAGCTAGTTACCAACGTAGTCTATCAACCTCCCCCCCCCCCCCCCCCTCCATCCACTTACCTGTCCTGGTCTAGTATTACCTGCTTTCATGGAATAAACCAGCCACTGTCGTCTCATGTGATGGGGTTACTAGAGGAAAGACAGGATCACATGTGCGCCAGGCTGTACGTTGTTTAAAGAGGACCTTTCACCTCCTGGGGCACATGCGGTGTAATACACCGCTAGAAAGCCGACAGTGCGCTGAATTTAGCGCTCTATCGGCTTTCCCGTTCTGTGTCACCGGTGAAGAGCTATCAGTGCCGGTACCGTAACTCTTCACTGTCAGAAGGGAGTTTATGACAGTCAGGAACGCCCTTCCTCCCATCAGCGCCTATAGCGCTGGACTGCGAAAGCGGGCAGGAATGCCTCCCCCACTACTAGTCTATGGACGAGTATTATCCCCAGGAACCTTCTCCACCATTACATAGATGACAACCCATCAGGGATCTGACCCCATGCAGACAGGTGGCAGCCTGCCCAGGGACGCCCACAGCCTCCCCTCACATCAGTGCCTATAGTGCTGTACTGTGAGAGCGGGGAGGAACGCCCCCCCCCCAGTACTAGTCTATGGACGAATACTATTAGGAGAGGGAGGGGGGCGTTCCTTCCCGCTCTCACAGTACAGCGCTATAGACGCTGCTGTGAGGAAGGGCGTTCCTGACAGAGTATCAGAAACGCCCTTCTGACTATGAAGAGGTACGGTACCGGCACTGATAGCTCTTCACCGGGGCACAGAACGGGAAAGCCGATAGAGCGCTGAATTCAGCCCACTGTTGGCTTTCTAGCAGTATATAAAACCGCATGTGCCCAAAGTGATGAAAGGTCCTCTTTATACACCGTGGAGAGTGAGCAGTGCAGAATGTTTATGCATACAGCTCACACCCTGGATATAAAGGCTGGGACAGTAGGATGTGGGGGCCATTCTATGTATAATGCAGGAGGAGTGAGAATATATGCAACACAGGGGCACTACTGTATGTGATAACTTCAGCGTCCCTGCGCTATGTAACCAGAGATACGTGATTTACTCTGCTTACACCCAAGCAGCCCCCTTCCCCAACCACCTACTTCACACATGCAGAAACACCCCAGGGACTCCACACACACTAGAAAAGCGGCACTCCCCAGGAACCCCCTCCACCAACACACAGGTGACAACCCACCAGGGACCTGACCCCATGCACACAGGTGGCAGCCTGCCCAGGGACACCCACAGCCTCCCCACACACAGAGGCAGCACCCCCCACTTACATGAAGATAGCACCCCACACCAGACAGCAACCTCTAAGGGATCCCCCTTCCCAAGGCACAGACGGCAGCCCCTAGGGACTGGAACCCGTATCATACAGGCAGCCCCCCAGGGTCCAGATCACAACAGCTCACAGACAGCAGTCTCCCAAGTACCGGAGATCCTAGCACACAGATGCAGGCCCCCAGCATACAGGTGGCAGCCCCCCAAGGACCGGACCACCACCCTCCCCTAGCATACAGGCAGCAGCCGCCCATGGACCGGACCCTCCCCCCAACACACAAGTGGTAGCCCCCCAGTGTCTGGATCACCCAGCACACAGGCAGCAGCCCCCCAGGGTCCAGATCACAACAGCACACAGGAGGCAGCCCCCAGGTCCTGCATCCCCCTAGCTTACAGACGGCAGCCCCTGCGCCCCTCTCAGGATACAGATGGTAGCCCCCATCCCCCTCAGCATACAGCAGAAGCACCCTAACACATAGGTGGCAACACCTCAGGTGCCGGACCCCTCCAACACACAGGCAGCATATCCACACGCACACCGGTGGTAGCATCTCAGGGCCCAAGAACAACCCCCACCCACATACAGGCAGCATTGCAGGAATCCCCCATTTACATGAAGGCAGCACCCAAATGACCTAAACACTACAAAGCAGTACCTCGGAACCTCCGCCACATGCCCACAGGTGGAAGTACCCAAGGGGCCACCACCAGCACCCCCTCACACACACAGGTAGCATCCCAGGGGCCTCCAAACAAGGACACAGGTCGCAGCACCCTGGGACCACCTCCAGAACTCCCTCTCACACACAAGTAGTGCCCCAGGAACCCAACACCCAAATTCACTACCCCTGGGATCCCATACAAACACATGCAGCAGGTCCCCTGCCCACCATTACATGCAAGCAGCACCCCAGGGATGTTTACTCCCCCTTTAGATGCCAGCAGCACCCTAAAGGCCCTGCCCCTCCTTCAGATGCAAGCCGTATCCCAAAGACCCCCTGCCCCCCTTAGATGCCAGCAGTACCTCAAAGACCCACTGCCAGGGGCGTAACTATCGTGACCAGCTAGAGATAGCCGGGGTCCAGTACCACTATGACAGCGGTCGAGGAAAGCCTGGTTCCCCGACCACTATATATATTGTAAATGAGAAGGGGCACCGGCATGTTGCCAGGCCATTTTTCTTTTTTTCTATGTAGATTGTGAGCCCCTCCCCCCACACAGAGCGCACAATGTACATTTTTCCCTATCAGTATGGCTTTGGAATATGGGATGGAAATCCATGCACACACAGGGAGAACATACAAACTGCTTGCAGATGTTTTTTTTGCCCTTGGCAGGATTTGAACACCAGGACTCCAGCTCTGCAAGGCTACAGTGCTAACCACTGAGCCACCGTGTGCAGGGGAGGTGACTTAAAATAATAAATAGATATACTCACCTCTCATGGGCTCTACGCCCTCTCCGGCGTCTTCCATCATGTGCATGAGATTAGGCCCCAGCAGTCAGATGGAGCGCAGCGGTGTAATGACGTCAGTGTCCCACCACATGACTGCTGAGGACCAATCACAGGCCTCAACAGAGACGTCGGGAAGATGCTGAAGGCAGCCGGAGCCAGGATGCCCAGGAAAGGCGAGGATTAGTGATTGTTATTTTTATTCACCTATCCTGGGACTCCGATTATTATACTCCGGGGTCTGAGGAGATCACAGTGTAGAATAATATCACCGGAGCGGAGGGGGGCTGTTGGGAGCAAATAATACTGGGGGGGAGAGGAACTGCTGGAGATATAATACTGTGTGTGTTTGTGTGGGGGAACACACTGCTGGGCATGTAATACTGTGGGGGGGGCACTGCTGGGCATGTAAAACTGTGGGTGGTGGGAACTTCTGGGCATATAATACTGTGGGGTGGGGGGACACTGCTGGGCGTGTAATACTGTGGGGGGGGGGACACTGCTGGGCGTGTAATACTGTGGGGGGGGGGGGCACCACTGGGCATGTAATACTGGGGGACGGGCACTGCTGGGCATGTAATACTGTTTGGGGGTGGGGGACACTGCTGGACAGTGGCGTAACTAGGAATGGCGGGGCCCCATGGCGAACTTTTGACATGCCCCCCTCCCTTTCCTGACCGACATCGAAGACCTCGACCGACAACCCCCCGCCGCATTCCTGCACGCGCTATTATGCCCCATAGTGGCCCCTGCACACAGTATTATGTCCCATAGTGGCCCCTGCACACAGTATTATACTCCATAGTGGCCCCTGCACACAGTATTATGCCCCATAGTGGCCCCTGCACACAGTATTATGCCCCATAGTGGCCCCTGCACACAGTATTATGCCCCATAGTGGCCCCTGCACACAGTATTATGCCCCATAGTGGCCCCTGCACACAGTATTATGCCCCATAGTGGCCCCTGCACACAGTATTATGCCCCATAGTGGCCCCTGCACACAGTATTATGCCCCATAGTGGCCCCTGCACACAGTATTATGCCCCATAGTGGCCCCTGCACACAGTATTATGTCCCATAGTGGCCCCTGCACACAGTATTATTTCCCATAGTGGCACCTGTACACAGTATTATGCCCCATAGTGACCCTACACACAGTATTATGCCCCATAATGACCACCCATGAACAATTATTATACTCTGGTGTCTTTTCAGACCCCAGAGTATAATAAACGGAGACCAAGGGTGATACAAACATAAAAAACACTGTAACTTACCTATCACCCGCTCCGCTGCAGTCTTCAGTGGCTTCGGCCACCTTTAATGACGTACGGACGTCACATGACCCGGGCCTAGTTGTGTGATGTTTATTATGTTCTCTTACCTTTCCGGGGCCTCCGATCATTATACTTGGGGTTCTGAAAATAGTATAATAATAGTGCTTGGGGGCCCCGCGGTGTCACTTACCGATCCCAGCCCCTGCCGGTAACAGCCTATTAAAAAAAGAAAAAAAAGGCAGGGGTAGCGGCTGTCGCCAGGCCCCTAATGTCCCAGGCCCTGTGGCAGCCGCTACACCGGTAGTGACGCCACTGCTGATGGGCATATAATCCTGTTTGGGGGGGGAGGGGGGGGAAACACTGCTGGGCATGTAATACTATAATACAGTGGCGGGGGGCACTGCTAAGCATAGATGCCAGCAGTACCCCCAAAGATCTCCTGCGCCCCCTTAAATGCCAGGAACACCCAAAGGACCCTGTCTCCCTCCATGCCAACAGACTCCTATACCACCCTAATCATCAATCCAATCCCCCAGACCCTCCGGGATACAGTCCCATGTAAAACATCACTCTCTTTTCAGCCTCATCCAACGTGCAGTCCCATGTAACTACATCACTCTCTCTCCTCAGCCTCATCCAACACGCAGTCCCATGTAACTACATCACTCTCTCCCCTCAGCCTCATCCAACATGCAGCCCCATGTAACTACATCACTCTCTCCCCTCAGCCTCATCCAAAATGCAGTCCCATGTAACTGCATTACTCTCTCCCCTCAGCCTCACCCAACATGCAGTCCCATGTAACTACATCACTCCTTACCTCAGCTTCACCCAACATGCAGTCCCATGTAACTACATCACTCCCCCCTCAGCCTCATCCAACATGCAGTCCCATGTAACTACATCACTCCCCCCTCAGCCTCATCCAACATGCAGTCCCATGTAACTACACCACTCCCCCCTCAGCCTCATCCAACATGCAGTCCCATGTAACTACATCACTACTTCCCTCAGCTTCACCCAACATGCAGTCCCATGTAACTACATCACTCCTTCCCTCAGCTTCACCCAACATGCAGTCCCATGTAACTACATCACTCTCTCCCCTCAGCCTCATGCAGTCCCATGTAACTACATCACTCCTTACCTCAGCCTCATCCAACATGCAGTCCCATGTAACTACATCACTCTCTCCCCTCAGCTTCATGCAGTCCCATGTAACTGCATTACTCTCTCCCCTCAGCCTCATCCAACATGCAGTCCCATGTAACTACATCACTCCTTACCTCAGCCTCACCCAACATGCAGTCCCATGTAACTACATCACTTCCCCCTCAGCCTCATCCAACATGCAGTCCCATGTCACTACATCACTCTCTCCCCTCAGCCTCATCCAACATGCAGTCCCATGTAACTGCATTACTCTCTCCCCTCAGCCTCACCCAACATGCAGTCCCATGTAACTACATCACTCGCTCCCCTCAGCCTCATCCAACATACAGTCCCATGTAACTACATCACTCTCTTCCCTCATCCAACATGCCGTCTCATGTAGAACAAACCTGTCTCTCCCCTTCCAGCCTCCATTACCACAAGACAATCCTCTCTGCTTTCTCTTCTCCAGCTTCATGAGCTCGGCTCCGGCTTCCTCTATACAGCACCGAGCAGTGAGGGCCGAAACCCCGCCCTCATTTGAGAGGCCACGTCCCTTCCTGTGACATCATACCTACCAGGAGCAACTCCATTCTAGTCACGACCGTCAATGGTAGGTTCAAAACACAGTCAGAAATCTTACTGGAATATAATATATATAAAAAACTATATCTCCTCAGGAGATGTAACAAGGCTGTTATAAGATGGAGTGTGTGTTAAAACAAAACACCTTCTCCCAGCTTATTTCTTTCTACCCTTGTATCAGGGGCGTAACTACCGTGGTAGCAGCAGTAGCAGCTGCCACAGGGCCCGGGCCATTAGGGGGCTCGGTGACAGCCGTTAACCGCTGCGTATTTTTTTTTTTGGTTTTTTTAAATAGTCCGTTACGGGCCCTATTCACTTGCCGATCCTGGCTGGGCCGGGATCGGCAAGTGACACCGCAGGGCCCACAGAGGCTATCATTATACTCGGGGGTCTTTGCAGACCCCCGAGTATAATGATCGGCGGACCGGAGAGGTAAGGTAACATAGCAAACAGTGTTACTTACCTCTCCACGATCCTGCCAGGCCTCCGTCATTCGTGTCTGACGTCACATGACCCAGGCCAGCTTCCCGGGTCATGTGACGTCTGACGTCATTAAAGCTGGACAAGAGCGGCGGCCGACAGGAACAGGTAAGCAACTGTCTCTGTTCTTTTAATGGTTTTAATCCCCCGGGTCTCCGATTATTATACTCTGGGGTCTTTTCAGACCCCAGAGTATAATAAATGTTTATAGGTGTCCACAGTGGGACATATGGGGACACTATTGGGGATAATACTGTGTGTGCATTGGACACTATAGGGGTTAATAATACTGTGTGTGCATTGGACACTATAGGGGTTAATACTGTGTGTAGGGGACACTATAGGGGATAATACTGTGTGTGCAGGGGACACTATAGGGGTTAATACTGTGTGTAGGGGACACTATGGGGGATAATACTGTGTGCATTGGACACTATGGGGGATAATACTGTGTGCATTGGACACTATAGGGGTTAATACTGTGTGTGCATTGGACACTATAGGGGTTAATACTGTGTGTGCAGGGGACACTATAGGGGTTAATACTGTGTGTGCAGGGGACACTAGGGGTTAATACTGTGTGCATTGGACACTATAGGGGTTAATACTGTGTGTGCAGGGGGACACTATTGGGGTTAATACTGTGTGCATTGGACACTATAGGGGTTAATACTGTGTGTAGGGGACACTATGGGGGATAATACTGTGTGCATTGGACACTATAGGGGATAATACTGTGTGCATTGGACACTATAGGGGTTAATACTGTGTGTGCATTGGACACTATAGGGGTTAATACTGTGTGTGCAGGGGACACTATAGGGGTTAATACTGTGTGTGCAGGGGACACTATAGGGGTTAATACTGTGTGCATTGGACACTATAGGGGTTAATACTGTGTGTGCAGGGGCCACTAATGGACATAATACTGTGTGCAGGGCTTACTAAGGGACATAATAGAGTGCGGAGGAGGGGGTCAGTCGAGGTCTTCGGCATCGGTTTGGGGAGGGGGGGCCCCATGTCAAAAGTTCGCCACGGGGCCCCGCCATTCCTAGTTACGCCACTGCCTTGTATCATTATCTCTTAAAGGGGCTCTATCATTAGAATAACGTGTTTTTTTGATATACATATGCCTGAATAGCCTTTAAAAAGGCTTTTCAGATGCTGCTACTCTTTTCTTTAAAACACCCGCCCCCTGTTTTTATTACATATCAGTAAAACCGATATGTAAATGAGCCTGTCCGTGCACCCTGGGTGTTCCTCCAAGCCGTCGTGCACCCCCCTGCGTCATACCTTAAAACCGTCCCCTCTGCAGCTTGTGCTCAAAGTTAGGGAGCGTTCACACTACCGTCAGTGTCCGGCAGGTAGTATCCGCTGCTAATGTCCGTTCAGAATCTTGTGCAGACATTAGCAGCAGACACTAGCTGTGTCTGTGACATTTTGCATTGATTTAAATGGACATCGGGTGCGTTCTCTTACTGTCTGTGAGTGTCCTTAACTGTCAGTTCCCAAAGATGTCCAACTTTTGAAGCGGTTGAAAAGTCGGACATCTTTGGGAACGGACAGTTAAGGACAACCACGGACTGTAAAAGAACGCACCCGATCTCCATTTAAATCAATGCAAAATGTCACGGACACAGCTAGTGTCCGATGCTAATGTCTGCACAAGATTTTGAACGGACATTAGCAGCAGACACTAGCTGTCGGACACCGACAGTAGTGTGAACGCCCCCTTAGTCGTCGTCCTCTCTCCATGTAACCACCTCCAGCGTCTCTCATCTCGCTCCTGTACATTGAAATGTTAGGCATGCGCAGTACACCATATCCACTTTTAAACCATTTTATAGCCTGCAGCAGGCCAGGTATACTTACAGCAGTCATCTCTGAGACAGGCTTCTGAGCACAGATCCTTCATGGGGGTGGGACTAGATACCCGGGAGGGCAGAGCCAAAAACAGAGGGGAGGAGCTGTAGAGTTGAGTCCCCGGGAAGTCACAGCAGCCCATGCAGAAAGTTTTAACTGCATGCTGGCATCTTGCAGTTAAAACTGTCTGCATTGGTAAAATTAGAAGCAGTGGTGAACCTAGCCTCTCTGCTGCCAGAGGCGGACGATCGAAAGACACCCCTCCTCCCCTGGTGGTGTTCATCTTTTGACCGTCCGCCTCAGACCCCCGAGTATAATAATTGGAGCCCCAGACTGTCAGGAACGCCCTTCTGACTGTGAAGAGCTACAGTACCGGCACCAATAGCTCTTCACCCGGGGCACAGATCAGGAAAGCCAATAGTGCGCTGAATTCAGCTCCCTGTCGGCTTTCCAGCAGTATATAATACTGCATGGGCCCCAAACCCTCTTTAATCCTAGCAGGCTTTGGGCCTATATGGTACTGCTGGCACAGGCTTTGGGCCTATACGGTAATATACCAGACCATGTGACGTCTGGGCATTACCATATAGACTCGAAGCCAGCTAGGATTAACATCGGATCCCGGAGAGGTAAGTAACATTGTTATGATCCCTCACCTCCCCTGGGGCTCTGATTATTATACTCGGGGGTCTGAAAAGACCCCCAAGTATACAGTAATAATAGCGGCAGAGGGATCACAGCCTGGCCCGGGCCTATTCACTGCCGGCCTTCGGGGCCTATAGTACAAGGGGAAGCAGGGATGGCAGTGAGCAAGTCCGGGGAGGTTGGTAAATAGGCCTCTACCTGCTGGAGATACTCCAGAAGGTAGCGGCCTATTATAAAACAAAAAAAATGTTATTATACTTACCGATCGTGCTGTTGCTGCTCCCGCTGCCTCCAGGATCTTCTTCTCTTGGCAGACGTCAGATGTCTACGAATCAGCGTAGGCGGCGTGATGACACCGCCTACGCTGATACTTAGACGTCTGAACCTGCGCCAAGAGAGCGGCAGCTCTCCTGCACTGGTTCATAGAAAAAAAAAAGTAAAAAAAGAAATAAATAAATTAAAAATCGCCCGAGCTGACATTCCCCTCCCGTGAGCCTCCTGAGGTGGGTTCCTCACCTTGCCTCATTAGAGGTGCTGCGCTGATTAGAAGCAAAGTGTAAGAGTCAGCACCCGGCAGCCGCGTGGGTCCCTTCAGGATCCTGGGGCCCCGGCACTTGCCCGGGTATGCCGGGTGCTGACGCCGGCCCTCTGGCCATCACATAGGACATTCAGACACCACTAGTAGTAATACAAGAACACTAACAGCTCAGTGATATGTACAGGACATCCTGACAATACCATATGTGTTGTCTATTGTGGCAACTTGGACCACTGACACTAGCAGAATAATGCTTCCTCCAGAATCCAACACCTTTTGATCCTTCACAGTCAACATATTTTTCACCAATCCACAATGTAAGGTAATAGCTGATATGCCAGTTTTGTCAACAGTATCTCATTTTGTGTCCAGGCTACAGGCGCCAATAGGGTGCTAGAGCCTACATCCAATTGTACATTTTACTAAAATAACCTCCTTTAGATGTAATATTGTAATTTCTTCCATAGTTGATAAGGTCATCATACTGAGATAGCTTTTTTGTTTTGTTTTTTAATTACCGTATTTTGCGGACTATAAGGCGCACCGGACTATAAGGCGCATTACCCATGAGCGCCTTATAGTCCTGCCTAGGTCCATATATAAGGCGCACCGGACTACAAGGCGCAGCGCTGTCCGGTGCGCCTTATATGATTGAAAGCGGCGGCCGGCAGACTTTGCCGGCGGCCGCTTAACCCCCCGCGTGCCAGCCGCTTCTATTCATTTCAATGGCACGCTTCCATTGAAATGAATGGAAGCGCTCGGCACACGAGGAGTTAAAGGGATTCTACCTTTAAAAGAACTTCCTTCTTGATCACGTCGGAATAATCTCCTTACCTTTTTACCATAGCCAGCGCCGCCTTCTTCCGCAGCTCCATCTCTGTCTTCTTTGGGCCTCATGGATGACGCATGCGCAGTCGGCTCTAACAGGCTCTCGCAGCCAGAGCCGACTGCGCATGCGTCATCCATGAGGCCCAAAGAAGACGACACGGAAGGCGCGAACACAGCTCAGGGAGAAGGCGGCGCTGGCTATGGGAAAGGTAAGAGAAGAATAGTCTTTTAAGGCTATTCCGACGTGGTTAGGGAGAAGAGGTTCTTTTAATGGTAGAATCTAGAGTTGAGCGAGTACTGTTCGGATCGGCTGATCCGAACAGTACTCGCTTATCTCTAGTAGAATCTCTTTAAGCAGCGGCCGCCGGCAAAGTCTGCATGTCGCTTCCATACATTACAATGAGAGCGCGCTATTCAAATAGTTAGAGATGAACGAATACTATTTGAATAGCGCGCTCCCATTGCACTGTATGGAAGCGGCATGGAGACTTTGCCGGCGGCCGCCGCTTAACTCCTCGCGTACCGCCGCTTCAAGCCTTATATAAGGCGCACCGGACTATAAGGCGCACTTTCGATTTCTGAGGAAATCGAAGTATTTTATGTGCGCCTTATAGTCCGGAAAATACGGTAGTATACATAGGAATTAATTTATATCTGCCCTTGATTAAATTACAAGTTAAACATGATATTACACAAAACTATACATAGATCTGCTCATATTCTCCAGCTTTATAAGCTCAGAGTAGACTGCATTTTAGATGTATTAGAATCACTTTATACCGTATAAGTATAGTATAAGCCGACCCAAATATAAGCCGAGAATCCTAATTTTACCACAAAAAACTGGGAAAACTTATTGACTCGCGTATAAGCCGAGGGGGAGAAATCCACCATTGCAGATAAAAAGTCTGGTCATGTGCATTGCAGCTTAGTAACTCCATGAGCCTCATACCGGTAGTAATAGCAGTTAACCCCGTCATGTCCCTCACATTAACCCCCTGTATGCCTCACATAAGAGTTACTGATATATGGGACATATGGAAGTAATAATTAGGTATCTTCATAATTAAGGTCCTTCATTAGTACCCTCATGTGTCTCACATATTAGTAACCCTTATGTGGGGTACACAGGGGTTAATATGAGGGACATGATGGGGTTACTGAAACTAAATTAATAACCCCAAATGCCTGACATTAATAGGCAGAGTAACTAAAGGAAGGTCCTGTGTGTGTCACTTTACTGTAGCTTCCTCTCCTCCATAGACAGACATCTTCCATAAGACACAATGACTCCTGGCCACTCATCTGCAGGGTAGATGCTAAATCCTAGTGGGCTAAAGGACCTCTGATGACGTCATGACCATGTGATCGGACTCTGGTGTGGGCGGAGCTACTAGGATTTAGACTCAACCTTATCTGCAGATCTTACATACCAGTGGCTACAGGACCTTTGATGACATGACAGTCACGTGACCTCATGACAAGCCAATCACAGAGCAGTAGCACTAAAGGACATCCCCTTTCCAGTTTTCTGTGCTCCGTGGACCCTGACTCGTGTATAAGCCGAGGAGAGCTTTTTCAGCATGAAAAATGTGCTAAAAAAGTCGGCTTATACTCGAGTATATACGGTATATTATAGTGTACTATAAGAAAAGTCTTCACTGATTGATATGTATTGTTAGACTATATACTTTTTGCTTTCAATTTAGTCCAAAAACTTAGTGGTTTAACCTCTTTTTCTTAGATTCCAATATTTTACTTTGCGATTTTCATCCTGAAAAGGCTTGGATGGAATGGGTAAACAAGAAGATCCACAAAGTTCGAGATAGTCAAAAGCTTGTTTTAAAATTGCTTCATGGTGTAGCTAATGCAAGAACCATGGAGGAACATAACATTGCTCTTGAAACTTGAAAAACTGCAAATATTTGGAAACAAACTGTTGAACTGAGGCAGTGGTTCTCAGGCAGTCTCCTTTATTTATTTTATTAAATTTTTTAAAAACTTAGTTACATAAAACAACATGGATATTTTTAGAATGTAAATTAACATAAAAGAAGGTCACATAAAAATCACAATCCATAATGATTTCCACAAAAATGGAAAGAAAATTGAGTGTTTACTGGTATTTAATCCTACAGCTTCTATTTATTTTAAAATAATCCTCAATATATGTTATTGATAACATCGTACAAATACTTTTTTATAATTTATAGTGTAGAATCCAAAAATTATTCTTCTGTATTAGCATATTTGATACAAGTTATCACTGTAATTCTTTTGATTATCATACAGAAATGAGCACATGTTTACCAAAATGGACTGTTACAAGTTGGTATTCACACGAACAACGGACTCGAGCGACAGCATGAGATACTAAACTATAATCACCTAGATAGTCATAAAACTGTTCTCTTAGTGAGATGATTACGGGACTTCATGCAAGTTTCTTCCTAAAGAGCTACAAAAAGTAAGAATTTAGACAATATTTTTCAATATATTTTATTAAGGCATAAATGTTTTCAGTCAATTCGGATTACCAAAATCATTTATGTTTGCCAAATGCCGGAATAATGAGAGACAGAATTTTTAAAGGCATTTTTATTACTTTCTGCAACTTGAATAGTTTGCATACATTTTATTAGTATTTGGTACCATTGCCCTACACTGTATGTCTTGGAACAAACGTTTGGGATCTTCTTCCACAAGCTTCTCACAACAGTTGGTAGGAATTTGGGCCCATTCCTCCTGACAAAACTGGTATAACTGAGCCATGTTTGTAGCTGCCATGCTCGCACCTGTCTTTTCAGCTTTGCCCATAAATTCTATCATTTGTAGTGAGAAGCTGAGTAAATCATAACAGGATTCTTAGCAGTGACTTTGACAGCACTGATACGCATACTGTTACATTGAAGATTGTCAATCATTGCGTTTGGGTGTGGTAGTCAACACTCTTAATGTCTCTCTTATGAGTCATGTAATTCTTTACTACGTCTCAGGCTTGGTTAACATTTGGTAATATTTTGTTACTTACAGGAGACGTCTTCCCACATTTCCTGTTTCTTCAACTTGGACCACCATGACCACTTTTTCCAACTGTGACTTGACTCTTTAAAGTTTGCAACACAGACATCTTTGACTCTATATATATATATATATATATATATATATATATATATATATATATATATATACACACACACACTAGCCTCTGTCCGCGACTTCGTCAGCGTGTTGTTATTATCGATTATACACCTATATTCATCAAATTGCTGCTGTCGATGATCCGCCTGCTCCGGTGTTACAGCTCTTCTACAGTCAGTCAGGTACGTCCTTCTTCACAGATTCACTGATTGTCAGGAACGCCCTTCTGACTGTAAAGAGCTACGGTATCAGGACTGATAGCTCTTTACCTGGGGCAAAGATCGGGAAAGCCGATAGTGTGCTGAACTCAGCAGAACTTTCCAGCAGTATATAGAACTGCCTGTGCCCAAATCGGCCATTTTTGGGTAGCCGCTCTTGCAGTTCAATACAGGAGCCGGCCGGCGGCCATTTTGGGGTGGCCTCTCTATGCTCCCGTATAGAACTACAAGAGCAAGAGAAGCCAGAAGAGGCGGAGTTGCTGCAGAAGAAGGAGGCGGCGCAGGAAAGAGCTCTGGGCAGCAATGGGGACGCGCTCATCGGTGTTTCAGCGCTGGGGCCGGCCCTCATTACTGTGGAGAGCTCATTTGCATACCGGTTAAAACCGGTATTTCTACGGAACGGCGCGGCGGACACCACATCTAAAGGTAGGAGATGAATAGCCTTTCTTAAGGCTATTCCGACGTGGTAATTAGAAAAAAAGGTAGTTTAATGGTAGAATCCCTTTAAATAAGTGGTAAGAAGCCGGAGGGCATGGAGCATCCTGAAAATCTAACATGATTTTGTTATCTACAAACCGAACAGTCTTAGTTTATAGGAAATGTTTTTACAGGATACATTTTCTCTGGCTCATAGTGAAGCTGTCATGTTAATACGGTAAGAAACATTACAAATCAACTAAATTGAGTTAGTTCAGATATTGTTTTACACTAATTAGCAAATTATCTAGTCAAAATTACGTAGATTTGCTATAACAGTCAATCCATGTTTGATGCGTTGATGTTCCTAAAAGGAAGGCATCCATAGCTTTCTTTATTGTTTCATAGATATTCCTTCTTGAAATGGTGTACTGTCATGAATTATTACTTAGTGATGGGTTTGTTTGTTTTTTTGTGTTATTCCCCAGGTATGCAGAACTTAATGTTCGAAGTTCTTAGTACTACCAAAAGTGCAAAGAAAATATTCCACATTGTCTGAGGAATAGGCCAAGGGAAATAATTGCCCACATAATAAGCAGAATGAATAGCAGACTTGATAAAACTAACATTTTCTGTGTGGATAGTAAAAATGGTGTTTCTGAATTGGACAGAGAAACTGAGAAAGAAAAAAAATTATATATATATATATATATATTTATATATATATATACGCTGTCGCTTTAAGTGGATCAACTCCATTCTGCAATTGTGAAGATTGAGTGAATTTTTTTGCCTTGTGCTGCATTTTTAAATATGTTGAGGAGTGGAGCTGGAATCAACTAAGTGAGTCATATACTAAAAATCTCCTTTTTTTAATTGGATGTTGAATGTTTTTCATGCCCAATCAAGGAGGAGACAGTTAAGGAAAGCTGTAATGTGCCAGAATTCCAACTACACACAGGTGAAGAAATCCAAGACCTGACACCTTGCAGGAGGGCTTTAGAAACATAAATAATTCAAAATTGTAATCAACTGGTGAAAAAAAATAGTTGATGCAGTTTACTACTACATGATATTACTGACTTAATAATGATAGAGGTGGATCTTCAAGATCTGGCAAAAAAAAGTTATAGGTCTCATACCTCTAACTCAGTCCCCAAAAAGAAAATTAACTGCAGTAAAAGAATTTGAGCCACTTCCAAAAAGACCAAAGCATCTGGCTTCACAGAGTCGGGATGAAAGCAGACCATCTTAGAGAGGATATATGTATTATTATTGATGAAGAAGACTCTTTTCAAAGCAGTACAAGCTCACAGGATATTGTCCTGATAAAGGAGCCTGACATTTGGGTGACCATCAATGACATAACGCTAACTAACAGATCAGGCAGTTTTAGAGACTAATGAATAGCTTGATGATAAAATCATAAATCTCTGCCAGTACCTTATTTCAATTCCCTTTCCCTATGTGGCTGGTCTATATGATACGTTATTATTAGCCCATGAAAAGGTATCCAAAGTCAGTGTGACCGAATGTATTGTACAGATTCACCATACTGGTGCGCACTGGCTAATTTCACATGGGTCTACAAGAGGTGTCAAAATATAACAAATACCCTGAAAAATCAATTGACACATCTCTATAGTGATTTTTTTTTACAGGCGAATATTCAGTTCTGTAAATAGAATGCCTGTGTTTTCAACGACAATCTGGGGCAAATGACTGCGGAGCATTTGCTATTGCAAATGCAGGTTCTGAGGCTCATGGATTGAATTTAAAAATATATGTTTTATGACCAAAGCAAAATGAGGGTACACTTGATTGAGTGCATAGAAAAACAGGCAATGTAAGTGTTTCCACATACTATGTGGGGAAAAAAAATCACTTCCATCAGTTTCTTCCAAAAAAGTTACAATGACAAGTTATTGTCTATGCAAAATACATCAACCAAAGGAATAAATGGTAGAGTGTTCAAACTGCAAAATGTGGTACCATTTGAAATGTGTGGATTTAAACAAAGAATTCCAATTTGTAAAAACAAAATGAATAAAATATAATTGCCCACAGTGTACATAAAAATGGTATGTTTGGCCCAAGACACTGGCTCTGCAATTGCAAACCTCCACTTATGATATGTAGTGGTCACCCACCCCTCACATTCCCCTATCTACATATAACCTACGTATTGATACATCTTTATTCTGATTGTTTTGGTTGACTGACCTATCAGGTACTTTAAATAAGTTTTGTTTCCCCCTGCATACAATCACTGTTATATCTATACATGTTATAACATTTTGACTGCACATTCTCACACATTCCAAGTCATTGTTTGCTTTGTTTAATTTAAAAATTTTGTACAAATTTCAAGTGAGTATTTTTAATAAACATAAAAATACTGTATTTTTGTATTTTCTAATAAACACTTTTTCCCCATCCAAAGTGTATTGAAAAAGTCATTGCTTCTTATATATAATTTACAGTATAATAATAAAGAGGCCTCAGGGAAGTGTTTAAACGTAATAAAAAGTGAACAAGTGAAGCCTGTGGGCGTCTTATAAATCTTGTAGCACCTCATTACTATAAAAGGGATCTTATCAGTCGGACGCAATATTTTCTCAGGAACACGTCAGAATAGCCTTAAGAAAGGTTATTCGTCTCCTACCTTTTGTCGTCTTCTCCATGCCGCCGTTTGCCAACAATCCCGGTTCTTGTCGGTATGCAAATTAGCTCTCTCGCAGCACTGGGGGTGGGCCCCAGCGCTCAAACAGCACTGTGGGCGTCCCCAATGCTGCAAGAGAACTCTCTCCAGCGCCACCTCCATCTTCTTCAGCAGTGTCATCTTCCGCCTCTTCTTCCGGCGGTGGCTTGTAAGTTCTAGGCCTCAGGCCTTGGGCAGAGCAGACTGCGCATGCCCACAGGCCATGAGAAAATGGCCGCTTACAATACTGTGCAAGCAGCCATTTTCTTGTGGCCTGTGGGCATGCGCAATCTGCTCTGCCCAAGGCCCGAGGCATAAAACTATGGAAGTTGAGAAGCAAAATAAGTACCGCAATCCCTGATGCTTAATATTTGGAGGAGTTTACAATATACTAGCATGTTTCATCTCTATATCAGTGCTGTGAATAATCTCCGGAATTCCAAGATTTGTCTCCTATGGATTTATACTAGTGTGTTTATGAAAATGTAAAGAAGAAGAGCCACCAAAAGCATTTTTATTCCTTTGGGTAAACCAATCACTGACAGGGTCAGCTACAACTAACATGAATACTTGAGCAAATGTATTCAATTATAGGTGCAGGATGAGGCTGATACTATCATGTTGAAAAATGGATAAATGCTTATGGTTAATTTGTTAAAACAGGAAAAGCTAATGATCTTCATATATAGACAAGGGGTGTTGCATAAAATTCTCCAAATTTATACATATTATAGAATTTGTCCTGATGGTGCAAATGGAATGCATGAAGAAGTTAAATGATTTTTATCCCTCTCCCATGAAGGGAGAATCCTCTCCTGTGTTTTCTCAGTCCCCAGGTGTCCCCCAAGTACATGATTATGGGCCATATCAAGTACCACACGGCGGTGTGGCTTTGGTACAAGAAGCTGCTCCACAATTTACCCATTTCTTTTTGCAACTCGAAACAAGAGGTCAATATTCATAGCAAAATGTGGGAATTGGTGATCATCAGGTTCCTGAGGCACATTGTTAACAACTGTCACATTATTACGAGCAGAGTGGGATCTCTCAACTGTGCAGTACCAAAATTATCCCATGAGACCTCTAACTTAGGTATATTGTGCTCAGGAGCTGGGGAGCAGGCATCATCTTCCTCTCTAGCTAGAACCTGCAACAGAAAAGTGTCACACTCATGCACTTTAGGTGTAGATGGGGTTTCTACATTTGGCTTAGTGGTTTTACCTTTTCCCCACAAATCCGAGAACAAAGGGAAATCACGTCCCAAAATCATACTATGCATGTTTTTCACCACACCCACTTCATAACAAACAGATCCTAATATAGTCTCTATTTTGATGTTGGGCAACAGGGTAGTCCTTGGTATCCCCATGGATGCAAAGTACACTTACAGTCCTATGAAAAAGTTTGGGCACCCCTATTAATCTTAATCATTTTTAGTTCTAAATATTTTGGTATTTGCAGCAGCCATTTCAGTTTGATATATCTAATAACTGATGGACACAGTAATAATTCAGGATTGAAATGAGGTTTATTGTACTAACAGAAAATGTGCAATATGCATTAAACCAAAATTTGACCGGTGCAAAAGTATGGGCACCTCAACAGAAAAGTGACATTAATATTTAGTACATCCTCCTTTTGCAAAGATAACAGCCTCTAGTCGCTTCCTGTAGCTTTTAATCAGTTCCTGGATCCTGGATGAAGGTATTTTGGACAAACAATTCAAGTTCAGTTAAGTTAGATGGTCGCCGAGCATGGACAGCCCGCTTCAAATCATCCCACAGATATTCAATGATATTCAGGTCTGGGGACTGGGATGGCCATTCCAGAACATTGTAATTGTTCCTCTGCATGAATGCCTGAGTTGATTTGGAGCAGTGTTTTGGATCATTGTCTTGCTGAAATATCCATCCCCGGCATAACTTCAACTTCGTCACTGATTCTTGAACATTATTCTCAAGAATCTGCTGGTACTGAGTGGAATCCATGCGACCCTCAACTTTAACAAGATTCCCGATGCCGGCATTGGCTACACAGCCCCAAAGCATGATGGAACCTCCACCAAATTTTACAGTGGGTAGCAAGTGTTTTTCTTGTAATGCTGTTTCTTTTTGGACGCCATGCATAACGCCTTTTTTTATAACCAAACAACTCAATCTTTGTTTCCAAAATGAAGCTGGATTGTCCAAATGTGCTTTTGCATACCTCAGGCGACTCTGTTTGTGGCATGCTTGCAGAAACGGCTTCTTTCTCATCACTCTCCCTGACAGCTTCTCCTTGTGCAAAGTGTGCTGTATTGTTGACCGATGCACAGTGACACCATCTGCAGCAAGATGATGCTGCAGCTCTTTGGAGGTGGTCTGTGGATTGTCCTTGACTGTTCTCACTATTCTTCTTCTCTGCCTTTCTGATATTTTTCTTGGCCTGCCACTTCTGGGCTTAACAAGAACTGTCCCTGTGGTCTTCCATTTCCTTACTATGTTCCTCACAGTGGAAACTGACAGGTTAAATCTCTGAGACAACGTTTTGTATCCTTCCCCTGAACAACTATGTTGAACAATCTTTGTTTTCAGATCATTTGAGAGCGGGCTGTCCATGTTCGGCGACCATCAAACTTAACTGAACTTGAATTGTTTTGTAGAAAGAAATGGTCCAAAATCCCTTCATCCAGGATCCAGGAACTGATTAAAAGCTACAGGAAGCGACTAGAGGCTGTTATCTTTGCAAAAGGAGGATCTACTAAATATTAATGTCACTTTTCTGTTGAGGTGCCCATACTTTTGCACCGGTCAAATTTTGGTATAATGCATATTGCGCATTTTCTGTTAGTACAATAAACCTCATTTCAATCCTGAAATATTACTGTGTCCATCAGTTATTAGATATATCAAACTGAAATGGCTGTTGCAAACACCAAAATATTTAGAACGAAAAATGATTAAGATTAATAGGGGTGCCCAAACTTTTTCATAGGACTGTATATGTTTCTCTGGAACAAAGTCCCCAGCGATCAAGCTGGCATGCACTAGAGTGACCAGGCTACCAGAATCCAGCAAAGCTTGGACAGGATAGTCACTCACCACAACCTTGCAGACCTGCAGCTCAGTCTCTAGTCCCGATGCCGCAAAACAGACAGGAACTGCAAATAATGAATGACGCCTACCAGTGTCACACTCCATTGGTTCAGAGGTGACAGGGTAATTGGCAGCAATATGTCACCGCTCATGGCATCACCAACACTGTACCAGCCCTGGTTTCTCCAAAGAGCCCCTTTTATGGCTGGTGGACTGCCTGGGAGACACCTCTAGTGCTCTTTTCCCTCAAGAAACGGAACAGTCTTACCGGTAGCTGCCCTCCACCGGGTGTTTCTGGGAGGTGATCGAGCTGTAGGGACATCACGGAATTCAGCCTCAGTCGCCAGGTACCTTTCCACAAGGTTGACAAGTTGGTTGGCATCTTTGGGGTTTCCATGTCCAACCCAGTGCTGTAACACAGGAGGAAGAGCTCTGTCAAACCAGGCTCAGACCACCTTCTCCACCATCTGTGCAGGAGTACAGGAGTCTGGTTCCAGCCACTTTTTCACCAGGTAAATCAGGTTATACATCTGGGACCTGGCGGGCTTGTCCATATGGTAACTCCAGGTATGCACTCGCCGGGCACGGACAGCATGGGTACCCCCAGCCGAAGAAGGATTTCCGTCCCGGACGTCCTGCTGGCAGAGGTCATAATAGACCTTTTGGGGTTCACTGGTCAAATAGGGAGCAATGACATCTGCCCAGCTGGCAGTTTTTCCCATTAGGCCACCCTCTCAAACACAGTCAAGAAGGCCTCTACTTCATCATCTATGGTCATCTTCTGCAAAGCTCTTTCCACAGCCCGCTTTTCATCTCTGTGCTCCACAGTTCTCTGTGCCTCTTTGAGGCAACTTTGTTGCTGCATATTGGACTGCACGAGATGCTTCAGCAGCTCTTTCATAGTCTGGTTTTGTATAGTGGCAGCGGCTTTCACCCAGGACATAAAAAAAATAATTTCTCCAGCAAGGAGTGGACATGTCGTTGCCCATAGAAACCACCAAATGCCCGCATCCTCCACCAATTGTCAGGGTGTGGAGTTGCTAGGCAGTTGGCACAAACACAAAAGACTCCAAAATGTTCATCAAAAGGAAGAGTTTTATTCTCTCTTAAAAACATGCAGCAGGAAAAGAAATACAAAATAAAAACAAATACCTGCCCATTTAGGCTCTAACTAACACAAAGTGTAGGTTGCCTCATCTATAACCTGTACCAGTATGAACAGTCAGGAGCAGCTCCAACAGACACCATAAAAGTCTGTGTGCATGCGCGTGCCGTCTTCAGTAGTGAGCAATTGGTTAGGACAACAGCCAATTAGACTCGTAACTGTGCACATGGGTGTGAGTCTGTGTGACCTATCAGCGGCTCTGCATTCGAGGGGATGGTCTGAATACGAACACATGTCATCTGAGAGGATGAGCGCATACATTGGGCGTGATTGGCCCAACAAAGTTCTGGGGGGAGTGGCTAGTTCCTTAAATAGCCTGGTATTCGCAGTACATGTTTCCGCTGACAAGGGAGCGGTCCTGCCGGCGGTCAGACTATTCCACCACCAGTGCATTGGTAAAAAGCAGCTTTGACTGCTGGTCATTGCACAAATCTTATTTAAAATTGCCCCTGAAGATTCTTGGAAAGAGATGAAACGCATAGGGCTGTAAATAGGAGTTATTTATGCAAGGGCACTTTTGGGCTAAATTCCATCTGACCTGCGGTAGAGTTAATGTTCACCTCTATATCCTGTTGGCTTGGCGTTAGGCCAGTGGCCTCAGGAAGGGGGTGGACAGTTCTGCCTGGTGTGTACACGGGTCTATAGACGAACCATTATATTTAGCTCTGACAGATGGTTTCAGTTGATAGGGATACAAGCAGTGGCGTAACTAGGAATGTACCGTAACTACCGACCCCCCGCATTTCTGCGCACACTATAATACCCCATATTGGCCCCAGTACACAGTATTCTGTCCCCATGCTGGCCCCAGTACACAGTATTCTGTCCCCATACTGGCCCCAGTACACAGTATTATGTCCCATTGTGGACACACATGAACAATTATTATAGTCGGGAGTCTTTTCACACCTCAGAGTATAATAGAGATCCAAAGAGATACAAACATAACAAACTACTGTTAATTACCTATCTCCTGACTCCCCTGCATTCTCCGTTGCTGCTGGCCTTCTTCCAGGACGTCATGTGACCGGGGCCCTGCGTCGCGGGTCATATGACGTCACAAAAGTAGCCAGCCCGAAGCCTGCCTGGAGAGGTAAGTAACACAGTTTTTTATGTTATCTTACCTCTCCCAGGTCTCTGATCGTTATACTCGGGGGTCCAAAAACACCCCCGAGTATAATAGTGCTTGTGGAGCCCACGCTGTCACTTACCAATCCCGGCCCCTGCCAGGATTAGTAAGTATATAGGGCCCGTTACCGGCTGGAGTAATTCCAGCTGGTAACGACTATTAAAAAAAAAAAAAAATGCAGCGGTAGCGGCTGTCGCCAGGCCCCCTAATTTCCTGGGCCCTGTGGTAGCTGCTACCACAGTAGTTACGCCACTGGACACAAGAGAACTATTAGTCCCTTCCCTGTCGTCCTTATGTTGTGTATTCAGGCTTTGCCTGTAGCGCAATAACTTTTCCCTGTCGTCCGTACCAGCGGCACAATGTGGGGTATTTCTGCCCCTGTGTGCTGGTAGGACAGGCGGATTTTTAATTAGCCAATCAAAATGCGTGGCTGGCCCTATAAGAGGGCACAAGAACCTCCCCTCTGCGTGTTTCTTTCTGTCCTGTGTGGACAGAGGACAGGTGGGAGGACTTGTGTCCTCTTATTGGGCTCAATTGGGTTGCTTACCTTTTGAGCATAGTTCTTTTCTTTTTTCAAACTTCAGTGCTTGATTGAAGTTTCTTGTCCTGTTAAGGGAAAATATTAGCCTGCGTCGGCTTCAACCCCCTCTCCCCCCCCCCACCCCGCCCTCCCTCCCCTCCTCTCTTTTTGCCCTTTAAGCTTACTTGTCGGCTGCTGGAGGATCCTGACGCCACATTCCCCGATCTCCTCTCGTCACGCTGGAGGCTGCGGGCGCTTCGGATACTGCGAGTAGACTGCGGCCCCGGAACTAAGTTTCCCGCGTAGGGTTCGCAGCGTCCGCATTTGCGGGCGCACACTTCCGGCTGTGACTGGAAGTATGCCAGCGCCATTGTTATTACTGGCGCCGGCGTTATTCACCTCCGGCAGCGTTCTACTGTATTCTCGGGCCAAGATTTGGCCTCAAAGAGATAGGGGTAGGTGCCCCCTGTCGGGGCTTACCGGAGAGGGGGGGAACTTTTTCTTCTATTACTTTGGGATGGAGCTTGTGATACTATAGCTCCTCCCATTTCCGGCCGGCCGGGTTAAAGGTCAGGCCGGCCGGTTATTGATTACCTTCTCTTTCACCAAAGGTGAAGGCTGTGTATGGGAGTTTGGTTGCTTCAAAGCTCCAGCTTTGCCTAAACCAAATATTGTTTTTTTGTCACCTTGCTTCCGGTCTTCTGGACCCGGTAAGATCTACCCTTATACTTGGTATGATGTATTGATACAGGGTTGCATGGTCGTTTGTCTCTCTCTTAGGATATGTCATCCTCTACTACCCCTCCTGGGGATTACAGGAGGAAAGCTACTACTAAAAGAAAACATCTTTCTTGTTTTGACTGCGACATGCCGCTCCCTGATGGTAGGTAGCGGCTTAAAGGGTTATCCCCCCTGGGGTATTACTGGTCCTTTAACCTGCCTATTATTTTTAGGCTACGAATGGGCCCGTTGTCGCGGTTGCAGAGGCCCTCCACCTGAGGAGCCCTCTCCCAGAGATATGATGGCCTGGGTCAAGGAGATGGTGAGTTTGGGCATCGCTCGGGTAAATATAAATTCCCTTGCTTGTACTCTCCTTTATTGTTTTGCAGGATGATTCCCTTAAAGGCATTCAGTCTACCTTGTCTCAGCTCACCAAGAGTCCCTTCCCCCCTTGGAACATCTACGGATGGCAGAGGATGATTCCTCCGAGGACGACTCAGTAGTTTCCAGCAGACCTGCGTTCCACTATGAACAGACAGGCAGGCTGCTGAAGTCCATCCGGTCTACAGTGGGCCGAGATGTTGACGGGGAAGCCTCCACGTCTGCCTCTGGGGGACATATTGCCTTCCATGCGGACGCCACGCTGACCGACCTCATGGGGCAGCAGTGGAAGCAGCCAGAAAAGGGACATTCACTTTCCAGGATCTTTAAGACCTTGTTCCTGATGGATTCGGCGCAATGGGATTCCTTGGGGCCTCCCCCGAAGGTGGATCTAGCCGTGGCGAAGTTGTCCCGTAGAACCCTGGTGCCTCTTGAAGATGGATCAAATCTTCAGGATCCTCTGGATCGTAGGGCTGACGCCACATTGAAGAAGGTTTACTCTGCCTCCTCTGCCCAGGCTTCAGTAGCCATAGCCTCTACCACGGTGGGTGACTTCTTACGTAACCGTTTAGCCGCCTTAGAGCGGGATATTGATTCCGGCGTGGACAGGGATGACATCTTGGCTTCCATGAAGAATATTCATAGGCTTCAGATTTTTTGGCGGAGTCTTCCCGCCATCAGTTGAAAATCTCAGCCAAATCAATGGCGTTGTCTACTGCGGCCCGTAGACCCCTGTGGCTAAAGCCTTGGCGAGCAGACTTCGCATCTAAAGCTGCTCTCTGTGCTCTCCCCTTTGAGCCAGGAAGAGTGTTGGGCCAAGGCTTGGATACCATCATGGAGGGATTAGCAGAAGGTAAGGGGAAGTCCTTACCTCAAGCATCCAGGGGCAGACGTGCTCCCTCTAGAGGCAGAGGTTCTGCCTCTAATTATAGACGCCCGGCTCAGCAAAAGCGTTCTAGATATCGCCCTAGGGGAGCTGGACGAGGCGCTTCTGCTTTCTTCAGAGCATGGGTCACCCATATTCAAGATCCATGGGTGTTAAAGATTATACAGCACGGGTATCTCATCGATTTTCTGCTTCCACCTCCAGATCGGTTTGTTTCCACCAGAACTCTTCCACCTTCTCAGCAGGTCAGTCTAGAGGCCTCGGTCGCCGAGTATGTTATCAAGGGCGCCCTGGAGAAGGTCCCAGCCTCAGACCTCGGTCGGGGAGTTTACTCTCCCGTCTTTCTGGTCCCCAAAGTCACCGGGGGCTGGAGAATGATAATAGACCTGAGGTACCTCAATCAGTTTATCAGGAAGAGGTCATTTTGTATGGAAACCGTGGATTCTGTGACTGCTTTTCTCCAGCCAGGAGATGTGATGGTTACCCTCGACCTGAAGGATGCCTACCTTCATGTCCCTATTGCTGGTTCCCACAGGAAATTCCTCAGGATTGCCGTTTCAATGGCCGGCCACAGGGAGCACTATCAATTTACAGCTCTGCCGTTCGGCATCACATCCGCCCCACTGGTGTTTACCAAGGTGATCGCTCCGGTCGCCGCGGCCCTCAGACTGCAGGGTCTCTTCATCGTTCCTTACCTAGACGACTGGCTACTGAAAGCTCAGTCTCCTGCTGCTCTCCTCCAGCAGCTCAACCTTGCCATCAACTTCCTACAAGAGTTAGGATGGATCATCAACTGGGAGAAGTCCGAAATCGTTCCATCCACACGGAGGAAATTCCTCGGGTTCATAGTGGATTCAGAAGCGATGCAGATCTTCCTCTCCAGCCCAAGGAAAGAAAGGATCCAGGCCAGTGCACAATTTCTATTGCACACTCGGCGGGTAACCATCCGCACCGCCATGAGAGTCCTCGGCCTAATGTCATCCTCGGCCAGAGCAGTCCCTTGGGCTTTATGGCATTTGCGTCCCCTGCAGATGGAAGTGTTGAGAACCTGGAACAGGTCTCCACGGGGACTACACAAGAAGATATGCCTTTCTCCCGCTACCCGTCTTTCCCTCAGATGGTGGATACACCTGAAAGACGGAAGGTCCACGGTCCCGACATTGTGGACCCTGTTGACAACGGATGCATCCCAGTGGGGATGGGGAGCCCATTGTCAGGACAAGACTGTACAAGGACGATGGAGATTTCCGGAGCTGGGGTCTTCCAATCTCAAGGAACTCAGAGCAGTGTACCTGGCCCTAGTACACTTTGCCCCAGAATTGAAAGGCAAGTCTGTCAAAATCAGGTCAGACAACATGACGGTGGTAGTCTACATAAACAAACAAGGGGGCACCAGGTCACCAACCTTACTGAGAGAGACGAATCTCATATTCGCCTGGGCAGAGAAGAATCTGGTCCAGTTATCCGCTGTTCACATAAAGGGCTCCCTGAACATAGTAGCGGATCATCTGAGTCGGGGTATTACCGTATCAGGAGAATGGTCTTTCAATCCAGACGTATTTCAACAGATCGTCCAGAGATGGGGTCTCCCGGTGGTCGATCTTATGGCTACCCGACTCAATGCCAAGGTAGGGACCTTCTGCTCCCTATACCAGGAGGACAATCCCTTGGCAGTGGATGCCCTGTCCATCCCATGGAGGTTCAGGCTGTTTTACATTTTCCCTCCAATTCCAATCATACCGAAGGTATTGATCAAAATAAGACAGGACCAAGCCTCGGGAATAGCCATAATCCCGTTCTGGCCAAAAAGGGCTTGGTTTGCTCAGCTCATACAAATGAGTCAGGGCATATATTGGAGGCTTCCCCCACTCCCAGACCTGGTAACCCAAGGAGAGCTGAGATGACAGGATCTGAGGAGACTCAACCTGACAGCCTGGAGGTTGACCAGTCCCTATTGAGGAATAGAGGACTGTCACAAGCCGTCTTGAAGACCCTATCCAGCACCAGAGCGGATTCGACTAACAGGAATTACCGTCGAATTGGTAACATCTTTAATGCCTGGTGTCTGCAGCATCAAGTGGACTCCACTGATCCCCCGACGGAGGCGATCCTGGACTTCCTTCAAGACGGACTAGACAGAGGTCTTGCTGCGGCCACACTCAAAGTACACGTAGCGGCCCTGTCCGCCTATCTGGGGAGGCGTTTGTCTCAGGATCCTTTAGTGAGCACCTTTATTAAAGGAGCAACTAGGCTGAGACCGGTGGTGAACACCCCTGTCCACCAATGGGACCTTATTCCGGTCCTGAACGCTCTTTGTGACCAACCATTCGAACCCCTGGAGGAAGTCTCCCTTAAGTTACTGACCGGTAAAATGGCGCTGCTATTGGCAGTCACAACTGCCAAACGGGTTAGTGAACTACAGGCTTTATCTGCTGAAGAGCCATATACTATCTTTTTTTCGGACCATGTGCAGCTTAGGTTCCTCCCAGGGTTTCGTCCCAAGATACCATCTGCTGCAAATAGGAACCAGACAATTTCTCTTCCAGTATTTTGTCCTTCCCCTTCTTCGCCGGAAGAGGAAAGATGGCACAGGCTGGATGTGGTCAGATGCTTGCAAATCTACCTGCAGCGCACTCGCCCTTTCAGGCAAGCCGAAAACCTGTTAATCAGTTACACAGGGAAAAACAAGGGCGCCAAGGCCGCCAAAGCTACAATATCCCGGTGGGTTTCGGAGACGATTAAGGTCGCTTACACCGCCCGGGGGCTATCGGCTCCATCTTTTCTTCATGCCCATTCGACCAGGGCAGTGTCCACCTCTCGGGCCGAGAGGAGTGCGTTGTCTTTGGACCAAATTTGTGCAGCTGCCTCCTGGGCATCTGAGTCCACTTTCATTCGGCATTACCGCCTGAAGGACCGGGTGGCAGATTCTACTGCCTTTGCCCAGTCCGTTTTAAGCTCGATCATGGAATAATCCCACCCATCTTGGGGCCTACTTGCTATATCCCCACATTGTGCTGCTGGTACGGACGACAGGGAACAAGTGATTATGAAGATAATCTTGTTTCCCTTAGTCCTAACAGCGGCACAAGATTTCCCACCCTGGGAATCACATCTTATGTACGAAATTGTATGTAGTATGGAGGTACTTTTGTATTTACACGCAGAGGGGAGGTTCTTGTGCCCTCTTATAGGGCCAGCCACGCATTTTGATTGGCTAATTAAAAATCCGCCTGTCCTACCAGCACACAGGGGCAGAAATACCCCACATTGTGCCGCTGTTAGGACTAAGGGAAACAAGATTATCTTCATAATCACTTGTTGTCTCTGGCCATATTCTTGAGAGGAGTGGTCTGTTAGCATTTTTAACCTTTAATACTATTTTAAAGAGTGAAAATAAAGGTGAAGTTTTATTAATATTTTCTGTTCCTACTTTGAGATAGTTTCCCTTCAATTAAGCATTTATTAAAAAGATAGGACCTGATATCTGTATTTCAGTGAAAGTATAGTAAATAGCCAGCACAGCATGAGACGGCTTTATTACTATCACTGAAAAGGACCTTGAAAAGGAAAACTCAGACTTACTTTTTGCTGAAAAATATTTTCCATTGTTTATTGTTGATTTCCAAACAACTGTTGGAATAATAAAGATAATATGTGTCTTATTATTATTATCTTATAATTGTAATGATTTATTGTGAGATTTACAATCATTACTGAAGCCGGAGCCCAGTTATTATAAAGGTCCTTACTGAGAGCGGGGTTTAGCCAATTCACAGTGAAGCAGCTAAATACTGTAAGGTTCAGAACCGACCAATAGGGGGCAGAAATTGTCCCTACAAATGATGGGCTATAGGCACACAGAGTTGGCTAAATACTGGCACTGGTGAAGGTGTGTGTCCTTAACTGAGATAGTATTTAGAGAGCTACCAGTAAGGAGAAATAGCTCACACTGAGCCGGCTAAATACTATAACTATGGAGTACAGTATAACACCTATTGCCCTTATAAAGAAAGTGTTTCAGTCACAAATGAACCACTGCCGCGCTTCTCTTATGGTCGTGACTAGAATGGAGTTGCTCCTGGTAGGTATGATGTCACAGGAAGGGGCGTGGCCTCTCATATGAGGGCGGGGTTTCGGCCCTCACTGCTCGGTGCTGTATAGAGGAAGCCGGAGACGAGCACATGGAGCTGGAGAAGAGAAAGCAGAGGGGATTGTAGCGTGGTAATTGAGGATGGAAGGGGAGAGAGAGGTTTGTTCTACATGAGACGGCATGTTGGATGAGGGGAGAGAGTGATGTAGTTACATGGGACTGCATGTTGGGTGAGGCTGAGGGGAGAGAGTGATGTAGTTACATGGGGCTGCATGTTGGATGAGGCTGAGGGGAGAGAGTGATGTAATTACATGGGACTGCATGTTGGATGAGGCTGAGGGGAGAGAGTGATGTAGTTACATGGGACTGCACATTAGATGAGGCTGAGGAGAGAGAGTGATGTAGTTACATGGGACTGCACATTAGATGAGGCTGAGGGGAGAGAGTGATGTAATTACATGGGACTGCATGTTGGATGAGGCTGAGGGGAGAGAGTGATGTAATTACATGGGACTGCACATTAGATGAGGCTGAGGGGAGAGAGTGATGTAATTACATGGGACTGCATGTTGGATGAGGCTGAGGGGAGAGAGTGATGTAATTACATGGGACTGCATGTTGGATGAGGCTGAGGGGAGAGAGTGATGTAGTTACATGGGGCTGCATGTTGGATGAGGCTGAGGGGAGAGAGTGATGTAATTACATGGGACTGCATGTTGGATGAGGCTGAGGGGAGAGAGTGATGTAGTTACATGGGACTGCATGTTGGGTGAGGCTGAGGGGAGAGAGTGATGTAGTTACATGGGGCTGCATGTTGGATGAGGCTGAGGGGAGAGAGTGATGTAATTACATGGGACTGCATGTTGGATGAGGCTGAGGGGAGAGAGTGATGTAGTTACATGGGACTGCATGTTGGGTGAGGCTGAGGGGAGAGAGTGATGTAGTTACATGGGGCTGCATGTTGGATGAGGCTGAGGGGAGAGAGTGATGTAGTTACATGGGGCTGCATGTTGGATGAGGCTGAGGGGAGAGAGTGATGTAGTTACATGGGACTGTATGTTGGATGAGGCTAAGGGGAGAGAGTGATGTAGTTACATGGGACTGCACGTTGGATGAGGCTGAGGGGAGAGAGTGATGTAGTTACATGGGACTGTATGTTGGATGAGGCTGAAGGGGGAGTGATGTAGTTACATGGGACTGTATGTTGGATGAGGCTGAAGGGGGAGTGATGTAGTTACATGGGACTGCATGTTGGATGAGGCTGAAGGGGGAGTGATGTAGTTACATGGGACTGCACAATGGATGAGGCTGAGGGGAGAGAGTGATGTAGTTACATGGGACTGTATGTTGGATGAGGCTGAGGGGAGAGAGTGATGTAGTTACATGGGACTGTATGTTGGATGAGGCTGAGGGGAGAGAGTGATGTAGTTACATGGGACTGCATGTTGGATGAGGCTGAGGGGAGAGAGTGATGTAGTTACATGGGGCTGCATGTTGGGTGAGGCTGAGGAGAGAGAGTGATGTAGTTACATGGGACTGCACGTTGGATGAGGCTGAAAAGAGAGTGATGTTTTACATGGGACTGTATCCCGGAGGGTCTGGTGGATTGGATTGATGATTAGGGTGGTATAGGAGTCTGTTGGCATGGAGGGAGACAGGGTCCTTTGGGTGTTCCTGGCATTTAAGGGGGCGCAGGAGATCTTTGGGGGTACTGCTGGCATCTATGCTCAGCAGTGCCCCCCGCCATAGTATTACATGCCCAGCAGTGTTTCCCCCCCCCCCCCCCCCCAAACAGGATTATATGCCCATCAGCAGTGGCGTCACTACCGGGGTAGCGGCTGCCACACGGCCTGGGACATTAGGGGCCTAGCGACAGCCGCTACCCCTGCCTTTTTTTTCTTTTTTTAATAGGCTGTTACCGGCAGGGGCTGGGATCGGTAAGTGACACCGCGGGGCCCCCAAGCACTATTATTATACTATTTTCAGAACCCCAAGTATAATGATCGGAGGCCCCGGAAAGGTAAGAGAACATAATAAACATCACACAACTAGGTCCGGGTCATGTGACGTCCGTACGTCATTAAAGGTGGCCGACGCCACTGAAGACTGCAGCGGAGCGGGTGATAGGTAAGTTACAGTGTTTTTTATCAACTATATACAAGAAGGATTTAAAGCTGTAGACTCACCAGTACATACGAGTCCCAAGGTGTGCACGATCACATAGATCCCGAGTCCGAGAGGGTCTGGCTTTCAGTCTGAACAATATAATAAAGTTGATCCGCAACGTCCACGGCTCGTTTTTTAATAAAAATTAACTTTTAATGGTTCGTTTAAAAACATATCAGCAGACAAAAAAGAAAAACATACTTCACGAACAGACAAGGACAAAAAAGAAATCACATGCCCATGGCAATAAAAAACGCCAACGCGTTTCGAGGCAGAGACCTCTTATTCATGGCATGCCATGAATAAGAGGTCTCTGCCTCGAAACGCGTTGGCGTTTTTTATTGCCATGGGCATGTGATTTCTTTTTTGTCCTTGTCTGTTCGTGAAGTATGTTTTTCTTTTTTGTCTGCTGATATGTTTTTAAACGAACCATTAAAAGTTAATTTTTATTAAAAAACGAGCCGTGGACGTTGCGGATCAACTTTATTATATTGTTCAGAGTGTTTTTTATGTTTGTATCACCCTTGGTCTCCGTTTATTATACTCTGGGGTCTGAAAAGACACCAGAGTATAATAACTGTTCATGGGTGGTCATTATGGGACATAATACGGTGTGCAGGGGCCACTATGGGACATAATACTGTGTGCAGGGGCCATTATGGGACATAATACTGTGTGCAGGGGCCACTATGGGACATAATACTGTGTGCAGGTGTCACTATGGGGGATAATACTGTGTGCAGGGGCCACTATGGGACATAATGCTGTGTGCAGGGGCCATTATGGGACATAATACTGTGTGCAGGGGCCACTATGGGACATAATACTGTGTGCAGGGGCCACTATGGGGCATAATAGGGTGTGCAGGGGCCACTATGGGGCATAATAGGGTGTGCAGGGGCCACTATGGGACATAATACTGTGTGCAGGGGCCACTGGGACATAATACTGTGTGCAGGGGCCACTATGGGACATAATACTGTGTGCAGGGGCCACTATGGGACATAATACTGTGTGCAGGGGCCACTATGGGACATAATACTGTGTGCAGGGGCCACTATGGGACATAATACTGTGTGCAGGTGTCACTATGGGGCATAATACTGTGTGCAGGGGCCACTATGGGGCATAATACTGTGTGCAGGGGCCACTATGGGGCATAATACTGTGTGCAGGGGCCACTATGGGGCATAATACTGTGTGCAGGGGCCACTATGGGGCATAATACTGTGTGCAGGGGCCACTATGGGGCATAATACTGTGTGCAGGGGCCACTATGGGGCATAATACTGTGTGCAGGGGCCACTATGGGGCATAATACTGTGTGCAGGGGCCACTATGGGGCATAATACTGTGTGCAGGGGCCACTATGGGGCATAATACTGTGTGCAGGGGCCACTATGGGGCATAATACTGTGTGCAGGGGCCACTATGGGGCATAATAGCGCGTGCAGGAATGCGGCGGGGGGTCATCGGTCGAGATCTTCGATGTCGGTCAGGAAAGGGGGGGGGGGACAAAGTTCGCCATGGGGCCCCGCCATTCCTAGTTACGCCACTGTCCAGCAGTGTCCCCCACCCCCAAACAGTATTACATTCCCAGCAGTGCCCGTCCCCCAGTATTACACGCCCAGCAGTGTCCCCCCACCCCACAGTATTATACACCCAGAAGTTCCCACCACCCACAGTATTATATGCCCAGCAGTGTCCCCCCCCCCCCATACAGTTTTACATGCCCAGCAGTGTGTTCCCCCACACAAACACACGCACACAGTATTATATCTCCAGCAGTGCCTCTCACCCCCAGTATTATTTGCTCCCAACAGCCCCCCTCCGCTCCGGTGATATTATTCTACACTGTGATCTACACAGACCCCAGAGTATAATAATCGGAGTCCCAGGATAGGTGAATAAAAATAACAATCACTAATCCTCGCCTTTCCTGGGCATCCTGGCTCCGGCTGCCTTCAGCATCTTCCCGATGTCTCTGTTGAGGCCTGTGATTGGTCCTCAGCAGTCATGTGAGGGTACACTGACGTCATTACACCGCTGCGCTCCATCTGACTGCTGGGGCCTAATCTCATGCACATGATGGAAGATGCCGGAGAGGATGCAGAGCCCATGAGAGGTGAGTATATCTATTTATTATTTTAAGTCACCTCCCCTGCACACGGAGGCTCAGTGGTTAGCACTGTAGCCTTGCAGAGCTGGAGTCCTGGTGTTCAAATCCTGCCAAGGGCAAAAAAAACATCTGCAAGCAGTTTGTATGTTCTCCCCGTGTTTGCATGGATTTCCATCCCATATTCCAAAGACATACTGATAGGGAAAAATGTACATTGTGCGCTCTGTGTGGGGGGAGGGGCTCACAATCTACATAGAAAAAAAGAAAAATGGCCTGGCAACATGCCGGTGCCCCTTCTCATTTACAATATATATAGTGGTCGGGGAACCAGGCTTTCCTCGACCGCTGTCATAGTGGTACTGGACCCTGGCTATCTCTAGCTGGTCACGATAGTTACGCCCCTGGCAGTGGGTCTTTGAGGTACTGCTGGCATCTAAGGGGGGGCAGGGGGTCTTTGGGGTACGGCTTGCATCTGAAGGAGGGGCAGGGCCTTTAGGGTGCTGCTGGCATCTAAAGGGGGAGTAAACATCCCTGGGGTGCTGCTTGCATGTAATGGTGGGGAGGGTCCCTGGGGGGGCCTGCTGCATGCGTTTGTGTGGGTTCCCAGGGGTATTGAATTTGTGTGTTGGGTTCCTGGGGCACTGCTTGTGTGTGAGAGGGAGTTCTGGAGGTGGTCCCAGGGTGCTGCCACCTGTGTCCTTGTTTGGAGGTCCCTGGGATGCTACCTGTGTGTGTGAGGGGGTGCTGGTGGTGGCCCCTTGGGTACTTCCACCTGTGGGCATGTGGCGGAGGTTCCGGGGTACTGCTTTGTTGTGTCTAGGTCATTTAGCTGCTGCCTTCATGTAAATGGGGGATTCATGCAGTACTGCCTGTATGTGGGCGGGGGTTGTTGATGGACTCTGAGATGCTACCACCGGTGTGCGTGTGGGGATGCTACCTGTGAGTTGGAGGGGTCCGGCACCTGAGGTGTTGCCACCTATGTGTTAGGGTGCTTCTGCTGTATGCTGAGGGGGATGGGGGCTTCAGTCCCTGGGGGGACTGCCATCTGTATCCTGAGGGGCGCAGGGGCTGCTGTCTGTAAGCTAGGGGGATGCAGGACCTGGGGGCTGCCTCCTGTGTGCTGTTGTGATCTGGACCCTGGGGGGCTGCTGCTTGTGTGCTGGGTGATCCAGGCACTGGGGGGCTACCACTTGTGTGTTGGGGGGAGGGTCCGGTCCATGGGCGGCTGCTGCCTGTATGCTAGGGGAGGGTGGTGGTCCGGTCCTTGGGGGGCTGCCACCTGTATGCTGGGGGCCTGCATCTGTGTGCTAGGATCTCCGGTACTTGGGAGACTGCTGTCTGTGAGCTGTTGTGATCTGGACCCTGGGGGGCTGCCTGTATGATACGGGTTCCAGTCCCTAGGGGCTGCCGTCTGTGCCTTGGGAAGGGGGATCCCTTAGAGGTTGCTGTCTGGTGTGGGGTGCTATCTTCATGTAAGTGGGGGGTGCTGCCTCTGTGTGAGGGGAGGCTGTGGGTGTCCCTGGGCAGGCTGCCACCTGTGTGCATGGGGTCAGGTCCCTGGTGGGTTGTCACCTGTGTGTTGGTGGAGGGGGTTCCTGGGGAGTGCCGCTTTTCTAGTGTGTGTGGAGTCCCTGGGGTGTTTCTGCATGTGTGAAGTAGGTGGTTGGGGAAGGGGCTGCTTGGGTGTAAGCAGAGTAAATCACGTATCTCTGGTTACATAGCGCAGGGACGCTGAAGTTATCACATACAGTAGTGCCCCTGTGTTACATATATTCTCACTCCTCCTGCATTATACATAGAATGGCCCCCACATCCTACTGTCCCAGCCTTTATATCCAGGGTGTGAGCTGTATGCATAAACATTCTGCACTGCTCACTCTCCACGGTGTATAAAGAGGACCTTTCATCACTTGGGGCACATGCGGTTTTATATACTGCTAGAAAGCTGACAGTGTGCTGAATTCAGCGTACTATCGGCTTTCCCGTTCTGTGCCCCCGGTGAAGAGCTATCAGTGCCGGTACCGTACCTCTTCATAGTCAGAAGGGCGTTTCTGATACTCTGTCAGGAACGCCCTTCCTCACAGCAGCGTCTATAGCGCTGTACTGTGAGAGCGGGAAGGAACGCCCCCCTCCCTCTCCTAATAGTATTCGTCCATAGACTAGTACTGGGGGCGCGTTCCTCCCCGCTCTCACAGTACAGCACTATAGGCACTGATGTGAGGGGAGGCTGTGGGCGTCCCTGGGCAGGCTGCCACCTGTCTGCATGGGGTCAGATCCCTGATGGGTTGTCATCTATGTAATGGTGGAGAAGGTTCCTGGGGATAATACTCGTCCATAGACTAGTAGTGGGGGCGGCGTTCCTGCCCGCTTTCGCAGTCCAGCGCTATAGGCGCTGATGGGAGGAAGGGCGTTCCTGACTGTCATAAACTCCCTTCTGACAGTGAAGAGCTACGGTACCGGCACTGATAGCTCTTCACCGGTGACACAGAACGGGAAAGCCAATAGAGCGCTAAATTCAGCGCACTGTCGGCTTTCTAGCGGTGTATTACACCGCATGTGCCCCAGGAGGTGAAAGGTCATCTTTAAACAACGTACAGCCTGGCGCACATGTGATCCTGTCTTTCCTCTAGTAACCCCATCACATGAGACGACAGTGGCTGGTTTATTCCATGAGAGCAGGTAATACTAGACCAGGACAGGTAAGTGGATGGAAGGGGGGGGGGGTGTGATAGACTACGTTGGTAACTAGTGGAGGTGGTTTTTTGTTTGTTTATTGTTTTGTTTTTTTAAAATGGATGAGGATTGTGCAGATGGTTTTATTTCAATAAAATATATATTTTTTAAAATGTATGTTTGTTTTATTAATATTATTACTGTAGGTGGAGCTTATAAGATATAGGTCCTATACTGACTAACCTATAGAGAATATACCCAGACCATGGACCTACCTGCAGCAACTCCATTCTAGTCAGTTCTGTAGTGAGACAGCTAGAATGGAGTTGCTGTAAGGAGGACCTACCTATAGCAACTACAGAACACCCTGAGACCATGAACCTACCTGCAGCAACTCCATTCTAGTCAGTTCTGTAGTGAGACAGCTAGAATGGAGTTGCTGCAGGGAGGACCTACCTACAGCAACTACAGAATATACCCAGACCATCAACCTACCTGCAGCAACTCCATTCTAGTCAGTTCTGTAGTGAGACAGCTAGAATGGAGTTGCTGCAAGGAGGACCCACCTATTGTAACTACAGAATATACCGATACCATGAACCTAACTGCAGCAACTCCATTCTAGTCAGTTCTGTATTGAGACAGCTAGAATGGAGTTGCTGCAAGGAGGACCTACCTATAGCAACTACAGAATATACCCAGACCATCAACCTACCTGCAGCAACTCCATTCTAGTCAGTTCTGTAGTGAGACAGCTAGAATGGAGTTGCTGCAAGGAGGACCACCTATTGTAACTACAGAATATACCGATACCATGAACCTACCTGCAGCAACTCCATTCTAGTCAATTCTGTATTGAGACAGCTAGAATGGAGTTGCTGTAGGGAGGACCTACCTATAGCAACTACAGAATATACCGATACCATGAACCTACCTGCAGCAACTCCATTCTAGTCAGTTCTGTATTGAGACAGCTAGAATGGAGTTGCTGTAAGGAGGACCCACCTATAGCAACTACAGAATATACCGATACCATGAACCTAACTGCAGCAACTCCATTCTAGTCAGTTCTGTATTGAGACAGCTAGAATGGAGTTGCTGCAAGGAGGACCTATCTATAGCAACTACAGAATATACCGATACCATCAACCTACCTGCAGCAACTCCATTCTAGTCAGTTCTGTAGTGAGACAGCTAGAATGGAGTTGCTGTAGGGAGGACCTACCTATAGCAACTACAGAATATACTGAGACCATCATGAGCCTACCTGCAGTAACTATATACTGATAAATCAGGCGCACAGCGATACGTCAGAATTTAGCTCTATATCAGTTATTAATTGCCATATATTTCCATCATCACTTACAACAAGAAAGTGACGCAAGTTATAATAAACACGTAAGGCTGCGGCATCAACGCCCTGTTCAGACCATATGGCAAATATATATTTATAAACTATATATGTAATATATATATAGGTATATCTATCTATATATATGTAATTATATATATATAAATATATATACATATATATAATTATATATATAATTATATATATATAAATATATATATATATATATATATGAAAATATATATATGAGTGCCATATGTATGTATGTCCAGAAATGTGTATTTCCTATATTCTTATTGATACCATATACATATACAATGTCTGTCTTAGCCAGTTATGGCTCCTCCCTATACACACTCCATTCTAGCCAATTCTGTAGTGAGGGGACTAGATTGGAGTTTCTGGCAGCAGCTCCTCTAAGCAACTCCATTCTAGTCACTTCAGTACTGAACAGTCTACATTGGAGTTGATTCTAGCAGGTCCCTGCCTCCAGCAACTCCAATCTAGTCACCTCACTAGTGAATTGTCTAGATTGGAGTTGATTCTAGCAGGTCCTCCCTCCAGCAACTCCAATCTAGACCGTTCACTAGTGAGGTGACTAGATTGGAGTTGCTGGATGGAGGACCTACCAGGAGCAACTCCATTCTAGACGCAACCCTTCTCTTATCTCGTGACAGGAACCTGTCTGAGCAATTTCCGGTTAGTGCTAAGGCTAGAAGTCACGTGACAGCTCGATATTTCACTGTTTAATAAAGTTTTAGTGATTTGAACGCTTTCGCCTTCCTGCCAGCGAGAGGCATTGTGGGAGTTGTAGTATTCTGTTCTCCTCTTCCCCGGGTCTTCCTTTCCTGGCCGACACGGAACTGCAGCAGCTGTAGTTCAGGTTAGTGGTTTATTCATTCTCGGTGTATTCCTGTGTACACAGCAGATGTGTGATTATAAGGTCAGCTCTCCACCATGAGCTCATTGGGAGTTTCTCCATCTTACCTTTCCATGATGCTGCAGGACAAACCTGCTGACACATATCAATGAGGGTGCGTTTTCTTGCGAGGAAATCTACAGAAAGGAAATGGCAAAGGACGCCGTCAGATGATAGGTGGTGTTTGCACATGATAACTTTCTAGGTGCAATCTTCATTTCTCTTAGGTGCATTGTCAGTTTTTGAGGAATTGGTGATTTTCCTTTTATATCTATATAGTAAGTGATCTTGTCAAGGTCTTTAAAAGTTTTTGACATCATCTAATAACATTTACATTATACTATGATATAGCACTGTGCACCATGTAGAGGCATAACCTGAAACTCCTGGGCCCCAAAGCAAAATAGGTAATGGGCCCCTGCCTACCATGTGCTGTCTATAACACTGGTGTCATCTTGTTATAGAGAAGCTTTTGGGACCCCTCAATCTCCTGGTCCCAGTAGCGATTGCTTCCTCGGCACCCCCTGTAGCCACAGCACCATGTCATATTATCTGGTAGACTGGGATAGACAAAAGGGGTTGGCCACTTTCAGACCAATATTGACAAATGTACAATAAAAAAGATATACAATTTTCCAATATACTTTCTGTATCAATTCCTCACAGTTTTCTAGATCTCTGCTTGTTGTCATTCATTCTGTTACTTCTAGAAGATAAGTCTGTCCATGGTCATGTGATGTACGGCCCATGGTCATGTGATGTACGGTCCATGGTCATGTGATGAGCACACAGGTGCACAGCTGATTACCAGGCAGGTGTCTGATTACTGTGCTGTGACTGTAACGAGCAGCACCTGTGTCCTCATCACATGACCATGGACCGTAAATCACATGACCATGGACCGTAAATCACATGACCATGGTCAGAGTTTTATCCACTGGGAGTAACAGAATGAGTGACAGCAAGCAGAGATCTAGAAAACCCTGAGGAATTGATACAGAAAGTATATTGGAAAATTGTACAACTTTTTATTATACAAACCATAACATTTGTCTCTCAATATTGGTCTGAAAGTGGACAACCCCTTTACTAGAAATAGAGCATTAACAGACCTTGCAATAGCAGAGTAGTGTAGGTGGGAGTGTTTTCCCATACAAGTTTAGAATCTATATACAAGCAAATAAACCCTTGTTAGTGTTCTAGCCATGTTTATCATAGATAGCACACTGGCCCATTATATTTTAATAGTTCTATATGTATACCCATGTATTATCACGGGGGGTGAGCCCTGGCAAACACTCAGGACAGGTCTTATACATGTCTGTTTTGCAGCACTGGCTCACTGGAAACAGATCTATGGACCAACCGTACACGTTCATATGCCTGTACTTTAAAAAGAACCATCATCAGTAATATAATGTATTTTGCTATTTGGAAGTCACCATCAAAGCCCTGCTGGCAGATCAGTTATTCTTTTTGTGCGTCCTACCAGGGACTTTTATAGCATATTAGCAAAGCAATGTGTAATTGGGATTCTGTGAATAGAGAGCGCAGAGTCAAGGCCAAGTATTTAAAGTACGTTTGTATTTGGATTACTGCTGTAAGTAAGCAGTGTGCCACTTGCCTCATTGCTACCGAAGTAACTCCTGTCAGACCAAGAGTGCTCCAGCATGCCATAGAGGGAACCTGTGGCAGGAAAAAGGAACTTAGCAAATTGATGTATCGTTTCATGGTAACTTGTCATTTATTCATCAAATTCTTTACTGTTTGCATCTTGAAAAGTCCAAACAGTTATTGACAGCTATCTTTGTGTGCAGTCACAGAGGGAGGGAGTGGGGGGTCAATTTCTGATGAGAACCTATCTTTGATTTCTTAGCACAGAACGAGTAGATATTTAAAGGGGTTGTTCATTTTCAGCAAAAAATGTAATGAAAAGTTATTCTATTTTCCAACTTTCTGTATCAATTCCTCGTGGTTTTCTAGATCTCAGCTCGCTGTCATTCATTATTTTCTTCCAGCAGATAAAAATCAGTCCATGGTCATGGGACGGATACACAGGTGCACAGCTAGTTATAGTCACAGCTCAGTAATCTGTCTTGTAACCAGCTGTCTACTTGTGTGCCCATAACTATGCATTGTCCATCAGATTGATCATGGACTGATTTTTATTTACTGGAAGTAAACAATGAAAGCAAGCAGAAATTACCATAAGGAATGGATACAGAAAGTATCATTATGTAAACAGTTTATTTACTGAAACTGGACAACCCCTTTAAAGGGAGTCTACCACCTATCCAAGCATATTCTTCTGTGATTACTGTGTTACAGGGCACATTGCAGTGATATACAACATACATGTGTTATGTATGTCACTATTGTAGATTCGGAATTGAGGAACTAGGTGCACTAGGGGCAGTCCTCCTGGAGCACCTCTGATGGAGATGGTTAATCCTCCCACAGCTATGATGTCACCTACCACTTTACATCTGAGTGGCAAGAACAGGAATGAAGACCCGTCCCTACTTCACCCACTTCCTCGTTTTTTATATTGCTTCAATGTTATTCATCTCTAAATCTAATCTACAAAAGTGACACGCATAACGAAGAGGTAGATTGCCTTTAAAAAAAATCTTTCTATATTTTTATGTAGATGTAGGTAATAATCATCTCTATTCTGATCCTTCATTGTACCTTGTAACTTGCTCCGATGATCTGAATTATGCATCTTATATGTGGACCAAAAGTCAGTTTCTCTGTGTGTTTCTATGAGATTTATATTGAGTATCTCATAAAAATGTATAGTAAGTATGAACTCATAAGATGATTTCCTACATCACTATTTAAAGCTACATTGATAAAAATAAAAATGTAAATTTTTTTGGGGGGGAAATCCTCTCTAACTACAAGCTGTTTAAATATTAGAGTACCCTGTGAAGAGACACCTTATAAGCCCATAGCCCATTGATATCTTTGAATCCACATCTTGTGGAAATTTTGGCAAAGTGAAAACTGGTCTGATTTATGTGAATGGGTTTGTTTTGGTAACACCGATTATAGAAAAAAAAAATGTAAGCCCCATTTAGTTGGTTGTGATTGGCGAAGATATTTCTGCAATCAGATTGCAGAGTAGGAATCAATATATTCTTGTTAGCAATGGCTTCCAAGTGGCACGATACTTCTTTTTCTGAATACATTTACATCTTTACATTTGAGATTTAGGCCTGGTTCACATCTGCATTCAGTATTTTGTTTGGGGAGTCTGCTTGGGGACCCCCGAACGGAATACCAAACATATTAAAAATCGGTGATCAATGAAAGAACACGGACCCCATAGACTATAATGTGGTCCGTGTTTTCTACACGGTGTCTGCATGAATCATGTGGAGAGGAAAGTAGTTTTTGAAGTACTTTTCTCTCCGCGAGACTCATGCGGACACCATGTGGAGAACACACGGACCCCATTATAGTCTTTCATAAGCTCACCACTTGTCAATGTGTTCGGTATTTCGTATGGGGAGGGGGGGGTCCCTAAGCGGACTCCCCGAACGGAATACCGAACACAGATGTGAACCAGGCCTGACATTGATTTTATTGATCACAGATAGGAAAACTACCCTAGGTCATGATAAAACATCTTTTTAAAAGCAGCAGTACTAGTTGACCTTCATAGATTGAGGGCTATCTGCTCTGAAACACATATCACAGTCTACACAGTCACATCATACCAATTTCCCACAATGCATATAGATATGTGATCAGAGTTATTCATTTCGGTGAACATTATTAATAATGTATTATTATATTAAGACAATAAATTCCCCCAATTGCTTGTTTCTGGTGTATGGTGTGCTGTGATACTTGACAGCTATATTTTGACTTGCTAAGTTTTGTTTGTTTTCTGGTGTTCTGTAGGGCACACAAGATTAATCCTCACAATGGCTGCAGACTCTATGGAAATCGATGATGGACTTTACAGGTTAGTAATGTGCTAGTGCTGTAAATTCAGTATACCACCCTAGATAAATACTGACCCAAGTTGCCTGAGAAGTCAAGTATTGAGATAGCAGTCTGGTGTCAAAGGATATTTCTGGATATTGATGGATCTTGTCACACACTGTTATTTGACAGATGTGCTGCAGAATTTCCATCCATATTTCTTCTCTGAAAGTGGATGAGATTTTAACGAACTTTATCTACGCACTGCCAAAAAAAAAAAAGGTGTAAATTGACATGCTCTGCAGATTTGTAATCCACCGCATCAGCATCAGCTCTTTCTGATTTTGGGAAAATATGCACCAAAATCTTTTTAGAAAAAGTGACGTTTGCCTCTCGTTTATTGCAGGTGTATAATTTCTCGAATGTGTGAATGTGCATGTTGCAGTTATAAAATTTATGAAACTTATTACTAATGCTAAGATTAAGTTTTGAATTGGGGAGCAAATATTGAGACCCTCATCAGTCTACATGTTTGAAGTCTTTCCTCATCCACAAGAGAGTCCTTGTTCTTGTAACTTGTAATTACACCTCTTACAATGTCTTTATATTTTTAGCCGGCAAAGATATGTCCTGGGTGATACAGCCATGCAGAAAATGGCTCAGTCCCATGTTTTCCTCAGTGGCATGGGTGGACTTGGTGTTGAAATAGGTACGTGTTACCTTCTTTTTATTTCAGAACAGTATTCTTCTAAAATGCAACTTTCTGGTAAAAGGGGTTGTCCAACCATATATGCTTGGGACCCCCACAATCTGGAACAGGGATCCTGTTGCTCTGTAATTGAATAGATCACCGGTAGAGATGAGCGAGTACTGTTTGGATCAGCCAATCCGAACAGCATGCTCGCATAGAAATGAATGGACGTAGCCGGCACGCGGGGGGTTAAGCGGCCGGCCGCCGTCAAAGCGGAAGTACCAGGTGCATCCATTCATTTCTATGGAGCGTGCTGTTCGGATCGGCTGATCCGAACAGTACTCGCTCATCTCTAATCACCGGACGTGCATGTTCATTGCATTCTGTTCCACATAGGACTGCCAGTACTAGCACTGTTATTCAGCCAACTGTTGCAGACACAGTAACAACAGACATGCACATCTCTCACTGCTGAAATACTTAAGAGTCGTCCAGCTCTTGTCAAACCTTCTTGAAACTAAGGCCCCACATGGCGTCCTGCAGCAAGAAAGCACTACGGGAAAAGTCACTTTGCACTTCAATTATACCTATAGGGAAATAGTCAGCATTTTTGTAGATATAATTGACATCCTGCTATTTCCAAAACTGTGGCGGTTTTGGGAATCGCTGCATGTCCGTCCTGCATATTTTACCACAGAGTGGGCATGGGATTTGCTGGAATCCCATCCACTTTCCTATAACTGTAAAACGCCTTGGCCAAACCGCGGAGTTTATTCCTTGTGTGGCCCCAGCCTGAAAGGGTTTTTCAGAACCCAACAGCATTTACTTATTTAATACTGACAACTTGTTCACAGGATAGGCCATCAGTATTTCATTGATCGGGGTCTTACACCGGACACCAGTTAGTTGTTTTGGCTGTCACTTGGTGCCGGAAGTTACTGTGGGATGGGCTTGGAACAAATCTGCTGCTATTCAAGTAATAAGTGCAGCGCTGAAGTACCCGACATCCTCGCTTTTTCGTGGATAGGAAAGCATATGTGCACCGATTTACTTGATAGAGGTAAATGAGCAGAAGAGAGAAATTAAGATAAAGACACTAAGAATACTGTCAGTACAGTTGATCGGTGGGGTGGGCGTGGGGCTTAAGGATAGATAATTCATAGTGAAAACTGGATAACTTCTTTAACTGGGGAAATTAAGGGGATATTGTCACTCCTTAGGGAGAGACCACCATGTAGGTGTGTGGAGTTTTATAAAACCACTGTGGGGGATTGTGGGAAGAATATGCAAATGTGTTTCCCAGGATGTAAATAGGAAACACTGCTTCAGCTGCTTCCAATAGAGGGCAGCATACTGAGGCAGTGTTTCCTATTTACATCCTGGGAAACACATTTGCATATCCTTAAATGGGGAATTCAGTAATGCCTTGCTCATGATTTTCCATGTATTCACTTTTCGAGACAAACATGGAGAAAATGTTGCTAAAAATGTCTTTATGTACACACAATCTACTTAAAAAAACAAAAAAAACATTATCACATGTATGTATTTCAGGGAAGAAAATACTGGACTTTAATTCAGTATTGGCAGTTGCATCCTACAGCTACTGCTGTCCCTGGTTCTCCTTACTCCTTGTGTTTTACATTTTTTGAAAATTAGATGTTGTGAAGCAGTAAAAAAAAGTGCATAAGGCCGCATGGTGGGTCAGTGGTTAGCACTGTAGCTTTGCAGTCCTGGGTTCAAATCCTGCCAAGGACAACATCTGCAAGGAGTTTGTATGTTCTCCCATTTGTGTTGGTTTCCTCCTAAACTTCAAAGACATACTGATAGGGGAAGAGGGGAAAAAAAGTGCATATACAGTAGTATGTAACTGCAGATTGACCTTTGACTATTTTTGTGTCTCACTTTGTCATTTTTCTTTATTTTAGCCAAGAACATTGTTTTAGCTGGGATAAAGGTAAAATCTAAATATGTGTATTACGTTTTTCTGTCTTTATGTTTTTTGTTTTTTTTTCTGGAGCTTGTGATCATAACATAAGTTTAACAGGTATTTTGTCCATTAGGCATTGACAATCCATGACACAAGACATTGTGAAACATGGGACCTTGGGACTAACTTCTTTATCAGGGAAGATGATGTCATAAATCAAAAAAATAGGTTGGTGCAATATGTAAAGTCCTGTATTTTGTCATATACAGAATGATTTCATAAAGCAGGACATTACTAAACACATGAATACAGTCTGTTATCTCTTCTAAAGCATTTTTTTATTATAATATGCAGAGCTGAAACCTGCCTTCACCACATTGCAGAGCTCAACCCTTATGTCCAAGTAATATCATCAACTATACCACTAGATGAGTCGTCTGATCTTTCATTCCTGAAACAGTACCAGGTAAAGAAGATACTCTTGTTCGTGTTATTAATAAAGACTGCAAATAACGTATATACCTTGCGTAATTCCTTTCCATTTTTTTATTTTTGAGATTGACAACTACCAAATAGAAATAAGGGGTTATTCAAGAGATTAGGAGTTGTCCTCTTCCAAATGCGTGAATGAATGCTGCTCCATTTATACAGGCACATGGGACCTCCATTATCATGATTGGTGGGGCCTCAACTAGTCACATCATCAAGGGTCCAATGTGCCCTCTTTGAATGTAGTCACGTATGCTGCCTTTACATTTAGTTCAATTTAACGTCCAGAAATAGCCATATGCTTTGCTTTTGCTGCCTTTTAGAAAAGAAGATCAACAGTGCTCATCTGTGTTCTTACAAGACACTTAAAGAGGACCTTTTATGGTTTGGGGCACAAGTAGTTCTATATATGGTTGGAAAGCAGACAGTGTGCTGAATTCAGGGCACTGCCGGCTTTCCCGATCAGTGCCTCGGATAAAGCGCTATCGTTCCGGTACCGTAGCTCTTTACAGTCAGAAGGGCGTTCCTGACAGTCAAGTACGTCCTTCTCCTCAGCAGTGCCTATCGTGCTGTACAGTGTGAGCGGGGAGGAACGCCCCCTCCCTCTGCTCACAGTGCTCGTCCATAGACTAGTATTATCAGGAGGGGAGGGGGCGTTCCTCTCCGCTCACACTGTACAGCGCGATAGGCGCTACTGTGGAGAAGGACATACCTGACAGACTGTCAGAAACGCCCTTCTGACTGTAAAGCCCTACGGTACCGGGACCGAAAGCTCTTTACCCGAGGCACAGATCGGGATAGCCAACAGTGCGCTGAATTCAGCGCACTGTCGGCTTTCCAGCAGTATATAGAACTGCCTGTGCCCCAAACCATGAAAGGTCCTCTTTAAATTCCACGTTCTTGTGATTTTTGGGGATCTTAGCAGTAATTAGACAGTTATACTCTCTCCTTTGTATAGGGAAACACTTGTAATTGCCAGAATATCCCTTTAAATTGTGAAATCCCAACCTTTACTTTCTATTCAACTATGTTAGTTCAGATACAAACGTCCTAGCTGTCATTTCTGTTGTTTCTTAGTGTGTAATCCTAACTGAAGCAAGACTTTCCCTGAGGAAGCGGGTTAATAACTTTTGTCATGACCAACAGCCACCTATAAAGGTAACCTATATATACCCATCTATAGAGGTATGTCCGCTTACAGTTTAAGCATTTGTAAAGCAACCTGTTTTTGTATTTTATAAAGTTCATTTGCGCAGATTCTTATGGTGTATGCTCCTACGTGTTTTGTGACTTTGGAGATGAATTTCAAGTCCTGGACACCACAGGGGAAGAGCCAAAAGAGTCCTTCATATCTAATATAACGCAGGTAAATGCATTTTTCTCGTTTTAACATTAAAAACATTATTTGATAGTTGTATCATTTGTGTCATCGTTATTGAAGAGCAATATAGTGGAACAAGAATTTAGCAAAAATGGAAAAGTTCTCATGTTGACTATGCTTCTGTTTGGTATGCTCTAGGAGTGTCACTTGTCCTGTCCAGCCGTTTCTCTATTCCACTTCAAGTCGTCACTGACAACAAAAAAAAATGGCAAAGCAAAATTTTTTTAAATAGAGCAGCAATGTGCATGTTTGAGATTGGGACCCCTGTTCTTGTGGTCAGATCCCCAAGATGAAACTTGTATCATCTAACCTGTGGCTTGATGATAAATTTCAATTTTGGGACAGCCTCTTTAATATCCTACCCTCATTTGATTTATTTTGCCCGATTTTGCAATCAAGACTTGAGGAACATGTAAGAAATTGCTATAAATGTGTCCCAGGAGAATAGTCTTTTCTCCCTGCACCTGTTTGTAATTCTGATCTTCACCAGATTATTGTACAGCCAGCCCTATTGCTGCTTTTACACAAATGTACCCTTATCCTTTTTGACCAAGCTCCCACCCCTCATCCATCTGGCATGCAAAACTGGGAAAAGATCAGAAGGATATGTTCTGTGTTCTCTGCAAGATTTGTTTACAAAATGTAACTCATATGTCATACATTCATAGAAAGCCTAAAGTATGATATGTATCGCTCACATTTTTTTCTATTCTTAATCTCTGGTGGTTTTATTTTTAGTCTAATCCTGGCGTGGTAACCTGCTTTGATAATCGCCCTCACAATTTTGAATCTGGTCAGTTTGTGACTTTTCGTGAAGTCAATGGAATGAGCTCTTTAAATGGGTCCACGCACCAGATTACTGGTAAGTATTACTGTAAATGCAAACATTCAGGGTTCTGTGTAAATTTCAGTTTTCTTTTTCTAGTGAATAAATCTTTCTGATATCTTCAACCACCACTGTTAATGGCAGTCTATCCATTTATTTGTGAAAGCATGTCAAATACTAATATTAATAGACTTTAAATAATGTATTCTTTTTGAGAAATTTAATATGTATCTATTTTTGTAACTTTTATTATAATTGTCACAGTTACATCACCCTACTCATTCAGCATTGGAGATACATCAAACATGAACCCTTACCAGCATGGTGGACTGGCTGTTCAGGTTAAAATGCTGCAGTCACTCAACTTTGTAAGTAGCTCTTGATAAATGTGTTCCACAAGCAATTTGGAAAATACATCTCCAGTGAAGCAGCTAGGAAACACTATGCTACACTTATCGGAGAACATGAGAGGTCCTCTTTAACCCCTTCCCGACATCCGCCATAATAGTACGGTGCTCCCGGTAAGGACTTCCTGCAAACCACCGTAGTACTACAGCGGCTGCATGGTGCGCGCACAGAACCTGTGTGTTCACCATGCCCTGCGGGTGTCAGCCATAACATGCGACTGACAATGCCCTGTAACACCCGCGGTCGGAACCGGGTCCGATCGCGGGTGTTAACCCCTGAGATGCTGGCGGTCAAACGTGACCGCTGGCATCTCAGGGGTTTCGGTATGTTTTGTGTCCGATTGGCACCCCCACCGCTGGGGGGGTGAGGGGTGCCGGTGTTGCTAATGGGCAGCCCGGGGTCTGATCAGTGACCCCGGGTCTGCCCCATGTCGTCCCCTCCACGTACCTGGTTGATCCTGCCAGGAATGGAGGCAGTCAGCTCGTGTCTCTGCACGAGCTGAGAGCTTCCTGTACATTGCAATACACGTGTAACACTGCTTCAATCCCCCATGGGGACAGAAAAAAAAAGTTATAAAAAAAGTAAAGATAAAAAACTTTAAGCTTAAAATAAATTAAAATTAAAGCCCCAAAAATGTGCAAATTCTAGGGCTAAATGAAAATATTAGTAAAATAAAATCAAATGTGTAAATTTCACCTCCATTTTGTCTTAATTCCAGTATTATACAGTTCAGGGGCCTTTAATAGAAGTAAGAATAAATCTTTGTGGCCACAAACTAATGAATCAATACATAGATAATTATCTTTTTATGGATATGCAAATCAGTCGGAAGTGCATCCGGTTAGGGCCTAGTTTGCTAGATTTGTCTTCCTTTAGCTGTGACCCAGACAGAAACTGTAATGTTATCCACTGCTAAGGTAGTGGGATTGAGAAGCAATTTTAAGGGAATTCAGAGTACTTGTGACTAATGGTAGCCAAATCAAGGCATTGGTGTAATTGGCCGAATACACGCATTCCTAGGTATTCGACGAATACTATTCGCTCCACACTAATGTGGACATCTGTGCATCAATCCATATTCTCTAATATACTGCAGATATATCCATGCTTATTATTTTCTTTAATGTCCACTCTTATACAACTATACAAGTAAATAAATCGGTCTTTGTTTTATTTTTTGCTTTCTTACTAGGAGATGCAGATATACCACAAAATGCTTACTATTTTTCTTTTTTTTTTTTTTTTTTTTTTTTAGGAAAGACTAGAAAAGCAGTTAATGAACCCAAAGTATCTCATTGCAGATTTCAGCAAACCTGAGGTAAATTAAATAGTGTATCTAATTACTGTCTAATTTTAAGTGTAATTATATAATATATAGAGTAGTCTTATAATCGCGTGCAAGATTAGAATATCACCTACTGTATGTATGGATAACACACAATAGCTGATAATCACAGCACAAGTGACAGAGCATCACTCTCGAAGTAAGTCTACAGTTCCATGGGAATGATGTAAAACCCGTCACTAAGTACTGTTAACAGTAGGCCAGGCCCCCATGATCATGTGCAGAAAATAGAATAGGTAAATCAACTATCAAAGTAAAAATGAAATAAAATAAAAAAATTAAATGCGTCAGTAACTGGTTTTAATATGTCCCGATTAACTATTCGGCTTTTCTTCTGAATTCTCAGGCTCCTTTAAGCATCCACTCTGCAATTCTGGCATTGGACAATTTTCAAGAGAAGCACAGCCGTTTGCCAAACATAAGGTAGTATTGATAAATGTAAGAGTAGTCTCTTTTTTTTTTTTTTTTGGTAGAGTTGGAAGAGACCTCAAGGGCCATCAGGTCCAACCCCCTGCGAGTGCAGGTTTTCCTAAATCATCCCAGCTATATGTTTATCCAGATTCCGCTTGAAGATTTCCATTGATGGAGCGCCCACCACCTCCCGTGGCAGCCTATTCCACTCTCTCACTACCCTCACTGTCAGAAAGTTTTTCCTAATGTCTAATCTCTATCTCTTTCCCTTTAGTTTCATCCCATTGCTTCTTGTACTTCCTTGTGCTAATGAGAATAGGGTAGATCCCTCTACACTGTGACTACCTTTCAGATATTTGTAGACTGCTATTAAATCTCCCCTCAGCCTTCTCTTCTGCAAACTAAACAATCCCAGTTCTTTTAGCCGCTCCTCATAGGACATGGTTTGCAGACCTTCCACCATTTTGGTTGCTCTTCTCTGGACTTGCTCCAATATATCGATGTCTTTCTTGAATTGAGGCGCCCAGAACTGTACACAGTATTCCAGGTGTGGTCTGACCAGGGAAGAGTACAGCGGAATAATGACCTCTCTTGATCTAGAGTCAATGCTTGTCTTAATACATCCCAGAATTTTATTAGCCTTTTTTGCAGCAGCACCGCACTGTTGGCTCATGTTGAATTTGTGATCTACTATTATGCCCAAGTCCTTTTCCCCTATGCTATCACTTAGTTCTATTCCTCCCATACTATATATGTTTTTTACATTTCTGTTACCCAGATGTAGAACTTTGCATTTGTCCCTGTTAAATACCATTTTGTTCGCCTCAGCCCATTGTTCCAGTGTGTCTAAGTCCTTTTGAATACACTCTCTCTCCTCTCTAGTGTTGGCTATTCCTCCTATCTTCGTATCATCTGCAAATTTTATGAGTTCCCCAATAATTCCATTGTCCAGATCATTTATAAAGATATTAAAAAGTACTGGGCCCAGAACAGAGCCCTGCGGCACCCCGCTTTTGACTTTCTTCCAGTTCGATGTGTAGCCATTTAGTATTACTCGTTGTGCCCAATCATTAAGCCAGTTGTGAATCCACCTAACTGATTTTTTGTCAAAGCCATACTTAATCATTTTTTCAATAAGAAGGTTGTGTGATACTTTATCAAATGCCTTACTGAAGTCAAGATATACTATGTCCACGGCATTCCCTTGGTTCAACCATTCAGTGATTTTGTTGTAGAAGGAAATCAGGTTAGTCTGACAAGATTTATTGGTCATAAAGCCGTGCTGGCTCTGGTTAATTAATGCCTTCCCATCCAGGTACCGAAGTAAATGTTCCTTGACAATTTGCTCAAAGATTTTTTCTGCTATCGAGGTCAGACTTACCGGCCTGACCTCTCTTAACCTAAAGTACTTTACAGTCCACTTTTGCTCTGAGATGCGGTCATGAAGAGTGGGTTGTGTAATGCATTTCATGAATTAGCTGTAGTCTCTCTCTTAATGAGAACTTGTTGGCAATTCAGAATTGGATTGGGTGAAAATGACTCAATTTAAAACCGCCTTAATTACGATTGACAATTATTTAGTTAACGCCCCTTGTAAACTTTGACACCTACAGTATGACTAAGTGTTAAGTGAATTTCACAAGTTTTGTCTAGCGGTTTCGTTCAGACCAAACCGAAACTGCTGTTTATACTTTGAGGTCTCTTCTGGCCCCAGAGTATAATAGGTAGAGACCCTGGGATGGTCACTCAACTGTCCTGGGCTTTGGTGTGACTCCCTTGCTACCATGACTGCTTCTGACAGACATGACTGGTAGCGGCCAATAGGTGAGTAAAAACAACAAATTATACTCTCCTCGGCATCCTTGTGATGTCTTCTTTAGGCATCTGGGTGACGTCATCCACCCAGGGGATCATAACCGAGGCTGTGATTTGGCCTCACGGTCACGTGGCATTCTGGCATAGCTGTCCTAAAACCAGTAAGGTTGTTTACAATTACCGTAAGATTGGCCTCTTACATTACCTTACAGTTTTGAATGGCATACCTTCCTTCTTATATATTGATACTGTTCTATTGGGTTGTTTGTCTTATTGATCTGTTCTCTTTTCAGTTAGTTACAGTTTTTTTCACTTTATACATTTATATAGTATTGTGTATGTGGAATAATAAGATAAATTGTATTTCTTTAGGTGCCTTCAGGATGCTGAAGAGATGCAGAATTTAGCGACATCTATAAATGAAAATCTGCAGAGTAAAGTAGGTTTCACAGCCTAAAAACCGATTCCCAGGTTAAAGGCTTTATTATATTGAATTGTGTTATATTTGCAGCCATTGATGTTTCTTTGTAACGTTCTAAAATACAAGCTTAGGACGTAACTCTGGTTTGGATGCTTTATTTCATTAGAATGTCCATGAAATCTGCTAGCAAATTCATTTTGCAGCAGTGATAGCATCTTACAGGGAGTCTGTCACCAGGAAGAAGCTTATTAAACCAGAGCCGACTGCGTATGCCCACAGGCCACAAGAAAATGGCCACTTACTTACTGTGCAAGCGGCCTTTTTTCCTTTAGGCTGCAGGCATGCGCAGTCAGCTCTGCCCGAGGCCTACAAGTTTCACCGCCTGCGTGGGAAGAAGATGCGTGAAGAGGACGTTCCTGAAGAAGATGGAGGCGGTCCTGGCGAGTTCTCTCAAAGCATTTGGGACGCCCCCAGTGCTGTTTGAGCGCTGGGGCCCGCCCCCAGTGCTGCAAGAGAACTCATTTGGATACCAGCAAAAACCGGGATTTATACGGAACGGCGGCACAGAGAAGACTTCTAAAGGTAGGAGATGAATAGCCTTTCTTAAGGTTATTCCTACATGTTAGGGACAAAAAATTTGATCTCAATCATAGGATCCCTTTAAATATCAAAAATAAATAATTAATAAATAATTAATAGAATTATTCTATTACTAAGTGTGTTATCTGGTTTTGAGAACTCTTACCTATATGGTATGGAAAATGTATCCATTATTGTAATTCATGGAAGAGCCAGGTTTTACATCAACCTCAATATTCTGGTTGATGGAGTAGTTCCATCATAGTGAGCGACACCTCATTGTCTTGAGTGACTCCAGTCTATTACATCCAAAAGGTAATCGGCATTTTACAAAGTAGACATTCCCTTTCACTATGTCACTCTTAACCCCTTCCCGACATTCGCCGTAATAGTACGGCGCTGCAGGGAAGGGCTTCCCGCAAACCGCCGTACTATTACTGCGGATGCATGGTGCGCACACAGAAACTGTGTGCGCACCATGCACAGCGGGTGTCAGCCGTAATACACGGCTGACAATGCCCCGTAACACCCGCGGTCGGAATCGGGTCCGATCGCGGGTGTTAACCCCTGAGATGCCGGTGATCAACATGACCACCGGCACCTCCGGGGTTACAACGTCATATGGTGCCGATCGGCACCCCCCGCGCCGGTTTCGGGGGGTGCCGGTGTTCGTAGGGGGCAGCCCGGGGTCTGATCAGTGACCCCGGGTCTGCCCCTTCACTTACCCCGTCCTCGCGCCTGGCCGATCCTGCCGTAAATGAAGCTGTCAGCCTGTGCGTCTACACAGGCTGACAGATTCCTATACTCTGCAATACACGTGTAACACGTGTATTGCAGCGTATATCTATTGAAGCAGTGATCAGCCGATCACTGCTTCAATCCCCCATGGGGACAGAAAAAAAAAGTGAAAAAAAAAAGTCAAAATAAAAAAGTTTAAATAAGTTTAAAATAAATTATAAATAAATAAAGCCCCAAAAATCCCTTTTTCCCCATATAAAATGTTTTGTTATGTAAAATAAAGAAAAATAGAAAAAAACATTACATATTTGGTATCGCCGCGTCCGTAATAACCTGAACAATAAAATTAAAACATTATTTAACCCGAACGGCGAATGTCGTAAAAAAAAACCCGTAGAAAACCGCACAAAATAATGATTATTCACCACCTTTCCCTTACAAAATGTTCAATAAAAAGTAATCAAATGGTCAGATGAAAACCAAAATGGTACCAATAAAAAGAAGAGGTCTTCCCGCAAAAAATAAGCCCTCAACCAGCTCTGTCTAGCGAAAAATAAAAACGTTATGCCTTTCAGAAGATGGCGATGCAAAAACAATAGATTTTTTCCCCTGAATTGAATTCTATTCTGCACAAATAGCAACGCATTAAAAAATCATATAAATGAGGTATCGCTGTAACCGTACCGACCCGCAGAATAAAGGTAACATGTTACTTATGCTGTACGCTGCACGGGGAAAAAAAAAAATGCTAAAAAGCAATGCCAGAATTGATGTTTCCTTTTACATCCCACCCAGAAAGAGTTAATAAAATGTAGTCAATAAGTTACACGCCCCAAAATGGTGGCATTGAAAAGTACATCTAATACCGCAAACACCAAGCCCTCATATGGCCACATTGCCAGAAAATAAAAATAAAAATCTACCTTGTACAATGTGAAGACAAAAACCCCAAAAGTCGCCAAATCATTAGGACATAAGTGGCTGCGACTAGAAGGAAATGTGTAAGCGGTGCGAGCGTTTTCAGGGGACACCCCATATTTAGAGCTTATGAGAGAGCATACACCAGCGCTGACCCCCCAGAATGCCCCTCTTCCCCATCCGCGTCATAGGAGCTGGTGGGAAAATAGAATGGGATTTGGTGTACCCAATTTACTCCGCACAGCTTACACATTCACTTCGGGGTTACTAATACTACTACATCACTTGATAAATACTTTGAGGGGTGCGGTTTTCAAAATGGGGTCACTTTCTAGAGGTTTCCACTGTTTTGACTCCTCAAGGGCTTTGTAAATGCGACATGGTGCCTGAAACTGATCCCAGCCAGATCTGCCCTCTAAAAGCTCCTTGGCGCGCCTTCCCTCCTGCGGCTCGCTGTGCGTCCATATATTAGTTTACACCCACAAGTGGGGTACTATGGTAGTCGGGAGAACTTGCCTAACAAATTGTGGGATGCGGTTTCTCCTTTAACCCCTTGTGAATGTGCAAATTCTAGGGCTAAACGAAAATATTAGTAAAATAAATTCAAATTTGAAAATTTCACCTCCATTTTGTATTAATTCCTGTTAAGCACTTATAGGGTTAAATTACTAGGTATATGTTGTTTTGGCTTATTTAAGGGGTGCAGTTTTGAAAATGGGGTGATTTATGGGGGGCTTTAATACAAGGGTCTTTCAAAACCCCTTCATAACTGGATTAGGCCCTTTAAAAATGGGTTTTGGAAATTTCTTGAAAATTTTGAATATTGTTGTTTCACTTGTAAATCTTATAATGTCCGTAAAAATTAAAAGGGTAACTAAAGTTTGATGCCGACATAAAGAAGAGATCTGGGACATGAGATTTATGATATAATTTTGGCGGTCTGACTATCTGTATGTAATGTACATCATTTCAAACTTTATAAAATGCATATTTTTCAAAATTTCCACCAAATTTCCAATTTTTTTATAATTAAACACAAAACATATCAACCAAAATTTACCACTAACATGAAGTACAATGTGTTACGAAAAAACAATCTTAAAATCACTTTGGTAAGTTAAAGCGTTCCAAAGTTATTGCCACATAAAGTGACACATGTCAGTTTTGAAAAATCGAGCTTGGTCAGGAAGTCAAAAAGTGCCATCGGCGGGAAGGGGTTAAGGTTGTTTTGATATCTCTTATATCCTTTCATGTGTAATGGTTATGGATTTTAATTGTGTTCAGCTGTTAAATTAACCTTTCTCGCTTATTTCATTGGAGACACAGCACCATGGATAAAGACCTGGCCATTAGGATGCTGACACTAGGAATAACAAAAGATGTCGGCTTTGTCATTTGGGTTATACCCTCTCCACAGATACCGTGCTAGCCGTTTTAACCTAGTGTCTGTACGAGGCAGACACGACCTGACTCAGGTCTTCCGTCTTACATCGTTTTTATTTTTCTTTCCTGGGAACTGCCAGGTCCCAGTACCTCAAGCCATCAACTCTGAATCTTGATTTCCTGGTCGGACTTCCACCTTCTGCACCTGTTCCCTCTTCTTCTCCCTCAGGTTCTCAAGAAATTCATGGGGGCTCCAACTATCCTGTTGGTTCCAAATTGGCCCCAACGAGCCTGGTATGTAGATCTCATGTTGCTGCTGGTGGACACGCCTTGGCCTCTTCCTCTGCTAGTCAGTCTTCTGTCTCAAGGTCTGCTGTTTAGCCCCACCTTACCTCAAGACTGTCCTGCAGGGAGTGACACACTGTGCTACTCCCTACCATCCTCATGTGAAACCTTGGGAATCTTAATCTTGTCCTTGAGGTGCTTCAGTCTCCCTCTTTTGAGTATTTGCATGGGTCCTCTCTTTGCTTTCTGTCCGGGAAGGTTGATTTCCTGGTAGTTTTATGCATCCTATATAGGGTTACTCGCCTTTTTTCGTTGATTTCCTGGTAGCCATTACTTCCATCTGCAGGGTCTCCGAGCGAGCTGCCCTATCCCAGAAGCCTTCTTTTCTTGTTCTCCACAAGTACAAGGTTGTCCTTCACCTGCCACCTTCTTTTTTGCATCACTTCTCCCTTCCACATCAACGAGGACACTGTCTTACCATCTTTTTGCTTGGACACCAAGTACCCACATAAGCATTCTCTTCCCTGCCTTGATGTGGTCTTGAGGTGATCCGGGTCTATTTGTCTCTCACTGACCTCCTTCTTTTATTCGGACAGCTTGTTCATTCTCCCTGAGGACCCTCAGCCTGGCTGCTTCCAAGGCTTCCATCTCCGGATGGACTTGGTCTGTCTGGAGCCTCCTGGACTGTTCTGCATTAGGCTTCTGCGGCTCAGGTCTGCAAGGCTGCCTCCTGGGCCACTGTCCACACCTTCACCAAGTTTTACCAGATCCATTTTGTGGCCTCTGCCGATGCCAGCTTCGGTTGTAAGGTTCTGCAAACAGATATGCGATAGGTTGCTCGCATGGCCATGTAATTTCCACCCTTTGGGACTGCCTTAGGACATCCCATGGTGCTGTCCTCTCCAAATGAAATAACTTAGCGAAATGGATTTTTGTACTCTCAGTAAAATCCTTTTCTTGTTGTATGCATGGTGACACACAGATCCCACCCTTGTTTCTTGTTTTTGCCCCGTGCTGTTGTGGTTTGTTTTGGGGTTCAGGACATGCTGGTTCCATGTTCTTATTTGATTGTCTCTCTCCGGCTAGCACAGTGTCTGTGGATAAAGTATAGCTCATAGATGGAGCTGACATTCTTTGCTCTTCCTAATATCAGCTTCCTGGTGACTAGGTGTATACCCATGGTGCTGTGTTACCCAATGACTACAACGAGAAAAGGATTTTACAGTGAGTATTATTGACTAAACTAATCTCTGTTGTAAATTTCAGCCCCTGCTTGACAAGCACTTGGTGAAGTGGTTGTCCTGGACTGCACGGGGTTTTCTGCCACCCCTTGCCGCAGCAATAGGTGGAATTATCAGCCAAGAGGTCCTGAAAGCTGTGTCAGAAAAGTTCTCTCCGCTACAGCAATGGGTGTGTATTTGCAACTCCTATTTGTTACTTCTTGTACCTCACCATTGGTAATGTCCTTCATGATGTTTAAAAATATAGGAAAGTAAAACTATAAGGTGTTTTTCTCTTAGATGCCAGTCTGTAGAGATGGAATATATTGAATGAGCAACTATAGTTTGTATATAGAATAGTATTTATTTAGTTAACGCTTTCTAAGTACTTAGCGTATTCAACAGTAAGGGCTGACAGTGTACTCTGCATAATGCATGTTATGGAGTGAGGGCAATACTGCTGCATAGAAGGTGACCTGTATTGCTGTATAAAGAGTGACACTTCAGCGCTCAATTAAAATGGCAAATTATATTGTTAGGCAGCCAAATTAAGAAGGTTATTAAGTAAAGTTCAATGGAACCTTCACAATTTTTCCTTGAGGAAATTGTTACTCAGCATTATGTGTCCTGCAATGTACATTGTTTGATATGAATTTCCCTACTTGACAGATTGCCTCTAATTTGCATAAGTCTTGCTCCCAGGAACCCAGTTGTACAGTGCAGTATATCATAGCTTTGATGGAGTATGATCCACACGTGCACACAATGTAATAAAACCTTGCGTATGTAATAGTTAATATTTGAGGTAACTGAAGCTGGAGATTATCTGTCTATCACACATACATGTCTATCAAATTAGGCAATAGAAAAGAATTATGTCGTGGATGAGGCTTGGAGTTGATGTTGAAGATTAGCTTGGAATTGTGTGGGGGTGTAGTTGGTATACTGACCCAACACAGTCCCAGGTCAGTGTATAAGCATTGAGGTTGCTCTGAAAAAACTAAGTTTTTATTGGGAATGATCTGACTAATCTGATGTTTTCACATGCTCAGAATGATTGTGGCGGGTTGTAACAGTGATAAATTTTCCTCCAAGGAACAATGTTTCTTGTAAAAACACTCTCATGAAGGAGGAGACCTAGTAAACAGATCTCTAGGCACTGTAATGGATATGAGCCTGGAAAGGAATTCCGTAACGCTCTTCCAGAACTGGGCTTTTTAGTGAGTTATGTATCAATGAGCTTCCAAATGGTATGGTGGTGTGAATACGGCCTTACTTTGTTCAGTTGCCCCTGTTTCCTCTTTACAGTTGGTAATCAACAGTTTGACAACGGTCAAAATATTTACATTTCTGAATAAGGGTACATGCACACCATAACCATCTACATGCAGAAAATCCATGATTTCCCACCGTACTGCTACTGACATACGAACCATTAGAAAAAAATACGCCATTTTACTGTCACTATCAGATTTATGGTGTATGATACATGCTGCATGAACCCTGGAGAATGCGCCTAATTTGTGAGGAGGTGTGCAGGTCATTCTAAATTAGGCATAAACTCCAGCCGGTGGAAATCTTTGTTTTTGATAAATCAGCCCTACAGTGGTTGGCAAGAATAAAACTATTACTGTTAAGGGTATGTTCATACAGTTTTTCACAGGCTGATTTGAGGCATTATCTGCAACAAAACACACCTCCCATTAATTTCAGTGGGAGTCAGTAGCATTTTTTTTTTTCTTTAGCTGATTTTTGCAGATGGAGGGAAAAAAAGCGACATGATCTATCTTCAGGTGGATATCACCTTGAAAATCCATTGAAATCAATGAGAGGGGGGAAAAATGTGAAATAGTTTTTGATTACATGTTTTTTTTTTGCAAAAACAGAGTCAAAAACCTCGAGTGTGGGATGGATGGGTGGATTTTGGTCCCCGAGAGTGACGCCGGAAGCCGCGTCACTCTCAGGCCAAAATGCGCCTGCCACGACTGTGGTGTCTTCCAACAGTCGCGGCTTCCCCCTCCGGAGTAGGCTCAAAATGAATGGGCCTACTCCGGAGGATGCTGCTGTGAGGCGGATGCCGGGGCTGAATCAGCCACTGAGTCTGCCTCAAGAAAGGACAGCTCGTTTCTTTTCTGCTTATGAAAAAAAGTAGCCTGGCGGTCTACATAGACCTCCATTGTGAGGGGGGGGGGGGGGGGAATTGTGATGTGGATTCAGCATCATAATCCGCCCCCTCATGCCCGGTGTGAACTAGCCCTAAGGGAAGTTTCCAGGTCCACACAGTGTGCTTGAGCAAAAACCATGACACAAACCACATCATGTTAAAAACCGTTTTGTAATTTCTGAAGCAGATTTTTTTTCAGCCTGCAATAAACTCTGTGTGGACATACTCTAAGCAGTTCCTGTGGATCTGGGGCTGCTCAGGGATGTAGTTCTTGCAGGGTCAGGGAAGAGTAGGGGCCTATTCAGATGGCAGGAATTGAGGTGAACTAATATACTATGTGGGGGGGGGGGGGTCAAGGAAACAACAAAATGCTTCATTTCCAGGACATTCGGATCCCTGCAGGTTAGCCCTTTACTGGCTTGCTCACAATATTTTGTCATTTTCTCAAACCTCCCTACATAGTATACTGTCTGTTTTTAGGCCCCCGCACAGTATACTGCCCCTTTGTAGTTAAAAAAGGATTAAACTTTTACAAAAGTTTCAGGCTCTGCCCAAACACAACACTTTTGGGGTTCATCACCCACAAAACACTGTTATACTTGGGATTCAATGCAGACACCAGAGTATAATAGGGGGTGGCAAGTAAAAATAATGAACTCTTCTACTGACCTTTCCTCACCTAATATGGAGGTCATCTGGTATCCTCTTCAAGCTTTACTGGATGATGTCACGCACCCCAGGGTTACCACTAATTCCTGTGATTGGGACTCGGTACTCATGTGGAACACGTCAATGTCATGACACTGTTGTGACTAATGAAGCCCCATCACGGGCCCACCCTTGGCACATCCAGAGGCCTGAAGAAGATGCTTCAGGGAGGCGAATATAATTTGTTGTTTTGATTTACCGATCAGCCACTACCAATTGGATTAATACAACAGGTACTGGCTGATATTTTACACACCGATCCCTGCTTCTGTTCCATCCTGCCTATGCCCTCTGGTGGAAGAAGCAGACGCCATATTGGACAGGAGCAGGATTTGGGGAGTAAAATATGCCAATACCTGTTGCAATAACAAAAATAGGTAGCAGTACATTTACAGAAAAAAATGCAGTGGGGGGCCCTAACGGCACAGGGCCTATCGGGGATTCAGCAGTGCCCCAGTAAGACAGTCCAAGGATGCTTTTCCCACACTTTCATACTAATGTGTTACACCGCCATTCCCCCACAGCTCTTTTCATTTAGCACACTCAATTCCCCTACAGCTCACTATTCATTTACTACATACCACACACACACAGAGGACTTACGGTAATACTACTGGAGTTTACATTATTTTGTTTTAAACTGAATGTTATTTTCTTTTTCTTAGCTGTTCCTGGATGCCATGGACGTTGTAACTCCATTAGACCCAATTAGTCAAGAAGAGTTCATTCCCAGGTATGACTTGTGATCACTGAATCTTCCTGTAATTATAAAGCTAGATTCACAACTGTGTTCCATAGGAGACTCTGCTGCAGAGTCTTTCTCAAATTTGCGGAGAGAAAAGTCCTACTCTTTTGATTCAGCAACAGAGAGAATAACGCTAGTGTGAACCTAGCTTTAGTTAATAATTTTGATGACTTATAAAATGCCAAAAAAAAACCCATCAATAATTCATTGTTGTCCTGAGTGACCCTAAATGTCCCTAGTTCCTAGGGGAGGAGCCAGTATGATATTATTTAAGGAGCCCTAAGAACGTTGGATTCTTGCTACCATTGTCACTGCAAGGAGTCCTAAAGGTTTTTCCTCCATTATGGGGTTTTGTTTTGGTTCGGAGCTACCACTGTAGACTGAAGTTATTCATTCATTTAACTATTTTATTTGTCTATGTTGACCATATATGTTAGAGAGTACAGTTCTAAAAGTCCCCTGATGAGTGGTGCATTTTTGTACCAGAAAACTCATAGGGACTAGGGTCATTTAGAGTGACTTTAGGGTACAGTTTGGTACTGCCCTTGTTAGGGCGGGAGTCATATTGGGGTTTGAGAGCTAGCATTGAGGGGTGAGGATAGGAACAGTTTTCACCCTCCTGAGATGCACCGTCACTGTGGTACTCCTGTCAACGTTTATGGGTAAGATCGTTCCATATTTTCTTTGACTACAATATATGATCTATTATAGTCAAATTTTTGAAGGTATTTTGGAAAGGACCTGTATATTTTACTCTAATTATTAAATAAGTTTTATAGTTGCATCATTGCCTTTTAGTATTCCCAGCTTTGGAGTGTAGGTTCTCAAGGTTGCCCTGCCTAACTTGAGGTCCATATAACTTTACCCTCATGTATCAGTCTTGTACCTTTCATCTTCCTCAAGGTGAGCAGAGGTAACTATCTGATAGCGGAACAACACACAACCTGTCCTTTAGTTGGTATATTCAGGCCAGCTTGGGGCTCTGGCTCCTTCTCCTTTCTTCTCTCCTAGGTGGGAGAGCTAACTCACCCCCTCCTCACCACTCTCCTACTTCGTCTCCGTAACTGAAGGAAGAGGAGAATTTTTCTATTCCCTTTCCTACCCAGACTACTCTAAGTAAGGGTCATAAAATCAACTATGAAATCATCCTTAGTGGTTTGGTCTGTGAAAGACACATGCACATATTATGCAGACAACCTTGCAAAGTGTTTCTTAAAGGCTAACACAAATGTACGGACTGGGACACCAACTATACCAATTGCATATTGTACTTTGTTGGTCACAGTTTTGTTTTTGTTTTTTACTATCCCAACTGTATTTCATAGGTATTTACAAACCTTAAATGGGTTGTCTGGGATAAATATAAATCCCTATATTAATCTAAACACCCTTCCCCCTTCTAAATAACACAATTAATCAAAAATGTATATTTGCCATATACCTGGAACGACATCTGTTTCAGGAAATGGATCGTCAGTACTACCCCCCCCCCATATCTACTCCATCATACTTTCCTTCCAAGCCTCTTTCTGCACAATGGCTCCTCCTTCTTTTCTGAGTGCCACTGCTCCTCCTTTACTGATTCTGCACACTGCTGCCTATAATCCACCTCTACCGCGCAGCTCCCACACCTGCGCAGTAGAGGTGGATTGTCGCTGCAGAGAACTGAAAAGCGCTGAGAGAAGAGCGTGCGAAGAAGGAGCCATACTTCAGGAAGAAGCATGGAAGGAAGAGAGGTACTGTAAGTATATAATGAGTTCGGGGGTTGGGCTGAGTAGGTAGGGAAGAGCTAGTAGTGGGAGGGGGGAAATGAGGTGAGAGGGGTTAGCGTGGAAGCTAAAAAGTAGGAAACTGAACTACGTAAAATGCAGGTGATACCAGGAGCCTCCCAGAGACACCCAGAAATCACACAAAACACAGCTAAAGGAATATGGGTGCATTTATTAACTCATTAATAGCACTAACGGACTAACTCCTTTTTTTTAAAAAAAAACCAAACAAACATTATTTGCCCAGAAAACCTCTTTAAAGAGGACCTTTCACCAACTCCACTCTTTACGTTTGTTTCCACAACCAATATGCTAAAAAGGCTCTCTATTGTCAGGTGGGCAGTCTCAGACAATCAGCTCTATGATCAGGACCACCCATCTGACATTAGAGAACTTAATTAGCATATTGAGTGCAGCAACTAATAGCAGTGATTACTTGCATCGGTGGGTGCTAAAGACAAATTTCCAACGGCACCAGAATCGATTTATTGAAGGATTCAAAGAGTTGGAATTGGTGGAGGTGTTTAAAGGTCTTTTAAAAATAACAATAAAAAGTTTATTTTCTGTATCTTCACCATGTTGGATTCATTTGTTCATAACATAACATTTTGTTTCATATGCAGAGGTGATCGATATGATGCCCTCCGAGCTTGTATTGGAGATAGCTTTTGCAGAAGAATTCACAGCTTAAATATTTTTTTGGTAGGTAACTTCTTTTGCATGGTTATTTTGTTTGCTTTTACACAGATTAAATATGAAAAACATCTTGTAGGTATCTTAGCGTTTATTAGTTACCTAGTTTTCTACTTTCTGTACCTCAAATAGGCATATAATGGCATAAGAGTACAGAGCAGGTCACTCTGTTTCTGTCTGATGAATACCTAATAGTATGGGAATAGCCTTAATATTTTGGTATTATTATGCAGTTGCTAGATTTTCTATTATGTGAAGGAAAAAAGGTGTTTGTGTTGACTCTCGGCTGTATTGCAAAGCATCAATAAAACGCCACAGAAAAAGCCACAGCAGAAATGCATTGAGATTTACTTGCTTATATCATTGGGGGACATAGCACCATGAGCTATAGATCTGGCCACTAGGAGGCTGATCCTATTAAAAGCAAAGTATGTCGGCTCTGCCTCTAGGCTATATCCTCTCCACAGACACTGTGCTGACCAGTTATAACCTAATGTCCATAGGAGACAGACACGAAGTGACTCAGGTCTTTCTCTCTTGCATCATTTTCATTCCAACGTGGACATTGTCTTACAGTCTCTGCTCAGACCCCAAGAACTTGTGAGTGCTCTCTTTTCTGCCTGGATGCGGGGGGATCCTGGTCTATTTTTCTCTCTCTATATCCCTTCCATCGTTTGGGCCCCTTGTTTGTTTTTCCTGATGACCTTTGAAAGGACCTGGCTGCTTCCAAGCCTTCCATCTCCAGGTGGATTTGGTCTGCTTTCGGGAAATCCTATCCTCTCATGCATAGGCCTTTTCTCTCTGTGTGATGGCTCGCTCCTCGGGACTCTTTGGCATCATGCTTCTGCTGCCCAGGTCTGCTATGCTGCATCCTGGGCCTCGAAGCACACTTTTTTTCCCAAGCTATACCATTCTTTGGCCTCTGCCAATTCCAGCTTGGGTTGTAAGGTTCAGAGTGCACCAAGTTGCTTACATGATCGTGTACTTCCAACCCTCTGGGACTGCTTTAGAACATCCCATAGTGCTGTGTGGACATCCCATGGAGCCCGCAATGAAATAAGCATGAAAAACGCAGTGTTTTCACAACGTGGGACTTCAGCCTAAGAGTCAGTGCACACATGAGTTTTTTGACACTGAATCCGCCTCAAAATCGACCTCTAAAAAAAGCCTCCTAATGGAACTCTATTTGGAGACGGATTCGGCGTCAAAAAAACTGTGTGCCCTGACCCTAAAGGTGTTTTCCATCCCCAAATGGAGTTTTTAATTCTTAAATTCTTTCACCTGAATCCAGCATGTCAACTCAGCCCCCAGATAGATGAATTAGGGTCACCTGAATCAAATGGTGTTTTCAACTTGTGAATCCATTGCTATTACGGTTTCTGTCATCATGCAAATTATTTGGTGCTACAAGGCCATTACCGTTGCTCCAAAGAGGTAATTAATATGTGAATAGGAGCAGACTGTATCCTGTGGCTAGGTTATCAGTATGAAAAATGCGTTTGGAGTTGGGAATAACTACAGTTACTAACAACCTGACCCCACCACTTAGAGAACAGCAGTGTCAGACTTTTGGTGCCTGATAATTGGCAAGTTGTAGAGGGACTTAAAGAAGAAATGATTCAGTCACGTAATAGAAATTGGGCTAGATTTGTGATTGTATTAAAACTCGTATCAAAGGTTATTTTTCTTAGTGATAAAACTGCAAATATGAGTGTACTATACATCTTTCTTCTTTTCATGCTCATTTTGTATTCTAAATAAAATTTATAGATCTTGTTACTGATGAAAATAATAATCTAGAGATGGTACTAGAGAATCTTACTATTTTTAACTATATTGGTGATATTTAGTTTTCTCATAAGTTGTTTTGGGTGATACAGTAATAGAATGTTATTTTCACTGAAGGAGTAACTAAAATGTAACTTTTATTGGATCCGTTAAAACAATTATTTCAAGGATAAATTAAGTCCTAAAAACACCAAAATATGGGTGGCTGAACCTTTTAATAGTATGTGTGGTCTAAATATACACCACTTCAAATCCTCCCACAGGTCTCTGCCCAACCTCACGTCAAATAGAAGCCTCAATACAAAAACTCCAAGGCTCCTTCAATAACAAGACATCTAATCAGAGTCCCATAGATTAAATGAGAACCCTGACTTAAAGGCATTCATATTGTGAGCACCTAGACTCAATCTCTATTCTTAATAAAATGGTTATAGAGAGTTTGCCCTACATCCTTTTATCCCCTCAACATGTTTCCCTAGCCCTATTATGGGCTGTTCATCAGGAGGAGCTTCAAATGGATTGTCTGCAGGATTTGTGATAACAATCACAGTTCCGCTGCCCTAGATGGTAGGATAGGGTACTTGGATGTAATGCATGGCATTACACTAAATTGTGACATCCCTCAGTGATATTTAAGTAATAGAATGTTGTTGGACATTTCTTTGATGGATTTGAATGATTTGACTTTTATCTGCAGGTTGGATGTGGTGCTATTGGCTGTGAAATGCTGAAAAATTTTGCACTACTAGGGGCTGGCTGTGACTCGCACAGAGGTTTGGTGAGTAAATAGACCATATATAAGAATTGGAAATGTCACCCCTGATTTATAGGTTTTTGGGAAAACTTATCCCTTGGAAAAAATGTTTTTCTGTTATACAATAAGCTTACTCCAATCATGTCACAGTTGTAAAAGGTACCATTATGGCTGTGGGATATAGTAGCACGGAGTGTACTTGCATGTACACTTCCGGTTCGTACAGTCCTATGGGAGTAAAGTTGACAGCTGAGTAAGAGTGCATGCCTGTTTCCACTCCTTTGCACATGCTTGTCACCTTTCTATGCGACAGCTTCATACTATTGATGAGCTGGTGGGAAACAACAGGAATTTAGTTAGGTTTTACTCATTCTATCAGGGCAATTGAAAACATCCTACAAATTTCCTGTAATTCAATTTGCAGTAAATGTGATGTCTAATGTAGTTGCCTACAAATTTCATCTGTTGCAGAAATTGTGTTCTTGGTTTTTTTAGCTTTTTTTTTTTTTATTTATTTTTTTATTTTTATTGGGTCTCTATTGTTCATGTGGTTGTCAATTTTATTAGGTTACTTAAGGAAACAGAGAAATACTGGTGAGTATTCCTCACTGGCCTAAGTTAGGGTGGGTTGAAACTATCATTGTTAATGTTCTTTGCTGTCATAGGATGACAGCAACGGATATTAACTGTAGCAGAGTAACAGACACAGGTCTTCCATCATGTTTGGTTATTTTTGTAATGGAAGAAAAAGTTGTGCATGCAGGACTTTTTAATTCTTCAGAAATGGGAGCAGACATTGATTGAGAGGGCGCAGAGCGTAGCGTTAAAATGTCATACATGGGTTTCTGGTTAGCATTGTAACCTTGCAGTGCTGGAGTCCTAAGTTTGAAGCATGGGAGGAAACTGGAGTACCTAGAGAAAAATACAAATTCATGGTGGATTCAAAGACATTCTGATAGGGAATGTAGATTGTGAGCTCTATATGTGACAGTGTTGTCAATATCTGTAAAGCCCTGTGGAATATGAATGCGCTATACAAGATTAAAAATAATAAATACTTGGCTTGTTAAACTGAATATATACCTTCACCAGAATGACTAATGGAAAGAAAACTGCTTTTTCTGTGTTTAGATTACTGTAACAGACCCTGACTTAATTGAGAAATCCAACTTGAACAGACAGTTTCTCTTCAGGCCTTATCACATTCAGGTATGTTAATGTGAAAATGTTAATCATTAGGCCATGTTCACACATTATATAATTTCAAGAATCTGCACACAGATCTGCATGGGGTAAATGTGCAGCAGATAGAGCATTATCCAGTTTTCATTTTAGGGTGTACACAGAGGGCAAGTTGACAATTATAAGTACTCACATGCTGATCCTGGTGGCATTTTTTTATTTTATTTTTTTTTCAGTGCTGATTCTCGCGCGGGGTCCGTGCCAGAATCAGCACCAACTTCCTCCATGTGAATGCACCCCTAGTCCTTATTCTTGGTTTGTTTGGTTTTTAAATTGGTTATCGTTGTTATTATTATCCTGATCTCCGATCCTGCTCACTCCTGCAGGGTGGAGAATTTAGCATACTATATGTTCTAATTGGTAGCTCACTAATCTCAAGTGACTGGTTTTATTCTTTCTGCCTCAACAAGAGAATAGGACATAGGTTTCTGGGACACAGAATAGAACAGAGGACCTTTCACCACCTCCTACATGTACAGCTCTTTATATAATTTAATAGCTGTTGTTCCACTGATTCTGTCAGTCACAAATTTCAGTCTAGTTCTCACAATTCCCGAGCAACAAGCGCAGGTAGTTTTAGTGCCTGATATGCTATTTAGCCTTTGTACTGTCAGGAAGGCGGTGTCAGGCAGGAGCAGACATGGGTGTGATTCTGAACTCTGACACTGGCTGCCTCTAGCTCCACCTCCTGCCTGGCACTGCCCTTCTGACATTAGAGCTTAAATACCACATCAAGTATATATAACATCACAATATTATAACAATATAACATCAAAAGTAATTGCGCTTGTTGCTCAGAAATGTTGGGGACCAGAGACAAAATTCCCACTGTGCTGGAATCGGTGGAGCTGATAATAATATAAATATAAAAATATATATATATATATATATATATATATATATATATATATATGCAATTGTATGTCTTTTTTTTTGTATTGTTAGAAACCTAAAAGCTGTACTGCTGCTGCTGCAACTCTAAGCATTAACCCGGAGTTGAAAATTGAACCACGTTTGGATAAGGTGTGTCCTGCCACAGAGAATATCTATACGGATGATTTTTATAATAAACAGGACATCATTGTTACTGCACTGGATAATGTGGAAGCCAGAAGATACGTAGACAGGTAGCTGTACATGTAACATTTTCTATGTCTGACACAGATCAATTGATTGAGCTATGTGATTATGTGATGTATTTTGTGTACTCAATTATTATGGTTTTATTTTTTATATAGTCGCTCTGTATCCAATATGCGCCCTCTGCTTGACTCTGGGACCATGGGGACTAAAGGACACACAGAAGTGATTGTACCTATGTTAACAGAATCATATAACAGTTATGTAAGCGCTGCATTTGAAATTATATTATATATTTTTTTTTTAGTAAATTGGTGAACTATAAAGTACCCATCCAACTTTTCAACCCCCTTTGCACCAGAACTGTCAGAATACTGTATTTTAATGTCTTATACACACAATCCTCATTCTAATAACTACTCCAGGGAACTAGTGGGTTACAATGAGATGAAACACGAGACAACTTGGTGTAGTAATGATGAATAAAGTGAAAGGTAGGCCAAAAAGCTTCCCCACTTAAGCTTGCTGTGCTGTAGTAGGCACCCAACTGTATGTATGTGTGTATATATGTATATGTATGTATGTGTATATATATATATATATATATATATATATATATATATATATATATATATATATATATATATATTAATTATAGATCAGCTGCAGTGTCCCACATGCAAAAGGAAGGGATAGACAGGTAAACAGGAGTGGAGATTCCAAAATGTAACATGAGGAGTATTGCGCTGCTGATCTTGTACAATACATATCAGAAAAATACAGATTAATCCAGATATCCCATTTCAGGAAATTACTTTCTTTCATTATGTCAATTCTAAAACACATGTACAAAAACAAGTAATAGTAATTCAGAAAAAATTACAATGATTAAGATAATAAAATACCATATGAGTAGGAAAAATTCAGATTAAGGGTCCATAACTAGTAAATATTTGATAAATATTCAATTAAAATTATGCAATGCAATTCTTAAAAATAACTAGTTCAAATGAAATTCATAGGTCATAGAGGATTCATAAATATCATTAAAATCAATATTCTTATAGAGAAGATATTTGAACACCTGGAGCCTGCTAGAAAAGTCACATTAATGGCTTCAGATGCTACATTCTGCTGTTCTGATAGTGACAAAACCCTTCAGACACTGCTGTGTCTTTCAGGTAAGATCTAACCACAGCACAGAATGAGCAAATAAATAACTTTAACAGTCTCCTTCTCCCCCATCCACTCTCCATAGAATTCTGTGTTTAAGTTAAATTCAAATACAGACTCTATGTAAACAAATAATCTGAGTGAAAAGAAGTAGAAGGAGGGCAGCATAACAAGGATACAGATTACGCTGGGTTTACACCAGCGTCTGGACTCTGTTATCAGGCTTCCGTCTTCTGCATGCAGAAGAGGGAAACCTGTCATGCCGAGTCCGGCCGTGAGCGCTGGTGAGCGTTTTATGCTGTCCGCGGCGAAACCGTTTTTTTTTAAATCGGACACAGAGTACTGCATGTCCGACTCTGTGTCCAGTTTAAAAAAAAAAACTGGTTTCGATGCGGAGAGCATAAAACGCTCACCGGCGCTCACGGCCAAACACTTTTCAAACCCATTCAAATGAATGGGTTTGAAAAATGCCGGCAGGTTTTCGTCTCCTGCCCTGTTTTGTGCAGGAAACGGAAACCTGCAGAACGGAGTGCCGGGCGCAGATGTGAACGAGCCCTTAGATGTATTAGTTTCTTATATTTACATGTTCCATTAGTTTATGAAAAGTGGTTTTATAATTCATAGGTATCCTTTAAAGAGGACCTTTCATCACTTTTGGGCACATGCAGTGTTATATACTGCTGGAAAGCTGACAGTGCGCTGAGTTCAGCACACTGTCGGCTTTCCCGATCCGTGCCCGGTGTAAAGCGCTATCGGTCCCGGGACCGTAGGGCTTTACAGTCAGAAGGGCGTTTCTGACCATTAGCCAGAGACGTCCTTCTGCCTCGCGGCGCCTATCGCGCTGTACTGTGGAGCGGGGAGGAACGCCCCCTCTCTCTGCTCGCACAGCTCGTCCGTAGACGAGCATTATCAGGAGAGGGAGGGGGCGTTCCTCCCCGCTCCACAGCACAGCGCGATTGGCGCCGCGAGGCAGAAGGACGTCTCTGGCTAATGGTCAGAAACGCCCTTCTGACTGTAAAGCCCTACGGTCCCGGGACCGATAGCGCTTTACACCGGGCACGGATCGGGAAAGCCGACAGTGCGCTGAACTCAGCACACTGTCAGCTTTCCAGCAGTATATAACACTGCATGTGCCCAAAAGTGATGAAAGGTCCTCTTTAAGAATACATAAATACCAAACCAAAAACATAGCACCAAAGGGAAGCAAAAGAAATATAATGACAAGTCTCAGCTCCCTAATACATGGGGCCCTCCTTACTTTGTGTCCTTACCACAATATCTCAGAACCACACAAAACTGCACAATAAACTAGGTAAGTATGACACTCAAAGTAAACAACATCAGAAAAACCATAATTCAGTATAGAAATATAAATTTATTTCGATAATACATATAAAGTACATGGACATATTCAGAGATAACACAAGCCTGTATACAAAAAGTAGCCCATCACACCAAATGTCCATATGTATAAAGCCATAAAAAGTTTCAATATATGGGATCGGACCATATGCAATAATTATCACTATAGTAATTAAATAAATATCAATATTAGAGTCAAAAAGGTGGCATTTGCATAGGAATAATATAAAGGACTCAGTATTATGGCCCGCAAACTTAAGGGGCAAGGGTTTGACTCTTTTGTATATATTTTTTTGTTGTTGTTGGCTATTAGAAATCATAGAAAGATATTTTAAAGTGATTCTCGTGTTTTTATGTAGCGGGATCCTCCAGATGAAGAAATCCCATTTTGCACTTTGAAGTCATTTCCAGCCACCATTGAGCACACAATTCAGTGGGCCAGAGATAAGGTAGGGGGATAACCAATAATCGCCATTTATAGTCATTTGTGTCTTCTTTATATGCTTTGCTCTAATTCATTTTATTGGTTTTTGTGCACATTCAGTTTGAAAGCTCTTTTACCCATAAGCCATCTCTATACAACAAATTTTGGCAAACGCATTCAACCGTACAAGACGTCCTACAGGTATGTATGTTGTCTTTGCGCATCCTAGGCTGCTACACATATGTGCAACTTGTTAAGTCAGTTAAGCCTTGCTCCACTTGGGCGTATTTGGTCTGTGAAATATGGACTGTATGTCAGCTATATTTTCAAGGTTAAATATTAATCATCTGTGATGTTAGGAATCCCTGCATCTAATCAGCATTATTATTAGAGATGAGCGAGTAGTACTCGATCGAGTAGGTATTCGATCGAATACTACGGTATTCGAAATACTTGTACTCGATCGAGTACCACTCGCTATTCGAATGTTAAAGTTTGATGCAGAACCAGCATTGATTGGCTGAATGCTATACAGTCGGCCAATCAATGCTCGTTCTTCTCCTACCTTTAGAAGTCTTCTCCGTGCAGCTTCCCCACGGCGTCTTCCAGCTCTGAATTCACTCTGCCAGGCATCGGGCCTGGGCAGAGCCGATTGCGCATGTCCGCTTGTAGTGCGGGCATGCGCAGTCGGCTCTGCCCAGGCCCGATGCCTGGCAGAGTGAATTCAGAGCCGGAAGATGCCGCGGGGGCGCTGCAAGGAGAAGACTTCTCGGAGGATCCAGCCCGACCCTCACTCGTGGACTTGGTAAGTATAATTTGATCGAATGTTGCCTACCCCTGAAACGAGCATTTTCCCCCCATAGACTATAATAGGGTTCGATATTCGATTCGCGTAGACGAATATTGAGGGGCTACTCGAAACGAATATCGAATCTCGAACATTTTACTGTTCGCTCATCTGTAATTATTATCCCATACTGAAAAGTTAAGTACATTATGGAACTATAGTTAAAAAGGAGACAGGGACTCCAAGTAGTCTGGGTAACCTGCTTAGTGTTCAGTCCAGAAAAAAAGTTCAGATACATTTAGAAATCACAAAATGACTGGTGAAATCTTGTATGTGACTCATTCCGATTGCCAAGGTATGTGCACTGAAGCTGGGAGTACTTCTGTTCGGTCTCCTGAATTCTAACTCATGTGTAGTGATAAAGTCAGGGCAAGTACAGTACATCAAGCTTACGTGCCCTGGTAACTTTCAGCAGTGATTCTATTGATATCAGATGCTTTTTGGCATGTAAGTCAGTGACCACAGCAAGCGTTTACTACCACAACAGCCGTATATATGTATTACTAGCATCATCGCTGAAGCCAGTGGTTTGGCTTCAGCAGTTATGTGGATACACAGCACACCAAAACTGCACACAAATGAAGAAAAGACCAGCGGACACCGCTGTAGCATTGCAGCTGGATCGGCCTCCACATTTAACCCTGATGTTTGCCACAGTTAGTGTCTGGTCATAATAATCGTATAATTTCTTGCCTTTCTTCACAGAAAATAAAGTCTTGTGAAAGCTTAGAAGGCTGCTTCCATGTGGTTAAACTACTAAGCAGGAAACCCCGGTGCTGGTCACAGTGCGTGGCACTCGCAAGATTAAAATTTGAAAAGTATTTCAATCATAAGGTGAGTGAAACTTAAGAGCTTGTCCACACACACCAATAAACTTTGGGGCAGATTTAATATGTATTGTACAAGTCAAGAATTGTTGTGAAAATCAAATCAAATTATTATGTTTTCTTTTTTTTTTTTTCTTTTCTGTACCACTCTTGACATTTTTTTTTTCTTTTTAACAAAGAAGTGGTAGGTGGGGGCCATGGGCCATCCCAGATTTATAATCATTTTATGCCACTTTACTGTGTGTAATTGTGAGTGTGTAATTGCGCGAAGCCATTCTGGAACATGCGCTTCATACCCGTGGGGCCACAAATGTGAAAACCAGTGTTCAACATGCCGCACTGCATAGATCACCCCCATTGTCTATGTTCATCACTTTGCTTAGTCATGTATCCTCACCGGTTATGTATAATTACTGTATTTAGTTGATTCTTTTATATTGCATTTAAAGAGGACACGACTTTAGTTGAATCTGTTTTGGCAAATTCTTCTATTCTTCATGGTATAACATGGGACATCTTTTCTTATGATACTGAATTATGCAGTTCCTCTGTTATTCCTCCTAAAATTTATGAATTAATTGATTGAAAACTAGGGGTTGGCTCTTCACCGGGCAGACAGGGAGGAGGAATCCCAAGGAAAAAAAGGGGGACCCCAGGGGTAACCTCTCAGACCACCAGATGAAAGGTCCAATCGCCAACTGCTGCAGGAGATTCACATATTCTCCTATCTTTTCATGCTCTGTCTCAGAGGTTCTCAAACTTATTTTGTCAACTGGCCACTTTGAGAATCATTTATTTTCTAGCACCCCCTAATTTTTTTTTATTTTACCGCATCTTAAAAATCACAATCATTTAGTTTAATTTTAATTATAGCAGCCATATGAGTCTTATCCTGTTTCTGAGGTCAAAATTACATTTTCAATGAGACTGTTTTAATAAGAGCAATGAAACACAACTTTATAAATAAGATTTAGAAAAACTTTTATTCAAATAAAACCAAACATTTTAATTTTATAACTAATCTATTGTCAAGGGTAAGGCTCAGTTCACATCTGCATTTGGCAAATTTGTTTGAAATCAGTACTTAACCTCTTCAAAAACTGATTTCAAACGGTCCAGAGATGAGCGAATAGTATTCGATTAAATAGTAGTATTTGATCGAATACCTCTCCTGTATAGTTGTTGGTGTACTCTGTCGAATACCACGCGTGAAAAAAAATCAATTGCCCTCCCACCTTCCCTGGTGCTTTTTTTAAAAACAATAACTATGCAGGGGAGGTATTCGATCGAATATACTCGCTCACCTCTACTGTCTGTATGTAGTCAGCATGTAATCAGTTTTTGACCAATCAATTTTTTTTTTTTCTTCCCCCTGCTTCATTCTGAGCATGCGCAAAACGGACACAAACTGATTTGCTATCGGTATGTAATCCGTTTTCCGTAGACCTCAAAACAAAGCGGATTGGTTGCTGTCCGTCTGGAATCCTTAGGCCCGGTTCACATCTGCATTCTGTATTACGTTCATGGAGTCCGCTTGGGGACCCCCAGAATGGAATTCTGAAAGCATTGGCAAGTGGGGAGATTATGAAAGCACACAGACCCCATAGAGTATAATGGGGTCTGTGTGTTTTCCGTGTGGTGTGAGAGAAAAATACTTCATGAACTACTTTTCTTTCCGCATGACTCGTGCAGACTCTGCGTGGAAAGCACATGGACTCCATTATAGTCTATGGGATACGTGTGCTTTCACTGCTCACCACTTACCAATGCGTTCAGAATTCTGTTCGGGGGGTCCCCAAGCAGACTCCCCGAATGGAATGCCAAATGCAGATGTGAACCAGGCCTAAATCTCTTTTTTAAACAAGTTTCTTAATATATTCCAACACCCCCCAATTTTCTCTGTGTCCTTTACCGCCCCCCTGTAGACCTCCAGCATAAGGGAGAAATACTGCTCTTCAGGGGCTATAGGGTCACCCCATCTGTAGACCTCACTCGTGGGAGTGGGCTCACCGGCATTCTGTTCTCCGATTTGGAGACCGGTGGCTGGCAAGGCAGTCTTTTGCAGAGCACTGCACCCGCTAGTGGCATGACGAGTGTAGCGTAAAAGGTGAAGACCATTCTGCACCTGAAAGAAAAGAAAAAAATAAAAACAATGTAAGACAAAAGGGCCATATTTGGGTCGTATCTCCCTCCTATGGACACTAGGTCAAAATTGACTAGCACAGTGTCCGTGGAGAGGATATAGCCTAGAGGAGGAGCCAACATATTTTGCTACCACTAGTGGCCTGGCCTATACCCATGGTGCTGTGTCCCCCAGTGAAATAAGTGAGAAATAAAAACATTAAATAATAAAGAAATTAAAAAATTAATAAATGATTGCCAACTGGGGTGCCGCAGCACAATCTAGTGGGGAAATGGCCTCATGCATCCTTTTAACTACATCGGCATTCTTAGGATGCCGATTTAGTTGAATAGAATGGAGCAGCAGGACTTTTTCCTGCTCTATTGCACATGCATCAGCTAGTGATGCTTGCTGCATCAATCTGCAGAGGAAGAGGATCACAGAGCGTCAGGGACCGATGATGGCTAAGTGGTGGTTGTTTGTTTTGTTGTTTTATTTATATAACACAACTACGGTGTGGGGCCACTAGAAGACATTGTTAGTTGTGCCACTTGGGGGACATTACTAGTTTTGAGGGGGTGACTGGAAGACTTCACTTGCCTGGGGGTCACTGGGGACATTATTACTTGTCTGGTTACAATCAGGTGCCACTGGAGGCATTATTACTTGTTTGGGGTTACTGGAGAACCTTACTTAGTATTCTGGGGTGACTTGGAAACACTTGATTTCTGAGGGCCACTGGGGAACATTATGAGGTGTCTGAGGGCCAGTGGGGAGCATTATTAGGTTCTAGGACCACTGGGGGACATTACTTGTCTGAAGTTCACAGGGGACATTACTACTTGCCTGGGGACCATTGGAGAGTATTACTACTTGCCTGGGGCCAGTTTGGAGCATTATTTGCTGTCTGGGAGTCAGTGGGGAGCATTATTAGTTGTCTGAGGGCCACTATGAAGCATGTACTGTGTGGTGGATCACTGGGGAGCATGATACCATGTGGGGCCATTAAGTTTGCTTGGTGATGGTAGCAGGTGACTGTTTTTTGTCTGTGCTGGGTGGAAAGTAAAGGATGGTGTAACTTAGAGGATGCATTCACATGACACAGTTGTGATGCAGTTACAATTTCAGAAAAACTGCAACAACATAAAATGCATGCAGATTTGATGCTGTTCCAGCTGTAATTTCAAAAATTTCTCAAAAAAAAAAAAACAGAATTGTAATTTTTTTTGTCTTTTGGAAAAAATTTGTTGGGAAGTCAAACAAACTAGTAATTGTAAATAAGAATGTCTGTCCGCTGATCATTGAGATTATACTTTTATTCAGTTCTATTCTCTATTTTTATTTCATAGGCTCAACAGTTATTGCATTCATTCCCTCTTGACACTCGGTTAAAAGATGGCAGTAAGTACCCGCTAATAACAATAATAAAATGGTCATACAATTGTTTTCCTTATAACTGTTGGATGTCATTTTGTAAAATATTTCAACTAAATGCTTTCGATCTTCAAAATAACTTATGTCAGCTCTCATTTGTGGAACATCATGGGTATGTTCACATGGAGTTTTTTTTACAGGCTAAAAAAAAATCAGCGTCTGGAATTTGGGGGGGGGGGGGGGTGTTGTGTTTTTGTTTTGTTTTTTTTTTTTTGGGGGGGGGGGGAGTTTGTTTGTATTTATATATAAATCTGATGCATTTGATGTGGTATTTTACTCCAGCACATTGTTTGGATCTGGAATATTCACTTTCAAAAACAGCGGCAAAAAAAAGGAGCTTTGTTCTTTCTGTCTCCCATTGATTTCAATGAGTTTTTCCAGGCAGAATCCTTCTGAAGATAGGTCATGTCGATATTTTATGTTAAGGGAAAAATGCTTATCTAGAGGAAACATACACATTTAACTATACCAAGCTTTAATGTTATTCAAGGATTGCAGCATTTCAGTTGCAGACTGAAAGATTATTATGATGGCAACTACACTATATGAACACAACCATTGGGATATCTACACGTTACAACTACAAGAGATTTTATTAAATCCATAGTTTTTAATATGGAGTTGATCCCTTCTTGCTACATGCACTGCCAACAGAAAATGGCCTTCTCCAAACTGTTTGCACAAAGTTGGAAGCGTACAGTTGTCTATCATGTCTTAGAATGATGAAGTATTAAGATTTTCCCTCACTCGGGCTTGAGGGGGTCTCCAAGCATTAACCAAACCATAATCCATCCATCAATCCGCCAGATAGAGATGTATTCATTCATCACTCCCTACAGTACATTTCCACTGCTCCAGAGTCCTATGACGGTGTGCTTTATACCACTCCTTCCAATGCTTGGTGATGTAAGGCTTGCATTCAGCTGCTCCCCCGTGTTATGAAGTTTGCGGTTTTGGGGCTGATGTTAATGCCAGTTATTGAGCCCACTAAGCATTGGTGATATTTATGCACTGTCCCTCAGCACTTGGTGCTCTGTAACTACGAGTTGTTCCTAAACACTTCCACTTTTCAATTATACCACTTACAATTGACTGACATATCTAGAAGAGATGAAATTTCACAATGGTGTCCTCATGTTACAGTGCCACGCCGTAACACCTATGACAACACAACTGAAAAACGCCTGAATTCAGTGCTTACTATACTCCATATTGTGTATGTTATGTTAATTTTGGACTGCACTTTTGAGAGTGCGTCCCACTTTCTGTAATAAATTTGCCATATGTCCAGACTAGTTACTGTTCTGTCTCATTCAGATCAACATACTTCTATAATGCCTCATGTGAATAGGTTAAAAGGCATTTTTTTTTTTATTTTTTTTATTTTTTTTATTTCTAGGCTTTTTTTGGCAGTCACCAAAGCGACCACCTACTCCAATAGAATTTGATATACAGGATCCATTGTAAGTATATATTTTGTTAATTTTTGTATGTGGAAGAGTCTCTATATATTATATACATTGGGCTTAAATAGAAGTGCATAGTATAGTTATAATACCGTATAATGTCTCAGGCAGCCTGTAATAGAACTGTATGGATTTTACATTATACTGCAATGCGTTAGCGTTCCGCAACCCAAGATGGTCTAAAGAGTTTAAAAATATATATACACACACAGTACAGACCAAAAGTTTGGACACACCTTCCCATTCAGAGTTTTCTGTATTTTTATGACTATGAAAATTGTAGATTCACACTGAAGGCATCAAAACTATGAATTAACACATGTGGAATTACACTCACCGGCCACTTTATTAGGTACACCTGTCCAACTGCTCGTTAACACTTAATTTCTAATCAGCCAATCACATGGCGGCAACTCAGTGCATTTAGGCATGTAGACATGGTCAAGACAACCTCCTGCAGTTCAAACCGAGCATCAGTATGGGGAAGAAAGGTGATTTGAGTGCCTTTGAACGTGGCATGGTTGTTGGTGCCAGAAGGGCTGGTCTGAGTATTTCAGAAACTGATAGAAAGGCAACAGTGACTAAAATAGCCACCCGTTACAACCAAGGTAGCCAGAAGAGCATCTCTGAACGCACAGTACGTCGAACTTTGAGGCAGATGGGCTACAGCAGCAGAAGACCACACCGGGTGCCACTCCTTTCAGCTAAGAACAGGAAATTGAGGCTACAATTTGCACAAGCTCATCGAAATTGGACAATTGAAGATTGGAAAAACGTTGCCTGGTCTGATGAGTCTCGATTTCTGCTGCGACATTCGGATGGTAGGGTCAGAATTTGGCGTCAACAACATGAAAGCATGGATCCATCCTGCCTTGTATCCATGGTTCAGGCTGGTGGTGGTGGTGTCATGGTGTGGGGAATATTTTCTTGGCACTCTTTGGGCCCCTTGGTACCAATTGAGCATCGTTGCAACGCCAAAGCCTACCTGAGTATTGTTGCTGACCATGTCCATCCCTTTATGACCACAATGTACCCAACATCTGATGGCTACTTTCAGCAGGATAATGCGCCATGTCATAAAGCTGGAATCATCTCAGACTGGTTTCTTGAACATGACAATGAGTTCACTGTACTCCAATGGCCTCCACAGTCACCAGATCTCAATCCAATAGAGCATCTTTGGGATGTGGTAGAACGGGAGATTCGCATCATGGATGTGCAGCCGACAAATCTGCGGCAACTGTGTGATGCCATCATGTCAATATGGACCAAAATCTCTGAGGAATGCTTCCAGCACCTTGTTGAATCTATGCCACAAAGAATTGAGGCAGTTCTGAAGGCAAAAGGGGGTCCAACCTGTTACTAGCATGGTGTACCTAATAAAGTGGCCGGTGAGTGTATATACTTAACAAAAAAGTGTGAAACAACTGAAAATATGTCTTACTAGCTTTTACCCGTGACTTCGTGTGCGGTGATTTGAGAATTGGGCGGACACAGACGTGTGAAGCGGTAAAAGTGCTTTTAAAAAGTTTGGTGGGCTAGCAAATGTGATGTGTTATATTGTGTATGTAGTGATAAAGACAATGTGATGTGTTGTATTGTGTATGTAGTGATACAGACAATGTGATGTGTTGTATTGTGTATGTAGTGATACAGACAATGTGATGTGTTGTATTGTGTATGTCGTGATACAGACAATGTGATGTGTTGTATTGTGTATGTCATGGTACAGACAATGTGATGTGTTGTATTGTGTATGTAGTGATACAGACAATGTGATGTGTTGTATTGTGTATGTAGTGATACAGACAAAGTGATGTTGTATTGTGTATGTAGTGATACAGACAATGTGATGTATTGTATTGTGTATGTCGTGATACAGACAATGTGATGTGTTGTATTGTGTATGTCGTGATACAGACAATGTGATGTGTTGTATTGTGTATGTAGTGATAAAGACAATGTGATGTGTTGTATTGTGTATGTCATGGTACAGACAATGTGATGTGTTGTATTGTGTATGTAGTGATACAGACAATGTGATGTTTTGTATTGTGTATGTAGTGATACAGACAATGTGATGTTTTGTATTGTGTATGTAGTGATACAGACAATGTGATGTGTTGTATTGTGTATGTAGTGATACAGACAATGTGATGTGTTGTATTGTGTATGTAGTGATAATATAGTGGAAAGCTATATGTAAATGTGAGTGAGTAGAGTGAGGGCTACTCCTGAGGTGACAGTAAGGAGTGTGCAGGGAGTGTGCAGGCAGGTTGAGGCAGGAAATGCCAGGCGGTGTGTGTGAGTCTATAGCTGGGGCTAGGAGTCCTGCTTTTGTGAGTCTCCTGCTAGAAAGCCATGTTGTTTAGTGGCACCAAAAGTAGCCTGTGACTCAATCCTAAGGGAAAACTATGTTTGTGGAAAATTGCACGCAAATCCGTCCAGGCGTTTTAACGTGATTGAGGAACAAACATCCAAACTCACAAACATCCAAACTCACAAACATCCAAACACACAAACTTTCACACTTATAATATTAGTAGGATATTCTAGGTTCTTCAAAGTAGCCACCTTTTGCTTTGATTACTGCTTTGCACACTCTTGGCATTCTCTTGATGAGCTTCAAGAGGTAGTCACCGGAAATGGTTTTCACTTCAGAGGTGTGACCTGTCAGGTTTAATAAGTGGGATTTCTTGCCTTATAAATGGGGTTGGGACCATCAGTTGTGTTGTGCAGAAGTCAGGTGGATACACAGCTGATAGTCCTACTGAATAGACTGTTAGAATTTGTATTATGGCAAGAAAAAAGCAGCTAAGTAAAGAAAAATGGGTGGCCATCATTACTTTAAGAAATGAAGTTCAGTCACTCCAAAAAATTGGGAAAACTTTGAAAGTGTCCCCAAGTGCAGTTGCAAAAACTATCAAGCGCTACAAAGAAACTGGCTCACATGAGGACTGCCCCAGGAAAGGAAGACCAAAAGTCACCTCTGCTGCGGAGGATAAGTTCATCCGAGACACCAGCCTCAGAAATTGCAGGTTAACAGCAGCTCAGATTAGAGGCCAGGTCAATGCCACACAGAGTTCTAGCAGCAGACACATCTCTACAACAACTGTTAAGAGGAGACTTTGTGCAGCAGGCCTTCATGGTAAAATAGCTGCTAGAAAACCACTGCTAAGGACAGGCAACAAGCAGAAGAGACTTGTTGGGGCTAAAGAACACAAGGAATGGACATTAGACCAGTGGAAATCTGTGCTTTGTCCAAATTTGAGATCTTTGGTTCCAACCACCGTGTCTTTGTGCGATGCAGAAAAGGTGAACGGATGGACGCTATATGCTTGGTTCCTGCCATGAAGCATGGAGGTGTGATGGTGTGGGGGTGCTTTGCTGGTGACACTGTTGGGAATTTATTCAAAATTGAAGGCATACTGAACCAGCTACCACAGCATCTTTCAGCGGCATGCTATTCCATCCGGTTTGCGTTTAGTTGGACCATCATTTATTTTTCAACAGGACAATGACCGCAAACACACCTCCAGGCTGTGTAAGGGCTACTTGAACAAGAAGGAAAGTGATGGGGTGCTACGGGGCTTGATTGGGTTCAGGTCTCCACAGTCACCAGACCTGAACCCAATCGAGAAGGTAAGCATCTCTGGGAACTCCTTCAAGACTGTTGGAAGACAATTTCAGGTGACTACCTCTTGAAGCTCATCAAGAGAATGCCAAGAGTGTGCAAAGCAGTAATCAAAGAAAAAGGTGGCTACTTTGAAGAACCTAGAATATAAGACATATTTTCAGGTTTCACACTTTTTTGTTAAGTATATAATTCCACATGTGTTAATTCATAGTTTTGATGCCTTCAGTGTGAATCTACAATTTTCATAGTCATGAAAATATAAAAAAACTCTTTGAATGAGAAGGTGTGTCCAAACTTTTGTTCTGTACTGTATATATGAGTCCAGGGGGCACTTCATAGGACCTTTTTCAACTCTGTAGTAGCATCAGCCGCCATCTTCAGAGTGGCCTGCTTGGGGGGAGTAGCATACCAGCCAGGGATAGAAATAGACTTGACAGGCTGATTAGAAGGGCCAGCTCTGTCCTGGGGAAGCCCCCTTGACCCTCGGCAAGTGGGTGACAGAAGGATACTGTCGGTGGTGAGCTCCATGCTAGAGAACAACTCCCATCCCAAGCATGAGTGATAGCACTGGGCAGTATTGTCAGTGACCGACTGCTTCACTCCAAGTGTGAGAAGGATCGCTATCAGAAGTCTTTCTTCCCTGCTATGGTTAGGCTGTACAACCAACATGGAGCTAAGTGGAGATCATTCCATACAGAGAACTGAAAGATCCTGAAGTTGTGATATCCCTCTTATTATCTTCTTCACCTTTTATCTGTACCTACTGTTACTGTAATGCCTCTACCATGGAGTTTTTTTTGTACTTGTAGTTTGTATTTGATATTATTATTGGATTATCTATGCTCCTGTAACACACTGAATTTCCCCTTGGTGGGACTATAAAAAGATTTATTTTATGATTGATATATATGTAAACTTAAAACCAAAACCCATAAGACTAGGATAAATTGTTGCAGAGGGAAGGGGTTAAATGATCTTTGGTCTTGTATCAGCCATCTTCCCAGATCAGAACGTTTTAATGCTGTAGCTAATTGTTGTGTAGAATTTCTGCCATTTTAACTGCAATATCAGTATGATTGCTCACAAAATGTTCTAACTGTATTGTTTGCCTAGACATTTCAGCTTTATACTCAGTGCAGCCAAATTGTATGCAGAAGTTTATAGCATCAAGTTTACTGAAAAGGTAAAGTGCTCTTCCAAATCATTGGGGGCTTAAAGAATCTATTTTCTTTCTATTTAGTTGTCCAATTTGTGCTTCATTTTTCATTTTGTCATTTATTTATTTAATTTTTTTTTATTTATTTTTTTACTGCGCTGTATATGTTCTTGCTAAAGCAGTGATAGAAGCTGTGCGTGTGGAGAAAATGTCAGGGAGCGATGATTGGGGTTTAGCTGGATTTGATTATAAATGTTTTTACATACACATGAAAATATCACATTCACAGAGTCTGATATTGAAAATGGAGCATAAACACCTCATGAGACTGCTGAAATATTTCTATTATCTACAGATTATCTATGAAAAACAAGCAAGCATGTGCTTAGAACAAGGTCATGTTCAGCTAGGCAGCCAAGCAGGAAGTTAAAATTGCACAGAGGTTGCACATAAAAAGGACCTTTCACCACCTCCACCAATTCAAGTTCTTAGTATCTGTTAGTAGTCTCTGCTACACTGATTCCAGAATAGTTGGATTTTTTTTCTCCAGCCTCTCTGAGTAACAACCGCAGTTAGTTTTGGTGTCTGATGTGCTATTTCTTCTCTATAATGTCAGAAGGGCAGTGTCAGGCAGGGGGTGTGTGATTCAGAGCTCCAATCAGAGGAAGCCAGTATCAGAGCTCAGAATCACACCCCTTTGTCTGCTCCTGCTTGACACCGTCCTCCTGACAGTACAGAATATAAATGGCACATGAAGCACCAAAATAACAGCATTGACTGCTTGGGAACTGTAAGGCTAGAGAGAAAAAACTCCAACTGTGTCCAAATCAATGGCTAGATGCTGGAACTGATGGTGGTGATAGGTCCTCTTTAAAGCGGCAGCACATGCAGGCTTGTTTTTCTTAGGGAATATGTTATGGTGCATTCACACGGAGTAACGTGCCGCTTGACCTGGCACATATACGCCGTGTGAAATTTTGAGCGCCGTATACGCTCCCATTGATTTCAATGGGAGCCTGGATCGTATACGCCGCGTTATTTTGCGGCCGCAAAATCATGGCCGCAAAATAACGCGGCGTATACGATCCAGGCTCCCATTGAAATCAATGGGAGCGTATACGGCGCTCAAAATCTCACACGGCGTATACGTGCCAGGTCACGCGGCACGTTACTCCGTGTGAATGCACCCTAAGTCTGTCATCAGGAAATTAGGTAGATCAATAAGCCCAGAACCTTGTAGAGGTGATTCTCCCATTAAAACATGGCTGTCTTGGTGACAGTCTCTCTATAAACAGTCTATCGAGTAATTTTATATTTAAAGACTATGGCCATCCATGATCAAAGACTTCTTCAAAGAGTACTTATCACATGTACATAAGGATGGGTTCACGCTACTGGTATAAATGTCCTTTGCTTTAATAGGTTATAGGATGAGAGCAACAGACTTTAACAACGATATGTCTGATGCAGATGCACCATCGTCTATCTGTGTTCACTAATGTAAAAAAAATTAAAATAATGGAAGCTTTTTTTGTCATCTTTGCTATTTTTCATTGAAGTATGGCGTGTTTTAAAGCTATACTAACTGAAACTAACTTCTGAAACGTGGAGAGAGGACATAGAACTGCATAATAACATGACTTTAAGCAAGTGTCAGTATTGCTGGACACATGTACAGTTCAATGACACTACAGAATGCTTTGTGAGTCTCTTTGTGAGTGGTTAAGATATCCCTCCAGGTTTTGTGAACTTCAGAGTACGGATTTAGGGCTACACTCTACAATTTTTACTCTACATTGTGAACCAGTAAAGTCTGGGGCTATGTCAACATTAGCTTGGAAGTCTTAAAAGCGCAGGGATTTACAAGCTGAAAGAGGAGGGCCCATGCAAGATTTTTATTCCCATTCAAGGAAACCAGTAGAAAAACAGCGATGCAAACAGCCCTACTACGTATTAAAGGGCAGTCTCACAAGCAACCTTTTTTATTTTTCTGAATCTTGCCTTCATTTGCACAAAATTCACTTTTTTGCTGATCTCCAAGCATGATGATACCCTGTACAATAAAATGTAGCACAGAGAGATCAGAATTTCTGGAGGACGTGATGGGTATTGCAGGCATTCCATATAGTTTGGTATTGTTTCAGGGAGTCTGTCATAGATCACGTGGCAGACTCCCTTTGATGGACTGATCATCTTGTCCACACCAACAATAGCTGCGAAATCTTTTGACGTTATAAAAGTATTCAAAAAGTAGAATATATCGTTTTCTCTACATGTGTAGTATATATTGTGTATTCTAGTGTCTTTTACAATGATATTTAACTATGTCTTTACTGTTCGTATGCTTCCAGGATTTGTCATTGGACATGATAAAGAAAGCAATATCTGGAGTGAACATAAAAGATTTTACACCGTCAAACAAGGTACATTCATTTATTCTGCTTACAGATTAAAGGGAGTTTGTCCGCCTTGAAAATTATCAGATAATGACAGTATCTTGTAAAGCAGCTTCTATATTTTCTAATGTTAGCTTTCTTCTTCTGCACTGCAGCTCCATTTTTATGAAAATCAGTGGTTTATTATTTACCAAATTAACTGAAAAGGGCTTTTTTTTCTTGCAGGGCTTGGCTCTGTACTCTCTACTAATTTGCCTAAGAATAAAATCCTGAAATTTATGAAAGCGAAGATGTAATACAGAATAAGAAAGGCACCTTTGGAAAGTGTAGAAGCCACCCTAGAATGTACTGTCCTTTAGTCTGAAACAGATGTTCCTGCTGACAGTCTCTTTAGGCAACTTTATTCAGCAGCTAATGGTGCCAGTTAACCTCTATTAAAGGGGCTCTATCATTGGGAAAAGTCATTTTTAACTAATCACATCCTTGCATAGGCTTTAGAAAGGCTATTCCACACCTACCTTTAGTATGTAAATTGCCTCAGTGGTTGTTGAATAAGTCCATTTTTATTCATATGCTAATTAGCTTCCAGCCAGCACAGGAAGTTCCCAGCAGCACGCGCCTCTGCTATTATCTCCTATGTGTGTGTGCAAACAGGAAGCTGAGTTATCATCAGCAGCAGCCTGTTCTGTATACACCCATAGGAAACAATAGCAAAGAGGGTGCAGGATGGCGCACCCAGTCTAATTAGCATATGAATAAAAACGGACTTATTCAAAAACCACTGAATTCCACACCTACCATACTAAAGGTAGGTGTGGAATAGACTTTCTAAAGGCTATGCAAGGATGTGATTAGTTAAAAATTACTTTTCCCAATGATAGAGCCCCTTTAGTAGCTTTAAACCATCAGGTATTTCTCCCATCCACCTCTTCCCCATAAACATGCACACTGAGTTAATCCAAGCAGGCACTTATTTTCAACAGATGCTCCAGTGCCTCCCAGTTTGGTCCTCGCCTGCTGCTTTGCTGTCTTCTTTTGCCGGTAGTCCTCTCCAACTGTGTTGTCACGTTTCTCTTTCCTTAGGCCACTGGTTGGCCTCCACAGTCACTTGGACAACGGAGGCCAATCAGCAGCCTTAGCAAAGGACAAGGGACGTCATAAGTAGATTGACCTCAGCAGTCATGTCTAGCAAGGACCTCCGCCAGAAGAAAACAATGAAGCTGCAGGACTGTATTGTGCTGGGAGGCATCAGGAACAAGTGAGATTTTTTTTTTTTTTTTTTTTCTATTCACCTTCCAAGGCCTAAAAGAAAAAAAAAAAAAAAAAAAAAAAAAAAAAGATTGTGGCCAACCCCCTTAACCTGTTCACATGATTGACACACCAGTGACATTGCTTATTGATGCATTATGTGATCCAATGCCGCGCCCATATTAAATCATTAGAATAGTAGTTTATAGGTTACATTTTCTAATTCTCCTGCTTGTATGTGAGAGTTTTCAAAAACTGTTAAGATTTACCCTCTCAAGCGTGAAACTTTGCGCTGAATGAGAGCAGTTTGCATTTCCCACTACTATATCGTGACTGACTTTGCTTCTTTTGTTGTCTTCTAGAGAACCCTTTAACAGGGGCCTCCAATAATATTCTACTTACTAGTAATAAAAGGCATTTTTTTTTCCTGCATTACCTAAAATGATATTACAAGGCAGATAATAAATATACTTTTTCGCCAGAAGGGAGAAAAAAAAACCTACAATAAAGCTGTGCTTCAGAAATATGCTTGGATGTGAAGTCTTATTTTTCACTGTGTTTGTGTTTTTCTCACCAATAGATTGTAGAAACAGATGAAAATGCAAAGAAGCCTGACCAAATCCCAGTGAGTAGTGAAGATGAAAGGCTAGCTGTAATGCAGTTAGAAAGAGTCATTGAAGAGGGCCAAACCACAGCAGGTGAGTTCTAAAATCCCAGATAGAAGTAATCTTGCGATAACATGTGAACTACTGACCTCTAGAACTCCTTTCTCATTGATCGCCTATTGTTTCCCCTCCTTCATCCAGGGGCAATTTGTCATAGATGCCTGACCAGTTATAATTATACAGAGTAATGATTTACTTATATGATTAGTAATTGCTTTCCTTTTCCAATGTTTTTGTCCTTGTAGACGACCTTCAAATGAAGATGCTATCCTTTGAAAAGGATGATGATGGCAATGAACATATCAACTTTATCACAGCAGCTTCCAACTTGAGAGCAAAAATGTATAACATTGAAGCGGCCGACAGACTGAAGACCAAGCGCATCGCTGGGAAAATTATTCCAGCTATAGCCACAGCTACAGCCGCTGTATCTGGTCTGGTTAGTAAGAATCTGTTAACCTGTAACAAAAATCTGTTTAAGGCTAAGGACTGCATAGTGAATTGCATTAAATAAAGCATCAGGAAAAAAAATAAGTAAAAAGTGTTAGGCTGAGTTCACATGGGGTGTTTTGGACCGGATTTGGACTCAGAATCCAGTCCATAATATGGCTAGCTGCAACTGGATGCCAGTGCAGTGCATCGGCATTCAGGCATGGCATGGCATTCTGCTCCGGATTAGGCCCAAATGAATGGGCCTAGTCAGGAGGGAGTGTCGCGCTGTGGACACTGAGATGAATCCCACCGCGGAATCCAGGGCAAGATAGGGCAGCTCACTTCTTTCCATAAGCGGCAAAAAAACACTAGTGGAAAAAAAAAAAAAGTCAACGGCTCCCAATGAAGTCAATGTGAGGCGTTTTTTGGATTCTGAGGCGGGTTCCTTGTCAAAATACGGACCAAAAACCGCTGTGTGAACTCGGCTTTAGTTTTTTCATTTGAGTTTTTCCCCCTATCTATAGGGACAATGCTTGCAATTCCACAGCTAAAATTATCAAAGCTTTTCTTCAGCTCTGTTCTTTTTCACCATTCAGTGCATGAGATTATATTTTTTATTTTTTTTTGTGGCTGCTGTGTTTCTGCACCGTGGTATCATAAAGTGTTTGTGTCTGTTTTTGCTGAAGTTTTTGTCTGAAGTGGATTTAAAGGAAATGGGAAATATAAAGCAATTATACTTTACTTCTCCTTTCTTATACAGTACTTCTCTGTATCCACTTCTGTCTCTGGTGCAAGGCAAACTAAGCAAAACTGCCGCAAAAAGATTGCGTGACACCAGTTTGTACGCCTTGTTCATATGGTCAATATTTAGTTTGTATTTTGCATCAGTATTTATAAACCAAAACTAGGAGTAGAACCTAAACAGAGAAACGCTATAAGAGCTAGTTCACACAGGGTTCCACGTGAACACATTCGCGATGGAATGCCAGTGCAGTGTATCGGCATCCCGTCATGGCTTTCCGCTCTAGATTAGGCCCAAATGAATGGGGGTGGTGTTTCGAGGTGGAATCAGCAGCGGAATCCGCCTGAAGAAAGGGCAGCTCGCTTCTTTTTTCCGCGAGCGGGAACAATCTGCTCGTGGAAAAAGGAAATGACCGGCTCCCATTGATTTCAATTGGAGGTGGCAGGATTTTGATGCAGATTCCACATCAAAATCCTGACCATTTTGCCCTGTGTGAACTAGCTCTAAGGCTGTATGCATCTCTCCTTGGGGGGGCATGCAATATTACATTTAGTTCCTGCTCTGTGTCATCAGATCAGAATATATTGTATGCATCCATATAAGTGTATGTTTAATGGAAGTCAACCCCCCCATCTGTTCGTGTGCATGAGGTCTAATGGAACGTTTTGCACCTCTTCCTTTTTTTGGTTCCATTCCTGATCAGAATACTGTCATGTGAATGACCTTACTTTTGTCTTTTCTTTAGTTTGCACCTATTCACACAGTGTCCAATATTTCAAATCCTAATAAGTGTTCTTCTCAAAAACCTCATTACTTATATTAGGCATTTCTCTTTTATATGGCAATAACAAGTGTAAGTGGTGGTGGTTGTGACATAACCACTCATGGCCTATCCATAGTGCGTGTATAGAATCTGAAGACCCTCAACAATTTGCTCAGCAAACAAGTGCTGCATTCTTTTCCATTGTTTCCACTGACACAGTGGCTTTTCTGAACCAGCAGCTATCTCTGGTACTGCAGCCCAATCCTGTTTATGTGAATTAGCTGCAATACCAAACACAGCCCATGGATAAGTGTGGTGCCATTTGCTGTAAGAAATGGTCTTTTTTTTTTTAGTTATAGATGACCCCTTGGGAGGAGGAAAAGTGAGATGTTGGTTAAGTTGGTATTTGACTTTACTTTTGCAGGTTGCACTGGAGATGATTAAAGTTGTAGGAGGACATCCATTTGAGGCTTACAAAAACTGTTTCTTCAATCTAGCGATTCCCATCATAGTATTTACGGAGACTGCTGAAGTGAAAAGAACCCAGATCAGGTACAAAGTACACATCAGGTCTTTCATCCGTTTCCTCATTCTAGTAAAGATTTCCCTGTACGTGTTATGTGTATTGTGCTGAGAGAAATGCTATGGACTTGTTAAACCTAGTTCTATGTTATGACAGTGGAACATATGAATTTAGTATTTGTGGACTGTTTCTTCTGGCAATAAAGTTGCCCCTTGCACAAAATCAGCACATGGATGTATGAGATTTTGGTGAAGTTAAACATGCGACAGATATAAATACGCCAGGGTGTGGCAGAATTTGCACCAGGAAAGTGGCATTCATGCTTTACACCTCATTTTCTATGTGTTTTAGACACTTTCGAACAGTCTACCTCCAACAGGAGGCTGGTTTAGTATGCAAAGCTGTAAGCAAAACAGGATTAGCCCAGGGATACAACAACTAGCCCAGGGATACACATCCTTCAGCAGTCCAGCTACTGTAGAACTACAGCTCCCAGCATGTATTCTGCTGTTTTTGGAGCTTCCATAAATGTATGTGTAGCATGTTGGGAGTTGTAGTTTCACACCGCTGGAGTGTCAGAGGTTGCTGACCTCTGGACTAAATAGTGTTAAAGTACTTAAGCTCTTCAAACCACATTAGACACTTTGCAACCAGCCTTAAACTATGCCTCATTTTCCAGACAACCTTGCTGTGTGTCAATGTGTTATCCATGTATTTCACACTGACCCATTCTTTTCTAGGGGCCCACACACACAACCATAATTTTCACGGTCCTGTGTGCAGCCCGACAGTCTGGGCCGTGTCAGATAGGACATGTCCTATTTTGCGACCTGTGCTTTCATAGCTCCTATTCATTTAATGAAAGGAACCGCGGAAGCACGGCTTGTGCGCGGGCCACACACGGGGACATCCCAGTGTGCAGCCCGGGCTTTTAAACCACAGCAGGCCAATTGCAGCACAGTTGTCTGCAACCAGCCTAAGACTGTGATGTCTGAGGCGGGGTGTACACTGCGCTTTTTTTGTTGAAGAACTGCATGCGGTTTTTAATTATAGTAATGTGTAGCATCGGTTACTATGAATCTCACCCGTATGATAAGATCCATTAGATGGGAATTCGCTGGTGGACTGGCTGTTGGCATACAGGTGAGAGGTACACATTACTGCAGTTCTCCAGTATAAAAACACCCCGTAAACCTAGCTTTACTGAACAACTGCATGCAACTTTTCATTGCAGAAATGTGTAACGCATGCTGTGTACTGTTGTAGTATTAGTTTATCTGTCTTATTTCTGCAACCTTCTGAGATAATAGTGGTTGCATCTAAAATGTGTACGCCTGGTCTGAACTGACAATGAGTTCTTGTCATACAGAACCTTACATACCTCAGATAATAATGGCTACACCCCTAAGTTAAACTCTAACATGAGAAAATGTGTCACCTGTTCAGTACCAAGTGCGTGCTTTAATAGGCAGGAACGCTGCCAACAGGATTAAACAGAGTTGGTGCTAGGCACAGGAGCACTGACAATAAGAGCAGTAGTAGACATTAGGTTAATCTTCAACTACAACACAGATGGGGGTAATTCCAGTCTATTGCTTCATATAACACTGTGACATGTAATCTCCAGTGTGATCTGTAGGCCGAATGTTTATAGAACAAGGGTTGCTGAACGATTAAGGATCAGATTTCTAGAATAGACTTTGTAGAACTTGTTTATTTAAATCTCTGCTCTTTCTATGTTGAGAAGTCAAGGATGCGTTCCTGTCAGTAACGGACAGCCGCCCCTCTATGACTGCGCACACAGATGGCTGTCAGTCGCTGATAGGGCTGCCTCCTCGGCATAGTAAGATCAGAGTTTTCAGCAGATAAATTACACTATATACTGAAGCCAAATCTATATATTATACTGCTCTATATTGTCCTGCTCACAGATTACACTGCATTTTCCATATGACAGGTTCCCTTTAAAATAATAATTTAAATTCTCCCATGTTCAGTCAGTTTTATCTTTGGACGTTTTGAGTGGAGTAAAACAAATTAAAAGTGTTTATTATTTAATAAGTTGTTTCTAATAAAAATTTGAATATTATGTGTATTGTAGAAACGGCATTTCCTTTACTATCTGGGACAGATGGACAATCTATGGCAAGGAAGACTTTACACTTTTGGACTTTATCAATGCTGTTAAAGTAAGACCACTTTTTGCTGGTAAAATTACACATTATGATGGACCCCATTCTAGTCGATGAGGTCACTTGTGTACAACTCGTGTTGTTAACTAACAGACCTGGCACTGCAGTTATTTTAAGTTTTCTGTTTATGTGATGAAACAGAAATCCAAAGTACAAGTGCAGATGTGAACTTAGTCTTAGGCTAAAGTAGACAAACATGGGAATCCAGGGGTCCATGGGAAAGCTGAATGGGAATCGTATAGATGATGACAGTATTTTTCAAAGGAACAATATGTAATAGAACCAACAGTGTTGTATATCCAAGTTTTGTCAGGTCATGCATAAAGACAAATATGCATAGGTATTGTTCTAGCCAAAAATAACAACAATATAGTTTTCCTACAAGACAGTACAAATAGGCACATAATCAGACCAAAAGCCTCATCTACTGGTCCGAGGGAAAAGAGCTTGGGAAGCACATGGATGATGTCCATATGTTATCCATGCCCTCTACAAACCTTCATTTCATGCAGTGAGCTTTGGCCACTAAAACTGATAGGAATATGACCTGTCGTAAATTTTGGACCAAGCTGACAGCCCCTTACACAAACCCCTGATAATACACAAGCCTGTTTATGGGGCCATAGAAAATAATAATGTGATGGTGTGTTAGCCTTTAAAAATACGGCTCACACACTAATAAATAATAATAATCCATTTGTGTGCATGGAGTCTTAGTTGTGATACAAAATAACATCTGTATGGGTTTTGGAGGTAACTGAAATTTTCCATTCATTTGCACCAAACAGGTTTTTAAAAATATCGATGAATTGATACAAAAAGTATAGTAGAAGGTTACATAACTTGGTATTAAAGTGTAATACATACAGACAGACCCTGTCCATTTGTCCTATTAGGGCATTTGGATTTAATAGAAGGGGGTCCTGTAACCATGGCTGTGAAGGCCCCACTGATTAGGAGGACAGGGATATTTGGCCTATTCTAAATGGCGCACTGGTTGAGTGGTGGTTGGGCAAATGGGCACACTGCTCCATTCATTTCAGTGGGAGCACTGGAGAACCTAAGTACTGTGCTTGGTTATCTCCGGAATGCTCATTGAAATGAATAGAGAGGTGCATATGCTGTCCAACCCTTGCTTCATTCACAATGGTTGGGCAGCATTCACACCACTCCATTCATTTCAGTGAGAACATGAGAGATAGCAGAGTGCTGTACTATGGAAATTACATTTTTTAATTTTTTTTATTTATTTTTTTTTTAAATGGAACTAAATTATAGGGGATAAATTGAAATGTCTTCATGTTTGTGTAAAATCATTGTAAATGGCAGTATGCATTTTTCACAGGAGCAGTATGGAATAGAACCAACAATGGTGGTGCAAGGAGTCAAAATGTTGTACATCCCAGTTATGCCCGGTCATGCAAAAAGACTGAAACTTACGTAAGTATTGTTCTGGCCAAAAATAACAATTTAGTTTTCCAACAAGGCATTAAAAATGGGCACATAATCACACTAAAAACAGAGATTTTAATTTGAACCCCTCGATAGATCTGTCAGGAAAACTGCATGGGCAGCACATAGATGATATCCATGCCCTCCATTGACCCATTCATTTCATCCAGAAAAACTGACAGGTATAACACCTGTCCTGAGTTTTGGCCCAGGCTCACAGCCCGCTACATGATAATAAATAAGGGTGTCTATGGGGCCATAGAAAATGTCAGCACACTGACAAAGCACACATTCATGTGCATGGGGTCTTAGTTGTGGTAGAAAGTAACATCTGTCTGGGTTTTGGATGTAACTGATTATATTTTCACTATGGCAGCTACTCTATACCCAACAGCTCAGTGAGAGAGATGCATACTACAGATAAAACCTATCAAGAATACAAATACAATAGAAATCATGTAATGGCCAATAATTGTTATTCCCAATGTACTCACACTGTACTATCAATGTTATGCAAAGTTTGTTTCAAATATAATATGTAAAATTACCTTCTCTGACTAAAGGAATACATTAAAAAAATGTTGTAAGGTCTAGAGTCAGTAGGCTAAAGCACTGATTCAGACTCCTTATTTTTACCATAGCCCAACTCCTACTTCGACTCAAACTCCTTAAAGGGGCTCTATCAGCAAAATCATGCTGATAGAGCCCCACATATGCGTGCATAGCCTTTAAAAAGGCTATTCAGGCACTGTAAAAGTTAAATTAAGCTACCCCCCCCGTTTTAAAATAATAACTTAAAAAAGAATGTTCTCTACTTACGGAACGTGCACGCTGGGCGGGCATTCTGGGTGTGTCTTCATCTTCTTCCCCGCCTCTTCTTCCTCTGACGTCTTCGGGTCCCGTCCTCCTCCGGCGCTTGCTCGCGGACACTGATAAAAAAAAAAAAAATAGCCCGGGCGCATGCGCAGTAGCACGCGGCTTCTACTACGGCTACTGCGCATGCGCCCGGGCTATTTTTTTTTTTTTTATCAGTGTCCGCGAGCAAGCGCCGGAGGAGGACGGGACCCGAAGACGTCAGAGGAAGAAGAGGCGGGGAAGAAGATGAAGACACACCCAGAATGCCCGCCCAGCGTGCACGTTCCGTAAGTAGAGAACATTCTTTTTTAAGTTATTATTTTAAAACGGGGGGGGGTAGCTTAATTTAACTTTTACAGTGCCTGAATAGCCTTTTTAAAGGCTATGCACGCATATGTGGGGCTCTATCAGCATGATTTTGCTGATAGAGCCCCTTTAACAAACAGCACACATGGTCATACAAATGCAGTAATACTGAATACTGGGAGGGTACTGTTACTACTAGCACAGGCTTCAGGCCAATATGGTAATTTACCAGACCACATGACGTCTGGGACACTACCATACAGGCCCGAAGCCTGCTAGGATTAACATCGGATTTCCCCCGAGTATAATAATAGTGATAATGGGTTCGCGGCCTGCTCACAGCCCCCCCCCCCTCCCCTTCCCTTCATACAGCAGAGGGGGGAAACAGGGGGTGGCAATGAGCAGGCTTGGGGAGTTAGGTAAATAGGCTGCTACCTGCTGGGGATAATCCAACATATAGCGGCCTATTATAAAAAAAAAAAAAAAAAAGTATGTTACTTGCCGACCTTGTCACTGCTGCCACCGCCACCTCTGCACTTCACCCAGCAATAAGACGTCTGCATCTCAGCACAGGTGGCATGATGACGCCGCAGAGCACAGAAGAGGGCCGCTCTGAAAACAAGCCGAGCTAGTTTAGAGAAAAAAAAAATCTAGCTGCTGCCCCCTCCGGAGGCTGCCGCCTCATTAGAGGTGCAGCCCTGGCTCTGTTAATTCACCAGAAATGATAAATGAATTGTTATAAAAGAAAATACGCAGGAGCTATGCATCTGAAATTATTTATACAATATTGATAACGCACAACTCTGATTCCACAGCCTTAATCTTAACTACTAATTCTACCCAAGATAAACCTCTAGTTAAGATGGTGGACATATAGTGCATTGCATAATATGTGTCTTTATCTTTGTGATTCCAGACTTATACTTTTTTTCTTCTTTCTTTAGAATGCACAAGCTTGTGAAGGCTGGGGCTGATCGAAAATATGTTGACCTAACCGTATCTTTTGCACCAGAGACTGATGAAGATGAGGATTTACCTGGACCCCCTGTGAGATATTACTTCAACAAGGAAAGCAATTAACAGCAACCTTGCTGACACTCTCCTCCATATGTGTTGGTACTACTTGTCACAATAAGGTGAAGCCTTAACAAAGAGGAACCAGTGGAAGTAGTGATTTGCACTAATATTTGCATAATGAAATCTGCACCTATAGTGTCTCCCCTAGCTTTGTTGTATGTGTTTCTTTGGACTGGATTACAGAATGTTTGGATGCAATATTCTGTGCTATAACCCAAAAATAGTCATATAAAACATTTTAAAAAATCAGGAAGGAGGATTAGGAAGACTATTGGGGGCTCAATTTGTACTGTACCTCTTTTCCTGAAATTATAAAAGTGGATTGTGCTAGAATACTATAAAGTAATAACACGTCTGTGTGCCTTGTAGTCAGTATGTGCACATGAGATCATCCAGCTCTGTATGCGTGTATGTATATACAATGTTAAATCAAACGTTACCCTGTGTAACTTGTACTGCGACTCTGCACTTCTCAAACCGCTCTCTTTCAGATTATACTGGTCCCATTGAGTGAGGGTACAGGGTACACTTACACAGATAATGTAACCTCTGCTGTACATCATAAGGGTATTATAAGTCACTGACCTATGAAATGCCTTAGTATTTTAAGATGTGATGAAGTGGTGTAATGTGAGTTTGGCAGTGATGTATGTTCATGCATAAATGCGCATCCTTTTATTTTGTTAATGTCATGATAAAAGCTTTTGTATGAATTCTATATACATAGATCACATACACATTCTGACAATAGAAGAACATTAAATCACAGTAAGTCATCCAACTCACCTTAGATGATGTCGGACTATACATTTCAGTGGCTAATAGGACATTGTAAGAGTAAATCGCTTTGAATGGTCTTTATACTTTTAAGTTAAAGGGGTTTTCCATGAACATAAAATAGATGGAATAGCCAGGATAGGCCATTAGTAATTACATTGGTGAGGGTCTGACTCAGCATCTCTGTCAGCCGTTGAAGGGGCGGCAGCACTTGTTTCAGTTCTTACACTTGCAAAACACCATCACAATTTTAGCAACCTTGAGTGTTATTGCAGTTTCCACATTCACTTCAAAGGGGAAACTGTATTACTATGCTTAAACTCTTGTTTTGCACGAGTGAGCACTTAACACACTGCAGCACTCAAACAAGTGCCTTGGCCTATTCAAACAACTCATTGGAAGAGGTGTCCAGAGTTGTACCCCCACCGATGTAAGGATAGGCCACCACTTTTAGTTGGCTGGAAAATCCTTTTGTAATTCCCCAACACAAAATAAGGAAATCTCTAGCATTGTCTCCATGGCCACTTATGACGTCTGTCCATAATGCCCATATAAATTTGGCTTGTTCTCTGGACCTTTAAAGGTTCCAGCTTATAGGCTCCTCCCATCTGACAAATCTGATGGCTATCTGTCATGTCAGAAAAGTGTTTTAAAACAGAAGTTCCTTAAAATAGAAAAGTGAGAATACAAATTTGTCAGTTTTGGCAGGACAAAAAAATTGTGCCAGTTATATTCAGTGGCAATCATCCATATTAATTCTCTGCTGTGCCCGCAGAGCCATACTTTTTATTATTATGAATTGTATCTGCAAGTGTTCAGTGATGGACTGTCATATTAGAATGAATTGTTTTACTAAGCGCTGCATCATGTTGGAGAAGACATCTGAGTATGCTGAGGAGTGCTCACTAGGTGGCTCCCTGCTAACTTCTCCCCACCCAGATCAACTTGATTGACCTATGAATATAGGGAGAAACCTGTCAGTCAAGCAGGGCCGAGTAGGGAGAAAGATGAAGGGAGGCGCCCAGCGGGCACTAGTCAGATTTTGCTGTGCTGCCCTACTGATACCTATTGGGCCTTTGTATACATTAGACCTTGTGCTGTGTTCTGCCGATTGTAACAAAATATGGTTTTACCATTCAATCATTGCTATGGCATGTTAATTCACTATAGATAATATGTTAATATGGCCCCATCATTTTACAGGCCAATATCCATAATGTGATGTCTAGTGCAAGGCTCTTCAAAATGTAAAGTTCAGAGAGAAATGTCACTTCAGTCAAAACCACCGCAGCAGCGAATCTTCCACGACTGTGGCATACACAACACTTTGAGAAGCAATTTTCTAGAGTATACATGGGTTCAAGACAAAGTATTTTAGATGATACATTTTCTGCTACCTGAATCTAGGACAATCCTATTAAACTTCTTATTTTCATGACCATTGCTTGCTATACCTGAATGAACATTTGCATCTGATAATTTGTCCCTGTCACGTCCAACTGAAGCCTGGGGATCCTGAGCATACTTGTAGCGGGTTAGCCACTGTGGAATCGGCAGTAGATAAGCAGATTGACACTACCAGTGTAATGGACGAGTTTAACCAAATCTCATTCACACACTGCAGGGAGAAAAATGTCTTGCCCTGCGGATTTTGTACAACATGTCAATTATTACTGCGTGTTTTATCTGCGGTTTTCAGACTTTGCAATGCAAAGCCACCTGATTTTGGCTGTTTTTCCTGTGGCTGGATCTACTGCGGATGTGGGTGGCCTTAACCTAATGCAGGTTTTTATAGGGAAGAAGTCTGATACACTTTTAGGAGCCCTGCCAGTTGGACTTAGTTTCCAGCCTTCTAATGTAAAGTGACATTTGTTAGCAACGAGCAGAGATCTTAAAAATGCTGAGCAATTGAAACACAAAGTATACAAGCAAGTCACATAAACATACATCGAGTAAGTTATGTGTATACTAAGGTGAAAACAGCCACATCTGTGTTCGTGCCTGTCCTATGCAGAGTACGTCTGTACGCCTAACTTTTTGCTTTGGAGATGTGAGAAAATAAGGAATACCAGATGGACCTCGTGATAGTCAAAGAGGGTCCAACAGGATCCGTTCTTACCGATCATTAGATGGATCAGTTTGATTGGCACTAAATTTTCCACACTGAAAAAAAAAAACTTCCATTGACTTCAATGGGTGCTGCTAGCTTTTTTTATCCACTAGCGGGTCCATTCACATGGAGGAAAATGGCGTTTAGTTGGCGCTGAATTTCCAGCATGGAAAATTCCGCTAGTGGAAAAAAAAGCTAGCAGAACCCATTGAAATCAATGGGAGGCTTTTTATTCAGCGCTGAAAATTCAGCGCCAAATAAAGTGCCATTTTCCTCCGTGTGAATAGACCCTTTATCTTCTGGCTTTACGATGGATCAGAAGGAAGGATTAAACTTTGCAGACGTGAACACCCCTGTAACCGATGCAATGTATGGATGGTTGTTCTTAGAACCTGTTGAGTTGAACTGTATCTCAGGCTTAAAAATCTTTTGAGCAACTGGACTAAATATCTGTTTATGGATATGGCAGTTGATGCGGTAGTCATCGAGTATCTACTTGAGTAGCTGGGCCCTATTTTCTTCTATCACAGCTAGATTGATGTTGTATTACATGATATGACTTGAACTTAAAGGAGCTTTTCGGTTCAAAGTAGATTTTTCATAGTGATGATTTATCCACAGCTCATCGATATATGATCTGTGGGAATCGAACCCCACACAAATCATCTGTTCAGACAGACAGACCATAATAACCCCATCCACTGTATAGCGGCGGTTCTGGGGAACTGCAGCTCCATTCCTATTACCCATCCGTTACAGCAACTTCTAGCACCTGAAGCCTTCTGGGATCTGTCCGGGTTCAGACCCCCACAGATCAGATATTGATGGCCTATGCAGTATGAAAATTCTATTTGGGGCTGGAAAACCCCTTAAATAAAATGAATATCACTACTGGAATAGTCCAGGGGTCAGTATGAAAAACAGACTAAATGAGCCAAACTATCAAATGACTTGCGTTCCTTGTTTTCTTATGTTATATATATTTTTTTTTATGCTCAGGGGCATTCATTGCCATATGCAAGCAAGGCCATTGCAACATTGAAAAGTCTGCAGCTATGAAATGTTTTAAAGATGTAATATTTTGGTTGAAAGACTGACTTTTCAGTACATAGTATAATTATAGTCAATATTTGAATAAAAGAGGAGTTAATATTTTTCAGTTCTTCTGAGTTGTTATTGTGCATTTCTTTATCTGCATTAACTTTTAGATGGGAGTTTGACACTGACATCAAATGTAACACAAATAAAGCATTTTTACGTTATCTGGGTATCATTACAGTAAATACTCTGTTGTAGTGTAAGGGCTAGTTCACACGTGGGCAAAGGGGAGGTTTTTGACAGCGGAATTCGCTTCAAAAACCTCTCCTTTAACATGGTAGTCTATGTAGACCACTAGCTGTTTTTTTCCTCCTAGCGTTTTCCGCCTGAAGAAGCGACATGACCTTTCTTCAGGCGGAAAACGCCTGAAGAATTGCATAGAAGTGAATGGGAGGCGAAAACCGCGCGGTAAAAAACCGCGCGGTTTTTTGCACAGAAAACCGCGCGGTTTTTTTGCAAAAAACCGCGCGGATTTCGCCTGCAGTTTCTATAGCACATATAGGAAAAAAAAACCCTAGCGAAAACCGCTAGCGAAAACCGCGTCAAAAACCTCGTCAAAAACCTCGTGGAATGCAAAAAACAGCGTCAAAAAAACTCCTCGAGGTTTTTTACCTCGCACAAATAAGCTAGGCGGTTTTCACGTGTGAACTGACCCTTATTGTGGTGCTCATACATAAATCACTTGTAGTATTATATAAGGCAGTCTCAGGTGGCCATAATACAGTAGCATGTTAGTGTCTAAATGACACGTGTAATATCCAGACTCCCCTTGGGTCAATAACGGAGATCACCATAAGGCTCCATATTGATGTATATTCAGGTTAGTAGTGTACAGGGCTCCATGGATAATATGGAAGATTGAATATGGGTGCCATATAAGCCATAACACTGAAGACTGATTTCTCAGTGAATTCAGCAGTTTAACAGGTAGGATAGAAGATGATGGGTGCGAATCAATGAATGTAAATGCAGATGAAAAACTGATGCAATCTAATGTTGATCTTATTTTCACATCAGTGTTCTGCCTCAGAGCTTCTAAGGCAAAACCAGGAGTGGAAACTAAGTACTGCTAAGGTATAATGAAAAGATTTGCACCTTCTGTGTTTTCACCTGCTCCTGGTTTTACTTTACAAATCCTGATGTGCAATTGAGGTCTTATTACAAAAAGCTTCAGATAGCGACACATTTCTTCTGCAGTAGCCACTAGAGGGTAAATGCTACTTTGCAAATGAATGGATAACCTTGTATTACATCTTTATATTGAAATCTCTTGTGACATATTGACTTTCATGCTTGGAGGGGATCTTATAATCAGTAATTTAAAAAACAAAAAAAACAAAAACAAAAAAAAACGAAAAAGAAAAACCGTTTCCTTTTCCAAAATCCGATTATGACTGAAATGGGCAAAGAGCAGAGATCAGGGATCTAAAGCATTAGGGGGCATTCACACGGGGTGACGCTGCGCTGATTCTGGCACGATAACTCGCGTAACAATCAGCGCTGCAAAACTGAATCCCATTGACTTAAATGGGTTCCATTTAACGTGCGTAACACATTGAAATCAATAGGAAGATTTTTAACCCATCAATTTCAATGTGTTACACGCGTTAAACGGAGCCCATTGAAGTCAGTGGGATTCTGTTTTGCAGAGCTGATTCTTACGTGAGTTATCGTGCCAGAATCAGCGCCGTGTATGAATGTTCCCTTATGACATGCAACATCAGAGTGTTATCTGGAAGCAGTGATCTGGAGTCTACTGAAGGCTCCAAGACTAATCATTAGTACACCGCTGTTACACAATAAAGCAAACAAATCGTATTGCTCAACCAACTATAGGGCAATATAAAGTCATATATATGACAAGAATATGAACTGTTAGGTTGCACGGAATGAACAGCTCCGGACTGCTTAAGAGCGCAATACAAATGCAAAATATGGATAAAAAAATATATCCAATTGGCAAAGATCCAAGACAAAATAAAACCAATTGTATAGCATAAGTATTTCGGGAAACCGCAATTAGTCCCATACTCTTAGCTTGAATACAAGTGCTGAGTAGTCCAATTTATATACCACTCCAAACCACACCCAAAATGATTACTAGAGAAGAGCGAACAGTAAAATGTTCGAGATTCGATATTTGTTACGAATAGCATCTCAATATTCGAACGAATCTTGAACCCCATTATAGTCTATGGGAGAAAATGCTTCGCTACAGGGGATCCTACCATTTGACTCAGGAGAGTGACCAAGTCCACTATCATACCCCAGGAAATGATGCCAACACCCTGGAAAGCAACTGGGACAGCAGGGGAAGCATGTCTGGGGGCAACAAGTACCTTTATTATGTTGGGATCCCTGTCAGCTTGTGATATGCCAGAGCGGACTTTTTCACATAGGAATGCATTGACCAGCATTGATTGGCCGAATGCCCGTACAGTGGCCAATCAACGCTGGTCAATGCATTTCTATAGCGAGATATAGCAAGGCCCGTGCAGTTAGCCCAGCTACTCCGGACAGAGGAGATGAAAGAGCTTTGCACTACACCCAACCATCCCTCCAGCTCCTCCTCCTGTCACACACATCTCTGGTGTAACAGAACTCGGCACACACTCAGCTCTGCTACATCTATACACTCTGTTGTAGAGATGTAGTAGAGCTGAGTGTGTGCTGAGCTTTGCTACGTACGAGATGTGTGTGACAGGAGGAGTAGATGGAGGGATGGTTGGGTATAGTGCAGAGCTGGCCGATGTTAGCAGTCCAGCTCTTCTACATCCGTCAATAGTTGGGCTGAGTGTGCAGTATTAAGTGGGCGATGAAGCAGAGCTGGGATTTTAAAGACGATCCTATACACTACACAGAATGTAGTCCAAAAATTGTTGGACACCATGCTGTGTAGTGGAAATTTGCCTACAAAAAACTCCATGTGAACAGACCCTGAGCGAGAGAGTCAGGGTAGGAGGATTTAGGGGCATAGCTATTACACAGTGTAACAGATTTGGTCTCCAAGGTACTATGTAATAAATCTACCAAATCCAGAACAGAAGTGGCAACCTCCAGAGGGCAAGAGGAGGAAATCAGTGTGGCCATTCCCGCCCTTTCCTTCAAGTGTATCACTGACCAAACAATAGAATAGTATTTCAGGGCAAAATTAAAGGAGCAAGAGGCATCATAATGGGTCTTTAAAAAAAAAAAAAAAAAAAAAAAAAGCAATGTCAGCCTTAAGGGCCTATAATTCAGTCAGGGCCATCTTTCATTTTTCATTGGAATTAAAGGGATCCTTTCATTAAAAAACTTTCCTCACTATCACGTAGGAATGGCTATTCTTCTACCTTTAGATGTCTTCTCCACGCCGCCGTTCGGTAGAAATCCCGGTTTTCGTCGGTATGCAAATGGTCATTTACAATACTATGTAAGCATCCATTTTCTTGTGGCCAGCGGGCATACGCAGTTGGCTTTGCCCTAGGCCTAGAAGTTTGAAGCCTGCACCGGAAGAAGACACGTGATGAGGACGTTCCTGAAGAAACCTGCAGAACGGAGTACGGGCGCAGATGTGAACGAGCCCTAAATTAGGGACTCCCCTTTATTATCTCACAGCATCCTGAAAGGGTTATTAAAATACAGCCTTTTCACATTTGCAAAAAAAAAAAAAGTTCTAAAGTCTGTAATCTAAATCTTGTACAGTAAACACAAAAACATATCATAATATACATTGACCCTGTGCCACAGGGTGAGCAGCTTTTTCATTGAACAAAATCTCAAAAAACATATTGAATGTGTCAATAATAGCAATGTAATTTATTGCTTACAATTATTTCTGCTGATATTATGTATTACAGGTAATGTATAGCTGAATCAGTTATTTTATACAGATAACACTTCCTTGCATGTAAGCTACATCATTGGAGCAATGAAAATGGTGGTTCTGTGAGTAGTCCCAAAAAGAAACCGTTTGGCACAGCTGGACCTCGGGATAGAAATGTGTAAAGATAAAGAAATAGCAGCTACATAGTCACTGGTTATATACTTTTTTTCCTTAATTCTTGAGACTTAATAGGTCCTTTACTTCAACTATATATATTGTGAATGCTTCTGTAATTTCTTGTTCCACGATGATGTCTTCTGAAATACAAAGGATCAGTCTTAGTTAATCGATTAATCCATCGCGGCATTGGTGTCTATGTCATGGGACAACCTTTGCTTTATACTTTGTATTGTCAATGTCCATTTTTCACAGCTGTCTTGAGGGGTACCTGTTTCATGGATCCCCTCTATATTACAGTTTATAGAGGGATAAGTGAAAACTGATAATAATAGGACATGTCTTATATTTTGACTATATTATGCTATAGAACAGAAGGAACTGAGTAGATTGATAAAGTAATATAAATAAATAAAACTTTCATACTCCAGATTTAGTTATTGTCTCACCAAACTGATCTGCACTTTCATCATAGGAAATACCAAATCCACATATTACAACCATCCTGGTTCTCTTCTTTAGTTTCCAATCTACTCTTTAGTTTTGTGCCATTTATCATTGTACTAGCCTCTGTCCGCGACTTCGTCTACGAGTTGTTGGCATTGATGATCCACCTATATTCAGCAAATTGCTGCTGTTGATGGTTTGCCTGATCCGGCATTTAGCAGTTCTCAAGCTGTCCTGCTGACAGCTCCGCTTAAGGAGAACTCTGTTGACTTCTGGCTACCTTCATAGCTCTCATTGTTTGCAACAAATTAGATTTTCTTTTTCCAGGCATGTTTAAAATTGGCAAACTGGCAATTTGGATTAAAGGGGTTTTCCCATGTCAGTTTGTCAGCAGTGCCTGGAGCAGATTACATAATATGCAAATGCATGTACACAATCCACTGAGGGTTAGCGTGCGTTTACACAGAGAGATGACAGACCTAGCTATATCAGAACCCGAAATAAGCTGCTGGGAGAGCAGTGTAATATAGTATGTGAACATAAATTCATAACAGTCGTAAAGCCATGTCATTTACCAGGATAAAAAGTAACCTATGTGTTAATCGAGGTTACAAATTATCTATGTGCCAAATTTCATGTAAATCCGTTCAGCCGTTTTTGTGTAATTGAGGCACAAACATCCAAACACACAAACTTTCACATTTATAATATTAGTAGGATTAGAATAGTTATGAGTTAAGATCTTAACGGCAATGAAAATAAATGGTCAAGTTCAGTCTAACCCCCCCCCCCCCCATGTTATTTGTTCTACATAATGAACACCATGAAATGTAAAATCCAGATGCCAGAAATGATGTTCTCTGTTCATCTCTAAAATCTGATCAAGTATTCTTAGGGTGCATTCTGCTAGCGGAGAAAGGAACCCATTGAAGTCAATGGGGGGCTTTTTTTCTGATGCGGATTCAGTGTCAAAATCAGTGCCAAAGATGTCCGTGTGAATCGACCCTTAAGTACCCAGAAAATATAAAGTCTCAAAGCTACATTGAAATAAAAGTTATGAAAGCAGGAAGGCAGACAGGGATAACATATTACTGGTATAAGGTTAAAATGCGTTAGCTGGCTAAAGAATTAAAATACACATAAGGCATGGGAGATATGTGCCAGCACTATTTACGCTGGGTTCACATTAGCACCCGGAGTCCATTCTGAGCTTTCCGTTTTGTGCATGCAGAAGATGGAAACCTGTCAGACCGGGTCCGGCCGTGTGCGCGGTGAGTGTTTTATGCTCTCCGCCACAAAACCTGAAACATGAAAACATGAAAGAGTCCTGCAGGTTTCCGTCTCCTGCTCAGTTTTGTGCAGGAAACAGAAACCTGCATGAACGGAGACCGGGTACAGATGTGAACGAGCCCTTATTTAAGCCATCAATTCAAAATCTACAAAAAAAGTGATTTTACAAATGTGACTGTTAGGGGGAGGATTATTTTGTTTTCTTTATTAACCCTCTATCACTTTTCAACAGTCGGAACATCTGGCCCACATTAACCAATCCTGCCATAATAAGCCACTGTTAACACAAACTAGCTTCTACTACATTCTGGCCACACATCACAACCCTCCAAACCCCTCCATCTCTACAATTCTTATTTTATTTTTACATCATCATTGACTCCATGGTCCTTTACATACAAAACAAATGCACAGAACAATTACAATAAACTAACATTGTGACCATTTGGTAAAGTGGGATAGAGTGCCCTGCCCAAAAGCGCATGCAATCTGTAAGGGAAGTGGGAAACAGTAAGCTCTTAAAGGGATTCTATTAGAGATGAGCGAGTAGTGAAATATTCAATATATGTTTCAAGCAGCCCCTCAATATTTGACCGAATATCGAACCCCATTATAGTTTATGGGGAAAAAAGGCTTGTTTCAGGGGAAACCACAATTCGACTCAGGAGGGTCACCAAGTCCACAATGAAACACCAGGAAATGATGCCAACACCTCTAGAATGCAACTGGGACAGCAGGAGAAGCATGTCTGGGGGCATCTAACACACCCAAGTCACAGTATTACCCCAATATCACAGCTTATCAACTAGACACTTATCAAACTCAAAACCTTCTTTCCACCACAATAGTATGGACAGAAACACAAATTTAAAGCTAAAGAAACATTAGCATGCACCCCTTTAAATCATGTTGCCCATGACAACCACAGATGGCATAGGCAATGGGAAATCCAAAAGCCCCCACCCTTAACTGTAATTGTTTATGTGTGAGTGTGTGTGTGATGTGGTAAGACCTTCAAAAATGACTTTTCTGGCCCTTCACGTGAGCCCTTCCAAATTAAGTTAGAGTCCCTTAAGCTGAGCTACCAGGAGAGATCGAGGCCCTTGAGGTGACTTCAGCCTTTTACCAGCAGAGTTTTAGGCCCTTTAAGTTAGTTCAGCCTTGCATCAGCAGAGTTTTTTGCCCTTGGGGTCAGTTGAACCTTTAACCAGCAGTGTTTTTGGCCCTTTGGGTGAACTGAGCCTCTAAGGGGGCATTCACACTACCGTCGGTGTCCGACAAGTAGTGTCCGCTCCTAGTGTCCACTCAAAATCTGGCACGGACATTAGGAGCGGACACTAGCTGTGTCCGTGACACCTGTCATTTATTTAAATGGGCATCGGGTGCGTTCTTTTGCACTCCATGCCCTTCCTACACTGTCCGCATGTAAAGATGTCCGACTTTTCAAGCAGACAGAAAAACCCGACATGACAGGTGTCACGGACAGAGCTAGTGTCCGCTCCTACTGTCCGTGACAGATTGTGAGCAGACACTACCTGTCGGACACCAATGGTAGTGTGAACGCCCCCTAACAGCATAGTTTTTGGCCCTTTAATTTAGTTTAGCCTTGCACCAGCAGAGCTTTTGGCCCTTGGGGTGAGTTGAGCCTTTAACCAGCAGAGTTTTAGTTTTTGGCCCTTGTGGTGACCCCTAAAAAATTAGATTTCAGGCCCTTGGGGGAAGCCCTAAAACATTAATGTTTTTTTTTTAACTATTTATTTACGGTGAAGGTGGTGGTGGTGTTCGTGTTGGAGGAGGAGGAGGAGGAGGAACTTGTGTGCTGGAACAGACACATGGAACTGTGTCTCGTCACTACTGTGGACGGGACATGCTGGTTGCTGGCGCACAATATCTGTTATCCACCCTAGCATAGGTTCCTGGTGCTCGGGCCTCGTCAGCACTACACCCTGCACCCCGCTTGATGTTGTGGCACTACTGGCTGCCCCTCTCCAGTATATAATTGGAGTCGAGCTACTGCGGCCTGGATCCCCTCGTCCTCATCCTCGCCCCCTTGTGCTACTGACGAGGGGCACTGTTGGCAGCCCCTCTCCGATAGCATCCTTTGATGCTACCCTGACGCATCTGTGGCAGGTTCAGTGTATGTGTAAACTGTTCCTGCAGTGTATCTCTGAAAAGAGCTGTTGTTCTTCACTTTTCCTTCCTAGCACAAGCTAAACTTTCTCTCTCATCCTGCTCACGATGTCTTTCCCTAGTTCTCCAAACCGCATCTGAATCGAATATGGCTGACACTATTCTTATAAATCCAAACTCACCCGATTTAGCCAGCCAATGACTTTTTCCTTTTTTTTTTTTTTTTTTTTCTTGATGCCTGTTTTCCTGCTTCCTGTGCCACCTTCCCTGCAAGTTATTGGTGCAAAAAAGCGCCAGGGAAGGTGGGAAGGCATACAAATTTTTACTACGTTTACCGTGTATGTCGAATACCTTAAGATATGATCGAAAATCTACTCGATCGAACGGTATTTGCTATTCGGTATTTTGAGCTAAGCATATGCCTGAATAGCTTTTAAAAAGGCTATTCAGGTGCTGCCTCCAGTTCTTCCAAAGACCCTTCAGTAAAAATGCAGTACTGCGCACACCCGAGCGCCATTTTGGCATAGCTCGCTATAGACCAGCATACTGAGCAGTATGCTGAGTTCTATAGGTAGCTACAAGAAAATGGCACTTGGGCATGCGTAGTAATGCTCGTCCGAACGCCATTTTTTTGTAGCCCGCTATAGAACAACATACTGAGCAGTAGGCTGAATTCTATAGATAGCTACAAGAAAATGGTGCTTGAGCATGCACAGTAGCGCTCAGAACAGACCATTACTGCACATACACGGGATTTGAAGCAGCAGGAGCGAGACAACAGAGGATGTAGACGGCACAGCAAATGTGGAGGAGGAGGGAATAACTGAGTACAAGCCAGGGAGGGGGTACTGAGGTATGACGCGGGGGCTGCTCAGTGGCCCTGGGGAATGCCCAGGGTGCTCGGTGAGCCTTATTAGCTTATCATTTTTACCAATTTTTACTAAAAACGGGGGGACGGGGCCTTTGGAAGAACTAGAGGCAGCACCTGAAAAGCCTTTTTAAAGGCTATTCAGGCATATGCTTAGCTCAAAATCTGTTTTCTGAATGATAGAGCCCATATCAGTAACAAACCAGACCTGAAAAAATGACTTATTACTAAAGAACAAATATGTCAATTAATATACAAGTTATAGCAAATATTTTCCCACAAAAATATATATTAATCTTCCCAGCCCCTGCTGAACAGATAACATGACAGGTTTGCTTTGCCGTGTCACCTTCTCACAGGTGATTGAGACGTTGTGCTGTTAACTCTTGTTCCGTCTCAGAGTGTTGCAACAGGGATAAGACAGATGGTAACAACTAGTTGTCAAATGTTTCCAGGATGAATAGCAGAGAAATGTTGGGGTATGTAAATTCCCCTTCTACTTCTGCCACTCTGGCTCTCCACTGTGACTTACACCCAAGGGTGCCATTTAAAGGCAACCAGTCACATGGAAAATGCAGAGTCCAATTTGCAGACAGAATGCTATGGAGGAGGGGTATTTGGAGCAGTTCTCTGTAACTGATAGCTATCTCCGTGCGCACGTCATAGACGAGAATTGTCAGTCACTGAGAAGATTCCTAGACTTCATAAAGAGCAGAGATTTCAGTGAATAAATGATAAATTATACCGAATCTTTTCTTACAAAACTATACATCGATGTGCTCAGCTTACGCTAGGTTCACACTAGTATTCGGGTCTCTGTTCTGAGCATGCAGAAGACGGAAAGCTGTCAGACCGGGTCCGGCTGTGAGCGCCGATGAGCGTTTTATGCTCTCCGCCACAAATCCGTTTTTTTAAAACCGGACACAGAGTACTGCATGTCCGACTCTGTGTCCAGTTTTAAAAAAAATGGTTTCGCAGAGCATAAAACGCTCACCACCGCTCACGGCTGGACATCTTTCAAACCCATTCAAATGAATGGGTATGAAAGAGTCCTGCAGGTTTCCGTCTCCTGCCTCTGTTTTGTGCAGGAAACGGAAACCTGCAGAACGGAGGCTGGGCGCAAATGTGAACGAGCCCTTAACCTGCTCTATAACACGCTGCCTATAGACAGCATTTTACATGTGACCAGTTCCCAAACTAAACTGTATGCTTATAAGTTTTCTTGAACCGTTTACAAAATAAAAAGATAAATAAATTGCACTAGATTTCATGTAATACATATTTGCTGCAGTTTTCAGCTGCACCACTGATTCACAGTGTAAACATGGCCTTACAAGTATAAGGGCTTGTTCACACGTGAGCAAAGAGGAGGTTTTTGACAGCGGATTTTGCGTCAAAAACCTACCCTTTACAATGGTGGTCTATGCAGATCGCCAGGCTTCTTTTCTCCGCTAGCGAGAACTAGCCCTAAGACTTTCATGTACTAATCGCCTCATGCATTACAAATCTCATATCAGATTTACTTGAATTAGCCTTATCTTAGTGTTATTTGACTATTATGAATATGGTTAGCTGTTATCAAACAGACTAGTCTAATATCTTAGTATGCAAGGTTAAAATTAAGCAGTGACCTAAATGCCAACACAGACAGGGAACAAAAAGTTATGTGAGTCCATTTGTTGCACTCTTGGCGTGAGCTTGCTTGAATACCGCACCCATCCGAGCCACAAAGGTAACTTACAAAACCACTTGTCAGCTAGTTCCCGTAATACTGGAATGTCATTTATCCAGTATAACCCCTCTTCAACTGCAGGAAGACTTGTTTTTGATTTTTAAAGCAAATTGTTTGAATTTTCCTAAGGAATTAGAGCTTTATTTGCCCCTGAAATGTATGAATGTACAAAATATAGAAAATACTGATGCCGTAGTAAATAAATGAGTTATGATATGACATATCCACATACCATAAAATACAATGCATAGAACTTTAAAGTAAGAGTGCTTTCAGAACTAAGTGTTAGGCTAGGGCAACACATTGAGCAAATGCAGTGTTTTACATTACCTGTAAAATGGATTGGACTTTGGCTAATCCAGTCCACAAATTGCATAAAAAAATCCACAGCAGAAAAGTTAAGTTTTTGAAAATCCCAGCATGTCAATGATACCAATGGAAACGGCGGCGTTTTCCATAGAGGAATAATAGGGGTTGAAAGTCCACAGAGGACTTTCTGTAAAAAACAGCAGAAAAAAACCTGATTTGTTTCCGCCACAGTATTTCCACTGCGTCTTTTGGCTGTGGCTCAGTATGTGGGGCCTTTGTCTTAATTTTTTTGTCAATTATTTTTGTCAAATATGTCAAAGAGAATGAATAAAAAACAAAGCTGTCACATCAATATTTCGTGTGACTACCCTTTAAAGTAGTAGTTCCTGAAGTGATAATATAGCATGGGTGGCTGTGCTGCAATAGTGCAGAAAGGGGCATGCTAAATACACAAGGCTCAGTCTGATGTCAGTAGCATGGCTGTCTGTGCTGCAATATATATATATATATATATATATATATATATATACACACAAGACGTAGTCTGATGTGGAAGTCCTTAAACAGTATAGGAAAAGGGACAGGGACTGTTGGGCCGGCATCTTATGGGTTAAAAGGAAGTGTACGTTCAAAAGTGATGACGTGTTCGGTCACATGTATGGAGGTGGAGTTTTTTGAATAAAACTGGGGACACGTGTGTGGGGCTCCACCTCTGCCAGTACTGAAGCGTGGTGAGAGGAACTCCCACCCACCCTTGCCCTCACGGTTTGTTTGTTTTGGTATAGGTCTGTCTTTTGGTTTTTTTTGTCTTTGTTTTGTTCTTAGCTTATCAGTGTCACAGCACGCGGAAGGTCCATGCCCCTTGGGAGGAAGTTTCGGGCCTCAACTGCCCGCTGACGGACAGCGGGGCATTATTACAGGGCAAAGGTCAAGAAGGAAGAGGCGGGGCATGGGAATGGTCTATTTCCTGTTTACATTTACGGTTATGTTATCTGGTTTAATAAATGCTGTGGCCAACCTCAGCGTCAACCATAAAATCAGTTGTGGTGTGATCTTTAACTCTTAATAAGGTGAGGTCATCACAGGTTTTAAGCTAAACGGGTTGGAAGTCCCAACAGTCTCAGTAGCATGTATGTCTGTGCTGCAATAGTGTAGAAAGGGACATGCTAAATATACAAGACTTAGTCTGCTGTCGGTAGCATGGGTGTCTGTGCTGCAATAGTGCAGGAAGGGACATGCTAAATACAGGGTGTCCCAAAAAAATGTATACTCATTTTAGCAGCTGATAACTCAATTATTTATTCTTTCTTTACAGACTGAACCCATTAAACCAAGTGATGGCATACAGACTTGACTTTGAAGAAAGGAAATTTATTCTAAAATGCTACTGGAAGTATGAAAATGCAGTAGAAGTGCAAAGACAATTTAGGAGGGAGTTTAACAAAGAACCACCTACACGAGTTATCATCACTCGAATTAGAGATAAGTTTGAAGCTGATGGAACTGTTCAGGACGTCCATAAGAAGCATTCCCGGAAGACCATGTACCTCGACAAGACTTTCTTGGACTTCGTTGAAACGTTTCCAGTAATCTTTCTTCTTTTATGGGGCTTGTCGAGGTACGTGGTCTTCCGGAACGCTTCTTATGGACGTCCTGAATAGAGATGAGCGAGTACTGTTCGGATCAGCCGATCCGAACAGCACACTCCATAGAAATTAATGGATGCACCTGGTACTTCCGCTTTGACGGCGGCTGGCCGCTTAACCCCCCGCGTGCCGGCTACGTCCATTCATTTCTATGCGAGCGTGCTGTTCGGATCGGCTGATCCGAACAGTACTCGCACATCTCTAGTCCTGAACAGTTCCATCAGCTTCAAACTTATTTCTAATTCGAGTGATGGTAACTCGTGTAGGTGGTTCTTTGTTAAACTCCCTCCTAAATTGTCTTTGCACTTCGACTGCGTTTTCATGGAAGGAAATGACCTGGTTAATCAGCTTCAAAGCAAGTTTAGAATTTATCATAAGAACTGCAACACATGATTTCTTATTTACAACTGTGGCTTCCAAGTGCTAACTATTTCTAGTGTATTAAGAATTCTCATGTAAAATGCATACGTACTTACCAGATGGACATTTGGAATCAGCTTGTTTGTGTAGTCATACATTCATCTTGGAAACACTAGTGACAAAATAAAGTCATTAGTTATGTTCTTAAGCTGGAATGTATATTATATACAGTATTATTCTACCTGCACTGGTATTACTGTACACGTTTGCCGGTAGGACTATGGGCAGGCACCTATAGCAGCATAATTTAAGGGACAGCATAGTAAAATTTCAGCTATTGCTGCTACCTTACAACTGCTTCAAAATCTGTGAATTGATTTGGGATTTGTGAAGGGTAAGTATGTAGACTATAGTGATGCTGGTGGGTAATAGCATTTCACATAATTCTGTCAACCAATGAGTGTCGGTATATGACAATACTGCTGCCAAGCTATCCGCACTTCCAAGCACACTGGATACAGTTAAAGTGGTTGGCCACTTTCAGACCAATATATAAAACAAACTAACTTAACAGCTGTTATGCTGAACACAATTTTTAAAAATTGTAAATGTGTCTGAAAATTGATATTAATATACTAACATGTGATTGAGATACACTATGATTATATCTCTGAGACTGAATGTGCATTCATTTAACAAAGAAATTATTCACCATTTATGTAGGCATTTTCACGAAGCATCGTTATTGGTTTTTCTTGGGAAAATTGATTCACTAATGTTTGTATTTTGGATTCAGGTTTCTGTGTGTCAGTCTCATTGTCAGTCTCTTTTAAACTACAATCTGAAACAGAATAAATAAAACAAACAGATTAGAACATTTAATTTTACATGGCCTTTCAACAAACCACTTAAAGAGGACCTTTCACCTATTAGGGCACAGGCAGTTCTATATACTGCTGGAAAGCTGACAGTGCGCTGAATTCAGCGCACTATCGGCTTTCCCGATCTGTGCCCCGGGTAAAGGGCTATCGGTCCCGGTACTGTAGCGCTTTACAGTCAGAAGGGCGTTTCTGACACTTAGTCAGGGACGCCCTTCTGCCCAGCAGCGCCTATCGCGCTGTACTGTGGAGCAGGGAGGAACGCCCCCTCCTTTCCTGATAATACTCGTCTATGGACGAGCACTGTGAGCAGAGGGAGGGGGAGTTCCTCCCCGCTCACACTCTACAGCACGATAGGCACTGCTGGGCAGAAGGGCGTCCCTGGCTAAGTGTCAGAAACACCCTTCTGACTGTAAAGCGCTACGGTACCGGGACCGATAGCGCTTTACCCGGGGCACAGATCGGGAAAGCCGATAGTGCGCTGAATTCAGCGCACTGTCAGCTTTCCAGCAGTATATAGAACTGCCTGGGCCCCGGACCATGAAAGGTCCTCTTTAAGTAGACTGCTTAAATGTCTATGACGTATGGTCAGGGACGCTTTAGAAAATGGTGCATCCGCACCAGGCCCTGTGTTAGTGGGGGTCCCCTTTGCTGACCTGGATCGAGCAGGACAGTGCAACAGTTTGGGTGCTGTCATACTGTTGGGGTAGCAGGCAGTGATGTCAACTCTAGATAAAAGGCAGATAACGGCAGATAAAGTTGAATACAGTGATGGAACGTGAAACTACTATCTCTAAGCTCCACCATTCAGGCTCCATCTGCTGATGTCTGTGGCAGTGATCTTTTTTTTTTTTTTTTTTCTCCTGCTACAGTCTTCATCATATGGGAAAAATATTTTTAGAAGTTTGTAGAGTCTTATTTTCATTTACTTTTTTAATTTTATTTTTAGGGGTTTTAAGCCAAAGTGGGTCTGATCACTAATACAATGCATTGTGAAATCCCTATACTTCTATTATTAATTATTTATTTTTCTTACTTATATAACGCCATCATATTCCACAGCGCTTTACAGACATTGACAGTCACTGTCCCATATAGAGCGGCTCACAATATACATCCCTTACCACTATGTCTTTGGAGTGTGGGAGAAAACCGGAGTGCCAGGAGGAAACCCATGCAAACACAGGGAGAACATACAAGCTTATAATAAAAGTGTATGACAAGTGTAGATAAGCTTGGGATCCTTCATCAGGCTCCTGGCTGTCATGGCAACAAATCGCCACCCACCAATCACATTCCATGGACGGCAATACATGAAAAATGGCAGTGCCCATGCCAGCATTGAACATGGCATCAAAAGGGTTAATGTCCGCTCAGCCGCCATATTTAAAGACCTGCCATCTACCATAATAGTATGGCGTAAGTCGGAAAGGATTGAATTATGAGGGTGGCCCACTTAGGAAATCTTTGAATAGGGCCCACTAACGTATTAAAAGAGTCCTGCATGTAGGGCGTAACTTTATTTCCCCTGAAATTTAAAAGACGGCACTTACAGTATATAGTTTGTCAGAATCTAGTCTGATTCAAGATTAAAACCTACACTTTTTGTATAGAGATGAGCAAGTAGTATTCGATCGAGTAGGTATTCGATCAAATACTATGGTATTCGAAATATTCGTACTCAATCGAATAATACTAGCTATTCGCAGTAAATATTCAATTCAGAACCAGCGTTGTGCAGCAGGCTCGTCCTTGCTAGGAGCAGGCAGCTTGCTGTTATGAGGGAGCTTACTTTTTTTCATAGGAATGAATAGACCAGCGTTGATTGGCTAGTGTACAGCATTCGGCCAATCAATGCTGGTTCTGCCGGAGGCTCGTCTGTGAGGAGACGGAGTCTAAGATCGGACCACAGCAGTCTCCATTGTTGTCTGATTTTAGACTCCGCCTCCTCACAGACGAGCCTCAGGCAGAACCAGCGATGATTGGCTGAATGCTGTACACTGGTCAATCAACGCTGGCCAATTCATTCCTATGAGAAAAAGTCAGCTCCCTCATAACAGCAAGCTGCCAGCTCTCTTCTGACTAGCAAGGACGAGCCTGCTGCAGAACCAACGTTGATTTGCCGCAGGCTCGTCTTTGCTAGTCGGGAGAGCTGGCAGCTTGTGGTTACGAGGGAGCTTACTTTTTATCAGCGCAACTGCAAGCACTGTGCAGTTAAAGCGCATGGACCCCATAGACTATGATGGGGTCTGTGCGCTTTAACTGCACAGCGCTCCTCCTAAACACTCTCCTCCTGCTATTCGTGGACTTGGTGACTCTCCTTTAGTCGAATACTGGTTTCCCCTGAAATGAGCATTTTTTTCCCATATACTATAATGGGATTCGATATTCGATCGAGTAGTCAAATATTCGAGTCGAGGCTCTACTCGAAACAAATCTCGAATATTTCACTGTTCGCTCATCTCTATTCTTGTTTTTTAATATATTTTCAACAATGTACATAGTATGTTTGAAAGTATTATAAAAATATAAAATACTGTCTCATACCTATGTGTGTGTCATATATCTGCGAATGAAATGGCCTTAGTTTTCCTCGAGTTTCATTAAAAAAGTGATTAACTACTTCATCAAGGTTGCTCAGTACAACCTAAATTTAAACAAATAAAAAAGCATATTAAATAATTGTTACTACATATTTGTACAAATTACTATAGTCAAATACAAGAGAATGCAAGAAAAAAAAAAATTACAGAACACCATAAGGGTTCATTCACAAATTTCAGCTAGCAGAATTTCAGTTTTCAGCTAGCAGAAAAAGGAACCCATTGAAGTCAATGGGAGGCTTTTTTTTCAGCGCTGAAATTCAGCACCAAATTCAGTGCTATTTTCCTCCGTGTGAATGGACCCTAATACGATGGAACATGTGCATAACCATCACATGTATGCAGTGGCGTAACTAGGAATGGCGGGGCCCCGTGGCGAACTTTTGACATGGCCTACCCCCCCCAACCGACACCGATGCCGAAGACCTCGACCGACCCCCTCCTCTGCACTCTATTATGTCCCTTAGTAAGCCCTGCACACAGTATTATGTCCATTAGTGGCCCCTGCACACAGTATTATGTCCCTTAGTGGTCCCTGCACACAGTATTATGTCCCTTAGTGGCCCCTACACACAGTATTATCCCCCATAGTGGCCCCTGCACACAGTATTATGTCCCTTAGTGGCCCCTGCACACAGCATTATGTCCCTTAGTGGCCCCTACACACAGTATTATCCCCCATAGTGGCCCCTGCACACAGTATTATGTCCCTTAGTGGCCCCTACACACAGTATTATCCCCCATAGTGTCCCCTGCACACAGTATTATGTCCCTTAGTGGCCCCTGCACACAGCATTATGTCCCTTAGTGGCCCCTGCACACAGTATTATTCCCCATAGTGGCCCCTGCACACAGTATTATTCCCCATAGTGGCCCCTGCACACAGTATTGTACCCCATAGTCGCCCCTGCACACAGTATTGTGTCCCACTGTGGACACCCATATACAATTATTATACTCTGGGGTCTTTTCAGACCCCAGAGTATAAAAATCGGAGACCCGGGGGAATAAAAACATAAAAGAAAACCAGTTGCTTACCTGTTCCCCGGCTCCTTGCTGTCGGCCACCGCTCTCGTCCTTCTTTAATGACGTCGGACGTCACATGACCCGGGAAGCAGGCCGGGTTCATGTGACGTCAGACAAGTATGAAGGAGGCCTGGCAGGAACGTGGAGAGGTAAGTAACAGTATTTTTTACGTTCCCTTACCTCTCCCGGTCCGCCGATCATTATACTCGGGGGTCTGCAAAGACCCCCGAGTATAATGATAGTATTTGTGGGACCCGCGGTGTCACTTACCGATCCCGGACCTGCCAGGATCGTCAAGTAAATAGGGCCCGTAACGGCCTATTAAAAAAAAAAAAAAAAACGCAGCGGTAGCGGCTGTCACCGGGCCCCCTAATGGCCCGGGCCCTGTGGCAGCTGCCTCTGCTGCCTCTACGGTAGTTACGCCCCTGCATGTATGTAAGGAAAAATGGTACAAAATATAATAGACTTGCAAATGTAAATGCACAAAATCAGGAAATCAATCACACAACAAGGACTTTTCTCTCCACATTTTTCAAGAGGATTCAGAGACAGAAACCCCAAACAAAGTGCGAACGCTGATGCGATTCCAGCCTTCAGGTACTTGAACTGAAGTAAGAGTATAAAGTGCAAAATAAGGAACGCTATCTATGTGTACGGCACAAACAACACTCTTATAATTCTTCCACTTGTTATCAGGGCAAATTTTCCGTTATTCCCACATACAACAGGGAGATAAAAATCTGTGGTACTCCTGGACAAAGTCAACTTCACTCAGGTATTCTGAGATTCTATTTGGTGTCTGGATCCATGATTGATGCTAAGACAGTGATGATGTTTTAATGATGTGGTACATTTGATGTCGCACATGTATGGTACTGCTGTTGGTGGTAAGTAGAAAATCTACTTGTTGGCAAAAATATACTTCTAGGAGCTATTTCATTGCCATTCTGCATTCGTTGACTAGCAGCTGAAGAAGCTGGCCTGACTATGCAACACTCTCAAAGTCTCCTGACTAGTCATATATCCTTCACTACCAGAAACTTGTCTTCAATACCCTTGCAACGCTGGCTCCTGACAGGTTGGGATGATGACTATTTCACCATCTCCTCCTCCAAAGATTTCATGATGTCTTATGTTAAATCCCTCTGGGCAGATGCAATTGTAAACATACTTCATTGATAACACACTGAATGTTACTGTGGCTATTCATCCCTGGGTACCTGTTTCCTGTGCAATGTCTATTAGTGTAGTTGACTTTACGATACTAGTCCTATGAAGCCTGCCACCAAACAGTGGTACAGTCTCTTCCCCTGCCTTTGAGTTCTGGGGTCTGCGGGTAACCGCTTTTTTAGGCAGACAAGGTTTCCATCCTTCGGATCCCCATGCGGACCCGGTTTACATCTTTCGGGTCCCCATGCAGATCTAAAGGAGTGAAATCTAGCACTAGTGTGAACCTAATCTTAGCAGGTATCCCCTTCCAGGTCAGGTCTGCCTTACATACCTCTGGAACCTGTCACAGTTGGACCACACTTACAAATATGCTTTTCACAGACTAGATTGAAAATCTACAAACTTGTAACATTGGCCATTGCTGTCCCTATAAAAGTGTCCCTATGAGTTAGGGGTGTGTTGTGCCGAAGTTATGTTACATTTACATATGAAATAGGATACATCCCTCTTACGGCTTGTTCACATCAGCGTTGTGAACTCCGTACTTGAGGTTTCCGTTTCCTGCCTAAAACAGAGGCAGGATACGGAAACCTGCAGGAGTCTCTCTCACCCATTCATTTGAATGGGTGAGAGAGATGTCCGGCCGTGAGCGGCGGTGAGCGTTTTATGCTCTCCGCCGCGAAACCGGGTTTTATAATCTGGACACAGAGTCGGACATGCAGTACTCTGTGTCCGGATAAAAAAAATCCGGTTTCGCGGCGGAGAGCCTAAAACGCTCACCGCTGCTCACGGCCGGACCCGGTCTGTGCTTTCCGTCTTCTGGCAGGCAGAAGACGGAAACCACAGAACGGACAGGAGAACGCTAGTGTGAACCTAGCCATGCATTTCTTCTGCCTGCACTACACCATGTAGTGGAAGTTGATCCTCCCACTACTATGGCATAACCCAACATACTTAAAAGGGCATGTCCATTTATGGGCTCTTATGCACTATCCACAGAACAGGGGATAAGTGTCCAATTGCTGGGGGCCTGATCGCCAGGTACCCCAGTAATAAGGAAGATATAGAGAATCAAAAGTCCCCCTAAAGCTTCCTTGTGAATGGAGCGCTAATGTGCTGCTATGGGGCTGCAGACGTGGCCAGAGATTATATTCCCAGCTTCTCCATAGAAGTTAAAGGGGTTGTCCCGTCACAAGGATCCTATCTATAATGCTTATTAATATGAATGTAAGACTTTTCCTAAATACATTGCTTCAGCAAAACTGCTTTGTTTGGCCACTATCTCACTTTATTCATTTTTTTGTGGCCACAGCCCTGACCTAGTTGCTCCTGAGTCAAGTGATGTATCTGCCTGCTCTCAGGGGGAGGGAGGAGGGGCTAAGTGCACGGGAGCGAGCCTGGAGGGGGGGGTAGTTTACCCTTTGGGGGAAGGGGCCGCCAATGCAGGGTTAGACGCCGGCACAAGTGAAGCCAGCAACATCGCTATGCTTCTGCCTTGCATGATGCAAGCAGCGGCAGAAGCGATGCTGCTATTCCGGGGCGGGGGGCGGAGGAGCGGAATAACAGCATCGCTTCTGCCGCTGCTGGCTTCATGCAGGGCAGGCACATAGAGATGTTGCTGGCTTCACCTGTGCCGGCGTCTAACTCCCCGGCATCTGCTGTAATAGGCGGATGCTGGGGACTGTTAGACGCCGGCACAGGCACATCGCTATGCTTCTGCCCTGCATGAAGACAGCAGCGGCAGAAGCGATGCTGTTCCGCTCCGCTACGGGGTCACATATGCAAAGCCAAGCGGCGAGATGCCGCCGGCCCTGCGTGTGCGATCATACACCAGTCTAACCTTCACAATGCGAATACAGACCCGCAGGGTGTCGAGTCTGTATTCGCATTGTGAAGGGTAGACTGGTGTATGAGCGCGCACGCAGGGCCGGCGGCATCTCGCCGCTTGGCTTTGCATATGTGACCCCGCCCACCAATGACGAAACAAAGCCGGAAGACAGAAGATTTTAGAGGAACGAAGACGGGTGAGTATGCGACGTGGGAGTACCCCTTTAATGGAGCGCCAGTCACGCTAGTACAGTGACGCTCCATTCACGAGGAGGCCTTAAGGGGACTATCATTGTCCCATCCATGTTAGTAACTATAGTATAGGGTACAGCTTAGGAGGGAATGACAGATGGTACCAAGGAATCAGATTCCAACTGTATCTCTGGATAGAATTTTCCAGTTGGTTAAAGAAGTCAAGTAATTACCATGAGAAAGGCAGTCCAATATTGGTCTGTCCCTATAGGTTTTTCTTCATGCATTTCCTCTGTCTGTTGCACTACATTTAGGATTAAATAAATTTGAGACATTTGAGCAGCTGTGGCATATAGTGTGGCTGCAATATGGAGTGTATTCAAGTCTCATAATAACAGAGCATGCTGGTATTACCATCGTAGACAGTGTGGCAGGACTTCATGGTAAGTGCAGAGCAAGGGAAGTAAAACCCCAGCTGTTGGGCAGCTCATTGCTGCTGGCTCACAGAGGACTGAGACCGACACCTGAGTGAAGATGTCAGGTGAGGAGTAGCCACAAAGAGTAGCACCCAAAACATAGAGAGGTGTACATGAAACTGGTGAAGGGTCAATTGGGTTTGGCGAGTGGAAGCAGCCCTGGAAGTGTTGCTCTGCATGTTGTCCAAGCAAGAATAAGAGCCTTGCTACCTTGACAGACAGTTGAAGACTGATAGATCCTAGTAATCTTGGTATTAACAAAAATGACAAATATTGTCCAATCATTTCTTGAGTGCACAAGATAATATAACCAGCTGCAGGCTGGATATGCAAAAACAAACAAAAACAGCACTACTCCGGTCTAAAACCTTCATCTTATTGTTCCATCAGGTAAATTAATAAACAACACATTCTCTTCTTTTATGGCACTTGAGCAGCATTTTCTCTCTGCATGTTTTGTGCAGAAACTACACAGACCCCATTATAGTCTATGGGGTCTGCGGGTTTCCTTAGGTAACCGCTTTTTTATGTGTATAGGTTTCCATTTGGGGGTCCCCAAGCCAACACCCCGAACGGAAACCTGAATGCAGAGGTGAAAAGACCCCAATTAAATTTAATGTTTGGTGGATAACATTATAACTATATTAATATATTGATTTTATATTTGAACAAAAAAAATATATTGAATGAAATATATTCTAATGTGCTGTTTTTCTTGAACTGTTGCATATAAAATAACATTGTATTGGTGGATTCAGTAAGAACAATAGTAACTTACAGGTCTGTCTAATTCAATGGTGTAGCCGCGGTCATTTTTTAGTATCTTGTAATGTTTAACCTGAGGCCTGCTGCTGCAAAAGATTATTAGAAAATTAGAGAAAAGAAGATTAACATAAAAAAATCAAAACTCTAATTGACAAAGAAATACATATTTAATTTACTATTTATTGAATATAAAGTTTGAGTATTTTTTATGTTTTGTTTTTTTTATCGGGACTCTCTTCTGCTGTCAATCTAGACTTCTTTATAATAATAATTTTAAAGGGAGTCTATAACCCAGAACCCAGAATAATAACCCAGCCCTACAGATCGATAAGTTTAGGGTCACCTGAATGAAATGGTGCTTTCCCCTTGTGAATTGGTGCCACCAGTGCTGAGATATTGCCATATTTATTCATATGCAAATTAGATATTTGGAGCAACAAGGGTGTGTCCTTTGCTCCAAAGAAGTAAGCAGCAACGCCCTTGTTGCTCCAAAGACCTAATTTGCATAACAGAAATGCAGATAAGTGGAAAACAATACCTGATTCAGTTGACCGTAACCCATTTATCTACAGGGTTAGGTTGATATGCTGAGCTCTTGACACAGACTCCCTTATAAACTATTAGTATAAAATATGTTAAAAATGAACACATGGATGCAACACAGATGCTCAGCCCCTTCCCAACATCCATGGTAATACTAAGGCAGATTTTGAATCTTTAACTATGGATCTGACTCAGAAGGCTATTCTGTACTGTTTGTAATAGCAGTGACTTGGAAGTAATGCCTGTGATCAGAGTTGTCTCTGACCATAGACATCAACTCTTTGTGTGACCTCTCTTTAATCCTCCATCCTACCTGGTGCCATCACCCACCCCAACATTTTACTTGCTGGTGCAGTTATGCCTAGAAAGTAGCCAGATTGCAGAAATCATCAACTTATTACGACAGCCGGGAGCCTTGTGCGGAATGCTAGACCTGCCAGAGCTATATAGCTACTGAGGCCCGTCTCTGGCATCAATAGTTAAATAGAAATTTTATCATAGACTGTAATGCTGTAGTACAAAGTAATACAGGTAACAAAGTATTTTACAGACAAATTTCATAGTCTTTCCTTACAGCCTTAATAGGGGACATTCGGTCCTCCAGATCTCTGGGGACCTGGTGTTTGGGTCTCCCAGCGATCAGACACTTATTCCCTGTCCTGTGAATAGAAAGGAGCAGGAGCAGGAGTCCAGTAGTCGGGTAAGGCAGAGGAGGCTGGGGACAGCACACAGATAGCCCACGAGGGGCTGCAGTTGCAGTCCAGAAGTAGGTACGTAAAGACCAGGGTAATAGTCCGCTGTATCTCAAGAGCTGAAGTGAAGCTATAGAGAGCTTGTGGCCAGCAAAGGGGAAGTTCCAAGGAACTGAAGAAGATCTCCAGCAAGGAGTTCTCCTGGGTGTACAGCCTGTATTCGGTCAACTAAACACAATAGCAACACAAGCAGGAAGTGTCATAGTCACATAACTATAGGCAGTCCAATCAGGGTTAATCCAGGGCGTGTTCTAATCAGTAGAAAAAGGTTATGAGCCTCACAAGTAGGTTCAACACAATAGTCCAACAGACAGCTATTCAACCAGCTGAATTGCTCAGCAAGCATGGAGATCCAGAACAAGACACCAGGTCACAGGTTCAAATCCTGACAGTCCATAACAACAGAACCCCCTTGTATCGAGGAGAAAACCAGCAGAGGATACGCTTCCTGATAGCAAAATCACATGCACAATTCCTAAATGGATCCCCTATTTGTTCCTCAGACAGTTAGGGTAGCATTCTTCCATTCTCTCCTACAGGGAGATCAATGGATGAAAAAGTCCACAGACCTTTGGCCAGGGTCGCCACTCACTGGATAACCGACTGTCAATTCTGACCAGGTCGTAATGTAAGTATACAAATGAATTCCACTACTGAAAAAACTAAGGGGCGCACACCCCAGTGTCACACAAAGATATGATAAACAATGCAGACTTTCTGTGAAAAACACTGCGGCAAAAAGCGCAATGCGTTTCCGCCTAGTTATTTTCCTGCGTCTCGGTACATGGTGCCTAAGCTTAAGCTTACTTTTCCAGGGCTGAAGCCACACGTGCTGTAGTCCCAGCAGCTTCGTATCAGGCAGAATTGCTGGCAGCTAATCCTCTGCAATATACAATACTAGTGTAATGGATGTCATTTAAAAAAATCCCATCCACACACTGCTAAAAAAAAAAAAAAAAAAAAAAAAAAAGCACAAAGTGTCATGTGCTGCGGGTTTTTAACTTTTTGCTGTAGGCAGTAGAGATGAGCGAGTAGTATTTGTTCGAATATCGAATTCTATTATAGTCTATGGGAAAAAACAGGAATGTTGTTCCGGTTTCCATGGAAACCAAAGTTCGACACCTTGGATCCTCCAAGTTCCGGAAGTAGCAGGATGAGGAGAACGAGGAGGTTTTTGCATTGAATTCAATGGATTTTTCCCGTGCGGTATTCGACAGATACGTGTATTCGATCGAATAGTCGTATTCGATCTAATACTACTCGCTCATTTCTAGTAGGCAGGTCTCCATGTGGCTTTAGTGTAGACTTTTGGGAATACATAGGAATTTCTTACTTGTTGAGCTTAGTTACCCCTATTAGTATGTATTAGTGTTGGTGTCATAATGTTACCTGTTCTCTGTGGGCTCGCGAATTGTTACTGCATAGTTCTTGCCATCTGCACCAGGCCTGAGAATTAAGTTGCCAGAATTTTCATCCTTAATAAGCATTTCAGTAGCTTGTTGGCGAGAGACCGTGTAAAAGCACCTTTATAAAAAATAAGCAATATAATAAAGCTGAATGAAACTGGTAGCTACATAAATTTTTTATCATTATATAGACAAATCAAAGTAGTTGATATAGATAAGGAAGTGTCATTTTCTTGGCAGTTTCTCAGCTTATAGTGGGAATTACAGAAGGCACACTTCTTTTATTGCTAAGCTTTGGGGGAAACGGTTCTTTTTGTTTGTCCTTAACTTTTGATTAATTCAAAAATGTGTTCATTTTTGATGTATCTAAACAAGGTTTCACTCCCTGCATCTGTGATCCCCAAGAGAACATTGAGATATTGAGAACATGTTGGTGAAATTTGAGAGCTACAATTGAACTAATTTAAGGCTGTGGTGCAGCAATTTACAGTCCCTACAAAGTGATCTAGTAAATTCCATCCACGCCTTACGGAAAAATACGCACAGTGAACACTGCGATTTCCAAAACCATCGAGGTTTTGGATATTGCAGCATGTCAATTATACAGTGTCTATAAGTAGTATTCAACCCCCTGCAGATTTAGCAGGTTTGATAAGATGCAAATAAGTTAGAGCCTTCAAACTTCAAACAAGAGCAGGATTTATTAACAGATGCATAAATCTTACAAACCAAAAAGTTATGTTGCTCAGTTAAATTTTAATAAATTTTAAACGTAGAAGTGTGGGTCAATTATTATTCAACCCCTAGGTTTAATATTTTGTGGAATAACCCTTGTTTGCAATTACAGCTAATAATCGTCTTTTATAAGACCTGATCAGGCCAGCACAGGTCTCTGGAGTTATCTTGGCCCACTCCTCCATGCAGATCTTCTCCAAGTTATATAGGTTCTTTGGGTGTCTCATGTGGACTTTAATCTTGAGCTCCTTCCACAAGTTTTCAATTGGGTTAAGGTCAGGAGACTGACTAGGCCACTGCAGCACCTTGATTTTTTCCCTCTTGAACCAGGCCTTGGTTTTCTTGGCTGTGTGCTTTGGGTTGTTGTCTTGTTGGAAGATGAAATGACGACCCATCTTAAGATCCTTGATGGAGGAGCGGAGGTTCTTGGCCAAAATCTCTAGGTAGGCCGTGCTATCCATCTTCCCATGGATGCGGACCAGATGGCCAGGCCCCTTGGCTGAGAAGCAGCCCCACAGCATGATGCTGCCACCACCATGCTTGACTGTAGGGATGGTATTCTTGGGGTCGTATGCAGTGCCATCCAGTCTCCAAACGTCACGTGTGTGGTTGGCACCAAAGATCTCGATCTTGGTCTCATCAGACCAGAGAGCCTTGAACCAGTCTGTCTCAGAGTCCTCCAAGTGATCATGAGCAAACTGTAGACGAGCCTTGACATGACGCTTTGAAAGTAAAGGTACCTTACGGGCTCGTCTGGAACGGAGACCATTGCGGTGGAGTACGTTACTTATGGTATTGACTGAAACCAATGTCCCCACTGCCATGAGATCTTCCCGGAGCTCCTTCCTTGTTGTCCTTGGGTTAGCCTTGACTCTTCAGACAAGCCTGGCCTCGGCACGGGAGGAAACTTTCAAAGGCTGTCCAGGCCGTGGCAGGCTAACAGTAGTTCCATAAGCCTTCCACTTCCGGATGATGCTCCCAACAGTGGAGAAAGGTAGGCCCAACTCCTTGGAAAGGGTTTTGTACCCCTTGCCAGCCTTGTGACCCTCCACGATCTTGTCTCTGATGGCCTTGGAATGCTCCTTTGTCTTTCCCATGTTGACCATGTATGAATGCTGTTCACAAGTTTGGGGAGGGTCTTAAATAGTCAGAAAAGGCTGGAAAAAGAGATAATTAATCCAAACATGTGAAGCTCATTGTTCTTTGTGCGTGAACTACTTCTTAATACTTTAGGGGAACCAAACAGAATTCTGGTGGTTTGAGGGGTTGAATAATAAATGACCCTCTGAATAAACTTTTCACAATTTAAAAAAACAAAAAACAAAGAAATAACATTCTTTTTTGCTGCAGTGCATTTCACACTTCCAGGCTGATCTACAGTCCAAATGTCACAATGCCAAGTTAATTCCGAATGTGTAAACCTGCTAAATCTGCAGGGGGTTGAATACTACTTGTAGGCACTGTACCTTGTGGTTTCCCTATATCTATATAACTTCTGCAGACCTCCTGTGATAGGCGCTGCGGGAAAAGCCACAATGCTTTGCTACCGCGGTTTTGCCACAGCATTCTTTTGCTGCAGTCCGCTACATGAAATGCAGCATTTCTTGCCGCAGCATTTTTGCAGTGGGGGCCAGGGCCCCCATATGGGGTAAATGCCATGATTTTGACATGGTGTTTTACAGTCCCTGCAAAGTGGATGGGATTCTGGCAAATCCTATCCAGACATTGCAGAAAAATATTTGCAGTGGATAGGCAGCGATTTAAAAAACCATTGGGTTTCTATAAATGCAGCATGTCAATTATACCTATGGAAACACCATGGGTTTTCTTATAGGTATAATGAAAGAGATGAGTGCTGCGGGAAATTGTGATAAACTTAACTACAGTGGGGCAAAAAAGTATTTAGTCAGTCACCAATAGTGCAAGTTCCACCACTTAAAAAGATGAGAGGCGTCTGTAATTTACATCATAGGTAGACCTCAACTATGAGAGACAAAATGAGAAAACAAATCCAGAAAATCACATTGTCTGATTTTGTAAGAATTTATTTGCAAATTATGGTGGAAAATAAGTATTTGGTCACTTACAAACAATCAAGATTTCTGGCTCTCACAGACCTGTAACTTCTTCTTTAAGAGTCTCCTCTTTCCTCTACCTGTAGTAATGGCACCTGTTTAAACTTGTTATCAGTATAAAAAGACACCTGTGCACACCCTCAAACAGTCAGACTCCAAACTCCACGATGGTGAAGACCAAAGAGCTGTCAAAGGACACCAGAAACAAAATTGTAGCCCTGCACCAGGCTGGGAAGACTGAATCTGCAATAGGCAACCAGCTTGGATTGAAGAAATCAACTGTGGGAGCAATAATTAGAAAATGGAAGACATACAAGACCACTGATAATCTCCCTCGATCTGGGGCTCCACGCAAAATCTCACCCCGTGGGGTCAAAATGATCACAAGAACGGTGAGCAAAAATCCCAGAACCACGCGGGGGGACCTAGTGAATGAACTGCAGAGAGCTGGGACCAATGTAACAAAGCCTACCATTAGTAACACACTACGCCGCCAGGGACTCAGATTCTGCAGTGCCAGATGTGTCCCACTGCTTAAGCCAATACATGTCCGGGCCCGTCTGAAGTTTGCTAGAGAGCATTTGGATGATCCAGAAGAGTATTGGGAGAATGTCCTATGGTCTGATGAAACCAAACTGGAACTGTTTGGTAGAAACACAACTTTTCGTGTTTGGAGGAAAAAGAATACTGAGTTGCATCCATCAAACACCATACCTACTGTAAAGCATGGGGGTGGAAACATCATGCTTTGGGGCTGTTTCTCTGCAAAGGGGCCAGGACGACTGATCCGGGTACATGAAAGAATGAATGGGGCCATGTATCGTGAGATTTTGAGTGCAAACCTCCTTCCATCAGCAAGGGCATTGAAGATGAAATGTGGCTGGGTCTTTCAACATGACAATGATCCAAAGCACACCGCCAGGGCAACGAAGGAGTGGCTTTGTAAGAAGCATTTCAAGGTCCTGGAGTGGCCTAGCCAGTCTCCAGATCTCAACCCTATAGAAAACCTTTGGAGGGAGTTGAAAGTCCATGTTGCCAAGCGACAGCCCCAAAACATCACTGCTCTAGAGGAGATCTGCATGGAGGAATGGGCCAACATACCAACAACAGTGTGTGCCAACCTTGTGAAGACTTACAGAAAACGTTTGACCTCTGTCATTGCCAACAAAGGATATATAACAAAGTATTGAGATGAAATTTTGTTACTGACCAAATACTTATTTTCCACCATAATTTGCAAATAAATTCTTACAAAATCAGACAATGTGATTTTCTGGATTTGTTTTCTCATTTTGTCTCTCATAGTTGAGGTCTACCTATGATGTAAATTACAGACGCCTCTCATCTTTTTAAGTGGTGGAACTTGCACTATTGGTGACTGACTAAATACTTTTTTGCCCCACTGTATGTCTTATGAAAATCTTAACATTTTTACATTTATCACTTGAAAATTTCTCCCATAAGGAAAACAATTACGTTGTTCATGACCCAAAGTTTTGATCTGGCCGCAGTGGAAACGCTGCAGTAAAAAAATTAAGTATTTTACAGTTCCTACATAGTCGATAGAATTCTAGCGAATCATATCCACACACTGCGGAAAAATATGTGCAGCGGAAGCACTGTGATTTCCAAAACCGTTAAAGTTTTGGAAATTGCAGCATGTCAAATATACCTTTGGAAACACAGGCAGTTTCCCTATAAATATAATGGAAGCAGAAAGTCCGCAGAGGAAACCTCCACAGACTTTCTATGAAAAGCAATGTGAGGAAAACTGCGATATGTTGCAGCCATGGTTTTTCCAGCAGCACTTTTTGCTGCAGCCCACTACATAGGGTCTTAGGTTCCATTCACACGGAGGAAAATGGTGAGGAGTTTGGTGTGGAATTTCAGTGCTGAAAAAAGCCTCCCATTGACTTCAATGGGTTCCTTTTTCTGTAAGGCTTTTTGTTTCCGTGCTGAAATTCCACACCAAATTCCTCACCATTTTCCTCCATGTGAATAGACCCTTAAAGAGGACCTTTCAACTACTGGGGCAAATGCGGTGTAATTCACCGCTAGAAAGCCGACAGTGCGCTGAATTCCAGCTTTCCCGTTCTGTGCCTCCAGTGAAGAGCTATTGGTGCCAGTACCATAGCTCTTCACTGTCAGAAGGGCATTTCTGACAGTAAGTCAGGAACACCCTTCCTCAGAGTAGTGTCTATTGCGCTGTACTGTGAGAGCAGCGTTACCGTTCAGCAGTGAGGACCGCCTCCCCTACTCCTGATAGTACTGGAGTATTGGTGGGGGGGCGCCTTCCTCACCACTCAGCATCATCGCTGGGCGATAAGGAACACTCCCTCTCACAGTACAGTGCAATAGATGCTACTGTGAGGAAGGGCGTTCCTGACAGACCATCAGAAACGCCCTCCTGACAGTGATGAGCTACAGTACGGGCACCGATAGCTCTTCAGTGGCAGCACAGAACGTGAAAGCTGAATTACACCACATGTGCCCCACGAGGTGAAAGGTCCCTTTTAACCCAAAGGTGTTTATATTTTAAAAATGTGATTCTCATGGATATTAAGACTTGCAATTCCACAAATATATATTTTTTTTATTATTTCAGTATATAATTATAAAAAAAATAGACTTACGAAGGCATCTTATTTATATTCCCTACATCTTCATAAGGGGATTGTTGACCATCTTTAATCGATTCTGATGATCTCCTTAAGGTTTCCTTTTCCAAGACCTCTTTTAGCTGAATTATTTGTCCAGGTAACAAAGTCAAAGTAGTTGGAACTGATAACTGAAACAAAAAATAAGAAGATAGGACACTCCAGAAGAAAAATATATATAAAAAAGATAAAAGTATTGTTAGGTTAAATGTGACACGTGACAACGTTCAGGCTATAATGTATTTACTAGCGGATCCATGAATATGCTACAAACCTTCAATGGGATAATTCTTGATGTTTCTGTGCAGAATGTAGAAAGAAGTAGTTAGTACGCTCCATGGACCAGCCAAAAATTCCCACAATTTTTTTTCCATAGACTATCATCAAATTTGACATTTTGTCAAATCTCACATGTATCTATATACACACCCTTACAATCTATTAATTCAGTAGGTAAAAAATGACTTGCTTTCTTGGATTTTGCGATAAAGGATTGCAAGCTCTCTCTTGCAATACTGAGATATAGTATCAAAAAATATTAATGATGTCAAATGTAGGAAATAATATATATTTGTATGCCAACACTATAAACCACATATATTGTAAATAGAGTATAAAAGAGTAGTTTGATCACTTAACCCCTCATTAAACATCAAACTACGTATAAGTAAGAAAATCATTACAACATTTTGAATTGTGTTGGTGGGCATCACACTGTTATTTTTTATAGTTCACGGCATTTCACTGTCTTGAGAAATCATGGTCCACTTATCGTCTGTGCTGTTTTAGAGAGAAAAAAAACCCTCGGAAGTAATGATTTTTTTTGCCATTTAGTGATAAAAAAAAAAAAATGTTCCCCAAAATAGTAGCAATAAATAGCATAGCTCATCCTGCAAAAAATAATTTCTCAACCAACTCTAAAAATGTTAGACTTCTCTTTCCCCAAATGGATTTTTGTTGTGCAAAAATCAGTAAAGCATAAAACAATATAAATTACTGTATTTTTCTGACTATAAGATGTACTTTTTTCCCTCCAAATTTGGGAGAAAAATAGGGGTGCGTCTTATAGTCTGAATGTGGGGTGTTTTGGTGGGAGGGGCAGAGTAGCAGAGTCACAGCATCACCCCACTCTTGCCGCTGGCTTCCTGCAGCAGGAGTAGTGGGTTGATGCTGTGGGGCCTTGGGCTGAGAGGGTGTCCCACTGGCGTGAACCTCCAAGTATCCGCCGTGCTATTATGGCAAATGCCAGATCTGTAAAGATAATGGTGGGTACTCTGCTGCAGAGCAGTCACCATAGCTACTGGGTCTCTGCTGTAATGTACAGCAAAGACCCGGAGCTAATGCCCATGATCAGAGTCCACTCTGATCGCGGGCATTACAACGTCAAATCCTCCCTAAAATATAAAAGTAGCCCCTGGGGCTGGCCCCACTGCTCCGTACCTTTCAAGTTGAAGCCGGCTCCTGCACGGCAAGATCGCAGGAGCCAACCTATTTCTTTTTGTTTTAAATTCTGATTTTATTAAAATTTTTTATAACATTTACAGGTAAAATTCACAGTAATAATGTATTAAACATGAAAATGACAAAGTCATTGTCAGGATACGGAGTCGCCGTGGTCTCCTTGCTGCGCGGCGTCTCCCTGGGAGACGTGTTAGGAGTTCTATTGGGTGTGCTTAGGTCATTAAGGGTTAATCTTTTCCTTGCCTTCAGTCTCCATGCCGTTAGCCATCAGGTGTGTTCTCTGCTGCTATTTAAACTCCACCCAGGCATGGATCCTTGCCAGCCATTCACTTTGTGTTTCCTGGTCCCCCTGCTCAGTCTGATTCCCTGTCTGTTTGTATTCCATATGTTTCTTGGTTTTTAGACCCGGCTTGAATTTTTGACCATCCCTTGTCTTTTGATTTGGTACCTTTTATTATATCTCCTGGCTTGACCTCTTGCTCGTCTGACCTCGCCTTCTCTTCTGTGTCTTGCTGGGACTTGTGGTCCTCCCTGGTTCCATGCTGTTTAGTCTTTTGTTTTGCATTGCATTTACACTGTGCTTTCTGTTTAGGTGTGACCCCGTGACTCCAGTCCCTAGGACTTTCAGGGCCTCCTCTCCCCTTATCCTAGCCGCCGGATAGAAGGTTAGGAGTCGTGGTAGGCGCACTTCAATTAGGAAGTGCATTGGTCTGCCTCATCTCAGATATTACAGCATAGTTATAGCTGCAGGGCCTGCGACCCCTTTTGTCATTAGTTGCACAGTGTTGCTTTCCCAGCTGTGTCACTTTGCACTGCCTGACCCTGACTCCAATCCTTACAGTCATATACTTAACAGTGGAAAGGTGCAGTAGTAATATTCCATAAGCACAAATAAGGAAAAGACATTAGGAAGAAAATGTGATCTATTTAGTTGTAATATTTGTGTGACAATCATCTAATTAACTGATAATTTTCAGCAATTTCAGAAGTTCATCTTAGGCTGTCTTCACACAGAGTAACGCTGGGCTTCATTCACAGCTGTACACGTGAGCGCTGCGGAAGGCTCCCGAACACTTCACATTCACTTCAATGGGAGCGCTCGTAAAGCCGGCGTTACGAGCGCTCCCATTGAAGTGAATGGGAAGTATTCGGGAGCCTTCCGCAGCGCTCGCGTGTACGGCTGTCAATGAAGCCTGGCGTTACTCCGTGTGAAGGCACCCTTAGGTTATTACAGTACTAGGTCAGCAAACAAAAAGAAAAAGAAAACTAATGTAGAATAAGGGGCTTAAGGTGAGGGGAAAGACAGGGATGAGGGGGAAGGATGGATCAAGGTGAGTAATACTAAGTGTAGGCAGTTGAGAGACGAGCCAACCTATTTCAGTGACAGCCGGGAGCTTTATGAAGGCTTACAGACTTATCATAGTAATATTACTATTGCGTCTGGTTTATGAAAATAAAACTTAAAAAAAACAGATCCGCGATGGTTACCTTTTACTTAGCATTTACTTACTTAACAATTTAGAATTTTTTATTAATAAATTATGGAGAATTTCTGTGAAACCCTGCATATTTTAACGTTTTCCCTTCTGTATTGAGAGCTCTTCTTGCTTCTCATTGTGTACTGTAAGAGTAGAAAAGGGTTGTTTCAAACAGTTATATCTCAGACATTGGTAAACGCACAAACTTTCTTTTTGTGTTATATGAAAGAAGATAATTTCTTCTTTCATGCCACACTAAACCTGTTGTGCTATCTAATTTACTTCCAGAGACATCACTGGTTGAAAACAGTCAGGATTAGGATATTTTTATGCAGCTGTATAATATATATATATATATATATATATATATATATATATATATATATATAATAGAAAAATCCCAATCCCAATATCTGTAGAAGTACATTAGATAGCACATCAGGTGTGAAGAGACTCACCTCCTTCAAATGACACAAAAAGTAAGTTTGTACGTTTAACAATGTGTGAGAATAACAGTTTTAAGCGATTCCCTCCTCATTTTCTCTACTACTAGGCCCCTACTCCTCTACGCAGTATGTCTCATTCACATCTGCGTCGGTAATGCGTTGGGGAAATCCGCATGGGGACCCCCCGAACGTACTACCGAACGCATTTGCAAGTGAAAGTGCAGTCAAAGCACACAGACCCCATAGACTATAATGGGGTCTGTGTGCTTGCCACAAGATCTCCGCAGGGAACATGCGGACGGAAAAGTACTACTTTCCTGTCCGTATGATTCGTGCGAGCAGTGCGTGGCAAGCACACAGACCCCATTATAGTCTATGGGGTCTGTGTACTTTCGCTACACACCGCTTGCAAATGCATTCGGTAGTCCGTTCGGGGGGGTCCCCATGTGGACTCCCCGAACGGATTATCACCGCAGATGTGAACCAAGAGTAACACAGTAAGGGAAAGAGTGAAAAAATGCAGGATTACATAGAAATGATCGAAAATGTGTTAATAAAGTATATTACAAAACTTATTAATGACATAAATACTGACAGAAATCAAAAATTGTCAGAAAACTGAGTTACACTTGAAATATTCTATTATTGCTTGTAATTTCATCTGGGGGAACCCTCTCCTTCTTAAGCCCTATCCCTCTTTTTAACATCAAACGACCATATCCCACGGGGATTACCATTATAGTCTATGGGGATCCATGTGCTTTTACAGCACAGTGCTTGCAATTGCGTTTGGTATTCCGTTTGGGGGCTCCCATGCAGACTCCCCCCGGACGGAATACCAACGCAGACAGGGGTGAACCGATCTTTTCTGCTGGCCGAGGCGAACGACAGAAAGCGAAGGGGGCGTGGCAGAGCGACGTTAGCAGGTAGAGAGCAGGCACGGAGAGAACCTGCTCTCTGCCTGAGCGTGAGGGGAGGCCGCTGGAGCAGCGCTGCTCCAGTGGCCTCCCCAATCCACCGCTCGGTGACGCTAAGCCAGTTCAGGACAGCTTCTCCTGGACTGGCTTAGGTAAGCAAAAATGCCGCTCTCCCCAGGGCCCTGGCATAGCGCCGCCTGAAGCGGTCGCTTCAGGTCGCCTCACAGGAGGTGCGGCGCTGAACGCAGATGTGAATGAGGGGTAAGATAACATAGGATGCTTAAGGGGGTTATCTAGGGAATAATAAAGTTAACCAGTGCAATCTCTTATTACTAGGCTGCACCCCAGTGCGCCTCTGCTGCCACTCCGATTCTTGGTCCCAAGACTGACTCCACTCTACTTAGTGGACCTACAGCTGAAGTAGAGTAAGTAATGTCACAGATTCGGAAGGACTAAAGGAGAGACAGCCGAATAAGATTTTCAACTTGCCCAATTGCCATCCACAATGGAAATAAAAAAAAGGGGGCTCCAGGGGACCAGCGTGTATATTCGCAACAAAGTTTAACCAGTGCAGGGATTCCCCGCGTAAGCGTTATTATTCCCAAAATAACCCCTTCATAGAATTTCTGCATGTGCTGTGTAAATGAGTGTTTGAGTGATAGCTTTTTAACACCTAGGAATGGAGTCTCTGAATGGAATTAGTGAAAGAATGTCCAAACATGAATTATTCAGTTTTTTTATTTCTGAGAACTCCCAGAAACATTTACTTCCATATGGGTGAAAAGCTGAACATAACATACACACACACACACACACACACACACACACACACACACACACACACACACCCTTAAGTCTAAGTACTTATTAGTAAAACCAAGGGAGAGCTGAGCTAGTGGCCTTTATACAGGGATGGCAACTACAAGAAAATACATGTACAACTAGTCATTTATTTATTTTTTTGCATACCTGAGACACGGTCAGAATAAAACCTTTCCACTCCTCAGCCTCTTCTGCAGTTTCAGTCTGTAAGATCAGTTAGAAATATATTTTGCACATATTTTTTATATTTCATGTACATTTAGATTTCATTTTGGTGAATTTGGCTAACAGGTCAACAGGACAATTTCTATAATTTATAATAACACAATAGGGCCAACTGTTTATTTAAAGCAAAAAGTAAAAACAGAAGAAATCCCAACCCTTTTAACTGCAGCCTATTTTATATTATTGTTTGGCCCTTTTTTGTTTTTGCCATCAGAATCCATACATCAAGGAATTGTCCACTTTCAATCCAATACTGACAGGCAAATATTATTGTTTGTATAATTAAAGGTTATACAGTTTTCCAGTATCAATTCCTCACGGTTTTCTAGATCTCTGTTTGCTGTCATCCATTCTGCTTATTCCCAGCGGATAAAAATCAGTCCATGGTCATGTGATTTATAGTCCATGGTCATGTGATTTATAGTCCATGGTCATGTGATGGACACACAGGTGCACAGCTCCTTACCAGGCAGATGTCTGATTACTGTGCTGTGACTATAACGAGCTGTGCACCTGTGTGTCCATCACATGACCATGGACCGTAAATCACATGACCATGGACTGTATATCACATGACTATGGACTGATTTGTATCCACTGGGAGTAAGAAGAATGAATGACTGTAATCAGAGATCTAGAAAACTGAGGAATTAATACAGAAAGTATATTGGAAAATTGTACAACTTTTTATTATACAAACAATAACATTTGTCTATCAATATTGGACTGAAACTGGACAACCCCTATAAAATGAACATGCCAGTTTGAGGATTGTAATTTCAGTACAGTAAGCTTTCTCCACCAACCACCAATACAACGAGACTTATGCTACCAAGGAACGCTTGCTCTTCCAGTCTTGGATTAAACAACACATTTTATAAATACTTCTATTTCTCTTAAACTGTTAAGCAGTAAATGGCAGCCCGGGTCTACTTGCAATAGGTGACCTGGCCCATTGTGCAAGACTAGAAGGCCTGACCTTTGAAGTCTGAATGCAAATCATGTGAAATATGTTGTGAGACTCTGCAGATGATGTAAATTGAAGAATTTGGGCATGACTATTGTGTTAATGTTTTGGAACACAGACAAGACTTTATAAAGCATACTAAATAGTGTAATGAAGAATAATGCCATTGTTTTGTGACACTGCAGAGATATAGAAGGCTCATTCTTGGGGATGAATCAGTAAACATACTTGTATTTATTTGCCAAACACAGAGTTCTGTCTGTTACGTATTGTGACTCACCTTTATGTACACTTCCTCATTTGGAAACTTCAGTATAACTTCTGTCCATTGTATCTGGTTAGGATATTTGTCCGTCACAGATGACAAATGCTGCAGGCTTATGCTATCAGTAAACTGTTTAAGTAAAGCAAAAGAGTTACATATCTGACAAATATAGAAATCCCATTAGTTAATCTTAACAATTTGCTAGAAGTAAAAAGTATTTGATCCTACTGATGTAAGGTATACTATGGGAAAAGTAGAAAAGAAGGTTCGCAACACTCCGATCTATAAAAACTCGATTCTTTAATTCATCTCATTAAAATGAGTTCACATAACACGAACAAAGTGGCAGTAGGAAAACATATAAAGTGCTTAAAAATAATGCTAACGCGTTTCGGGGTAGAGTTTCCCCTTATTCATAGCGCTATTTTAATGAGATGAATTAAAGAATCGAGTTTTTATAGATCGGAGTGTTGCGAACCATCTTCTTTTCTACTTTTCCCATGGCTGATTGTCCTCTTTAGTCCGGAGGAAAGGTTTGGCACCTCGGTATACTGAATTCATAGCAGTAAGTCTCAGTCTACTTTTTTCTATTTATGAGTATACTATAGTCAACTATATGTTCTAGAGAGAGTAAAACTTGGTAGAGTCATGTGATGAGAAGGACCTGAGTGAGCTTGGAGATCACTAACTAAATTACAGCATGTAATGTCAATCAGCTGCTTCTAAAGCCAGCAGGATATTGCCGTGTATTAAAAGAGCTATGGACTTGCTATACAGGGATGTTATATTACCACTTACCAACATTAGTGCAGCCTCATCAGAATATGCAATTCAAATTGTAGAAATGAAGCTATTGACAGAGGCATAATCAGGAAAGACAGGGTCCCATAGCAACATTTTCACAATCCCTCCAGTGTAATCCCACTTTTACTGTCCTCCACATGGTATATTGTCCCTTTATTGCACCCATAAAATACATTGCCTCCTTTAATGGATTCCATACATATACTTTCCCCAATATAGACCATATACAGTATACAATTGCCATTACAAGCTTCCATAAAGTAAGTGCCCATGTTACAAGCCCCCATACAGTAAGAGTCCCCATTCCAGGCCCCCATACAGTAAGTCCTCATGTACAGGCCTCAATACAGTATGTGCCCCGGTCATAGGCCCCCAGATAGTGCCAAGCTGGGCTACCTACTGTATTACTCTAACAGATAATGGCCAATTTTCACTTACTTGTCCCGCTCCTGGCCAAAGCCGCCTTTGTTTAGGCCTCTGTGGGGTTCCACATATTACATCCTCACACTGAAGAGTAACAGGACACTGTGTCCTGGGCATAACCGCTGCACACAGCATCTGGGACCCAATAGCAGCCACTACAGCTGCTGGGGCAGTAGTTATACCCCTGTCCATAGGTAAAAAAGGTACAAAGGAGTGCCATAAAAACGATAAAGGGCATGGAAGACCTCTGTTAAGAAAAAAGATTCTAATTGTATTCATTTAGTCTTGAGAACAGACGTCAAAGGGGAAACATGATAAATCTGCATAAGTTTATAGATGGCCTATGCAAAAAGTATGATGAAAGACAAAAGGGCACTCTCTTTGTCCAATGACAGCAAAAGTTATAATGTCCAGAGGCAATAAGACTTCCTTACTAGAAACTGTGACGCTGGTCACCGAAGTAACAGGTGACAGCTTCAAAAAAGGCTTAAATACCTTCTTACAGCAAAATTAGATTGATGCTTAAAGTGATTTTTTCAGGCATCATCACCTCAGATCAGTGGGGGTCCGACAACTCGGGCACTGCACAGATCAATGGTTCACATGCCATGTGACTTCATGTTGATTGGTCACATGGTCTGTTCGCAGCTCTGTTCCATTCAAAAGAATGGGGCTGAGTTGTTACATCATGCACAGCTGCAATACAATGCACAACACCATGCTTGGTTTCGGGGAAGAAGCTACCCAGTGCTGTGGTCTCTAAAAACAGCTGAATTGAAGAATTATAGTAAGGATAGGGCATCAATTGAAAAGCCTAGAAAAAGCCTTAAATAAGGGAAACTCAACATGGCGTAAATTAGATAACATAATTTGTGAAAAAGGTACAAGATACTCACATCTGAACAGAAAAACATTGTTTCTTTGAAAACAAATCATACTTGTGACACTGCTCTAAAAAAAAACCTCATAAGGATGTTGATTTGCCGTAAATAATTTATGTGTTCTATTCGCCACTGATGTTTTGTACCGTACTAGTTATTGTTGTGTTCTATCAACTATTGATGTACCTAGTTGCAACACGTTGCGCACATTGAGCACGTGTTCTTTATTCCTATACCTGGTTCACCACTGCATTTGGTAATCCATTCGGGGAGTCCGCATGAGGAACCTTTCCCGAACGGAATACCGAATGAATTGACAAGCGGTGAGCAGTGAAAGCAAATGGATCCCATAGTCTATAATGGGGTACGTGTGCTTTCCGCGTGCTGCCAGCACGAGTCACGCGGACATGAAAGTAGATCAAGAAGTACTTTTTTGCCCGCATGTTCCATGCGGACACCGCGAGGAAAGCACACGGACCCCATTATAGTCTATGGGATCCTTGTGCTTTCATAAGCTCTCCACTTGCCAATGTGTTCAGTATTCCATTTGGTGGGTCCCCATGCGGACTCCCCGAATGGATTTCCAAAAGCAGATGTGAACCAGATATTAAAGCTAAGAGGAACTTCAATCAAAGGCCAAGTGTAATATACACACAGGTTGGTGATGCAGTGTAGTCATGCAGAAAATAACAACGACTTGTATATTGGAACTGTACTTTACTGCACTTAATTGTGAAATGCAGTACAGAGTTTAACATGCCAAATGTTACAGGACTTCAAAGCAATGGCTTCAATTACGGGGAGTTTTATATATATATATATATATATATATATATATATATATATATTTCCAACCCACTGGCTAACACGGTACAAGAACGAACATTTTCCTTATACTAAGGGGAGTTTACAAGAAGTGAGAGGTGACTCTCAGCTGAGGCTCCCAATCACAGTCACTGACTCAGTCCTATGGTGCGTTGTGATGTAGTAGGCTCCTTCCTGGGATGAGACAGACTGGACAGAAACAACATGCAGCCCAAGAGTGTAACTAGCAAAGACTGGGCACCATAGTAATCTTTTGACTGGGGCTCCCCTTGCCACCACAGGGTATAGTGCCCCCTTTCCTGGCCCCCACACAGTATATTGTCGCTTTCCTGTTCCCCATATGGTATAATGTCCCCTTTATCTCCATAGGAGTATAATGCCCCTTTGTCTAGCCCCCATCTGGTATAACACTCTCTTTACTGCTCCTACACACTATAAAGCTCCCTTTACTGGTCCCCACATGATATATCTTCCCCTTTTCTGTCCCTATATGATATAAAGCCCCCAACACTGTATATTGCGCTCTTATTGTCCTCCATAGAGTTTTCTGCCTTCTTTACAGGTACCTATATAGTAAGTGCTTGTGACTTTAGGCCTCCACATGCCACAGACCCCTCTGGAGTTTGTCCAATTCTTAGACATCGCCTTTAAGAATAATAGCAAAAAATAGAAAAAAAGCCTGATGAAACTCTTACTGCATGAAACGATCGTCGCTTGATCTGTTTGTTATACCATCTACTCTATCCCTATGCACTGGATGTTTTTAAAAAGATGAAATAAAGCCTTCTGCTTTTAAAGAACCCGTTGTTTGGTGAGTGTCCTGTGCTTTTTTCTATTTTTTGCTACTTTTTGTATGGACTTCTTATGCAGAGAGCACCATTTGGCAAGCTTGTTAGCTTTTATATTTGACAATGTGGTTACCCGTACTTTATGCTCCACCTCATTGCATCTGTTTTCTCAGGAACAAAGAACTTTGTGTGTTCAGTAGTGCCGATTTTTTTCTACTTTTTTCCCCATTAAGAATAATGTTTCATAAAGGGCGTGGCTTGCTGTCTGCAGGCATGGAGTACACGTGTTATCTCTGAGCTCCGTCTGCTGGCCTGCTTAAACTTCTTTTATTTGGGTCACATAACCTCCTTTGACACCCTAACTGGATCTACAACTTGTCTGGACCTGCCAGTATTCTATTTGGAGCTATAGAGAGCCCAGACTGTGACTTCACACTTGAAGCCTAGCTGTGGCACTATAGCCTCAGGCTAAAGTGCCGGCCACTGGACATCGTGGCCCCATGATTCCCGCATCATACCCTCAGGATGCTCGCAGACCTGTGGGAAAGGTGAACGGATATCCTGACATTCCTTCTCAGGACTGCCACCTGAACTGTGACATTACTCCATCTGCTTTCTTCTGGTGCTGAAGGACCTGGGGGGGTTGAGTGGATGGTCCCCCTTCTGAGCCTCCGAACTACTATCATCAGGTTGGTGGACCCAGGGGAAGTTTGCCCTGCCTGGACCCTGTCCCTCTTTCTGATGCAAAACAAGATTATTTTCCCAAAGTGCATTATCTCACATTTGAAAAAGCTGAACTTCATTATTTGGACTAGTAAAGCTAGATCATTTGCCATGTAACAAACCCCTCCATGACTATGACCTCTTACACACTTTTGTGTCATTGCCTGACAAACTTTGCCTAGGTTATCTAGACAGCCAGACAGTCCCAGGGCCATATCTGTCATCAGGCTTCAGGTTGTATAATGCTGAGTCCCTGAGGGGGCAGCACTGAGAGTATTGAGCAAACCTCACTAGATTTGTCTAGAGAGGTTTGCCCAGTGGTTTTGTTTCGACCAAACATGTCCAAAATGGAGTTACTATTATTATACTCTAGGGTCTCTTCATACCCCAGAGTATAATGAGTAGAGGCCCAGGGAAGGTAATATTAAACATAACAGTGTTACTCACCAACCATGTGCTCTGAGACATCTCTGAGATCGGCCCAAAGACTGTAACAAGAGCCTCGGTGAGGTAACAGTGTTTGTTATGTTTAATCATCTCCCCAGGGCTTCGGCTCACTATAGTATGCTGAGAAGCCATTATAATTTTCCCCAGGTATGTCTAAGTGGTGTTGATGGGGGATTCACTTATGAAAATTTAGTCCTGGACCATCCAATGTGTCAACACAACTCTGCTTCTGTCAAATAAATCAATAAGATTAGTTTGTCATGATCTGCCCTCAGTAATGTCATTGTCAAGATTCCGTTTTTTTTAGAACAGAAGAAAAAGTCCAGAAGATCTGTCAGAATTTCGGCTAAGTTCGCATTAGCTTCCTTTATAGTTATGAATAGGATGGTGGACCACAAAAATAATATAGTGACAGATGCAGAGTATAATCACTCAGTGTAATAAAAACAAAACAGAAGACAAAAGTTTTCTTCTGAGTTCTTTACTTTTCAGATAGGAATAGGGCCTGCCCCATATTTTGTACTGTAGCTCAATTCTAAGGCCCAGACACTGGTTTATGAAAAATATGGTAGAGTACATGGGGCCATAGACATGAATGGCTATGTGTGATATCCGTAGATATTAATCCGTGATTACACATAGTATATGGACCCATTCATGTCTATGACCCAATGGACACTACCATATTTTTCACAGATATATGAAATGATAATGTATAGAAAAAAATATGGTCATATGTATGAAGACTAAAGGTTAAACCTAAAATTCTGTGCTATATTCACTGGGTTCTGTAATATCAAAGCCTAACCTACTAAACCTGCTGCACCGTTTCAAAGCAGCTTGTTCCTGCAGGGCTTTACACATACTACTTGCCTTTTACATACCAAGTATCATAATATAGCGTGATGTGTTACTGCATATATCAAGTATCATGCAAGTTGTTTTCTACAGATAGGAATCTACTGCTCAACACCAACACTATAACCATGAGAGTTACTGTAATAAAGAATTCCAAGTAACATCGTATTAGTTTTGGTGCAAGATGAGTAAAGTTGGCCGTACTTTAGATGAACCACTCATACACATGGACATTTAAAGAGGACCTGTCACGACCCATAACAGTGTGAATTACCATACTACCTTTATACCTAGCCACCTTCATAGTTCCTCGGCTCTCTCACTATTTTCGATGTTATGTATATGCAAATTAGTCTTTGGAATGCTAATGAATTCATATCTTGACAACTGGGAGGTTCTAGTCCTTCACTGTCAACTGCACTTGAACCTTCTCTTCTGTGATACTGTCCAATCAGAGGAGAAGCCTGATACCATGTGACCTTGCTCTCCTTTGTGTTCAGGAGCAATAGGAGAAGCATAGTGAAAGGAGGAAACCCTGGAGATAATCTGTATAGTAGGGAAAACCCCTGGAGGGAATGAACAGTTTATCCAGCATGGGCATAATGCCACACATAGCTGGCCACAGACACACCTATAAACAGCTATTAAAACCTTCTATACCTGAAGGCATTCCCTATAAGCCCTTCCTTCAAAGCAAACAGTGACCTAGGAGACATAAGCAATTCCCTTTAAAATATGCAATAATACAAGCAGTTCAACTTCTTAGACACAGTCGATGCTCAAACTTTGCAATAACCCCTCAGACATAAGCGATTTAGCTCCAACTTTCTTGATAACCTTTCAGAAAAGTGATTTTCCTCCAAGTATATAACAACCCCTTAGACGCAAGCGATTCTTCAATTGTGCAATAACCCCTCAGAAACAATTTTCCAACTCTCCAATAACAGCTCAGACGTGAATGATTTTCCTCCAAAACTGTAATAGCACCTCTGACACGTTCTCAAACTACAACTCTGCGATATCCCTCTTGCACTAGCGGTTCTCCAATTCTGCAATAAACCCTCAAATAAGCAATTTCACTTCAACTCTGCAATGATCTTTCAGAAAAGTGATTTTCCTCAGAGTATGTAATAATAACCCCTCAGACACAAATGATTTTCCTCCAACTCTGCAATAACCCCTCAGACACAAGTAATTCTGCACCACACGCAGTATACTATGTCCTAAGTGGTTCCCAAATTTGGGAACATCAGCTGTAAGGCTCTAGTGCTACCATAATGGGGTGTCCTTAGTAGAGAAGAGCGAATAGTATTTGAAACTATAGTTTCAAATGCTATTTGCTCATCTCTAGTCCTTAGTGCTTCTGCACTACCCCTCTACACACAGACGTCAGAACATTATGTGTGGGAGCATGTTGGGCTATGGAGGGGGACCCCTATTGAAATATTCCATTAGCATTAGGTCAGTTAAAAAAAAAACAAAAAAAACTGCCAGTCAGTATGTGATTAGAGGGGCCCCCCTTCTAATCTCTGAGACTACATGCAATTGCCTTTGTTGCATGGTGGGTAACTGTTCCTCAATGTTCCCGATAAGCTTTTGTAGCTACAAAGAGGGACAGTTAGGGACCTCTGCATTATTCCTTCTAAGCTGAACTATACATAGCTGCAACAACTGAATATCAATGTACAATGTGTGCCTTCATGATTAACCACATACTAGTCAAAAATAAAGGGTAAGTGGCATCCAGCTCTAGTGAAAGTCATTGTCTACATCCCTGGTGTTCTAGAGTATCAAAGAGGCCAATGTCTGTATCCCTGGTGTTCTAGGACAGTGAAGGAGTTAATATGAGGATCCCTGTGGTCTAAAACAGTTAGGAGGGTAATTTGTCACTATGCTTGATTAAGACAATGAATGGAGTTGATATCAGTATACCTGGTCTAAGGAAGTGATGGGTTGATGTCAGTAAAAGGGTCAGTATACCTGGAAGAAAATGTCACTAAAGGGAAAATATCTAGGTCAGTAAGGAAGCAAACATAATGATCCCTAGTAAGTATAACTGGTGGTCTAGGGCAGTTAAAGGGATAAACTAAGAATCACTGGTAGGACTGTGAAAGTCTTAATGCTGCATACCTGGGATTCAGTGGTTACTGACCTCTCCAGGCTGCAGTGCTGCCCCAGCTGTAACTTCTTGTTACCTTCTTGCAACAATCATAGAAATGAGTGTAGGTAGGAGATAGTGAGAGACTGTGGGTCTGCACAGTTATCTCCACATTTGGGTAGAGTGAATTATTTGTTTTTGCGGCATGGTCACTGCTGTGATTGCCGCAACCCCTATAGGCACTCCATTGAATCCATGTAATGTACATTATTTAACAATTTCTGGTTATGAATTTCTCTAATTGACAAATGTGGGTTCAACAAGGATCAGCCATCACTTTCACAGAGTAATTGAAACCTTATTCAAACATTCTTGAAATGGGGTGCACACAACACGTCTGATTCGTTTCATATTTTTTCTTATACCACTTTGTCTATGGTAGTTCTGAGCTAAGTGCAATGCACGTTGTGGTATACAGGTCCCCATGTTGTATTACGCAGCAGTGTCAATAGGGTTCTATGTGTGCTATCCAAATAAACCACTTGAGGCTGGGGCCTCACGGAATGTAAACACCGCAATTTGCCCGTAGCGGAGACTCTGCGGGAAAAATCGCGGCATTTTACAGTGCAAGCAAAGGGGATGGGATTCATGCGAATCCCATGTCAACTTTGCTGAAGAAATTGCAGCGCGGACACGCTGCAATTTGCAAAGCTGTTGCGGCTTTGCAAATCGCAGCATGTCAATTATATCTACGGAAATGCCGGTGGCTTTCCTGTAGATATAATGGGAAGAGAAAGTCCGCAGAGGAAAACTCTGTGAACTTTCTCTTCAAAGCGCTACGGAAAGAACTGCAATGCGATCATGCAGCGGTTCTTTCCGCAGCGCTTTAGCGCTGCAATTATGGCCCATGGGGCCTTAGTCTTAAGGGGTTTTCCAGGCAAAATTTTTTTAGTTTTATTTTATAAAGGTCTGTTAGTGCTAGTGATGGGTTAATAAGTACACCCATATACCTGTAGCAGTGATTAGAGTGATTTCTGAGTGTCTCAGGTTGCTGCTGCATCCACTGTGTTTGTTTACAAGGTGTAGCTTCCTGCTGTGCAGCTTCCTGTGTAGCTGCTGCACTAACTCCCTCTCACTCAGCCCCTCCTCTCTCACTCCATTACAAAACCCTCAGTCTCACTAGCCTAACCCCTCCCACCCTGCTTGTGTCAATAAGCCTCCCACTCTCATTGACTAGTGATCCTGCCCATTACTAGCCCCTCCCACTCTCCCCATCTTCCCCGGCTAAGCTATTCCGTCCATTACCAGAAGATAGGAAGAGGGGGAGAACCCGTTCCCCAGACAAAAGAAGGCTTGGTAAGTATTGCAGGGGATAAGGGAGGGGCAAGAGTGATGGTAACGTTCTGATTCAGATGTGGTAAAACGAAATGTCACGGATTATCAAAAAGTGTCCATGGAGCGGTCACATGACCGCTCCAGAGATATGGGCAATTATAGATTTTTTTAAATTGATGTAAATTAGAAGTGAGATGGGGGAGGTAATTTAATTTAGGGGTTAATATCAGTTTATCCTGGACAACCCTTTTAAACAGAACAACAATATTCTTATTCCTCTGGGTGTGAAAATAGGGAGACAGCCCAAATATCTATGAAGAAAGGTGGTCTGCATGTTAGTTTATTAATGCACATTAAGTTGTTTTATTTATAGCAAGCAATCCAGAAATTATTTAGCTATTTTGATCCTAACAGTCTAAAAGATCAGTGGGGGTCCAACACCAAGGACCCCTGACCGTGGTCCTCTTGCTAGTGCCCTTTGCTATTTATATTGCACAGTATCTTTTATAGTGACTGTGCAATATAATTACAGCCTGTAATAACATCAAAGGCTGCTATAAAACAGTAATGTAAATAGTAAAGGGACCCCACACAGTATAATATGCTCCTCAGAGCCCCCCCACCCCTACAGTTTAATGCTCCACAGTGCCCCCATAAAGTACAATATGCTCCACACAGTATAATATGCTCTGGAAGCTTAAGCAATTTAGTGTTGACAAATATTTGTGAGGTTCAGCCCTCCAGTAGAAATAACAGTTAAACTAATCTTGCCTCACCTCTCCTGGCATCCTTGCTGTGTCCGCCAGTCTCCTAGGTATCCAACAATTTCCATTGTCCTCTTCAGCCTTCTTCCGATAACAAGTGTCATGACGTAAGTTGGTCGAACATGAACGCCGAGGCCCAATCATAGGCCTCAATGTTGACCCCAGGGTGTGTGACATCAGTTTACAGGTAAGAAGAAGCCCAAAGGGGACACTGAGAACTGTCAGACACCTACGAGAGGTGAGAATAAGTGCCATGGTGCTGCGGAGCCCCAGCCATCATCAGCTGACAGTGGGTCCCCTACCCCACCGGGCCTTATTATGCCACTATTTGGCAATAGAACTCAAGGTTACAAACAACTGCCTTGTGACACTATGCGCACCAACTATTTATTACACTGTGAGGGAAGTGCTATCCACCCTGTCATATATCTACACAATTAGGTTTCAAGTTTGTTGCCATGATAGCTGGGGAAGGGGGGTCAATAGCCTTACAAAGTCCCCTGAATCTACCATGGCCATACACCTATTGGTCATCAGCATGTCTTACACAAACACGTATAATATACAGTTTGCTTACCTTTTCTTGCTTTTTGTCATTGTAAAAAAATAATTTTGCTCCACGTAGCTCAGTCCAGTACTTGACTTCCTAAAATCAAAACAAATATTTTATAATGATATTAATAAAAAAAATATATGAATGTGTATTTGCCTCAATAAAGAATAATAATTAGTACAAAGGTAGTAAAACAACTATTTATCTAAAAAAAAATAATGTTTTCTTTGAATGTTATAAGTTTCTTACTAGTATCTGCAGAAAGTCAAGAAAAGGCCATAGGTCAGGTGACAGAAGGTAAATTATACAAATACAATAAATAGAGATATGTCCAGTCAATGGGTAAAAATATAATAATCACTAAAGGCTAAAATCCTAACCCTTATGGATACTGTGAATCTTATAATCAGTGCTGCTAATTTCAAGTCTGATATGAGAATTAAGCTGTCTACTGTCAGGCGGGTGGTCTTAGGCTGCAGCAGATAGCCTGGGGCTGCCCACCTAACTGTAGAAAGCCTAATTAACATATTGGGTGCCAAAACTAACAAAAGTGATTGCTTGGGTCCAGTAAGGGCTAGAGAAAAATTCCAATGGCACCACAATCAGTTGAGTGGCACGTCCTACTGGATGCAAAAGAGTTGGAGTTGGTGGAGGTCAGTCCTCTTTGATACACTCATCACAGAGTATCAAACGAAGAAAAGGTCATCTCTGCCTCTCATCCAATACACCAACTCATATTACAGTGGGGCAAAAAAGTATTTAGTCAGTCACCAATAGTGCAAGTTCCACCACTTAAAAAGATGAGAGGCGTCTGTAATTTACATCATAGGTAGACCTCAACTATGAGAGACAAAATGAGAAAACAAATCCAGAAAATCACATTGTCTGATTTTGTAAGAATTTATTTGCAAATTATGGTGGAAAATAAGTATTTAGTCACCTACAAGCAATCAAGATTTCTGGCTCTCACAGACCTGTAACTTCTTCTTTAAGAGTCTCCTCTTTCCTCCACTCATTACCTGTAGTAATGGCACCTGTTTAAACTTGTTATCAGTATAAAAAGACACCTGTGCACACCCTCAAACAGTCAGACTCCAAACTCCACTATGGTGAAGACCAAAGAGCTGTCAAAGGACACCAGAAACAAAATTGTAGCCCTGCACCAGGCTGGGAAGACTGAATCTGCAATAGGAAACCAGCTTGGATTGAAGAAATCAACTGTGGGAGCAATAATTAGAAAATGGAAGACATACAAGACCACTGATAATCTCCCTCGATCTGGGGCTCCACGCAAAATCTCACCCCGTGGGGTCAAAATGATCACAAGAACAGGGAGCAAAAATCCCAGAACCACGCGGGGGGACCTAGTGAATGAACTGCAGAGAGCTGGGACCAATGTAACAAAGCCTACCATCAGTAACACACTACGCCGCCAGGGACTCAGATCCTGCAGTGCCAGACGTGTCCCACTGCTTAAGCCAGTACATGTCCGGGCCCGTCTGAAGTTTGCTAGAGAGCATTTGGATGATCCAGAAGAGTATTGGGAGAATGTCCTATGGTCTGATGAAACCAAACTGGAACTGTTTGGTAGAAACACAACTTTTCGTGTTTGGAGGAAAAAGAATACTGAGTTGCATCCATCAAACACCATACCTACTGTAAAGCATGGGGGTGGAAACATCATGCTTTGGGGCTGTTTCTCTGCAAAGGGGCCAGGATGACTGATCCGGGTACATGAAAGAATGAATGGGGCCATGTATCGTGAAATTTTGAGTGCAAACCTCCTTCCATAAGCAAGGGCATTGAAGATGAAACGTGGCTGGGTCTTTCAACATGACAATGATCCAAAGCACACCGCCAGGGCAACGAAGGAGTGGCTTTGTAAGAAGCATTTCAAGGTCCTGGAGTGGCCTAGCCAGTCTCCAGATCTCAACCCTATAGAAAACCTTTGGAGGGAGTTGAAAGTCTGTGTTGCCAAGCGACAGCCCCAAAATGTCACTGCTCTAGAGGAGATCTGCATGGAGGAATGGGCCAACATACCAATAACAGTGTGTGCCAACCTTGTGAAGACTTACAGAAAACGTTTGACCTCTGTCATTGCCAACAAAGGATATATAACAAAGTATTGAGATGAAATTTTGTTACTGACCAAATACTTATTTTCCACCATAATTTGAAAATAAATTCTTACAAAATCAGACAATGTGATTTTCTGGATTTGTTTTCTCATTTTGTCTCTCATAGTTGAGGTCTACCTATCATGTAAATTACAGATGCCTCTCATCTTTTTAAGTGGTGGAACTTGCACTATTGGTGACTGACTAAATACTTTTTTGCCCCACTGTATCTCCCTCATCTATGGCATTGCTCATAAAGGATTCTGACAGCAGTTTACCAGAATTCACAGGTGGCTGAGAGAGGGAGCTGGAGGTCTCATTTCCGCCAGATGTGTGGTCCTTGGCTTTCCAGGATTGTCACATGTTCTCCATATTGTGCAAAGCACAGGAGACAAATTATAAAATTCTCTCTAGATGGTATAGAGTCCCCTCTGTCCTTCATGAGATTTATCACTCCACTTTGAATCAATGCTAGAGATGTAACATCAACCAGAGCACGATGGCACACATGTGGTGGGGATGTTCACTCTTAGGGCCCCTTCACACGGAGGATACTCTGGCTGTTTCGGAACGTGTAAACATTCCAAATCAGCAGCGTTTAAAGCAGGTCCCATTGCTTTCTATGGGAGCCGGCATACGCGCTCCCCATAGAAATGAATGGGAAAAAGCAGCCCATTCATTTCTATGGGGAGCGCACGCATGCCGGCTCCCATAGAAAGCAATGGGACCTGCTTTAAATGCTGCTGATTCGGAACGTTTACACGCTCCTTTTGGTTCCTTTTGGTTCCATCATGTTATTCAGACAGTCACTGGCATTGACTTAGCTCCTCTGCTCCTATCTATCTTCTCACCTAAATTCCAGAAGTGTAACCACATACTTCTGAGTTTCCTGTTGGTAGTGGCGAGATCTATCATCCCTAGATGGTGGAAGACCCCAACCCCCCTCTCCTGTCCTGACTTAAAGAGATCCTAAGCATTCACAGCATGGAGAACCTGATCGCTGAATTAAAACATGACGATAGAACAAATCAATTATAAATGCCTGTTTCCCTATAGGTGTAATGTAGAGATGAGTGAATAGTATTCAATCGAAAACCTCACTCCCATAGAAATGTGTGTAAGTGGCCGAAAACCAAGGGGTTAAGTGCAGAGAATATTTGCAGGAAAAATCGTGGCGTTTTACAGTGCAAGCAAAGGGGATGGGATTCATGTGAATCCCATGCCCACTTTGCGGAAGAAATCGCAGCGTGCACACGCTGCAATTTGCAAAGCTGCTGCGAACTTGCAAATCGCAGCATGTCAAATATATCTACGGAAACGCTGGTATATATATGGTATATATATGGTATATACGTACATATAATGGGAAGAGAAAGACCGCAGACGAAAACTCTGTGAACTTTCTTCACTATGGAGCGTAATAGTGTGCGTAGGAATGCGGGGGGTGGGGTCGTGCGGGGTTTTTGGCGTTGGTCGGGGTTTTCGATGTCAGCCGGGGGGGGGGCCATGTCACAGGTTCGCCACGGGGCCCCGCCATTCCTAGTTACGCCACTGCCCGTGGGGCCTTAGTCTTAAGGGGTTTTCCAGGCAAAATTTTTTTAGTTTTATTTTATTAAGGTCTGTTAGTGCTGGTGATGGGTTAATAAGTACACCCATATACCTGTAGCAGTGATTAGAGTGATTTCTGAGTGTCTCTGGTTGCTGCTGCATCCTCTGTGTTGGTTTACAGGGTGTAGCTTCCTGCTGTGTGGATACCTGTGTAGCTGCTGCACTAACTCACTCTCACTCAGCCCCTTATAAACACTGGCATCTTCCCTACAGGTATAATTGCAATCTTTCTGTGAAAAGTGCTGTGAAAAATGGGTTTGTGACATGTTTTTCTCCACAGCACTTTTTGGATGCGGCCTGCTACAGTTAGGGCCAGAAATATTTGGACAGTGACACAAGTTTTGTTATTTTAGCTGTTTACTAAAACATGTTCAGAAATACAATTATATATATATAATATGGGCTGAAAGTGCACACTCCCAGCTGCAATATGAGAGTTTCCACATCCAAATCGGAGACAGGGTTTAGGAATCATAGCTCTGTAATGCATAGCCTCCTCTTTTTCAAGGGACCAAAAGTAATTGGACAATGGACTCTAAGGGCTGCAATTAACTCTGAAGGCGTCTCCCTCGTAAACCTGTAATCAATGAAGTAGTTAAAAGGTCTGGGGTTGATTCCAGGTGTGTGGTTTTGCATTTGGAAGCTGTTGCTGTGACCAGACAACATGCGGTCAAAGGAACTCTCAATTGAGGTGAAGCAGAACATCCTGAGGCTGAAAAAAAAGAAAAAATCCATCAGAGAGATAGCAGACATGCTTGGAGTAGCAAAATCAACAGTCAGGTACATTCTAAGAAAAAAGGAATTGACTGGTGAGCTTGGGAACTCAAAAAGGCCTGGGCATCCACGGATGACAACAGTGGTGGATGATCGCCGCATACTTTCTTTGGTCAAGAAGAACCCGTTCACAACATCAACTGAAGTCCAGAACACTCTCAGTGAAGTAGGTGTATCTGTCTCTAAGTCAACAGTAAAGAGAAGACTCCATGAAAGTAAATACAAAGGGTTCACATCTAGATGCAAACCATTCATCAATTCCAAAAATAGACAGGCCAGAGTTAAATTTGCTGAAAAACACCTCAAGAAGCCAGCTCAGTTCTGGAAAAGTATTCTATGGACAGATGAGACAAAGATCAACCTGTACCAGAATGATGGGAAGAAAAAAGTTTGGAGAAGAAAGGGAACGGCACATGATCCAAGGAACACCACATCCTCTGTAAAACATGGTGGAGGCAACGTGATGGCATGGGCATGCATGGCTTTCAATTGCACTGGGTCACTTATGTTTATTGATGACATAACAGCAGACAAGAGTAGCCGGATGAATTCTGAAGTGTACCGGGATATACTTTCAGCCCAGATTCAGCCAAATGCTGCCAAGTTGATCGGACGGCGCTTCATAGTACAGATGGACAATGACCCCAAGCATACAGCCAAAGCTCCCCAGGAGTTCATGAGTGCAAAAAAGTGGAACATTCTGCAATGGCCAAGTCAATCACCAGATCTTAACCCAATTGAGCATGCATTTCACTTGCTCAAATCCAGACTTAAGGCGGAAAGACCCACAAACAAGCAAGACCTGAAGGCTGCGGCTGTAAAGGCCTGGCAAAGCATTAAGAAGGAGGAAACCCAGCGTTTGGTGATGTCCATGGGTTCCAGACTTAAGGCAGTGATTGTCTCCAAAGGATTCGCAACAAAATATTGAAAATAAAAATATTTTGTTTGGGTTATGTTTATTTGTCCAATTACTTTTGAGCTCCTAAAATGTGGAGTGTTTGTAAAGAAATGTGTACAATTCCTACATTTTCTATCAGTTATTTTTGTTCAACCCTTCAAATTAAACGTTACAATCTGCACTTGAATGCTGTTGTAGAGGTTTCATTTCAAAACCAATGTGGTGGCATGCAGAGCCCAACTCGCGAAAATTGTGTCACTGTCCAAATATTTCTGGCCCTAACTGTATGTGGGCCTTACCCTAAGTCAAACTATGACAATCACATTAAATCCATGAATTAGCAAAACCCTTTGGCACAAGTATAGTTGTATACAATATTACACTAAAGAAAGGAATTCAGGTGCCTTTTGAACAGAGTCCCATAGTCTCACTGCCCTCACAGAAAAGAATCCATTTCTATGGAGGTGTAAAAATAGTTAAAGATTTAAAGTGATTAGTTGAACTCTGAATCAATGTTTATAGACAGTACACCTTCATCAATAAAAGTGAATAAAAAGTGATCAAAAATCATACATTCCCAAAAATGGCTACCATAAAAACTACAACATGACCTACAAAAAGAATGCTTACACTGCTCTGTACATGGACCTATGAAAAATGTAAGGACTGTACTGTTGCACAGAAATGTTTTCAAATCCTTTGCATTTTCTTTGAATATATACACACACACACATACAGGCAGCACTCCAAATTTATAAATAAAAAGTGATGTGTGAATTTATTGCAACTCCAGCGTTTCGGTTGGAGTTGGAATAAATACACAGAACCTTTCTCAAGCCTATGCTGGATCCATTTGGCTCTGCACCCTCCAAGGTTTTTTTTTTAACATGGTGCTGCCAGTGACACAATTGGAGCGCAAATTGTACTGACCTGCAGTATAAATATAGCATGTGATTTTTACTTCACTGTGAATGCTGTAAAAAACACACAAAATATTTTTTTTTCCCCAATTCCACTCTATTTCAAGATTCCAACTATAGTGTACAAAATATTAAATGGTGCCATTAGGATATATAATTTGTCCCTCAAAAAAAAAAATCCTATGGTGGTATGTGGTTAGTGGTTATGAAGTGCCTTAGTTTTTAGAGGGAGCCATTCACCAAGTTTGGGGCCTCTAAACCACCAGCATGTCCTTATGCAGCTGGTCCAAATCTATCTATATTAATTCTGTCCATTCATAAAGAGCTTACAAGGAACTAAAATATAGATAACCTACCCTTATAATAGGTCATCAATTTAAGAATAGTGGGGGTCCAACACTCAGGACCTCCATGTATCAGTTGTTGGTAGTTGTCGTAAACCGGCCTAGACCTCTATTCTTAAGGACCTCCAATTATAAAACTACTTTTTCATAAATTATTAGTACGGTTGAAAATATTAAACTTTTTATTACATTTTATTAAAGAAAACCTGATGCCTCTCCATATTTCAGGCTGATTTCTTGCTTTTTGAATTTCTTCTACTATAAAAGACTATGGAGAAGGGAGGGGGAGGGAAGGAGGAGCCTGCTTGAAGGAACTGACAGGCTGCTATTCAGCTTTGCTATACTTAATGGGTGAAAATAACTTTTTTGGAAGGACTATACTTTCTCTGCACAGAAGTAGGTTATCTTACTGCTTTATCTTTATTAGGCAATAATTCTGTTACCATCAGGCAGCATCATCCTCTCTCCAGAATCTACTAGTGATAGGACTTAACTGAAGTGAAGGGGTTGGAAAATAGCCTAATAAATGGATGACAAAGTTTCTTATATTCACCTGCACAATTCTTTTATGAAAAGTTGTTTTATAAATGGTCTCTCTAGTCTATGAATTTATGTATGTCTTTATGTAATGACATCACTTTTCTAGAAATAATATGGCGCTGAATACTTATGAAGCTGATGTGCCTTTTTTTATACAATAAATTCCTACCGGTAATATATATGCAGCGGGATTCAGTATTGTGCAGAGTGCCATACAATCATTGAACATTCCTATTTGATTCCTCCTTAGGACAGGTATATTAATAGAGGGTATTGACAATGCTGACAATGCTCTGCCACTGTATGTATAAGTAAAAGTCAGGATTCCTCTTGATACTAAAATAATACACCAGTGTTGCAGCAATTTGGAAGATTTATTAAAAATGTTAAAAATGCTAGAAGTGGAGCTTGTCAAAGAAACCCGATTCCTGCTATCAGTTGTTAGAATGTCTTCGGAAAATAAAATCAGAAACATTTTTGGTTGCTATAGACAACTTTTTGTGTTAGACAGTTTGGAATGAAAGGCATTGTGTAAAGAAAGCCTTAGGCTTCTATTACATAGCTGCACGACCGGTTCGGGTAAGAGCGATTTGCTGTATGGTATTCTTTCCCAAGGTCATTTTTGCACACAACGTAAAGATCTCATGCACACTTTTCAATGAAGCCTTAGGCTGGGTTTACATCTCCATTTGGAGACTCCATCATAGGGATCGCTGAAAATGGTCGTAGGAAAAGTGCTGCAAGTCCAACTTTAACGTCTGGCAGTTTCAGTTTAAAAGAACGGACACCCAGTAGATCCCGTTATAGTCAATGGGGTCTGTCAAGCACTGTTGGTGTATCACGTGCACAGTTATATTATGGACCCATATTGTAAGAAACCATTATATGGTGCCTAGAGTCTTCTACTGCTAGTGATTTAATACAGAGGAACACAGGTTTTTTTTTATGTGGCTTGTTCTAGCTGATGTCATAATGGGAAGGTATACTATCCTAGAAAAATTGCTGCTAGGAAAGAATATTTTGATGTGAATGTAGGGTAAACCGTAAGCAATAGGTTTATAAACTAATAGGTCGACATTATGTAATAGCAGATGACTTTCCTGTTATATATAGAACTACAGATGGTCAGTGAAATGTATACAGGGAACTGATTATTGTATGCATCTAAAAGGAATGTTCTGATATAGAGTCATATGCATGCCCTGCATTATACAGTCAACCAGCCACCATCAGTACCTGAATTTAATATTTAGCTTAAGATTGATTTTACATATTATGGACCAAATTTACTAATTACTGACTAATTGTCAGACAGTGTAAACTGACTAGCCAGTCTTAAGCTGGTTGCAGACGACCATGTATTAAGCGACTGCCGTGAATGAATGACATGGGTGGTGCAAGGGACACGAGAATGCCACCCATGTGCCGTCTGTGCACCGGCCATACTTCCACGGCCCCTTTCATTCAATGAATCGGAGCTGTGGAAGCAGGGTCGCAAAATCGGACAGGAATAGGACCTGTTCCATGTTTTTCGGCCCGTGCTGTGAGCCCGCACACATGAGAACTTATCATTCACGGTTATGTGTAGGGGCCCATAGAAATGAATGGGTCAGTGTGCTATCCAGGAAAAACCCAGGTAGCACATTGATCAGTCATATGGTCTTTGGCAAGGGGGGGGTTAGCGTGTGCAATATTTATCATGGGTGCCTTGGTTCCTTTTTTGCACAGAGTTTCATCTTTCCTGACCCCCTTTCTTGAAAAACTATGGCTGCTTTCTGAAAAGCCCTTCTTCTTGCCTAATGTGTACTAAACATTAAGGCTGAAACCCCACATGGCATAAACATTGTAGTGTGCCTGGAGTTAAAGACCCCTGGAAGGTCTAATAATTGCAGTATAAAAATAAAAAGAATTAAAAATTGTAATAACCCCTCTTTCCCTAGAATACATATAAAAATTTTAAAAAATTACTGTGAAACACACATTACATATCCCTATGCTCGAAAATGACTGCCTTAAGGGGGGAGGGGGGGGATCAAAATGACCAAACTGCCATTTTGTTTTGGTTTTGCCTAAAAATCTGAATAAAAAGTGATTACAGCAATAAACATTCCTCAAAATGGTATAACTAAAAAGTACACTTGGCTCCAAAAAAACCAGAAAAAGCCCTATGTATCCCGACACACGTAGGTTCCGTTTTGAGGGCTGTAATATTTTTATAATTTGGGTTATTCAAGTACTTTCTGCGTCTTTTTTTCAGTGACACATAGTGTCAATATTTTTCCATGTTTTGAAATTTTTTAAATATAAACAAAAGAGGAGGGAAAACGTCTCTTTTTCACTTTTCAGTTTTTTTTAAATTTAATAGCACAAAGTGCTACTAAAAATCTTTTTAAAGGGATTGTACCATTGAAATACATTTTTTTTCTCATTGACACGTAGGAATAGCCTTTAAAAAGGCTATTCTTCTCCTACCTTTAGATGTCTTCTCCGTGCTGCCGTTCCATAGAAATCCCGTTTTTTGCTGGTATGCAAATGAGCTCCCTCGCAGCACTGGGGGCATCCCCAATGCTGTGAAAGAACTCTCCAGTGACGCCTCCATCTTCTTCAGGAACGTCCTCTTCATGCGCCTTCTTTTGACGCAGGTGGTCAAACTTGTAGGCCTCGGGCAGAGCCGACTGCGCATGCCCACAGGCCACAAGAAAATGGTCACTTACTTACTGTGTAAACGGCCATTTTTCTTGTGGCTGGGGGCATGTGCAGTTGGCTCTGCCTAAGGCCTCCAAGTTTGACCGCCTGCGCTGGAAGACGATTTAACCCTTTGGATCTCGCGGTCAAACATGACAGCAGGATCCAAAGGGTTCCACCAAATAAATGCCCTCCCCGACACCCCCCGCGGCAAGATCATGTCCCCATCTCTGCCCCCAAATTCATGTCCCCATCTCTGCCCACAGTTTCATATCCCCCCATCTCTGCCCCCAGAATCATGTCCCCCATCTCTGCCCACAGTTTCATGTCCCCTATCTCCCATGAAACTGGGGGCAGATGAAGGTGGGAGAATGGCAGAAAACCGGGGGCAGAGATGGGGGACATGATTCTGGGGCAGAGATGGGTGGACATGAATCTGTGGGCAGAGATGGGGGGACATGATTCTGGGGCCAGAGATGGGGGACATGATTCTGGGGGCAGAGATGGGGGACATGATTCTGGGGGCAGAGATGGGGCACATGATTCTGGGACAGAGATGGGAGACATGAAACTGGGGGCAGAGATAGAGGGGGACATGAAACTGGGGGCATATGAAGAGTGTACATGAAACTGGGGGAGAGATGGAGGAGGGTCATATAATTTACTGGTGACTGTAGGAGGATTATACTGTGTGGGGGTACATGAAAAATGAATGAGAATGGGTGGGGTCAACATAAAAATGGGTGGAGCTACATTTGCTGCACATTTTGTCCCTCCTTCAGTTCTTCAAAAGTTGGGCGGTATGGGGTCGTGTCTTGCTATTTACAATATAGAGAATCAGTTGATGCTTTCATCAAAGCATCAACTGATTCTAGTGTCCTAAAGGGACACATGAAAAAGTTAAAAAAAAAAATTAAAATAAAGTGCATGAAAAAGTTTTATAAAGTTATAAAGCCATAAAAATTATTTTTTTTGTATAGAAAATGAATTATATAAAAAAAGCAGCCAGTATTGATTTTTTTAAAATTCAGCAAAAAAGAGTTAATAAAATGTATTCAATAAGTTGTAGACACCCAAAAATGGTGTAATTACAAAATGCATCTCATCCCGCAAACAACAAGCCCTTATATGGCCACGTCACCAGAAAAATAAAGAAAATATAGCATCTAGCAATGTGAAGACAAAACCCCCAAATCATTACAACACAACTGGCTGCGGCAGGAAGGGAATATATAAGCTGCGTAAGTTTATATCAGGGGACACCCCCATATTTACAGCTTATAAGGCAAAATAAACTAAAAGTGACCCTCCCCAAACATAGGGGCTATTGGGGACATAGTAGGGAATTTGTGTACTCAATGTACCCCGCACAGCTTTGTATTCACTTTTCACTATCCACTATGCAATCCCGCTTGGGATACTAATGCTCACTACACCCCCTGATAAATTCTGTGAGGGGTGTAGTTTCCAAAAGGGGTTACTTTTGGGGGGTTTCCATTGTTTTGGTACTCTAGGGGCTTTGCAAGTGAGACATGCCGCCTGAAAACTATTCCAGCAAATTCTGCTTTTCAAATGCCAAGTGTCGCTCCTTCTCTTCTGTGCGCTACTGGGTGCCCAAATATCAGTTTATACCCACATCTGGGGTATTTCTGTGGCCAAAAATTGCATAACAAACTGTCAGATGCATTTTCTCCTTTAACCCTTTGTGAAAGTGTTAATTTTAGGCATAAATGAATATATTACTGGATAAAAATGAAACATCTAAATTTCATCTCCATATTCTTTTATTCCTATGAAATGCTTAAAGGGTTAACAAACTTGCCAAATGTTTGAGGGGTGCAGTTTTAAAAATATGGTGCTTTATGGGGTTTCTAATATAAAGGCCTTTATAATCCTCTTCAGAACTGAAGTCGTCCCTTAAAAATGAGTTTGGGAAATTTTCTTGTAAATCTGGAAAATCGCTGTTACACTTCAAAGCCTTCTAACATCCAAAATAAATTAACGGACAATTAAAAGATGATGCTGATATAAAGCAGAAATATGGGAGATAATATTTATTCATGTATTTGGGAGGTATGACTATTTGCCTGAAGAGCAGAGCATTTCACATTTTGAAAATTGTGACTTTTTTCCAAATTTCCAAATCTTTTAGAAATAAATACAAACATTTTGATCAATGTTTACCACTAACATGAAGTGCAATATGTCATGAAAAAACAATGTCAAAATCACTTGTGTAAGTTATAGCGTCTCAAAGTTATTGCCATATAAAGTGACACGTCAGTTTTGAAAAATGAGTCCTGGTTATCTAGGTACTTTTAGACCTGGTCCTTAACTGGTTAACGGAGTTGGCTACTTTCAGACACAAATTATTAAGAGACAAATGTTATTGCTTGTACAATATAAAGATATACAATTTTCTAATATACAGTGCCTTGCAAAAGTATTCGGCTCCCTTGAACTTTTCAATCTTTTGCCACATTTCAGGCTTGAACAGATATAAAATTAAATTTTGGGGGGAAGAATCAACAACAACTAGGACACAATTGTGAAGTGGAACAAAATTTATTGGATATTTTAAACTTTTTTTAACAAATAAAAAACTGAAAAATTGAGTGTGCAAAATTATTCATCCCCCTTGCGTTTATACTTTGTGGCGCCACCTTTTGCTGCGATTACAGCTGCAAGTCACTTGGGGTATGTCTGTATCAGTTTTGCACATCGAGAGACTGAAATTCTTGCCCATTCCTCCTTGCAAAACAGCTGGAGCTCAGTGAGGTTGGATTTCCACAGATTCTCGATTGGATTCAGGTCTGGACTTTGACTTGGCCATTCTAACCCCTGGATATGTTTATTTGTGAACCATTCCATTGTAGATTTTGCTTTATGTTTTGGATCATTGTCTTGTTGGAAGATAAATCTCCGTCCCAGTCTCAGGTCTTTTGCAGACTCCAACAGGTTTTCTTCCAGAATGGTCCTGTATTTGGCTTCATTCATCTTCCCATCAATTTTAACCATCTTCCCTGTCCCTGCTGAAGAAAAGCAGGCACAAACCATGATGCTGCCACCACCATGTTTGACAGTGGGGATGGTGTGTTCAGGGTGATGAGCTGTGTTGCTTTTACACCAAACATATAATTTTGCATTGTGGCCAAAAAGTTTGATTTTGGTTTCATCTGACCAGAGCATCTAATTACACGTGTTTGGTGTCTCTTGCCACTCTTCCATAAAGGCCAGATTTGTGCAGTGTACGACTGATTATTGTCCTATGAACAAACTCTCCCACCTCAGCTGTAGATCTCTGCTTTTCATTCAGAGTGATCATGGGCCTCTCGGCTGCATCTCTGATCAGTCTTCTCCTTGCTTGAGATGAAAGTTTAGAGGGACGGCCGGGTCTTGGTAGATTTGCAATGGTCTGATACTCCTTCCATTTCAATATGATTGCTTGCACAGTGCTCCTTGGGGTGTTTAAAGCTTGGGAAATCTTTTTGTATCCAAATCTGGCTTTAAACTTCTCCACAACAGTATCTCAGACCTGCCTGGTGTGTTCCTTGGTCTTCATGATGCTCTCTGCGCTTTAAACAGAACCCTGAGCCTATCACAGAGCAGGAGCATTTATAGAGACTTAGTTACACACAGGGGGATTCTATTTCTCATCATCAGTCATTAGGACAACATTGGATCGTTCAGAGATCCTCACTGAACTGAAAGGAGTGAGTTTGCTGCACTGAAAGTAAAGGGGCCGAATAATATTGCACGCCCCACTTTTCAGTTTTTTATTTGTTAAAAAAGTTGAAAATATTCAATATATTTTGTTCCATTTCACAATTGTGTCTTACTTGTTGTTGATTCTTCCCCCCAAAATTAAAATTTGATATCTGTTTGAAGCCTGAAATGTGGCAAAAAGTTGAAAAGTTCAAGGGGGCCGAATACTTTCACAAGGCACTGTACTTTTTGAATCAATTCCTCACAGTTTCCTAGATCTCTGCTTGCTGTCATTCATTTTGTAAAGATCAGACCATGGTCATGTGATTTATGGTCCATGGTCATGTGATTTATGGTCCATAGTGATGTGATGAGCACACAGGTGCACAGCTGATTACCAGGCAGATGTCTGATTATTGTGCTGTGTCTACAGACAGGGCTTTATGTATCAGCTGTTGAGCACCCAAGACACATCAAAGATGTGGCCACAATGCAGCTAAAAGCCCTGAAGTCAAATATGTCAGGGAGATTTGCAAATGAGGTGAGTGTAAATTGATTGTCAATGGACAAGTGGTTTTAGGCAAACCGCAATGCCATTAACAATTAACAATCAGTATACACTCATTAGCATGCATAGTAGCCGCTAATAAAGCTGAACTTGACGGATAAGCGTCTGTTTTCACCCTATGTAAGTATGCAACCTAGAATCTTAAACTGCACCTTTATTGGTATTTCCGGTAGTAAAGAGGACCTGTAAACTCTCCTGACCTGTCTGTTTTAGACAACACTATGTACAAAATAACTCCGGATCATCTTATTGCATAACTACTTTGTGACATTTTTCTGGTGTTTCACCTTATGAATTTCCCACAGGGTGCTACAATACCCCTTATCAGTGTGGTGTTCAGCACTGACTTGAATTTATTTATTTAGAAATAACAGAAAAATGGTGCAATTCAAAGATCTAAAAAAGATGCTCCAGAATTGTTACATTATGGGAAATGTGTTTACTAAAACAGACATGTACAAAAAGCGCTAGTCTATCTTTATTAAAGGAATGTTACATCAGAGACAACAAACGTTAGAATATAATTAATGATATAACCTATTAAAGAAATATGCTTTCTTTTCAGCTTATCAGGCTGACTTATATTTTTACAGATAAGTCTATGAAGAGGGAAAGAGGAGACTGATAGCTGCAACTGCAATACTCTGCTACTCTGCGAGTAAGAGAACCATTCTGACACTGCTATATACACAGAATGAGGCAGGGAAGCAAAAGCCTCCTTCTCCCATTCCCCTCTCCATAGACTTCTGTACTGTTGAACATTTGAAAAAGCCTTATGCTCATTAGAGATGAGCGAACAGCAAAATATTCGATATTCATTTCGAATAGCCGCTCAGTATTTGACTATTTGAACGAATATTGAAACCCATTATAGTCTATGGGGAAAAATGCTTAGTTTCAGGCGATCCCACCATTCGACTAAGGAGAGTCACCAAGTCCACTATGACACCCCAGGAAATGATGCCAACACCCTGGAATGCAACTGGGACAGCAGGGGAAGCATGCCTGGGGGCATCTAACATGCCGAAGTCACTGTATTACGTCGGGATCCCTATCAGCTTGCAATATGTGCGAGCTGACTTTTTCCCATAGGAATGCATTGACCAGCGTTGATTGGCTGAATGCCATACAAAGAACAACATTCGGCCAATCAACGCTGGTTGTGCTGGAGGAAGCAGAGTCTTATATCGGACCAGAATGGAGACTGCTGTGGACCGATCTTAGACTCCGCCTCCACCGGCAGAACCAGTGTTGATTGGCCGAATGCTGTATGGCAAGTGTAGAAGCCACCCTACAAGGTACTATCATTAGTTTGATACAAGTTTTCCTACTGACATAATACCTTTAAAAAAAAATTTTGTTTACTCAGCTTAAGTTTAAACAAAAACCTGAGAGTCGCCTATATATTTAGGCGCATTCTCCATGCTATACATGTTGTGAAACTTAACCTGTTTATAAAGGTGGATTTTGACATATTGTATAGTCATGCTAGTCCACAAAGAGACATTGGCGCTTCCAAATCGCATGAAAATGGCCATTACTGACAACAACTGAACATACAAAACAGAAGACACAAGTGAGTTTGGTCATTTTGTTGTAAAATGTCAAACAGAGCATGTAATCATTCAATGGAATCATAAGAATTAATCTTACTTCCTCATCATGGAGCCAAATGAAAAGATATATTGTGAGAAAATGAAACCGCACCAAACCTCACAATGTTATTGTCAATATACTAGTTGGCTCATTGAGTAGGAAATAAACTCCTTATTTATGTTTTAGTGCAAATTTCTGATTATTAGTATCCTAAGTTCATGTGTGCTTTGGTGTATATACATGCCCTAGTGTGTTCCAACTATGGTGGGTGCTGGCTCTTGTAACTGGAAATGAGCGAACACTGTTCGGAACAGCCTTTCCGAACAGCACGCTCACAGCACACTCCCATAGAAATGAATGGAAGCGGCCGGCGCGCGGGGGGGTTAAGCGGCCGGCCGCCGGCAAAGTCTGCGTGCCAGGTGCTTCCATTCATTTCTATGGGAGCGTGCTGTTCGGATCGGCTGATCCGAACAGTGTTCGCTCATCTCTACTTGTAACCCTTTCCCACAGCAGCCATTTTTCATATTTCGTTTATTTTTTTACTCTTTGCCTTCCAAAAGCCATAATTTCTATTTTTTTATTATTCACAAAGCGGTATGAGGGCTTATTTTTTGTGGGACAAATTGAACTTTGTAATGGTACTATTTAATATTTTCTTGATGTACTGGGAAGCTGGAAAAAAAAGTTCAAAATGAGGTAGAATTGTGAAACTTTCCTATGGACTTAATTTTTATGGTGTTCACTTGTACAGCCAAAATAACATATCACACATATTCTGTGGGTCGGGACAATTATAGCGATACCAAATTTATATAGATTTTTTTTTACATTAAAAAAACCCTTTAAAAATCCAAACCTTTGCAAAACTTTCACTTTTTATCCAAATATTTATAGGTGGCAAAACAGCAAAAATATAGTGGTTTGGCTCTTTTGATCTTTGTTCCTGCTACAATGTTCAATGTACGATAAAAATATATTTATAAGTTTGTAGACCAGGGATTTTCAGACGCAAGGATATCTAATGTGTATGAGTTTTACTTTCTTTATTTACTTTTATATGTGTTCCAGGGAAAAGGGGTGATTTGGCCATTATTTTTTTTAAACTGTTGCTTTTAGTGATCAGTTATTTGATCATTACTACAATGAATTGCAATACAGCCTAGAGAAGCTTGTAATAAAAGTAAAAAAAAGATGTGGTTGAGAGCATTCAATAGGTTTTCCGGCTATCATGGCAATGGATCACCAGCCCCAGATCTGTTTCCGGGGCTGTCAATCCACCCCAAAATAGTGACAACCATGCATCCCAGGAAAACAGTGCCTTGATCAACTTTGATTGTGGTGTTATAGGGGTTAATGACTGTGATCAGTGCGGGCACTGATCATGGACATTGCTGCCAGATTTCCACTATATAAAACTGAGGAGACCCGACAAATAGTACAACGGATATCAGTAAAGTGTTAAAATATGTGTATTGCTAAGTAAATAACTTTATGGTCAATTTAATTTTTAACACATAATGGGGCAGATTTATCATATATAGCTGTATGGATGGGATTCGCTAGAAGATTAGGATTACCTTTGGCTTTACATATACACTATGAATGTTAATAAATGTACAAGGGAGAACCTTATGTACACTTTATGCATTATATGAATTGTTGGTCTAATGAATATGGCTGTGTATATAATATAGCCTGTAATAACATTGCATTTGCTTGAAGTGGGTTCAATAAAAAGTAGAAAAGCTCCATTGTCCTTTGCGTCATACTTCAACATTCATTGTTTTGCTTCAGTTTATCTGCACTGAGAGTCGAAAAGATACCAATAATTTGTATGCACCAAACATAACCGATACCAACTAAGTCAACAGGAAGAAAGTTGGACATATCACATAGTGGGGGTTTTCACATAGTTTAACTTAAAACTAGAGTTCCTCATTCCTGAGCCGTGTGCGCTAAGCTATAATTACTTTGTTCTTCTCAGGTTACTAAAACATATTAAAAGAAGCAAACAGGGAATATGCAGTATATGAATTAGAAAAGAGGGGCTACATTTAAATTGCTGTTTAACAAGGAAAGACCTCAAAATAATAGTTTTAAACAGAGAGTAGTATTGTTTGAGAAACCAGATGTACAATAAATGCATGCTCTCTGCTGCAGTGATATACAGCCATTGAGTAGGGTTTGCATGTTTACACATTATGGTACTGTGCCAAGAGTCAGGCTAAGGCCTCACATTGCAGAAACTGTGTTTCAGGTTGGGCCCCACGTGGTGTAAATGCTGCGGTTTGGCCATGGTGGAAACTTCATGGATAAAAATGCTGCATTTTACAGTCACTGCAAGGTGACTGCAACTCCCTTCCACATCTTGCGAGAAAATTTGCGCAGTCGACCCACTGTGTTTTTCAAAACCATCACAGTTTTGGAAATCACAGCATGTGAATTATACCTATGGAAAAGCTAATGGTTTCCCTGTGAAAAACTTTTTTGCTGCGGCCCGCAAAGTGGGACCTTAGCCTCACAGTACCAACAAAGTGAATGTGATTTCATTTCATCTCATCCATATACCTTTTATCGTTTCATAGTTTTTTGGCTGTCTGTTTGGCCGTAGTGAATAACCACAAAATATGGAGCAGGTCTTATATCTGTCTGTATTTGTGGCTCGGTGATGGCCCCATCATATTATGTGTACTGTAAAGCAAAGGCATCTGAAGGACTTTATCCAGTCACAACTCTAAAGTCCATTTTAGTTAATAAGTATGACAGTGATTGAAAAAACAAAAGCTAACATTTTAAAATTGTGGACTGTCATAGACAAAATGTGGTGGTAATATCTTAGATAGCTGAGATAATTTGTCTGGAGGCCAACATGCAGTATATGGCTTCTTTAGTGACCCACCACTTTATAATTCTCCTCAGTTGACCCCAGATACATAATAATTCTCCCCAGTGGTCCCCAGACACATAATATAGGAGTCTTACCTAATAATGCTCCACAGACACCTAATAATACTCCCTAATATTCCCCAGGCAACTAATAATGGGAAAGGTAGTTAGTAGTACTCCTCAGGCATGTAATAGTGCTCCCCAGTGGCCCCCAGGCAAGTAGTAATGTCCCCTATTGGCTCCGCTCTGTAGTTGTACTATATAAATAAAAAAAACACAAGTGATCTTTTTTCATAAAAGTCTGCAGGTCAAGGCCCTAGACTCCTGGGTAGAACAGGATGCCAGATTCCCCTTTTTTTAATTGCGAGACCTATGGCACACTGTACACTATAGCTAACGTATACTCCCCTAACTCCCATCAGGTTCCATTGCTTGTGTCCACTTTACAAGCCCTCCAAGCTTTCGCCAAGGGTCGCCTCATTTTATGTGGCGACTTCAACCTTGCCTTAAACCCCCTTCTCGATACATTCGCTGGTAAATCCCAAGGCCCATATAGCGCCCTGAACAAAGTTCGTAAGCTCCTTCATTCCATGCTGGTGTGTGACGTTTGGCGTCTCCTCCACCCTACGGACAGAGACTACACTTTTTATTCTCACCCACATAATTCTTACAGTAGGATAGACTACATCTTTATTTCCCACTCGCTACTTCCCAGGTCTCTAAGGTCAAGATAGGCTCAGCCTTTCTCTCTGACCACTCCCCTGTTTTCAGCTCCCTCAATCTTCTCCCTCATGGACCCCGCTCGTCCTCTTGAAGACTGAATGAACCGCTTCTACTTCATGCTCAATGCTTGACTGAACTCAAATCATTTGTTACCAGTTTCACGATGGAACACTCCAATGACACAACTCCCCCCCCCCCCCCTTGTGCAATGGGTGGCTCTTAAGTGTGTCCTTCCAGGAGTCTTACTGAAACATGGCTCCAGACTCAGAGAGGCAGGGCTGAGATTTACTTCCATCCTGCGGGACTTAGCTGTCCTAGAGGCGCAACATAAGCAATCGCTTCAGAAATCCACCCTGGCCTCTCTCATAGCTACCCATCAAAAGATCCAATCCCTGCTTGAGCACAGGCAGCAGCATCTTCAGCAGCTCGGTCAGCACTCATTCTACGAATGGGGTAACAAGGCGGGACGACTCCTGGCAGGAGTGGTCTGGGATAGACAGGCTTCCACTCATGTTATGACTATTAAGTGACTCTCGGGTGACATCTCGCACCTTACAGCTGATTACATGGATCGGTTTTATAAGTCCCTTCAGTTAGATCTAACACCCTGAGGGCTTTAAATTCCATCTCCTCCGGTGCCTCATTCCAACCTTCTTTTCTTCACGCCCATCAATACAGATGCAATCAATATCCCTCATCAATACTGACGCAAAGCTATATACCAAACTCATCGCCAATAGATTGGGGCCACATATGGAGGACCTAGTGCATCTCGACTATGTGGGATTTATTCCACATAGGGATTCTTGGGATAAAACCTTGAAGGTCTGCTATCAACCATGCACGAAGCTCACATATTCTAATGATACTACTATCACTGGATGCAAAAAAGGCCTTTGATAGGTTTGATTGGAGGTTCTTGGAGGCCACACTCATTCAGATAGGGTTTGGCCCCGCTATGATCACCCGTATCCAAGCTCTTTACAACTCCCCACAAGCGCAAGTGCGTGTTAATGGAACCTTCGCCTCTCCGCTCACCATCCAGAATGGCACATGTCAGAGCTGCTGTCTCTCCCCTATGCTATACGCCATTGTCATGGAGTACCTCCTTGTGGCCATTCATAACAATCCGAATATTCAAGGCCATTTAAAAATATTGGTGTTTGCAGACGATGTCCTACTCTTTATTACCCAGCCAATAACCTCTATCCCATCTCTCCAACATGAGCTGTTTATAGCTACTATAGCAACTACAAAGTCAGTTTGACCAAAAGCACAGCTCTCAATATCTCCCTCCCTGCATCCCTGGTCCGGGACCTCCGAGCTTCCTTTTCCTTCTCTTGGTCCCTGAAGGTGATTAACTATTTAGGTGTGTATCTTCTTGATGACCTAGCATCTACTTACTCTCAGAACCTCTTGCCTCTTCTACATACTATCCAGGCAGACCTTGGTTGGTGGGATACAAGAGGATTATCCTGGCCTGGTCGCATTAACTTGTTAAAAATGAACATTCTCCCCAGGTTCTTGTACCCATTTCAAACTATCTCCATTACAATACCCAAGGCCTTCTTAACCTTGCTTCAGAAAACACTTACCAAGTTTATCCATGCCTCAAAGCCCCCATGCATAACAAAGCACACACTTATCAGACCCAAGCAAAGAGGAGGCTTGGCTGTCCCAGATTGCCTTAGCTACTACCTGTCCGTGACCATGGTCCGTGTCTTTGACTGGCATCACGCCACCCATTCTAAACTCTGAATTGCCCTGGAGGGGGTCACTAAGCCTGCTCCCTCTCTCTGCCCTGCCCTGGCTTCACAAACACTACTGGTCAGATAGCGCTACTCAATCCCTACCATATGTTGCTCGACATGTGCTTAGGACCTGTCGCTTCTACAGCATCGTCTGACGCCTGTTCAAGAATGATGGCCCTATGACTCCCATCTCAGGCAAACCAGACTTCCCTGCTGCCCAACGTTCCGCATTTCTCTCCTACACACTGCTTCCATCAGGCACTCTTGACATCCTCTTTCCTTCCTCTATCTGACCTGCTCCCACCACCGCTTCCCATTGGCAATACACTCAACTAACCCACTTCTACACCTCTATTAGGCATACACATGACCTACATAGGGATCTGCTGCCAGTCGAACGTCTTTGTTTCTCCTCTGTGTCTCTGTCACATGCCATCTCCTTAGTCTATGTTATGTTATTGGAGGAACCTGCCAATCAACTGCCAGCCTATACTGAAGGATGGGAACATGAGTTGGGGGTTTCGTTCCCACCAGACATGTGGTCATCTTCCGGGTGTGCCACAGGTTCTCTATCTCCTGAAAGGCACAAGAAACTAACTTTAAAATCCTCTCACACTGTTATAGAGTACCTTCTGTCCTCCACAGGATTTACCCCTCCTCTTCTGATTGTTGTTGGAGATACAATGCTGATCGGGGTTTGATGGTGCACATTTGGTGGGTATGTTATCTCGTGCGCCTGTTTTGGACGGAGGTGAGACATATAATTCATTTGGTGACTGGTATTGCCTTGGAGGACAATCCTGTCTCTCTCCTCCTCTCCATTTTTCCCAGGAAATTTAAGAGGCACACCCGTAGGCTGCTTGGCTTTATGCTAATTGCTGCTCGGACGGTCATTCCCAGACTGTGGAGATCGTCCTCCTCTCCCTCACTGGCATCCTGGTTGTAGGAACTCCTTCGTATCCATAGAATGGAAAACCTACATGCTGGATTAAACAGTGATGATAGAATTCACCGACAAACGTTACTCCCCTTTCTTCATGACTCCCTCCATAATAGTACTCAATCTCCTCCCTTATTTCCTTATTCTTATTTTCTTAGTTCCCTCTGCTTCCTATTCCCTTTAAATCCCCTTGTATTTCAGCTACCCTGCTGCTTCCCCCGAACTTTAGGGAGGGTGACTACACCTTCTTTTTCTCCCCTCTTTTTCTAGTTGGGTTTTGTACCCTTTTGCTTATTCTTTTGTTTTGACTGTTCGTTTAATTGTTCCCTTGGATATGATGTCTTTTCCCTACTGCGTCAAAGAGTTTACTCGTCCCTTCTCTCTCCCCTACCATTCCCAATGATTGTACTTCGTCCCCTGACCCCCCCCTCCACCCACAAAATCAATTGTTCTTTTTGATGTTTTGATTGTTTTGTGAAATTCTTCTATAAAGTCTTTAATGAAAAAAACAAAAAAACAAAACACAAGTGACATGTACTCATCCTCGTTCCCCAGAGCTCTGCTATTGTCTGCAGCTCGATGCATCAGTTCTTCATCAGACACCACTAGCTGAGGCCTGAGTGGTAGAACAGGAAGTTAAAGCCTTCAGGCTTCATCATTCTATTCAACTATAATAGCATTTTAAGGTTGTCAATGTAGATGAAGAGGACATGCGGTCATTTGTCACAGGTCTCCACAGCTCTCCTGGGTGCAGAAGGAACCCAGTTGGGACTCACTGGGGTCTAGGAACTGTAGGGGATGGGAGTGCTGAAGAAAGAGATAAAGACGTTGCTGCAGGATAGTACTGATTTATGGTCTACTCTCTACAGTGCATAGTACAGCTACTGTAGCACAAGCCTCCTCCCTTCTCACTTATCTCCACAAATTTATATCCTTGAAGGAAATCAATCTGTGTGTGAGTCTGACAGTCTATCACCTCTTAGGATATAGGTCTATTAGTGGTATCAGAGAGGAGGATAGAAAGTAAGAATACCATCTAACAAATGGACAAACAAGAATTTTTCTTTAATAACATATATTACAACGTTTCTTATATGCATTCCAGGAGGCTTCATATTGAAAGTATCAGTGTCTACCATCTGGGCACTGAGAACTACAGTTCTCACTGCACTATCTTTATTAGTTTGGTTAGGTCTTGCTCCTACACCTTGGAACTCCCCTGATGAGCCTGGCAAATGAGTTTTTGACTTGGGGAAACACATAGGCAGATTTAGAGGCGGCTATGGGAAAATAGACTGAGGTGTTTTATACCATAGACACAAGTGCTTCTTGCTCCCTTACTACATTAGTGACTGTACTAAGATGGGATGAATTGCCCTAATAGGGTCTTCATATTAGAATAGCAGCTACTTTTTCTAACTATTCAGTTTATAGCTAGTTTAGCACCTATGTGTTCTCTTACTATATTAACATTGTGTTGCAAGTGATTTTTATTTGCTTCTTTATGGCAAAATAGCATAATACCACTTACATCAAGGTATCTTGCTAGAATGGAGGACTTTTTGCTATATTGAGCATAGATTCCACATTCTTTATGTTTGTGATTTCATAACAGTCATATAGTGAGGTTTTTATTTTTTACTTTTTTTATGTTAACAAAAAGATGGGTGGGGACCAACAGGGGAAGAAGATTGCATCAAGGACTTTTCTTTCTGCATCTTTTGGTATAGAAATGGTGTACAGTACACCCATTGGACCTCATTATGGTCAATGGAGTCTTTGGGTATCTATGTGTAACCACTCTTTTAGCGGTCCGGCTCTTCGTCATTTGAGTGCCCTGGCCCATGCGCAGATGTGAACTTATCCGTATTTAGTGATACCTGGATTTTAGAAAATCACTGTATTCTTGCTGTTGAAATTCTCAGCAATCATCTATGATCTGTGGATTAATCATTTCCCTGCAGCACCACCACAGGTGAACTGAAGCATTACACAGTGTCCATTCAAATCAAAGTAATGCGAAGATGTGTGGTGTCCTCCAGGACAAAAAGCCCTATCCACTGCAATACATGGCTTTCCAAACGTCCTGTAATATTTTTTCTTTTAATCCAGACAACCCCTTTAAGTACCCTATAGTGAATTGATATGACATAACAATAGTGAGGAGCTCTGCCTACATTACCCAGCTGTATACATTCACTCAGTAAGAGAATTAAGCTTTATCTGGGTCTCCCCATATCATATAAACTCATATAGTGAGGTTTTAATCGATTTAATAAAATTTAGTATTATATTGATTCATCTTTAGCCATTTCAGGAATTGTTAACATTGTAAGTTACCCAACTTTTCTATCTGTATCAGCACTGAACAGCAACCTTTCTTTTATTATATATATATATGGGAACTTCACTGCAACAATTTTGTTTATCATGCATACATGGGAACTGCACGGTAATATTTCTCTAATCCTGTGTATATATGGTTAGTGCATAGTACCACCTGTCATCCTGTATGTAGGGCACAGTACAGTACCACTTCTCTAATCCTGTGTATGAGTACTACATTGTATCACTGTTTGTATCATGTATACTGTGTCAGACTGGCCCACCAAAGGATCCTCTGATGAACCTAAGGCTCTAACACAATGGTCCAGTATTAAATACCCAAATTTGAAGAGTATTACCCAGTATCACTTTTTTGTTCTGTGTACAATATATGGACACTGCAGTGCCTCTTTTTTATCCTGTATATCCAATAAGCTCAGTTCTGGCACACAGAGCTCTACTAACTTGCATAACTTACAACAATAGTGTTATTTTATAAAATGGTGGACACTTTAGTTGTCAGTAGCATTATGTGTGCTGTATATTCCAGGGATAATACACTGTTGTTGACTTTCTATAACACAAAATCTTCCTTCCTTGTACTAAAATGTTTTAAGAATAAGTGTTATAAGTAAATGAATTTGGTCATCTACTGGTGATATTTTGCATAGAGAAGTCTTAATAGAGAAGTCATAATTCCATGCTAAAGTCCACATACTGTAATACAACAGTCAAAATGTGATTTATTTATTGCAGTCATAAAGATTGTCTTTCTTTTACAGTAGATACCATGATAATGGAATACAGAGGCATAACTAACAAAGACTGGGCCCCGTAGCAAATTTTTGACTGAGCTTCCCCCACGTTCCACATGGTATAATGCCCCCTTTTCTGGCTCCCACGTGGTATAACACCACTTTCCCAGCTTCCATATGGTATAAAGCTTCCTTTACCAGCATACACATGGTATGACACTCTATTTACTGGTCCCCCCCACATGGTACGACAAACCTTTACTGATCACCCCACATGGTATAACGCTCCCTTCATGGCTCCCATATGATATAACATTCCCCTTTCTGGCCCCACACAGTATAAATCCCCCTTACCACCACCCCCACTCTGTATAATACCTCCTTATTGGCTTCCATACAGTTACTCCCTTCTTTTACGGGACTTTACACAATAAATTCCCTTTTTCTGGCCCCCAACACATCATACTGCCCCTTTATTGGCCCCAATGCAGTAATTGCTCCCTTTACAAATCATCATATATACAGGTGCATCATCATACTGGCCTGACCCACGTGACCACCAATCACATGCCTCAGCACTCTCTGACAGAGTTCAGGAGAACTGATGACCCACACCAGAACCCAGGAGTGGTGAGTAACGCTTATTTTTACTCACCTCCTCTGGGCCTCCACTCATTATAATCTGGGGTCCCACAGTATAATAATACAATAATACAATATAATAGTACAATTCCATCTCGGACTTATTCAGTTGAAACAAAACTGCCAGTTAAACCTCGCAAGATGAATCTACTGTCAACGCCATAGCCCTGCTACTGATCCCTTATTCTTCCCAAATCTGCATCTGCTTCTCCCTTCAGCCTTGAGGTCTCTGGAGAGCTGAAGAGAGTAATACAGCAGGTAACAACTTATTAAAAATAAATAAATAAATATATATATATATATATATATATATATATATATATATAAAACACAGTCTATTAATATAGATAAATAACATGTAGACATGTAGTCTTAGCCTTAATGGAATTTTTATATCATAAAATAATTACATTTAGCAAGATGTGCCATCACTTTCCGTTTTGTGGAGGTCCAAGTGCTAGAATCCCCACTATCCTGAGAAAAAGAGGGGCCGTAGCACTGAATCCCCTTTCATGTTTTTCTCAGTATACGTTAGTGATATGCGCTTGCTTTATGTCATGGGAAAATCCGTTTAGGTTGCAACCACACATTGTGGAAACGCAGATAAAAACCATTGTGGAAAAAACACTCTTTTCCTTGCATTGTTTTCATTGCATTTTGCTATTTTATACAGCATTTGTGAAATGTTAAGCAAAATATGCCAGAATTCAGGTATAATTTGCACCAGGCAACTCTCTAATATGATGTGTGTTACATTTATGAAGTTTTTTAGACACGTTTTGAACACCTTTACGACTTGTACGACCGATCTGATGACAAATAAGCTTTAACCTTGATCATTTATTATCATACATTGCTTAATACAATCCTTCTATCTCCCTATCTTCTTGTCTGTCTATATAAATATACCTGTTGATCAAAAATGGAATTATTGGCATATGTTTTAATAGAAAATGATTAAGCATATGTATATGCTTTAATGAGCTCTCTGTACAGTTCATTTATCCTTGAATTGAATGTTCTTACCTTACTTCGACCTCTTTTGAGCAACAGAAAACCCTCATAGTATAAAGGCAGTGAAGTTAGTTTAGACCTTTGCAGATAAATTTTTCTTGGTAATGGTTCAGCCATGTTCACAGTTTCCTTATTCCAAAGATCTGTTCAGCAGTTGTTTTCCCTCTCAGCAAGCTGTTCGCCGAGTGGAAGAAAGTAAAACAAACTGTGTGTAGAAGGAAGTCCAGGCATAGAAAAGTTATGCAGATTGTTTGTGCTGTAGGCTAACCCATCCCCTTTTGCTGGGAGGAGAATGCAGGTGAGATTAAAGACCATTTCTATGGCCAAATTCCATCACGGCTGACAAATTTAGCACAATAATAATATCAAGAGGTAAAATACCATAATTATAAATTATGGATCTATAAAGTCTATTATACTATATTATTTATAAGATTGAAAAAAAAATATATATACTCCAAATCCCTGGTTTGTCTATATTTGTGTCTATCCCTCTCTATTCAATAATATGGCAAGCTTAATTCTATCTGACCTTCACTGCCAACTACCATCAACTATTCCAGAATCTCCCAATGTTGTTACTCATTGCGTTTGTACATCACAACCATAACTATTATATGTTATTCTACTTCAACTAAATTTTATCCAGGGAATCAAACAATGGGCCAGTTTATGTCACCTAATTCCTGATTATCCTAACCCTAATTGCAGCTTCTTAAAGAACATCTTTTACCACCTCCACCAACTCAAGCCTTTTTCATCCTTTAGTATTCTTCTCTTCACTGATTCTGGAGTAGTTGTAATTTTTTACCCTAGAGTTTCCGAGAAATCAGTGCAGTTAGTGTTGGTGCTAGACTCTCTAATGTCAAGTGGTGTCAGGTAAAATTAGGCTCTGAGTCATGTCCCTTTACTTGCCCTTGCCTGACAACATCCACTTGCCATTATAGTTAGCAAATCAGGCACCAAAATTAATGCACCAATGGCTTGGGAACTAGAGATAGATTAAAAAAAAAAAAATCCAACTGCACTGGTATCAATGGAGAGGCACCTTTTACAGGATGAAAACCTGGTGCTCCTTTGGGTCCCTCATGAGCTGCGGGGCTTGATCCTGCAGTGTGTCTGGCCCAGCTCATTATGGTTCCTAGGGTGAGAGCAGGGCTGGTTTTAGACAAAATGAGGCCCTGGGCAAACTTGAAAGTGGGGCCCCAAATAATTATCATACCAAAAACAGTTAAATTTTTCAATTAGATTTAGTCAGTTTGAGACAGTAGTCTCAAAAACGCATCCCTCAGCATGTAATCCAGCTGGATCAGCAGAACCAGGGAGATAAGAACCCCAGCCTGGTTCTAATGCTTCCCAAGCTTGTAGGCCACAAATTTGCAGCCTACACGCTGGGATAACTTCATTGTATATACTTACCTCTCCGCTCCACAGCACATTCTGCACTCTACCCCTGCTCCGGGGGCACTGCTGTGACGTATGTGCGACTGAAGCTGGGGAAGAGAGCGCACCCAGGAGCAATGAGGTAACTATTGGCTCGGGGGCAATTAGCTGAGGGGCCATTGCAGGGGGTGATATTTAAATGTGCGGGGCTACTGCAGTAGCCACTTAGCAGTAATCTGCATGTGTTTACTTCAGCCTGGGCAAACAATATACAAAAACATACAGAGATGGCATAAAACAACCATACAGTATCAAAACACAGCTATCAAAATAACTAGATAACACCACTCTGCCATGATTACTGGGTAGTACTACCATACAGTAACTGAATAATACCATGTCATCACAAATGGAAAAAACATCGACTGAATAATATGACCATAGACTGTCTCACTAAAACCACCATACACCAACTTCATACACCACTGAACTGTGACTAAATACCACCATATCATACTGTACAATCACTGAATAATACCACGATACAGTAACAACAATATCACCATACTGTGACTGGATAATGCCACTATACATTGACTAAATAATACCACCCTATCATACACTGACTAAATAATACTACTATACCATGACTGGTTAATACCACCATTATATTAGCAGTGGTATATATTGACCATATCTGTAACATTCAGAACAAAAGTGATATACTGGTGGAAAAAATTTCCTTGTATGTCATGAATACTCTGATTTCAAGAGACTGTCGCTAGATTCACACTAGTGTTCTTCGCTCTGTCGTTCGGGTCTGCATGGGGACCTGAAAGACAGAATCGGGTAACCAATTTTTTATTAAAAAAAAAAAAAGAAAAAAGACATGGCCCGCACATCCCAATCTTATACATTGATCTAGTGCTTCTCAGCAAATTCTACAATGCTGAACATGAGGTATGTATTATACATATTGATCAAGGTGCATAAGCCCACTAGCCACTTCACGGCGACCTCTTTATAGTGAGACCCTACTCTACTGGATGCGGCGCTGCACAGTGACCGCCACAACCGCAACATGGCGCCCGCAGGGGAAGCGACCCAGTAGTCCGGCAACACCCCTGTTACCAGACCAAGCCCCCAGGCTCTGGGCCACACCACCCCATGGGCACAGCACCACAGGAGCAGCAGACACCATGCAGCACTGCACCATGTGAACAGATCTCAAAAATTCACCGCAGTCAGAGGACTGAGAGCTAGAAGGTGGGTACCTTTTTGCAGTCTCATGCTAATTAAAAACACCTTGGCCAAATGGGCACCAAAGGATTAGATATGTGCCTCAGCATACTGTACAGTACCACACGCTGGAGGATTAGATATGAGCCTCAGCACACAGTACCACATGCCAAAGGATTAGATACGCAAGTTTCCATAGGAACCCAGCCATTTTTCTTCACTACTGTATGTCAGCTTTAACCCCTTCCCAACATCCGCCATCCTATTACAGTGCATGCTGGGTGTTTAACTATGGTGGCCGCCTGGGAGCTGGGCGGCCGCCATAGCTGCCGGGTGTCTACTGCTTTACGCAGTAGACAACCGGCGCTTATGTCTCCAGAGGAGCCATTTTCCCGGAGGTGCATGGGTGCCGCCATTTTCCCGGAGGTGCATGGGCGCCGCCATTTTGCAAGCTCCAGGGCCGACGTCATGTTGGTTTGTCTGCAGTGATTTGCTTTTGCAGGCTGGTCTATGCAGCCTGCAAAAGAAATTATGATTTTTTGCAATGCATTAGCATTGTAATGCATTGCATTAGTGATCTGACCCCTACTTTTTTTAAAAAAAAGTATTAAAAGTTCAAATCACCCCCCTTTCCCTAGAACACATATAAAAGTAGTTAAATACTTTGAAACACATACATGTTAGGTATCCCTGTGTTCAAAATCGCCCGCTCTACAAAGCTATAAAAATATTTTTCCTGTACGGTAAATGCTGTAGTGGGAAAAATAGCGAAAAGTGCCAAACCGTCGTTCTTTCACTGTTTTGATTCTGATAAAAATTTGAATAAAAAGTGATCAAAGCAATAGCATTTCCCCAAAATGGTAGAACTAAAAAGTATACTCGTCCCCGCAAAAAAAGACGCCTTATGCATCCCTGTACACTTTTAGAAAAAAAATTTTTTAATACAGTTTTGGATTTTTTTTAAGGGGTTAAAATGTAAATAAAACCATATAACCGTGGTATCCCCGGAATCATACTGAAACATAGAATACAGGGGACATGCCATTTTGGCTGCACAGTGAACGCCGTAAAACCAAAGCCCGTAAGAAATTTGCAGAAACGCACTTTTTCTTCAAATTCACCCCATTCTGATTTTTTTTTACAGCTTCCCAGTACATTATACAGAATAATTAATGGCAGCATCATGAAGAAAAATTTGTCCCGCAAACATTAAGACCTCATATGGCTCTGGGAGTGGAGAAATAAAAAAGTTATGGGGTTTAGAAGGAGGGGAATCAAAAACGAAAATCAAAAAATGCCATCGGCGGGAAGGGGTTAAAGCGGCAGGGCAGTGTGACTACACAAGGTCACATTCACACAGCTTTACTCCAGGTATCCATAACAACCGATTGCAGGCTTTTCACTGATATCCAAACTGAGATACACATGATCACATGACGCTTATGGACAGACACACACACACACACAAACAACATCCAAAATACACCAGTGCAAAACGGGACAATTTTTATGAGGCCACTACACAAACAAAAAATAAAATATACCCGTGTGAAGCTGGGTCCTTCTGCTAGTATTTAATACATTTTAAGTTTTTCATGAGTGCTTTACACTTTACACCATAGTTAAACACCCAGCATGCACTGTAATAGGATGGCGGATGTTGGGAAGGGGTTAAAGCTGACATACAGTAGTGAAGAAAAATGGCTGGGTTCCTATGGAAACTTGCGTATCTAATCCTTTGGCATGTGGTACTGTGTGCTGAGGCTCATATCTAATCCTCCAGCGTGTGGTACTGTACAGTATGCTGAGGCACATATCTAATCCTTTGGTGCCCATTTGGCCAAGGTGTTTTTAATTAGCATGAGACTGCAAAAAGGTACCCACCTTCTAGCTCTCAGTCCTCTGACTGCGGTGAATTTTTGAGATCTGTTCACATGGTGCAGTGCTGCATGGTGTCTGCTGCTCCTGTGGTGCTGTGCCCATGGGGTGGTGTGGCCCAGAGCCTGGGGGCTTGGTCTGGTAACAGGGGTGTTGCCGGACTACTGGGTCGCTTCCCCTGCGGGTGCCATGTTGCGGTTGTGGCGGTCACTGTGCAGCGCCGCATCCAGTAGAGTAGGGTCTCACTATAAAGAGGTCGCCGTGAAGTGGCTAGTGGGCTTATGCACCTTGATCAATATGTATTATAAGCATAAAGAGGACCTTTCACCATTTTGCCCACAGGCAGTTCTATATACTGCCGGAAAGCTGACAGTGCGGTGAGTTCAGCACACTGTCGGCTTTCCCGATCTGGGCCCGGTGTGAAGAGCTTACGGTCCGGTACCGTAGCTCTTCTATGGTCAGAAGGGCGTTTCTGACAGTCAGTCAGAGACGTCCTTCTTCACAGCACAGCCAATCGCGCTGTGCTGTGAGAGCCGGGAGGAACTCCCCCCTCCCTCCCTGATAATGCTCGTCTATGGACGAGTACTGTGAGCAGAGGGGGGGGGGGCGTTCCTCCCGGCTCTCACAGTACAGCGCGATTGGCTTTGCTGTGAAGAAGGACGTCTCTGACTGACTGTCAGAAACGCCCTTCTGACCATAGAAGAGCTACGGTACCGGACCGTAAGCTCTTCACACTGGGCCCAGATCGGGAAAGCCGACACTGCGCTGAACTCAGCGCACTGTCAGCTTTCCGGCAGTACATAGAACTGCCTGTGGGCAAAATGGTGAAAGGTCCTCTTTAAATGAAAAATTACTAATTGTCACTTTATACCCAAAGTTCTCAGTTTCAAAAGGAGTCAAAGTAGAAAAAGCACCCCAAAGATTGTTAAATAATTGCTCATGAACACGTAAATACCCCATATGTTGTCATAATCTGCTATATGGGTACATGGGGGGACTGGGAATGGATAGAGCACTATTTGGCTTTTGGAGCAGCAGATGTTGCTAGAATAGTTTTCAGGTCTAAAGTAGTGGTACAATGGAAACCCCCTAAAAGTGACAATATATTAGAAAGTATACTCCTCAAGGAATTTCTCAACTGGCATTATCATTTTGAACCCAAGAGTGTTTCCTGAAAATTAATGTGCAAAGTGAAAATTTTAATATTTAAAGAAATATGCAATTTCAGTGCCCAATACGTTGTGCCCACAGAGACATGCACTCCTAAAACTATTACATGGGCTTTCCCCGGTACAAAGGAGTTGTATATGTGGGCATAAACTACTCTTTGGGCACACAGCAGGGCTCAGAAGGAAAGGAGCACTGCATTTTTTAGTGACAAATGCATCCAAAAACCAAATCCGCGCTCCAAAAACTCAAGGGCTCCTTCACATCTGCAACCTGCTGTGCCCAAATTGCAGTTTACGCCAACATGTATGACACTATTGTACCCAGTATTACCAATGCCATAAGTGGGTACAAACTGCTGTTTGGACACACAACAGGACACAAAAGGGAAGAAGCACTATATGTCAATATACTGTATAAGCTGTGAGAAGTACATTATATACATCTACTTTCCTATAATTTCCCCAGTAACACCTATGATTGGGGGGGGGGGGGCACTTTTGGTTTCTTTACCTTCATAATCTCTAAAACTGGGTGCACAGTTTGTACATTACCTTTCTGCTGCAACCAGTTGAGTTTCAGTGACTAGATGATTTTGGGGATTATATATTTTTTAATCTTTTTAGTGATGTAGTAATGGAAGAACTGTATTTAGTGGGATGGTATGCATTTTGAAATGACTCCATTTTAGGGTACCTATGACTTATTGAATACATTTTAATATCTTTTTTTGGTGGATTTAAAAAAATTAAAAAAAAATTATGGCATTATGTTTTACTTTTTAAATTTTTTGCAGTGCGGCGTATAGCAAAGTAACATGTTACCTTTATTTTGTGGGTTGGTACGATTACAGCGATACCTAATTTATAAAAAAAAAAAATATGTGTTACCGATTTTGCAGAACAAAAACCCATTTGGGAACATAAATCAATTATTTTTACATGACCATCTTCTGTGATGCACAATATTTTTATTTTTCAGTTGAGGGCTTATTTTTTGCAAGATGACCTTTGCTTTTTATGGGTACTGTTTTGTGGTATATGTGACTTTTTGATCATTTTTTTATAGCATTTTTTGTAAGGTCAGATGATGAAAAATTACTTCTGGTATTTTTTCTTATTTTTTCCCCCAATGTTCCCCGTGTAGGTTAAATTACTGTATGTTTCAGTTTTATTGTGTGGGGTGTTAAATATGTTTTTATAAATTTTTAGGATTTTTTATATAATTCTTTTTTATAGGAAAGGGGAATTTTGGTGGCTTTATTCATTTATTAATTCATTTTTAACAGACTTCACAAAAAAAGTTTAAAAACAAAAAGTGAAGTCCCACTTGGGATTCTGAATCAGCGATGCTCTGATTGCTGGTTCAACAATATACACTGCAATATACGTGTATTGCAGTGTATAGAGGAAGTCAGCCTGCAGGATCAACCATATACATGGAAAATACATATCTGCACCCCCAAATTTTGCTGTGGGAGGCCGATGGGGACATATTTATAGCAGAACCCCTTAAATTCCATGGTCATGTTTTATTGCGCCATCTAATGGATTAAAACCCCAGATTGTAGCGCAACTCTGACTGGCAGTAGTGCAGCAGAGTGTTAGCTGTCAGTTACAGCTGAAACCTATGCCCTGTACAGGGTATAATAGTATGTCTGTGCTCATTAAGACACTGTTGGCCAGGATGTATTATTACGTCGTTAGTTGCTAAAGGGTTAAAGAGAAATTTACCAACCTTGACCAACCCCAGTTCTTTGCATTATTGAGTAGGCACTGCTCCTCTGATTCTGTAAAAATTCTACGGTTCCTGAGCAATAAATGTTGTTAGTTTCGGTGCCTGATATATTATATAGGCTCTATACCGTTAGGTGGGCTGTGTTGGAAAATAGCAGGCAAGGGCTTAGATTCTGAACTCTGAGGGTAAGTTCACACAGTGTTTTTTAGTCAGGGTTTTGGCAGAAATTCGCCTCCAAACCCTGAACCAAAAAACACCTCACCAAGTATACGAAATGCTTCTGAGTCGTTTCCGCTAGCGTTTTTTTTCTGCTAGTGGCAAAAAAGAAGCGAGATGTTCATTCTTTTTTGAAGCCTGAGCGTTTTCCGGCTCACGGCTTCAATGCAAGTCAATGTGAGCCAGTTTTTCCTGCTCACGTTTTTTGGTCAGAAACCTGAAGTGGAACCTGAAGCGTTTTTGGCAAAAACCTGATCAGGAAACGCCAGGCGTTTTTTTTAAAATATAATTCATGACCACATCCCAAGAGGAAACGGATCAGGAAACTCCTCGAAAAACGCCTTCAGGAAAAACGCTTCAGAAAACGCTTCAAATGGTAAAAAACACCTCAGGAAACTCCTCATGCGTTTTCTGGTCCGGTTTTGACAATGCCAAAACGCTGACCAAAAATCTGTGTGAGCATGTCGGGTTTGTAACTATGGCGACTGCCCGGGAGCCGGGCGGCCGCTATAGCCGCCGGGTGTCTAATGCTTTAAGCAGTAGACAACCAGCTCTAATGCCTCTGATTGGTCCCTGGACCGATTGGAGGCATTAACCCCTCCGGCGCCGCGGTCAAAGGCGCCGGACGGAGGCGCCATTTTTGCCTGGGATCGCTGGCTCCTGGAGCATGCTCCAGGGCCGACGTCATGTTGCCATGACAGCCAGGAGCCTGTACAAGGCTCCCAGGCTTGTCTGCAAATTCTCTCTTTTGCAGGCTGGTCTATGCAGCCTGCAAAAGAGAGGATGATTTTTTGCAATGCATTGCAATGCATTAGCATTGTAATGCATTGCATTAGTGATCAGACCCCCTGGGGTTCAACACCCCTAGGGGGTCTAATAAATGCAAAAAAAAATAAATAAAAAAAAGTAAAAAAAATATAAAAAAATATAAAAAGTATTAAAAGTTCAAATCACCCCCCTTTCCCTAGAACACATATAAAAGTAGTTAAATACTTTGAAACACATACATGTTAGGTATCCCCGCGTCCGAAATCGCCCGCTCTACAAATCTATAAAAATATTTTTCCTGTTCGGTAAACGCCGTAGCGGGAAAAATAGTCAAAAGTGCCAAACCGCCGTTTTTTCACTGTTTTGATTCTGATAAAAAATTTGAATAAAAAGTGATCAAAGCAATAACATTTCCCGAAAATGGTAGAACTAAAAAGTACACCCGGCCCTGCAAAAAAAGACGCCCTATGCATCCCCATACACTTACGTATAAAAAAAGTTACGGCCGTCGTAATATGGCGACTTTTAGAAAAAAAAAAATTTTTAACACAGTTTTGGATTTTTTTTAAGGGCTCAAAATGTAAATAAAACCATATAAATTTGGTATCCCTGGAACCGTACCGAAACACAGAATATAGGGGACATGTCATTTTGGCTGAACAGTGAACGCCGTAAAACCAAAGCCCGTAAGAAAGTCGCAGAAATGCATTTTTTCTTCAAATCCACCCCATTCTGAATTTTTTTCCTGCTTCCCAGTACATTATATAGAATAATTAGTGGTGGCATCATGAAGAAAAATTTGTCCCGCAAAAATTAATACCTCATATGGCTCTGGGAGTGGAGAAATAAAAAAGTTATGGGGTTTAGAAGGAGGGGAGTCAAAAACGAAAAACGAAAATCAAAAAATGCCATCGGCGGGAAGGGGTTAAATAGCATATCAGGCACCAAAACTAACAACATTGAGATTTGGGAACAGTGGGAGATAGAGAAAAAAATTACAACTTTGTTGGAATAAATGAAGCAGTGCCTTTTAACAGATGCCAAGAAACTGAGTTGGTGGAGGTGGTGAAAGGTTGTCTTTAAGTGACTAATATTAATGAAGGCTATTATCACTTGAAACTGCATATCTGTTTTTCCTTTTTATTCACTTTATTTTATCTCTGTAATGCAAAGGTTAACCTGGGCAATTCCCTTTGCTACTTCCTTGTTCAGTACGAATCCCTTTCGGGTGACCTCAGAAAAAGATCATTTTCAGGTGTAAGCCAATGGCTGGTCGGGTAATGGAGGGGGTTTACATCTCACCCAGACTAGTAAGGTGGATGAAATGAGAAAACTCCAGAAAGAACATTTCTCAGCAGACTATTGTCTGCTGAGGGTTATTTCAGAGTTCCAGTTACTGGGCTGGATTTTTAAGAATGGCAGGTAGGTTGGTAGTGGGACCTGTCATTCCACCCGCCTCCAGTCCACACTTTGGGGATGTTCTGGCAGCCACTCAGGTGCAGAGAGTCTACTCGTCAAGGAGGCATAAGAAGCCAGCTCCAGCAGCAGACTTTGGCAGAGCTTAGCTGGAGAGCCAGAGAGGTCGTTTTTTGGAGCTGTGTCCTGAATGATTCTACTGGCTTTTGATTCCTGTTATTCTAGGTGAGGTAACCTATTCTATGTTTAGTTAGAGCCTAGCCGGGCAGGTATTTATTTTTGTATTGTTTCCTTTTATTGCTGCACTACCGTTTTGTTTTGAGTGAAAATAAAATTCTACTTTGGTTTTGGACTAAAGAAACTGGACTTGTGTGTCTATGCCACCCCACCTAACAACCCCAGACCAAGACACAGGCTAAGGCCTTACGTAGTGTGCTGCGGGAAAAAGCACGGCAGAAATGCATTGTTTTTCTCTGCAGACCTTCTGCTTCCATTAAACCCATATGGAGACTGTCAGCATTTCGTAATTTGCAACAAGGCAAGCGTTTTTTTAAATCGCAGCATTTTTGCTGCGTAATATTTTCTGCAATGTGTTGCTGGGAATAGTCAGAATCAGTGGCGTGACTACTGGGGTAGCAGGGGTAGCAGCTGCCACAGGGCCTGGGACATTAGGGGCCTGGCGACAGCCACTACCGCTACAGGTTTTTTTTTTCTCAATAGGCTGTTACCAGATGGAGTTACTCCAGCCAGTAATGGGCCCTATTTAGTTACCGAACCTAGCAGGGGCCGGAATTGGTAAGTGACGCCACGGGCACCACAAACATCATTATTATTCTCTGGGGTCGGACCGGGAGAGGTAAGAGAACATAAAAAACAGTGTTACTTACCTCTCTGCACTCCATACAGGCATCGGGCTTAGTTGTGTTACGTCTTTGATGTCACTTGACCGGGACCTGCGTCCTGGGTCATGTGAATTTCTGACGTCATTGAAGATGACCACCACCGAGGACTACAGCAGAGCCGGGGATAGGTAAGTAACAGTGTTTTTTATGTTTGTGTCCCCCCTCGATCTCCGATTATTATACTCTGGGGTCTGAAAAGACCCCAGAGTATAATAATTGTTCATGAGTGTGCATTATGGAGCATAATAGTATGTGCAGAGGCCACTATGGGGCATAATACTGTGTGCAGGGGCTTCTATGGAGCATAATAATGTGTGTAGGGGCCACTATGGGGCATAATACTGAGTGCAGGAGCCACTATGGAGCATAATAGAGCACACAGGAATGCGGGGGGGGGGGGGGGGTGTCAAAAGTACGCCACGGGGCCCCGCCATCTCTAGTTACGCCACTAGTCGGAATCCCATGCAGTTTGGGAGTGTATCACGCTGTGGTTTTTGCCATGCTGTTTACATTATGTGGGGCCCTAGACTCAGTTAAACATAAGCTTTTAGATTAAAAACCACCAGGAGTGATGAAGTATGGTGGGACTCAGATCCTTAAGCTGGGGTGGGAAGAGGAGTCAGCGCAGACTTGCAGCGCTGGAGAGTAAGCATGTTTGTGCTGTGTTGGTGGTGCCTGAGCCTCCAGGTTGGCATAGCTGTTTCAAGAGCCCTGCTGGTCCCCAAGGGGCATAAAACGTACTGGATGCACATCCATCACAGAATACAATGTAACAATTATCATGCTCACCTACAAATCCATCCATAGCAATGAACCCCCCATACCTCTTCTCTCGAAAGAGAGAAAAACAAGGTTCCCGGCACCGAGCCGTTCTTTGTGTGATACCCTTGGTATATTAATGAATAAATAAATGAAGACAATCAGGTGTCCGCTCACCTGGCTTGGTTGTGTCGAGCACAACAACCAATGAACACAATAGACAAGAACCAGTGGAAAACTGGAAGGCAGCTGCTGATGGCAGTCACAGGGACGTCAAACTGAGGCGGAGGGAAGGACCGGCCTTGCGGAGGATAGGCGGGGAATCAGCGCTCACCAATTTTGATGAATGGAAGTCAACTTTATTAGGCACCACGCGTTCCGGGCAAACAGCCCTTTTTCAAGTGCAATAATGATCCCGCCACAAGCAATCTGTCCATTGTGGCGGGATCATTATTGCACTTGAAAAAGGGCTGTTTGCCCGGAACGCGTGGTGCCTAATAAAGTTGACTTCCATTTATCAAAATTGGTGAGCGCTGATTCCCCGCCCATACCTCTTCTCTCGTCACCGTCTACCACCCTATCCATCCTCTCTGCTCTGCCAATGACCTTAGACTCGCATTGTCTGTTATCCAAACATCTCACTCCCATCTCCAAGACTTTTGTTGAGTTGCACTGATGCTCTGGAACGCTTTACCCCAGACAATCCCATTAATTTCCAACTACAGCAGCTTCAAAACTGCCCTAAAATCACATCTGTTTGGTCAGGCTTATCACGTGACCTGATCACAGTGAAGAGTGAGGAAGTGTAGAACAATAACACTTATTATCCTTCCTCCATTGTTCCTCAGATCCTGTCCCCTCCATCTAGAAGTTACACTGCACTTAGTACGTGTATATTCACAGATACCAGCTGGTGATGGGTTCATACAGCTTCAGTTACACAACCTTTTCTATTAAAAGATGGCTGGACCATTGTAGCAAACAATGACCTCTTGTGTCCCCCTATCTCCTCATAGAATGTAAGCTCTTGTGAGCAGGGCCCTCACTCCTACTGTTTGATATGTTTATTTCTTTGTCACACTGTAATATCTCATATTGTCTGTTCATACAGTCCTATGAAAAAGTTTGGGCACCCCTATTAATCTTAATCATTTTTAGTTCTAAATATTTTGGTATTTGCAACAGCCATTTCAGTTTGATATACAATCCTATGAAAAAGTTTGGGCACCCCTATTAATCTTAATCATTTTTAGTTCTAAATATTTTGGTGTTTGCAGCAGCCATTTCAGTTTGATATATCTAATAACTGATGGACACAGTAATATTTCAGGATTGAAATGAGGTTTATTGTACTAACAGAAAATGTGTAATATGCATTAAACCAAAATTTGACTGGTGCAAAAGTATGGGCACCCTTATCATTTTATTGATTTGAATACTCCTAACTACTTTTTACTGACTTACTGAAGCACAAAATTGGTTTTGTAACCTCACTGAGCTTTGAATTTCATAGCCAGGTGTATCCAATCATGAGAAAAGGTATTTAAGGTGGCCAATTGCAAGTTGTTCTCTTATTTGAATCTCCTCTGAAGAGTGGCATCATGGGCTACTCAAAACAACTCTCAAATGATCTGAAAACAAAGATTGTCCAACATAGTTGTTCAGGGGAAGGATACAAAAAGTTCTCAGAGATTTAACTTGTCAGTTTCCACTGTGAGGAACATAGTAAGGAAATGGAAGACCACAGGGACAGTTCTTGTTAAGTCCAGAAGTGGCAGGCCAAGAAAAATATCAGAAAGGCAGAGAAGAAGAATGGTGAGAACAGTCAAGGACAATCCACAGACCACCTCCAAAGAGCTGCAGCATCATCTTGCTGCAGATGGTGTCACTGTGCATCGGTCAAAAATACAGCGCACTTTGCACAAGGAGAAGCTGTATGGGAGAGTGATGAGAAAGAAGCCGTTTCCGCAAGCACACCACAAACAGAGTCGCCTGAGGTATGCAGAGGCACATTTGGACAAGCCAGCTTCATTTTGGAAGAAGTTCCTGTGGACTGATGAAACAAAGATTGAGTTGTTTGGTCATACAAAAAGGCATTATGCATGGCGTCCAAAAAAAACAGCATTACAAGAAAAACACATGCTACCCACTGTAAAATTTGGTGGAGGTTCCATCATGCTTTGGGGCTGTGTGGCCAATGCCGGCACCGGGAATCTTGTTAAAGTTGAGGGTCGCATGGATTCCACTCAGTATCAGCAGATTCTTCAGAATAATGTTCAAGAATCAGTGACGAAGTTGAAGTTACCCCGGGGATGGATATTTCAGCAAGACAATGATCCAAAACACCGCTCCAAATCGACTCAGGAATTCATGCAGAGGAACAATTACAATGTTCTGGAATGGCCATCCCAGTCCCCAGACCTGAATATCATTGAACATCTGTGGGATGATCTGAAGCGGGCTGTCCATGCTCGGCGACCATCTAACTTAACTGAACTTGAATTGTTTTGTAAAGAGGAATGGTCCAAAATACCTTCATCCAGGATCCAGGAACTGATTAAAAGCTACAGGAGGCGACTAGAGGCTGTTATCTTTGCAAAAGGAGGATCTACTAAATATTAATGTCACTTTTCTGTTGAGGTGCCCATACTTTTGCACCAGTCAAATTTTGGTTTAATGCATATTGCACATTTTCTGTTAGTACAATAAACCTCATTTCAATCCTGAAATATTACTGTGTCCATCAGTTATTAGATATATCAAACTGAAATGGCTGTTGCAAACACCAAAATATTTAGAACAAAAAATGATTAAGATTAATAGGGGTGCCCAAACTTTTTCATAGGACTGTATCTAATAACTGATGGACACAGTAATATTTCATGATTGAAATGAGGTTTATTGTACTAACAGAAAATGTGCAATATGCATTAAACCAAAATTTGACCAGTGCAAAAGTATGGGCACCTCAACAGAAAAGTGACATTAATATTTAGTAGATCCTCCTTTTGCAAAGATAACAGCCTCTAGTCGCTTCCTGTAGATTTTAATCAGTTCCTGGATCCTGGATAAAGGTATTTTGGACAAACAATTCAAGTTCAGTTAAGTTAGATCGTCGCCGAGCATGGACAGCCCGCTTCAAATCATCCCACAGATGTTCAATGATATTCAGGTCTGGGGACTGGGATGGCCATTCCAGAACATTGTAATTGTTCCTCTGCATGAATGCCTGAGGATTTGGAGCGGTGTGTTGGATCATTGTCTTGCTGAAATATCCATCCCCGGCGTAACTTCAACTTCGTCACTGATTCTTGAACATTATTCTCAAGAATCTGCTGATACTGAGTGGAATCCATGCGACCCTCAACTTTAACAAGATTCCCTATGCCGGCATTGGCCACACAGCCCCAAAGCATGATGGAACCTCCACCAAATTTTATAGTGGGTAGCATGTGTTTTTCTTGGAATGCTGTTTCTTTTTGGACGCCATGCATAACGCCTTTTTTTATAACCAAACAACTCAATTTTTGTTACATCTGGTTATGAAGGTCAAAGCTCACTGAGGTTACAAAACCAATTTTGTGCTTCAGTAAGTCAGTAAAAAGTAGTTAGGGGAATTCAAATCAATAAAATGATAAGGGTGCCCATACTTTCACACCGGTCAAATTTTGGTTTAATGCATATTGCGCATTTTCTGTTAGTACAATAAACCTCATTTCAATCCTGAAATATTACTGTGTCCATCAGTTATTAGATATATCAAACTGAAATGGCTGCTGCAAACACCAAAATATTTAGAACAAAAAATGATTAAGATTAATAGGGGTGCCCAAACTTTTTCATAGGACTGTATGTCCTCTGATTTGTAATGTGCTGCGAAATATGTTGGCGCTATATAAATAAAGCTATTATTTATTACTATTATAATAAAATAAGTGGAGATGGAGCCCTCCTGGGTCTAGGAAGGAGCAGGATCTCCTAGCTGCTTTTTTACACAAGTTTTACCCATTTTCGCTGTCTGTATCGCCCATTAAGGCTAGGTACATGGGACAGCTCCTAAGAGATGCTGTTGGCGGAGACCATGCTACACCCCCCAATACTGTTCTTTTATACATGAGCACTGGTTACAAGCACAAAGGCACTTATTATTTTGTTCATGAACTATTTTAATAATTTAATGTTAAGTTTTAAGATATATTATTGAACATTTGATCCTGTACTGGTTTTGATTTGATTGAAATATTTGGAACAGCGGTGAAGTGACATCAGCTACCAATCACTTTGGCTTTAAGAAGGTTTCCCAACAGGTATAATTGAAGCAGAATGTCTGCAGAGATAAACCCTGCAGACTTTCTATGAAAAGTGCTGCGGCCCGCTATGTGTGGTCTTAGCCTAAAGCTGGTTTTGCACACTGATTTTTCTTTCTTTCTCTTCCTATTTACATCTTGTAAAACAGATTTACATATTTTTCCCATAATCCCCCAGTGGAGCTCCATACGCCTGTGAATGTGATCTCTCCTTAAGAAGTGATAATATCCCCAGAACCTGGTCTAGAAGTCTCTCATCTCTGCCAAATCAGTTTGCCCTACGCTGTACTGAGGAGATCCAACCAGATCGAAACAGCGCTGTCCTCAGCTGGGATACTGATTTGGCTAAATCCCGCATCATAGCATTAAAGGGATTCTACCACTAAAACACTTTTTTTTCTAGTTACCACATCGGAATAGCCTTTAAAAAGGCTATTCGTCTCTTACCTGTGGAAGTGCTCTCCTCCGCGCCGTTCGTTCAAAATACCGGTTTGTACCGGTATGCTAATGAGTTCTCTCGCAGCGATGGGGGCGTCCCCATCGCAGGAGCAGCGATGGGGGCGTCCCCATTGCAGCTCGAAAACCGACCGCAGCGCCGCCTCTCTGGTCTTCTGTATCCTCCCCTTGCCTCTTCAGCGTCTGTCGGACGCCTGCGCAGTATGCTCTCTGTTCGGCGAAGATTGCCGAACGTACTGCGCATGCGCGAAAGTGCGGTGCCCGCACTATGGCTGGGACCACAATTTCGCGCATGCGCAGTACGTTCGGCAATGTTCGCCGAACAGAGCGTACTGCGCAGGCGTCCGACAGTACGCTGAAGAAGCAAGGGGAGGACACCGAAGACCAGAGAGGCGGCGCTGCGGTCGGTTTTCGAGCTGCAATGGGGACGCCCCCATCGCTGCGAGAGAACTCATTAGCATACCGGTACAAACCGGTATTTTGAACGAACGGCGCGGCGGAGAGCACTTCTACAGGTAAGAGACGAATAGCCTTTTTAAAGGCTATTCTGACGTGGTAACTAGAAAAAAAAGTGTTTTAGTGGTAGAATCCCTTTAAAGGCTTGTTGAAAAAGCCAGGCATGATTTTTAAGGGGGCTGCCCCTAGAGGGCAGCAAACAGAGGCACTATTTTTTATTTACAGATTGGAAAACAGATTTGCATAATTTTCCCAATATTTTTCTTTCTGATTTTGGCCTGAAACACAGATTTTGCTTAAAAGTCTATTCTAAAATATGACAACATCCATATAGCATTTGTGATGTTTTTTTGCAACATGGGGACTCAGCTTGAAATATTTTTAAACTACTGTATGTTTTTTTGTGTTTTTTTACATATATGACTAATGCCTAAAGGGGATTCAGATCTTAACATGACATGTTCTGTCACAGTACATACTTTGTGTCCAGATGAATCATGGCTAAATGTAGCTATGAATGTGAGCCGCCCTCTATCTGCCTATCATCAATGACAATATGGTTAACTTTATACTGCACCTTTCCAGGTGAACAAAGTCTGGCTAGGAACTCAGAACAAAGGACATGCAGCTACAATCATGCGAGAGGACATTCACTCATGATATCATTGCCCAAGAAAAAGGTGGATCATATTCATAGTAGATGAGGTTGGATAAAGACATTAGTCCATCAAGTCCAACCTATAACCCTACAATCCCCTACAGTGTTGATCCAGGGAAAGCCTGAATTTTTATGATTATGGGAATTATTATTATGGGATTATCGGAAAAATATGCAAATCTGTTTTACAATATGTAAATAGGAAGAGAAAGAAAGAATAATCAGTGTGCAAAACCAGCTTTAGGCAAAAAACCCCTATGAGGCTTATGCCAATTGCCCCATTTCAGGGGAAAAAATTCCTCCAAATCTGGCAGTCAGTATAAAAACCCTGGATCGAACGTGTCCTTAAAATCTAGAGTCCATAACCTGTTATATTTTTCTCTTCAAGAAAGACATCCAGGCCCTCTTTGAACTTGTTTAATGAATCCGCCATCACCACTTCCTGGGGCAGAGAGTTCCAGAGCCTCGCTGTTCTTACTGTGAAGAATCCCCTTCTATGTTTCTGGTGAAACCTTCTCTCCTCCAGACGTAGACGATGTCCTCTTGTCACTGTCACTGGCCTATGAGTAAAAAGATCCTTAGAAAGTTCTTTGTATTGTTCCTTCATGTATTTGTACATTGTATTATACAGTACGTGTCAGTTTGTAAGCTATTTAGTGTTTGACCCTTACAGCTTCTACTAGTTTGATTTTTCTGACTAAAAGAACTTGACCTGCTTCTGACTTTTTGTTTTCTACTTAGCATTTAGTGGACATCCTGTTACTGGCTTTAACCCCTTCCCGCCGCGGGCATTTTTCGATTTTAATTTTTCATTTTTGACTCTCCCCCTTCCAAACCCCATAACTTTTTTATTTTTCCGCACTCAGAGCCATATGAGGTCTTAATGTTTTCAGGAAAATTGTTCTTCATGATGCTACTATGAATTATTCTGTACAATGTACTGGGAAGCTGGAAAAAAATCAGAATAGGGATTTGAAAAAAAAGTGCATTTGTGCAATTTTCTTACGGGCTTAGTTTTTACGGCGTTCACTATGCAGCCAAAATGACATGTCAGCTATATTCTATGTTTCGGTATGATTCTGAGGATACCAAATTTATATGGTTTTATTTACATTTTAACACCTTAACGAAAATCCAAAACTGTGCCAAATTTTTTTTTTCTAAAAGTCGCCATATTCTGACACCTGTAACTTTTTTATACTTCCGTGTATGGGGTTGTATAGGGTGTCTATTTTGCAGCATCAGGTATACTTATTAGTTATACCATTTTGGAGAATGTCCATTGCTTTGTTCACTTTTTATTCAAATTTTTATCAGAGGCAAAACAGTGAAAAAAACGGCAGTTTGGCACTTTTGACTTTTTTTTCCTGCTACAGCGTTTACCGTACAAGAAAAATATTTTGATAGATTTGTAGAACGGGCATTTTCGGACCCAGGTGTGGAAATGCAGCTGGGGAGCAAAGTTTTGGTCAAGTTACAGCGCATTCAATGCCTACTGGTGAGGAGCAGCCAGCATTGTGCTTCTCCACAATCGCTGTCTTGATGGCTAGATTAAGCAGGGTGCAGGGTACACCAGGCCCGAGCACCAGGAACAGGTGTTACAATGGCTAGCCAATAATGCTTCCAGCAGCTTTTCCACCACCCAGTCAACCACTACCTCCAGTCGTCATTCTAGCCAAGAGTCTGCCCCTCCTTCCTCCCAACATGCCCAATATTTCCATCAGAGTCATCACACTTTTGCCCCCTCCCAGGAGCTGTTTTCGGGTCCATTTACTGTCTCTTTCTCTGTTCAACCACTTCCCAAATCCCAGGAGCTACCAGACGACTTTGTGTGTCCTAATGCCCAAACACTGGAGCATCTGCCATCTCCTGGCGATTTTGTGGTTATGGACCTGCAACCCATTCTCAGTGATGATGACGAGACACAGTTGCCGTTAGGGAAGGCTGTTGTCATGTGCGGTATGCAGGAGGAGGAGCATATTGAGGAATTGGAAGAGGAGGTGGTGGATGACAAGGCGACCGACCCGACCTGGGCACGGGTGATTTCTAGCGGGGAAAGCAGTGTAGATCTGGAGGCAAGCACAGCACCAAAAAAGGTGGCTATAGGCAGAGGCATGTCCAGAGGCCAGAGGACAGCTGATTCACAGGAGCCAGGCCAGACCCAGCAAGGCCCAAGATGTTCCCTGTCCTAGACACTCGAGAAAAACTCCCCCATCGAGGCCACATTCCTCGATGGTGTGGAGATTTTTCAATGTATGTGCGGAGGATAAATTTAGTGTGGTTTGCACACTATGCAACTCTAAACTGAGTAGGGGCTCTGAAAAAAGCAACTTTACCACCTCAGGCATATGCCGTCATTTGGAAGGCAAGCACTGGGCTCAGTGGGAGAGAGCAAACGCAGGACAATCATCATCTGGCATTGCTGCCACTGCCTCTTCCACTGTGTCCAGTGCTGTCGTTGCAGTCCAGACCACCAGCCAAGACACCTCCACACCTGCCTATGCCACTTTGGGGACTTCACCCTCATCCTCCTCTTTTCCTGCCTCCGCTCCTTCTCCTACACCATAAAGGGCCTCTTCCCAGGAACCCACCATCTCCCAGGCATTTTAGCGCAGGCAAAAGTATAGTGCAACCCACCCACATGCCCAAGCCTTAAACAGCCACATCTCCAAACTGCTGACCTTGGAGATGTTGCCGTTCAGGCTTATGGAGACTCATGCCTACAGTGACGTAATGGCAGCTCCGCCACCTCGCTATGCCATCCCTACTTCTTCCAGTGTGCCGTCCCTGACTGGCACCAGCACATGTCCCCTATCATCAGGTGGGCCCTTAGTTCCGAGCTTTGCAATAAAGTCCACTTGACCACTGACGCGTGGACAAGTGCATGCGGACAGGGAAGCTACATCTCACTCATGGCACACTGGATGAATGTAGTAGAGGCTGGGACCAGGTCCCAAAGTGTGGCGGCCTACCTCCCCTCCCCACCTAAGATTCCCCGCAGGGGTTCTGAACCACCCTCCCCCTCCTTCTGTGAGCTGGAAACGCTGCAGCATTGGCGTGGGGAGACTTCAGCAGGCCGTGCTGAAGCTCATCAGCTCGGGCGACAGACAACACACTGCCTCTGAGGATAGGGATGCCTTCCTTGATGAGACGGCAACGTGGTTTACGCCACTGCATCTGGGCCCAGGCATGGTTGTGTGTGATAACGGCCGGAACTTGGTAGCGGCTCTGGAGCTTGCCAGCCTCCAACACGTTCTATGCCTGGCCCACGTTTTCAACTTAGTGGTGCAACGGTTTTTAAAAACGTACCCCAATGTTCACGAGCTACTGGTGAAAGTGCGGCGCTTGTGTGCCCACTTTCATAAGTCTACAGTAGCTTCTGCTAGCCTCAGAACCCTCCAGCAACGCCTACATCTGCCCAAACAACAGCTGTTGTGTGATGTTTCCACACGCTGGAACTCAATGTACCAAATGTTGAGCAGGGTGTGTGAGCAGCAGAGACCCTTGATGGAGTACCATCTCCAAAACCCAAGGGTTCCTCAAAGTCAACTCCCGCAGTTTCTGCACCATGAGTGGCCATGGATGGCAGACTTATGCGAGATACTACGCATCTTTGAGGAGTCCACCAAGAGGGTCAGCTGTGACGATGCACTAGTGAGTGTAACCATCCCGCTCCTGTGTGTGATGCGAGAATCCCTCATCGCCATCAGGGATAACGCATTGCATGCTGAGGAGTCGGGGAGTCGGGGAGCAGACCCAACCCAGCAGGATAGTTAGTGCACAATCCTGTCAGCTTCTCAGCGTGTAACGACGGAGGAACAGGAGGAGGATGAAGTGGCAGATGATATCATTGTCACACACGAGGCTAGTGGGGATGTTCAGTGCGTCCCATTGCTTCAGCGTGGATAGGGCGAAGGGGAGGAGGAAAAGGAGGAAATGGAGAGTGACCCTTCTGGTCGGGGCAGCGAAGTCATGCCAAGTAAAACTCTGGCACACATGGCTGACTTCATGTTGGGCTGCTTTTCCAGTCACAAATGCATTGTTAAAATCATGGAGAGCAACCAATACTGGATTTTTGCAATCCTCAACTCCCCGGTATAAAAATAACATATTGTCTTTCATTCTGGTAGAGGGGAGGGTCAATCACATTAATAATTGCCACAAGCAACTGGTTCAGAATATGATGGAAATGTTTCCATCAACTCTCGCTGGCGGCAGAAAGGAGAGTTCCTCCAAGAGGCAAACAACTGATATCCGGTCCACACCCACCAGGGGCACACTCTCCAAGGTCTGGGACACGTTAATGGCACCCCCTCGCCAAACTACCACCACTGAGGGGCCTTGTGTTACCAGGAGGGACAAGTATAGGCGCATGTTGCGTGAGTAACTGGCCGACCACAGCCCTGTCCTCTCCTATCCTTCTGCGTCCTACCCTTATTGAGTGTCAAAGTTGAACTTGTGGGTGGAACTTGTGCTTTATGCCTTGGAGGTGCTATACTGCCCTGCCGCCAGCGTTCTATTGGAAAAGGTCTTCAGCGCAGCCGGTGGCATCATCACCGATAAGCGCAGGCATCTGTCAGCTGACAGTGCTGACCGGCTGACGCTGATTCAAAATGAACTGCCACTGGATTGACCCATAATTTGCATGTCCACCAGTGTCAAGCACCCCAACATAAAGTTCCATGTGTGTGCTCCAGCTCTCCAGTTCCACCTTCTCCTCCTCGTCCTCCTCCACCCTCAGCATTGAAAAATTCTGCTCCTACTAGGCTCATTTTACCCAAAGGGCCTAATACTCTGCTGGTGCAAGGCTCAACTCACCCAAAGGGCCAAAAACTAAAACTCTGCTGGTAAAAGGCTCATTTCACCCAAAGGGCCTAATACTCTGCTGGTAAAAGGCTCAATTCACCCAAAGGGCCTAATACTCGGCTGGTTAAAGGCTCAACTCACCCCAATGGCCAAAAACTAAAACTCTGCTGGTTAAAGGCTCAACTCAACTAAAGGGCCAAAAACTAAAACTCTGCTGGTGCAAGACTCAACTCGCCCAAAGGGCCAAAAACTAAAACTCTGCTGGTTAAAGGCTCAACTCACACAACGGGCCAAAAACTACAACTCTGCTGGTAAAATGCTCAATTCACCCAAAGGGCCTAATACTCTGCTGGTAAAAGGCTCAATTCACCCAAAGGGCCTAATACTCGGCTGGTTAAAGGCTCAACTCACCCCAACGGCCAAAAACTAAAACTCTGCTGGTTAAAGGCTCAACTCAACTAAAGGGCCAAAAACTAAAACTCTGCTGGTGCAAGACTCAACTCACCCAAAGGGCCAAAAACTAAAACTCTACTAGTTAAAGGCTCAACTCACACTACGGGCCAAAAACTACAACTCTGCTGGTAAAATGCTCAATTCACCCAAAGGCCTAAAAACTCTGCTGGTAAAAGGCTTAATTCACCCAAAGGGCCTAATACTCTGCTGGTTAAAGGCTCAACTCACCCAAAGGGCCAAAAACTAAAACTCTGCTGGTGCAAGGCTCAACTCACCCAAAGGGCCAAAAACTAAATCTCTGCTGGTGCAAGGCTCAACTCACCCAAAGGGCCAAAAACTAAAACTCTGCTGTGCAAGGCTCAACTCACCCAAAGGACCAAAAACTATGCTGGTAAAAGGCTCAATTCACCCAAAGGGCCAAAACCTCTGCTGGTAAAAGGCTCAATTCACTCAAAGGGTCAAAAACTCTACTGGTAAAAGGCTCAATTAACCCAAAGGGCAAAAAACTCTGCTGGTAAAAGGCTCAACTAACCCCAACGGCCAAAAACTAAAATGTTGGTTAAAGGCTCAACTCACCCAAAGGGCCAAAAACTGAAACTCTACTGGTAAAAGGCTCAATTCACCCAAAGGGCCAAAAACTCTGCTGGTTAAAGGCTCAACTCACCCCAACGGCCAAAAACTACAACTCTGCTGGTTAAAGGCTCAATTCACCCAAAGGGCCAAAAACTGCTGGTAAAAGGCTCAATTTACCCAAAGGGTCTAATACTCTGCTGGTTAAAGGCTCAACTCATCCCAATGGCAAAAAACTAAAACTCTGCTGGTGCAAGGCTGAACTCAACCAAAGGGCCTAATACTCTGCTGGTTAAAGGCTCAACTCACCCAAAGGGCCAAAAACTAAAACTCTGCCGGTGCAAGGCTCAACTCACCCAAAGCGCCTAAAACTTTGCTGGTGCAAGGCTTAACTCACTTTTTTGATGATACAAGCACTATATGACCGCTCCACCAAGGCTCAACTCACTTTAAGGGCCTAAAACTCTGCCGGTGCAAGGCTCAACTCATTTTAAGGGCCTAAATCTCTGCCGATGCAAGGTTCAACTCACCCCAAGGGCCTAAAACTCTGCTACTACAAGGCTCAACTCACTTTAAGGGCCTAATACTCTGCTGGTACATGTCTCAACTCACCCCACGGGCCTAAAGCTAATTTTGGGAGGGCTCACCCCACGGGCCTGAAAAGTAAATTTTTGTATGGCTCAGCTTAAGGGTCTCTAACTTAATTTAGAAGGGCTCAACTCAAGGGCCAGAAAAGTAATTTTTGAAGGTCTCACCACATCACACACACATAAACAATGACAGTTAAGGGTGGGGGCTGTTGGATTTCCCATTACCTATGCCATCTGTGGTTGTCATGGGCAACATGATTTAAAGGGTGCATGCTAATGTTTCTTTAGCTTAAAATTTCTGTTTCTGCACATACTAATATAGAGGAAAGAAGGTTTCCAAGTATCTTTCCACTTTCATAGAGGTTCTATTGAGTTTGGAAAGTGTCTAGTTGATAGGCTGTGATATTGGGGTAATACTAGGACTTGGGTGTGTTAGATGCCCCCAGACATGCTTCCCTTGGTGTTCCAGTTGCATTCCAGAGGTGTTGGCATCATTTCCTGGGGTGTCATTGTGGACTTGGTGACTCTCCTAAGTCGAATTGTGGTTTCCCCTGAAACAAGCCCTTTTTTCCCCATAGACTATAACGGGATTCAATATTTGGTCGAATAGTCGAATATTGAGGGTCTGCTCGAAACGAATATCGAATATTTCACTACTCGCTCATCTCTAATAGAGTCACATTAGTGGAGTGGCATATTTACGTAGTGGGGGGAGGAAATGAAAGGGCTAGTTCACACAGTTATTTGGTCTGGATTTTGACGCGAAATCTGCGTCAAAATCTGGGTCAAAAAAACACCTCCCATTGAATTAAATGGGAGCCAGTCATTTCCTTTTTCTGCGGAGTGGAATTTTACTGCTCGCAGAAAAAAGAAGCGAACTGCCCTATCTTGACGTGGAAACCACCATGGTGTCTGCATTAAGACAATCCATCCGAACTAGGTCCATTCCTTTGGGCCTAGTCCGGAGCGGAAAGATGCAACTGTCGGAAGCCGCAACAGTCGCGGCTAGCTGCAGCAGGCGCATTTTGGTCCGTATTCTGACGCTGCTTCCCATGTCAAAATCCGGACCAAATAACTACGTGGAACTAGTCTTATATCCTTGTGAGTGTGCTCTTGTCAGATGAGCAATAGTTGTTCATTCCGATCAACCTGTCAGTTATTGTACCCTTAGATTCTCTTCAGAGTTTAACAAACCAAATCACAACCGGACATGAAAAGTAATGCAACTAAGGGCTCGTTCACATCTGCGCCTGGTCTCTGTTCATACAGGTTTCCATTTCCTGCATAAAACAGAGCTGGAGACGGAAAGCTGCAGGACTTTTTCAAACCCATTCATTGAGCGCTGGTGAGCGTTTTATGCTCTCTGCCGCAAAACCATTTTTTTTTTAAACCACACACAAAGTTGGACATGCAGTACTCTGTGTCTGGTTTAAAAAAAAAAAAGGTTTTGTGGCGGAAGCATAAAACGCTCACCGGCACTCACGGCCGGACCTGCTCTGACAGCTTTCTGTCTTCTGCATGCAGAAGACGGAAAGCTCAGAACGGAGTCCGGGCGCTAGTGTAAACCCAACGTAAATTGTTCCATTGATGTTGTTTGTTAACCCCTTCCCGCCAATGGCATTTTTTGATTTTCGTTTTTCGTTTTTGACTCCCCTCCTTCTAAACCCCATAACTTGTTTATTTCTCCGCTCCCAGAGCCATATGAGTTCTTAATTTTTGTGGGACAAATTTTTCTTCATGATGCTACCATTAATTATTCTATATAATGTACTGGGAAGCAGGAAAAAAATTCAGAATGGGGTGGATTTGAAGAAAAAATGCATTTCTGCGACTTTCTTACGGGCTTTGGTTTTACGGCGTTCACTGTGCAGCCAAAATGACACATCCCCTATATTCTGTGTTTCGGTACGGTTCCAGGGATACCAAATTTATATGGTTTTATTTACATTTTGACCCCTAAAAAAAATTCCAAAACTGTGTTAAAAAATTTTTTTTCTAAAAGTCGCCATATTCCGACGGCCGTAACTTTTTTATATGTAAGTGTACGGGGATGCATAGGGTGTCTTTTTTTGCGGGGCTGGGTGCACTTTTTAGTTCTACCATTTTCGGGAAATGTTATTGCTTTGATCACTTTTTATTCAAATTTTTATCAGAATCAAAACAGTGAAAAAATGGCACTTTCGACTATTTTTCCCGCTACAGCATTTACCGAACAGGAAAAATATTTTTATAGATTTGTAGAGCGGGCGATTTCGGACGCGAGGATACCTAACATGTATATGTTTCACAGTTTTTAACTACTTTTATATGTGTTCTAGGGGATGATTTGAACTTTTAATTCTTTTTATATTTTTTTATATTTTTTTTAACTTTTTTTTTTAATTTTTTTTTTTTGCATTTATTAGACCCCCTAGGGGTGTTGAACCCCAGGGGGTCTGATCACTAATGCAATGCATTACAATGCTAATGCATTGCAATGCATTGCAAAAAAGCATCCTTTCTTTTGAAGTCTGCATAGACCAGCCTGCAAAAGAGAGGATTTGCAGACAAGCCTGGCTGTCATGGCAACGGGACGTCAGCCCTGGAGCATGCTCCAGGAGCCGGCGATTCCGGCCAAAATGGCGGCGCCCATGCGCCGCCGGGAAAATGGCGCCTCCGGCGCCTTTGACCGCGGCGCCGGAGGGGTTAATGCCTCCGATCGGTCCGGGGACCGATCGGAGGCATTAGAGCCGGTTGTCTACTGCTTAAAGCAGTAGACACCCGGCGGCTATGGCGGCCGCCCGGCTCCCGGGCGGTCGCCATAGTTACAGACCCGACATGCGCCGTACTATTACGGCGCATGTCGGGAAGGGGTTAAAGAACTGTGTTTCAACTGTGGATAAACTTTGTACCTTAAACACCTGTGACTCTTTGTGAGTACAATAAAAGTTTTCACATTTATCTTGTATCATTAAAATCTTGTCAGGGCTCCAACACCCCTTACACCATATCCCATATGCAGAAAAATAAATAGTGTACTTACAGTCCTATGAAAAAGTTTGGGCACCCCTATTAATCTTAATCATTTTTAGTTCTAAATATTTTGGTGTTTGCAACAGCCATTTCAGTTTGATATATCTAATAACTGGTGGACACAGTAATATTTCTGGACTGAAATGAGGTTTATTGTACTAACAGAAAATGTGCAGTATGCATTAAACCAAAATTTGACCGGTGCAAAAGTATGGGCACCTCAACAGAAAAGTGACATTAATATTTAGTAGATCCTCCTTTTGCAAAGATAACAGCCTCTAGTCGCTTCCTGTAGTTTTTAATCAGTTCCTGGATGAAGGGATTTTGGACCATTCCTGTTTACAAAACAATTCGAGTTCAGTTAAGTTTGATGGTTGCCGAGCATGGACAGCACGCTCTTTCATATGCGCCTGCCTAGTGTGTGGCTGCATGTGTTTACAGCTGCTGAAAACTAAACTGATCTTTCTCTATCCCGTCCTTTTTTCTTCACTTTTTCTATTACTATAAGGAGTATTAGTATAAGAACTTACCATGGGCTGGAATTTGATGTAGAAACTCTTATAAAGAAATCCTTTTTGAGCCTTTTTGTCTGAACCATGCCTCCACACAGACAAGGAAGACTGGTTTACACTAAGGAGACACTATTACACCTCAGAAGCAAGCTGCAGGACAAACTACAGGACAAGCATGCTCTTACCATCCCCCACAAACTAATAAGGAAACTTAGAAAACGCGGAAAACGAGCCGGCATACTGAGACGCGAAGGAAAAAAACGCAAAAAGCATGTGATCCCGTCCATCATTATGGGGAATGTGAGATCAATTGTGAATAAGATGGATGACCAGACATCAACAGGAGTTTCGTGAGTGCAGTATGATGCTGTTTACAGAGACTTGGCTTACTGAAATCACTCCGGACATACTTGCCTCCGTGGAGGGCTTCAAACTTCTTTGGGCGGACAGAACACTGGAGAGCGGTAAGCGAATAGGCGGAGGAATTGCAATATTTGTCAATGAGAGATGGTGTAATCCAGGACATATTGTGGTTAAGAAACAATTGTGTGGAAAGGATATTGAACTGCTAGCCGTGAGCATGAGACCTTTTTACCTGCCAAGGGAACTATCACATGTTATCGTACTAGCTGCATATGTCCCCCCTTCTGCTAAAGCTGACGCTGCCTGTGAAGTCCTCCATGCTGTTGTGAGTGAGCTGCAATCATCTCACCCCCATGCCCTGCTCCTAGTGTCTGGAGACTTCAACCATGTCTCAGCATCCACTCTACCAGGCTTCACACAGTATGTAACCTGCCATACAAGAGACAACAAGACGCTGGACTTGCTCTTTGCCAATGTAAGGGATGCATATAACTCATCTGCCCTACCACCCCTAGGCAGATCAGATCACAACCTGGTACATCTGCGACCCACATACATTCCACTGGTGCGCAGAGAACCGGCGGTTACCCGTACCGTGAAGATTTGGTCAGAGGGAAGTGTCGAGTCTCTAAGGGACTGCTTTGATCTAACTTTATGGGAAGTGTTTCAAGACTCATTTCCAGAGGACATTGAGGGACTCACACATTGCATAACGGACTACATTAATTTCTGTGTGGACAGCACGGTACCAACTAGAAAGGTGAGGTGTTTCTCCAATAACAAACCATGGATTAACTCTGAGATTAAAACTCTCCTCAAGCAAAAAAAGAGAATTTTTAGGTCTGGGGACAAAAATGGCCTGGGGGTGGTTCAGAAACAGCTAAGACAATTGATCAGAGAAGGGAAAGCCAACTACAGGAGGAAGATGGAGCTACAGATGGGGGAGGGTAGAATCTCTGAGGTGTGGGACAGCCTTAAGGCAATTTCAGGACACAAGGAAAAGACAGGGCACCGAACAGTAGGGGACAGGAAGTGGCTTAACGAGCTTAATCTATTCTTCAATAGATTTGACTCCAAGCAAATGCTCCCTCCACCAGCATGTCAGCCACACACCAAGACCCAACCCCCACCGAACTGCGGTCAACTGCAATCTGACTATCTGATCCTGCAGGAGTCTCAGGTGTGTAAGGAAATGAAGAATATTAGAGCGAACAAAGCGGGGGGACCTGATGGTATAAGCGCAAAAGTTCTTAAAATGTGCAGTGACCAGCTGTGTGGTATTATAACGCACATGTACAATATGAGCCTGAAGCTGGGGGTGGTACCTCAACTGTGGAAAACATCTTGCGTGGTACCAGTCCCAAAGAAACCCAACCCGATGGGCTACAATGACTACCGACCTGTAGCACTGACATCACACCTGATGAAGGTCCTAGAGAGACTGGTCCTGACACACCTACGCCCCCTAGTGAGCTCCGCTCTGGACCCCCTCCAGTTTGCCTACTGGCCAGGCATTGGGGTAGATGATGCCATCATCCACCTTCTTCATAGAGCTCTCTCTCACCTGGAGAAACCCGGGAACACTGTGAGAATAATGTTCTTTGATTTCTCCAGTGCGTTCAACACCATTCAGCCAGGGCTACTGAGGGAGAAGCTGAACCTTGGTGGTGTGGACCATCACCTGTCCAACTGGATCCTAGACTACCTGACAAACCGCCCTCAGTATGTGAGAGCCCGGGACTGTGTGTCTGACACTGTGATCTGTAGTACGGGGGCACCACAAGGTACAGTTCTTGCCCCATTCCTCTTCACACTGTACACTGCTGACTTCAGGCACAACTCATCCAGCTGTTACTTACAGAAGTACTCCGATGACTCTGCTATAGTCGGCCATATCACTGATGGCGACGATAGGGAATACAGAGACTTAAACCTTGATTTTGTTGAATGGTGCCAGCAGAACCAGCTCAGGATTAATGCTGGGAAGACCAAGGAGATGGTGGTGGACTTTAGTAAACGGAGAGGTGCTCCGACCCTGGTGGAGATCCAAGGAACATGTATTGAGATAGTCAGGACCTATAAGTACCTGGGCGTGCTCCTCAATAATAAACTAGACTGGGTTGATCACCTGGAGGCGCTGCACAGAAAGGGCCACAGCAGACTCTACCTGCTCAGGAGGCTGAGGGCCTTCGGAGTCCGGGGGACACTTCTTAGGGCCTTCTTCAACTCTGTGGTTGCCTCAGCCATCTTTTTCGGTGTGGCCTGCTGGGGAAGCAGTATATCAACCAGGGACAGAAATAGACTTGACAGGCTGATCAGGAGGGCCAGCTCTGTCCTGGGGAGCCCCCTGGACCCAGTACAGGTGGTGGGTGACAGAAGGATACTGTCTGTGGTGACCTCCATGCGGGAGAACAAATCCCACCCCATGTATGGGACCCTGATGGGACTTGGCAGCACTGTAAGCGACCGTCTGCTTCACCCCAAGTGTGAGAAGGAGCGCTATCGCAGGTCCTTCCTTCCAACCGCGACCAGGCTGTATAATCTACATCAGACCAAACGAAGAGCACTCCGCACAGAGAACTAATGATTATGAGGATGACCATGAGGTCTTCCTCTTTCTCTTCTGTTTTTTCCTTAGCTGCCATGGAGTCCTAGTATATCTTCTCTTCTCAGCTTATCTGTGTCTACGTCTGTAATATATTACTCTGTATTATCCTGTATCTGTATTACTATGCTGCTGTAACATGCTGAAATTTCCCCAATGTGGGACTATTAAAGGATTATCTTATCTTATCTTATCTTATCTTATCTTAAATTATCTGAAAACAAAGATTGTTCAACACAGTTGTTCAGGGGAAGGATACAAAAAGTTGTCTCAGAGATTTAACCTGTCAGTTTCCACTGTGAGGAACATAGTAAGGAAATGGAAGACCACAGGGACAGTTCTTGTTAAGCCCAGAAGTGGCAGACCAAGAAAAATATCAGAAAGGCAGAGAAGAAGAATGGTGAGAACAGTCAAGGACAATCCACAGACCACCTCCAAAGAGCTGCAGCATCATCTTGCTGCAGATGGTGTCACTGTTAGAGATGAGCGAACAGTGTTCTATCGAACTCATGTTCGATCGGATATTAGGCTGTTCGGCATGTTCGAATCGAATCGAACACCGCGTGGTAAAGTGCGCCATTACTCGATTCCCCTCCCACCTTCCCTGGCGCCTTTTTTGCTCCAATAACAGCGCAGGGTAGGTGGGACAGGAACTACGACACCGGTGACGTTGAAAAAAGTAGGAAAAACCCATTGGCTGCCGAAAACATGTGACCTCTAATTTAAAAGAACAGCGCCGCCCAGGTTCGCGTCATTCTGAGCTTGCAATTCACCGGGAACGGAGGTTTCCGTCCAGTTAGCTAGGGCTTAGATTCTGGGTAGGCAGGGACAGGCTAGGATAGGAAGGAGAAGACAACCAACAGCTCTTGTAAGAGCTAAATTCCAGGGAGAAGCTTGTCAGTGTAACGTGGCACTGACGGGCTCAATCGCCGCAACCCAGCTTTCCCCGGATCCTGAATGGAATACACTGACAGTGTATTCCCGTATACCCTATATATACACCCCCGATCCCCGTTCCAACGGTGTGCCCCCCCACCTTCACCCCAGAAATACCCTGCAAGTCCCCTAGCAATAGAATTGGGGCTATATACACCCACTATTTTTGCTACTGCCATATAGTGCCATTGTCTGACTAGGAATTCCAAGAATATATTAGGGTTACAAATACCCTCATTTCTTGCTACTGCCATATAGTGCCATTGTCTGACTGGGAATTCCAAGAATATATTAGGGTTACAAATACCCTCATTTCTTGCTACTGCCATATAGTGCCATTGTCTGACTGGGAATTCCAAGAGTATATTGGGGTTACAAATACCCTCATTTCTTGCTACTGCCATATAGTGCCATTGTCTGACTGGGAATTCCAAGAATATATTGGGGTTACAAATACCCTCATTTCTTGCTACTGCCATATAGTGCCATTGTCTGACTAGGAATTCCAAGAATATATTGGGGTTACAAATACCCTCATTTCTTGCTACTGCCATATAGTGCCATTGTCTGACTGGGAATTCCAAGAATATATTAGGGTTACAAATACCCTCATTTCTTGCTACTGCCATATAGTGCCAGTTTCTGACTGGAAATTCAAAGAATATATTGGTGTTACAAATACCTTCAAGTCCTGCCAGTGACATATAGTGCCAGTTTCTGACTGGGAATTCAAAGAATATATTGGGGTTACAAATACCCTCATTTCTTGCTACTGCCATATAGTGCCAGTTTCTGACTGGGAATTCAAAGAATATATTGGGGTTACAAATACCCTCATTTCTTGCTACTGCCATATAGTGCCAGTTTCTGACTGGGAATTCCAAGAATATATTGGGGTTACAAATACCCTCATTTCTTGCTACTGCCATATAGTGCCATTGTCTGACTGGGAATTCCAAGAATATATTGGGTTTACAAATACCCTCATTTCTTGCTACTGCCATATAGTGCCATTGTCTGACTGGGAATTCAAAGAATATATTGGGGTTACAAATACCCTCATTTCTTGCTACTGCCATATAGTGCCAGTTTCTGACTGGGAATTCCAAGAATATATTGGGGTTACAAATACCCTCATTTCTTGCTACTGCCATATAGTGCCATTGTCTGACTGGGAATTCCAAGAATATATTGGGTTTACAAATACCCTCATTTCTTGCTACTGCCATATAGTGCCATTGTCTGACTGGGAATTCCAAGAATATATTGGGTTTACAAATACCCTCATTTCTTGCTACTGCCATATAGTGCTATTGTCTGACTGGGAATTCAAAGAATATATTGGGGTTACAAATACCCTCATTTCTTGCTACTGCTATATAGTGCCATTGTCTGACTGGGAATTCCAAGAATATATTGGGGTTACAAATACCTTCAAGTTCTGCCACTGACATATAGTGCCAGTTTCTGACTGGGAATTCAAAGAATATATTGGGGTTACAAATACCTTCAAGTTCTGCCACTGACATATAGTGCCAGTTTCTGACTGGGAATTCCAAGAATATATTAGGGTTACAAATACCCTCATTTCTTGCTACTGCCATATAGTGCCATTGTCTGACTGGGAATTACAAGAATATATTGGGGTTACAAATACCCCCATTTCTTGCTACTGCCATATAGTGCCATTGTCTGACTGGGAATTCCAAGAATATATTGGGGTTACAAATACCCTCATTTCTTGCTACTGCCATATAGTGCCAGTTTCTGACTGGGAATTCAAAGAATATATTGGGGTTACAAATACCCTCATTTCTTGCTACTGCCATATAGTGCCATTGTCTGACTGGGAATTCCAAGAATATATTGGGGTTACAAATACCCTCATTTCTTGCTACTGCCATATAGTGCCATTGTCTGACTGGGAATTCCAAGAATATATTGGGGTTACAAATACCCTCATTTCTTGCTACTGCCATATAGTGCCATTGTCTGACTGGGAATTCCAAGAATATATTGGGGTTACAAATACCCTCATTTCTTGCTACTGCCATATAGTGCCATTGGCTGACTGGGAATTCCAAGAATATATTGGGGTTACAAATACCCTCATTTCTTGCTACTGCCATATAGTGCCATTGGCTGACTGGGAATTCCAAGAATATATTGGGGTTACAAATACCCTCAATTCTTGCTACTGCCATATAGTGCCATTGTCTGACTGGGAATTCCAAGAATATATTGGGGTTACAAATACCCTCATTTCTTGCTACTGCCATATAGTGCCATAGTCTGACTGGGAATTCCAAGAATATATTGGGGTTACAAATACCCTCATTTCTTGTTACTGCCATATAGTGCCATTGTCTGACTGGGAATTCCAAGAATATATTGGGGTTACAAATACCCTCATTTCTTGCTACTGCCATATAGTGCCAGTTTCTGACTGGGAATTCAAAATGCGCAAGGCTCCCGGAAAGGGACGTGGACGAGGCCGTGGGCGAGGTCGGGGGAATGGTTCTGGGGAGCAAGGTAGCAGTGAAGCCACAGGGCGTCCCGTGCCTACTCCTGTGGGGCAGCAAGCATTGCGCCGCTCCACAGTGCCAGGGTTGCTTGCCACATTAACTAAACTGCAGGGTACAAACCTTAGTAGGCCCAAGAACCAGGAACAGGTCTTGCAATGGCTGTCGGATAACGCTTACAGCACATTGACCAGCAGCCAGTCAGGCTCTGCCTCCTCTCCTCCTATTACCCAACAGTCTTGTCCTCCTTCCTCCCAAAATTCCCAAGCTTCACAGAACAATAACCCCAACTGTCCCTGCTCCCCAGAGCTGTTCTCCGCTCCTTTCATTGTCCCTCAACCTGCCCCTCCATTTCGCGATTCCACGGACCTAACAGAGGAGCATCTGTGTCCAGATGCTCAAACACTAGAGTCTCCTCCATCTCCGTTCGATTTGGTGGTGGATGACCAGCAACCCACCCTCATCGACGACGATTTGACGCAGTTGCCGTCAGGGCATCCAGTTGACATGCGCATTGTGCGGGAGGAGGAGATGAGAAAGGAGTTGGAAGAGGAAGTGGTCGATGATGAGGACACTGACCCGACCTGGACAGGGGGGATGTCAAGCGGGGAAAGTAGTGTGGATGTTGAGGCAGGTGCAGCACCAAAAAGGGTAGCTAGAGGCAGAGGCAGAGGTCAGCAGCTTAGGCGAAGCCAGGCCACACCCGGAATCTCCCAAGATGTTCCAGTTCGTACCCAGCCCCGAAAAACTCCCACCTTGAGGGCACGTTTCTCGAAGGTGTGGACTTTTTTCAAGGAATGCGCCAAGGACAGATATAGTGTTGTCTGCACAATTTGCCTCTCGAAATTGATTAGGGGCTCTGAGAAGAGCAACCTGTCCACCACTTCAATGTGCCGTCATTTGGAATCCAAGCACTGGAATCAGTGGCAGGCAGCAACGGCAGGACAAAGGCCGCCTGCCGTTCACGCCACTGCCTCTGCCTCTGCCACTGCCCACTGTGCTGGCGATGCACTCCAGAGGACGAGCCAGGACACCACTTCATCTGCCTCCGCCACTTTGTTGACTTCTTCCTCATCCTCCCCTGTTCCTGTCTTATCTCCTTCTCCTGCACCATCAAAGGCACCATCAGGCGCTTCTTTACAACAACCCACCATCTCTCAGACATTGGAGCGGCGGCAGAAATATACCGCTAACCACCCACACGCGCAAGCCTTGAACGCCAACATCGCTAAACTGCTGGCCCAGGAGATGTTGGCGTTCCGGCTTGTTGAAACTCCCGCCTTCCTGGACCTGATGGCAACTGCAGCACCTCGCTATGCCGTCCCTAGCCGTCACTACTTCTCCCGGTGTGCCGTCCCCGCCTTGCACCAGCACGTATCACTCAACATCAGGCGGGCCCTTTGTTCCGCGCTTTGCACAAAGGTCCACTTGACCACCGACGCGTGGACAAGTGCATGCGGACAGGGACGCTACATTTCACTGACGGCACACTGGGTGAATGTAGTTGAGGCTGGGACAGCTTCCCAAACTGGCCCGGTGTACCTCGTCTCCCCGCCTAACATTCCTGGCAGGGACACGAGAAGAACACCGTCCTCCTCCTCCTCCACCGCCTCCTCCTCCGCCACCGCCTCCTCCTCCGCTGTTAGATTGACCCCAGCTACGAGTTGGAAACGTTGCAGCACTGGCGTTGGTAGACGTCAGCAGGCCGTGCTGAAGCTGATCAGCTTGGGGGACAGACAGCACACTGCCTCCGAGGTGAGGGATGCCCTCCTCGATGAGACGGCAATATGGTTTGAGCCGCTGCACCTGGGCCCAGGCATGGTCGTTTGTGATAACGGCCGGAACCTGGTAGCAGCTCTGGAGCTTGCCGGACTCCAACATGTTCCATGCCTGGCCCACGTCTTCAACCTAGTGGTGCAACGTTTCCTAAAGAGCTACCCCAATGTTCCAGAGCTACTGGTGAAAGTGCGGCGCATGTGCGCCCACTTTCGCAAGTCGACAGTAGCCGCTGCTAGCTTAAAATCTCTCGAGCAACGCCTGCATGTGCCACAACACCGGCTTTTGTGCGACGTCCCCACACGCTGGAACTCAACGTTTCAGTTGTTGAATAGAGTGGTTGAGCAGCAGAGACCTTTGATGGAATACCAGCTACAAAACCCTAGGGTGCCACAAAGTCAGCTGCCTCAGTTTCTCATCCATGAGTGGCCATGGATGAGAGACCTTTGTGACATCCTATGGGTGTTTGAGGAGTCCACAAGGAGGGTGAGCTCTGAGGATGCGATGGTGAGCCTTACAATCCCACTCTTGTGTGTTCTGAGAGAATCCCTGATTGACATCAGGGATAACTCAGATCACACAGAGGAGTCAGGGATAGCATCCGATCCGTCACAGCTGGAGAGTAGGTCCACACATCTGTCCGCTTCATCGCGTTTAATGGAGGAGGAGGAGGAGGAGGAGGAGGAAGAAGAGTTGTCCGATGATGTGATGGTGATACAGGAGGCTTCCGGGCAACTTCGAATCGTCCCATTGTTGCAGCGCGGATGGGTAGACATGGACGATGAGGAGGAAATGGAGATTGAACTTTCCGGTGGGGCCAGAGGAGTCATGCCAACTAACACTGTGGCAGACATGGCTGAGTTCATGTTGGGGTGCTTTACAACCGACATACGTATTGTCAAAATCATGGAGGACAACCAGTACTGGATCTTTGCTATCCTTGACCCCCGGTATAAAAACAACATCTCCTCTTTTATTCCGGTAGAGGGGAGGGCCAATCGCATCAATGCTTGCCACAAGCAATTGGTGCAGAATATGATGGAGATGTTTCCAGCATGTGACGTTGGCGGCAGGGAGGGCAGTTCCTCCAGTAGGCGACCAAGTTCTCACTGGTCCACACAAACGAGGGGCACACTGTCTAAGGTCTGGGACACCTTGATGGCACCCCCTCGCCAAAGTGCCGCCACGGAGGGTCCTAGTGTCACCAGGCGTGAGAAGTATAGGCGCATGTTGCGGGAATACCTTTCCGACCACAGCCCTGTCCTCTCCGATCCCTCTGCGCCCTACACGTATTGAGTGTCGAAGTTGGACCTGTGGCTTGAACTTGCCCTATATGCCTTGGAGGTGCTGTCCTGTCCTGCCGCCAGCGTCCTATCTGAGAGGGTGTTCAGTGCAGCCGGTGGCATCATCACTGACAAGCGCACCCGTCTGTCAGCTGAGAGTGCCGACCGGCTCACTTTGATAAAAATGAACCACCACTGGATAGAGCCTTCATTTTCGTGCCCACCTGTGTAAAGCACCCCAACATGAAACTCCATGTCTGTGCTCAACCTCTCCAATTCCTCCGCATCCTCATACTCATCCACCATAAGCGTTGCACAATTCTGCTAATACTAGGCTCCCTCCACCCTGATTTCCCACAACTCTGCTGGTTAGAGGCTCCCTCCACCCTGATTTCCCCCAACTCTGCTGGTTAGAGGCTCCCTCCACCCTGATTTCCCCCAACTCTGCTGGTTAGAGGCTCCCTCCACCCTGATTTCCCACAACTCTGCTGGTTAGAGGCTCCCTCCACCCTGATTTCCCCCAACTCTGCTGGTTAGAGGCTCCCTCCACCCTGATTTCCCACAACTCTGCTGGTTAGAGGCTCCCTCCACCATGAATTTGCCCAAACTGGGGTTTTTAGAGGCTCCCTCCACCATGAATTTCCCAAAACTTGGCTGTTTAGAGGCTCCCTCCACCATGAATTGGTCCAAACTGGGCTGGTTAGAGGCTCCCTCCACCATGAATTTGGCCAAACTGGGGTTTTTAGAGGCTCCCTCCACCATGAAGTTCCCAAAACTTGGCTGTTTAGAGGCTCCCTCCACCATGAATTGGTCCAAACTGGGCTGGTTAGAGGCTCCCTCCACCATGAATTTCCCAAAACTTGGCTGTTTAGAGGCTCCCTCCACCATGAATTGGTCCAAACTGGGCTGGTTAGAGGCTCCCTCCACCATGAATTTGGCCAAACTGGGGTTTTTAGAGGCTCCCTCCACCATGAATTGGTCCAAACTGGGCTGGTTAGAGGCTCCCTCCACCATGAACTTCCCATAGCTTGGCTGTTTAGAGGCTCCCTCCACCATGAATTGGTGCAAACTGGGCTGATTAGAGGCTCCCTCCACCATGAATTTCCCAAAACTTGGCTGTTTAGAGGCTCCCTCCACCATGAATTGGTCCAAACTGGGCTGGTTAGAAGCTCCCTCCTCAATGAATTTCCCAAAACTTGGCTGTTTAGAGGCTCCCTCCACCATGAATTGGTCCAAACTGGGCTGGTTAGAGGCTCCCTCCACCATGAATTTCCCAAAACTTGGCTGTTTAGAGGCTCCCTCCACCATGAATTGGTCCAAACTGGGCTGGTTAGAGGCTCCCTCCACCATGAATTGGTCCAAACTGGGCTGGTTAGAGGCTCCCTCCACCATGAACTTCCCATAGCTTGGCTGTTTAGAGGCTCCCTCCACCATGAATTGGTCCAAACTGGGCTGGTTAGAGGCTCCCTCCACCATGAATTGATCCAAACTGGGCTGGTTAGAGGCTCCCTCCACCATGAATTTCCCAAAACTTGGCTGTTTAGAGGTTCCCTCCACCATGAATTTGCCCAAAATGGGCTGTTTAGAGGCTCCCTCCACCATGAATTTGCCCAAACTCTGCTGGTTAGAGGCTCAATCCACCCTGATTTTCAAAACAAATGTTGGTGCCAACCTCAACTTACTACAAGGGCCAAATTCACTGCTGGTGACAAGCTCTCCTCACTCCAAGTGCCAAATACACATGTTTCAAGGTGTTTTCCTACTGTCTGAGAGGTGGTATTGAGTGTGTAAAGTGTGTAGTTGTTAGGCTGTGATGTTGGGGTAATAGAGGGTCTTTGGTGTGTTAGATGCCCCCAGACATGCTTCCCCTGCTGTCCCAGTGTCATTCCAGAGGTGTTGGCATCATTTCCTGGGGTGTCATAGTGGACTTGGTGACCCTCCAGACACGGATTTGGGTTTCCCCCTTAACAAGTATATGTTCCCCATAGACTATAATGGGGTTCGAAACCCGTTCGAACACACGAACAGTGAGCGGCTGTTCGAATCGAATTTCGAACCTCGAACATTTTAGTGTTCGCTCATCTCTAGTTACTGTGCATCGGTCAACAATACAGCGCACTTTGCACAAGGAGAAGCTGTATGGGAGAGTGATGAGAAAGAAGCCGTTTCTGCAAGCACGCCACAAACAGAGTCGCCTGAGGTATGCAAAAGTACATTTGGACAAGCCAACTTCATTTTGGAAGAAGGTCCTGTGGACTGATGAAACAAAAATTGAGTTGTTTGGTCATACAAAAAGGCGTTATGTATGGTGTCCAAAAAAAACAGCATTCCAAGAAAAACACTTGCTACCCACTGTAAAATTTGGTGGAGGTTCCATCATGCTTTGGGGCTGTGTGGCCAATGCCGGCATCGGGAATCTTGTTAAAGTTGAGAGTCGCATGGATTCCACTCAGTATCAGCAGATTCTTGAGAATAATGTTCGAGAATCAGTGACGAAGTTGAAGTTACGCCGGGGATGGATATTTCAGCAAGACAATGATCCAAAACACCGCTCCAAATCGACTCAGGCATTCATGCAGAGGAACGATTACAATGTTCTGGAATGGCCATCCCAGTCCCCAGACCTGAATATCATTGAACATCTGTGGGGTGATTTGAAGCGGTCTGTCCATGCTCGGCGACCATCAAACTTAACTGAACTTGGATTGTTTTGTAAAGAGGAATGGTCCAAAATACCTTCATCCAGGATCCAGGAACTGATTAAAAGCTACATAAAGTGACCAGAGGCTGTTATCTTTGCAAAAGGAGGATCTACTAAATATTAATGTCACTTTTCTGTTGAGGTGCCCATACTTTTGCATCGGTCAAATTTTGGTTTAATGCATATTGCACATTTTCTGTTAGTACAATAAACCTCATCTCAATCCTGAAATATTACTGTGTCCATTAGTTATTAGATATATCAAACTGAAATGGCTGATGCAAACACCAAAATATTTAGAACTAAAAATGATTAAGATTAATAGGGGTGCTCAAACTTTTTCATAGGACTGTAAGCAGTGGTGAACCTAGCCTCTCTGCTGCCTAAGGCGGACGATCAAAAGACGCCCCCCTCCCCCTGGTATTGAGTCTGGGGCGGGGGGGGGGGTTGATTTTCATCTTTCAATCATCTGCCTCAGACAACGGGGAGGTTGGGGATGCTAGCTTTAACATTACAATAAATACAATGCAGTAATACTCACAGGAAACGTCTTCCCACATTTCCCGTCTCTTCCCTGTGGACCGCCATGACCACTTCTTGCAGCTGTGTTTGCAACACAGAAATCTTTGACCCCTCACTTCTCCATGCACCCAACCCCTAGCAGTACCATACAGGCCCAAAGCCTGTGGTAACAGCCTATTGCTATACAGGCCCAAAGCCTGTGCTAGCAGTAACAGGCTATTACTACTAGCACAGGCTTTGGGTCTATATGGTAATATCCCAGACCATGTGACATCTGGGACATTACCATTTAGGCCTGAAGCCTGCTAGGATTAACATCGGATCCCGGAGAGGTAAGTAACACTGTTTATTATGTTCCGTCACCTCCCCTGGGGCTCCGATTATTATACTCGGGGGGTCTGAAAAGACCCCTGAGTATAACAATAGCGGTAGTGGGATAGTGGCCTGGGCCCGGGCCTATTCACTGCCAGCCTCTGCGGCCTATAGTACAAGGGGAAGCGGGGACGGCAGTGAAAAGGCCCAGGGAGGTGGCTAAATAGGCCGCTACCTGCTGGGGATACTCTAGCCGGTAGCGGCCTATTATAAAACAAAAACAAAAAAAAAGTTTTTTTTACTTACAGACTGCGCTGCTGCTCCCGCTGCTGCCTCCTCTTCACCCAGCAGTAAGACATCTGCGTCTCAATGTAGGCGGCGTGATGATGCCACCTGCGCTGAGACGCAGATGTCTAAACCAGTGCAGAAGAGGGAAAAAAAAGTGCTTTAGGGAAAAAAAACCAGTGCACTTTAGGGGAAAAAAAGTTAAAAAAAACATGAGGCTGTCGCCTCACCTCACCTCATTGGAGGTACGGCGCTGTACATAAGTACATTAAGTTTTGATGATAAGAGGATCAGTTTCCAGAGAATACTTCAGAAAAGGTGTGATGAGTAATCTAGCAAAAAAAAAATCACCCACATTTGCACAGAAAAATTGACTTAATAGGGGTGGTTCTCTCAAAGAAAAATTACCAAAGATGTGAGCAGCAACACCCTTGTTTTTCAAAGAGCTAATTTGCATATTGACATTATTGACATAAATAGCTATATCTTCGCATTGGAGAAACAAGGGAAAACACAGTTTGATTCAGGTGAATGGCTGAGTTGATATGCTGGGTTCTAATGACAGACTCCCTTTAGTGTCCAATGGAGTCAGCAAGCATGTACAGGTCTAGAGAAATAGCCCCATTCTCGTCCCTGGTATGGCTTCCTCCTCTCATTTCTGGATCCCAGCATGATATCTCTTTGAAGCATAATTAAACTTTTCAAACAGCTTTTGATTTTCTGGCATTTGCGTCACTGCATCATAAATTTTGTAATATACTTTAGTAACACATTTTGGTTCCTTTCTGTGAATTTTGCCACTTCACACATTTATATCTCGGGAATTATAAAACCTACAGCACTTTTGGTGTCATACAAAAGATGAGATTCTCAACTTTCAAGAAACTAAGATCACGATTCTATTTTTTTTCAAATAATAAAAGTTGGATTGGAAGTAGGTGCATATGAATGCCAATCCTGACTGTTTTCCACTAGTGATTTCTCTGGAAATTTAAATTGCACTGAACTACTGGGCCACTACACAGTTGCAAAAATGGTACAGTATGTCTGAACCAATATAATTATTACGTCACTGACAAAAGCGAAAACTTTACATAGAGGCACAACATACCTCTGACACTACATTGAAAAATTCCCCTTTCTCGCTTATTTCACTGGGGAACACAGCACCATGGGGTATAGACCTGGCCACTAGGAGACTGACACTAGGAATGAAAGGCTGGGCTATACCACTCTCACAGACAGTGTACAAAGCCAGTTTAAACCTAGTGTTGTAGAAGGCAGACACGACCTGACTCAGGTCTTTCTGTCTTGCATCGTTTTTATTTATTTTTCCAGGTGCAGGGGGGTCTTCAGTGTGTACACCACACTAGTTATACCTCTCGCAGGTGCAGCACTCTTCTTGAGCACCTTGCTGGTCACCTGGTCCCCATCCTGTGCTTGCTGCATCAGTGGCCGGATATTCTGGTCACCCCACCTCCATGTGCGAGGTTCCACGAGGGGGTGACCCTGCAGCGCCAAAAGACGTCAGATAGGGTGAGTATGAGAAGATTAAAACATGGGTGATTATTCCTACTCCGTCTTCCCCCTAATCTCCTATGCTGGCTATAGTGTCTGGAACTGCTGAGCATCCCACCATTATTGGTACTATGGGGGGCTATTACAGAAGTTCTCCCTGGGCTTCACTTTAATGAATAAGCCCCATCCTTTAGCGCCCCCAGGCCCCTTTTTATGCCAGTCTCTGGCGCCATCCTGCGGGGGGAAAAAGCATCTGTATTCCTCCTCTTAGGCCTCTGGTTACCTCCACTGATTCCCACGGGTCCCGCCAGCGCATCTGTTTTGTCGACACTGGCAGTGTCGCGCTGCCAGTTATGACCTCTACTCGAGGTCCTAGGCTTCACCGGAGCCTCTCCTCAGGCTTACCTAGCCCCTTCTAACCCTCACATTGGCCAGGGCGCTGTCCTGGGTTGATCATTCTAGCTTCTCTGCGCAGGAAACCGAGGGGTAGGGCTTCACTTCACCTGCATTACTTTTTTTCTGGTGCTAAACTACTCTTTTCATGCTTTTCTGGAGACACAGCACCTGGGATCCCTCTCTGTGCAGCCTGCCTGCAGTAGTCGCCAAGCAGTCATCCTTTCCAGTGTTCTGGTAGGCTAATCTTCTGGATTCCCCTGTTTCTTCTGGGCCTGCTCTGCCATATCCTCCTGTGAAGAGCCAACCCGCCCTTTGGCCCCCTCGGGGGCCACCACGTATTATACGTGCTCCCATTGTACATGACAATGTCCTAAGAACAACCTAAAATTTTTCTATAGATTGATATTTCTATCTATGTCGACTCCTAAAGGATACTTTGATGCAGATGTAAATATAAACTTAGTTCTAATTATTTTTGAATTAGTGTTAAATTTGTGTGTTTTACAGATATGGAATGTGTGTTTTTATTAACCCTTAAGTACTATCATGGGGTCTATCATACACCACTACCATACACATATCATTATGATAGACACCATAATCGTACTTAAAGAGGACTTTTCACTGATTTGGGCACAGGCAGTTCTATATACTGCTGGAAAGCTGACAGTGTGCTGAATTCAGGGCACTGTCGGCTTTCCCGATCTGTGCCCCGGGTAAAGAGTTATCGGTCCCGGTACCGTAGCACTTTACAGTCAGAAGGGCGTTCCTGACAGTCAGTCAGGTACGTCCTTCTCCACAGCAGTGCCTATCGTGCTGTACAGTGTGAGCGGGGAGGAACGCCTCCTTCCTCTGCTCACAGTGCTCGTCCATAGACGAGTATTATCAGGAGAGGAGGAGGCATTCCTCCCTGCTCACACTGTACAGCGCCATAGGCGCTGCTGTGGAGAAGGACGTACCTGACTGACTGTCAGGAACGCCCTTCTGACTGTAAAGCGCTACGGTACCGGGACCGATAACTCTTTACCCGGGGCACAGATCGGGAAAGCCAACAGTGCCCTGAATTCAGCGCACTGTCAGTTTTCCAGAAGTATATAGAACTGCCTGTGCCAAAAATCGGTGAAAGGTCCTCTTTAAGGGTAAACGTACATGTGAGGTCTGGGATTTCGTAAATCTACATAGCAAGGCATGGTGCTTACACTTGAATTTTGTGTTGTGTAGCATGTAACTTAGTGGAGCCAGACATGGATCTTCAATAGTTGCTTAACAACATATGGTATTTATTTGTTTGCATTTCTTTATTTGTACAGGTGGGTATGTAGCATGTGCTCTTATTATTATGCATATAAGGCCTGACATTGGATTTCTGTTGTTGAGATGTTTTTGTTTTGCATCTAAAGACATTGATTTGAACTTTTGGGTTTTTCAGGAGATAGATATCGCCTTATTATTTTTTATGATTTTCCAATTGAATTTAATAGGGGCTTTAAAAATTTCTGTGCATTGAACTCCCCCTAGTGGCAACAGAAGGCAAATTCTGTGATTGTATAGTAGACAGTAGGAAAAGCATTTCAAATCTAAGTTATACTAAGTTTTAAAGCATCTTTACAATAATTCTTTGAATGAGGCTATATATTTTACGGTTCACATAAGTGAGACAGTTATTTTATTAGGCTTACAAAAATGAAAACATTTCCTGATGCGTTGATGCAACAAATCCATTTGTTATGATCACTGGTCTACTCCTTAGGGCTGGTTCGCATCTGCGCCCGTGCGCGTTTTAAGCAATCCTGCTGGGTTTCCATCTTCTGCCCTGAGAAACTGGACAGGGGACGGAAACACGGCAGTCAGTTTTCAAACCATTCAAGTGAATGGGTTTGAAAAGTAAGCGTCCATGAGTGTTTTGTACCTGTCCGCGGCATGTAATACATTGAAAGCATAGGGAAAAAAGCCTCCCATTGATTTCAATGGGGAGCGCACATATGCCGGCTCCCATTCAAGTCAATGGGAGCTGCTTTTTACGAGCTCATTCTGAACGTGGTTTTACGATTAGAATGAGCGAACCGTAACACTGTGTGAAGGCTCCCTTAGCCTGAAAATTCAGATGTCAGTTTTTTGTTCATTTCTCCTCTCAAATACAAAAACTAATAAACACTATCCCTCTACATTGTACCAATAAAATCTGAATGATATTCCGCAAAAAACAGCCATCATGCAGCCATGTCAATGGAAATAGACAAATATTATAGGTCTTGGAATATGGTGACAAACAAATTTAAATCATTTTCTGAAAAAAAAAAAAGGTTTTATTCTGAAAAAGTATAAAAAAAATGTAACAACAAGAACAAAAAAAAAAAAACCCACGTACTATTTGTATGATAGTTTGTGCCAAGTATTTATACTTTTAACCTAAGATTGCTTCTGATTATACTTTTATCATTATCAACTATAAGAAATGATATGATGTAGTTTGTTCACTCTTTGGATTGTAAGCAGTGATAGTTGGTGAACTAGATAACTGTTGCAGCAGCTTTTTGTACTTTGGTTTTCTAAGTGGAGACACCTGATGGAGGGGGCTCCGTCTGCATCTGTCATTTAACCCCTTCCCGCCGATGGCATTTTTTGAATTTCGTTTTTCGTTTTTGACTCCCCTCCTTCTAAACCCCATAACTTTTTTATTTCTCCGCTCCCAGAGCCATATGAGGTCTTAATTTTTGCGGGACAAATTGTTCTTCATGATGCCACCATTAAAGGGATTCTACCACTAAAACACTTTTTTTTTCTAGTTACCACGTCGGAATAGCCTTTAAAAAGGCTATTCGTCTCTTACCTGTAGAAGTGCTCTCCGCCGCGCCGTTCGTTCAAAATACCGGTTTGTACCGGTATGCTAATGAGTTCTCTCGCAGCGATGGGGGCGTCCCCATTGCAGCTCGAAAACTGACCGCAGCGCCGCCTCTCTGGTCTTCGGTGTCCTCCCCTTGCCTCTTCAGCGTCTGTTGGACGCCTGCGCAGTATGCTCTCTGTTCGGCGAAGATTGCAGAACGTACTGCGCATGCGCGAAAGTGCGGTGCCCGCACTATGGCTGGGCCCGCAATTTCGCGCATGCGCAGTACGTTCGGCAAGCTTCACCGAACAGAGCGTACTGCGCAGGCGTCCGACAGTACGCTGAAGAAGCAAGGGGAGGACACCGAAGACCAGAGAGGCGGCGCTGCGGTCAGTTTTCGAGCTGCAATGGGGACGCCCCCATCGCTGCTCCTGCGATGGGGACGCCCCCATCGCTGCGAGAGAACTCATTAGCATACCGGTACAAACCGGTATTTTGAACGAACGGCGCGGCGGAGAGCACTTCTACAGGTAAGAGACGAATAGCCTTTTTAAAGGCTATTCCGACGTGGTAACTAGAAAAAAAAGTGTTTTAGTGGTAGAATCCCTTTAATTATTCTATATAATGTACTGAGAAGCAGGAAAAAAATTCAGAATGGGGTGGATTTGAAGAAAAAATGCATTTCTGCGACTTTCTTACGGGCTTTGGTTTTACGGCGTTCACTGTGCAGCCAAAATGACATGTCCCCTATATTCTGTGTTTCGGTACGGTTCCAGGGATACCAAATTTCTATGGTTTTATTTACATTTTGACCCCTTAAAAAAAATCCAAAACTGTGTTAAAAAAAATTTTTTCTAAAAGTCGCCATATTCCGACGGCCGTAACTTTTTTATACATAAGTGTACGGGGATGCATAGGGCGTCTTTTTTTGCGGGGCCGGGTGTACTTTTTAGTTCTACCATTTTCGGGAAATGTTATTGCTTTGATCACTTTTTATTCAAATTTTTATCAGAATCAAAACAGTGAAGAAATGGCGGTTTGGCACTTTCGACTATTTTTCCCGCTACAGCGTTTACTGAACAGGAAAAATATTTTTATAGATTTGTAGAGCGGGCGATTTCGGACGCGAGGATACCTAACATGTATATGTTTCACAGTTTTTAACTACTTTTATATGTGTTCTAGGGGGTGATTTGAACTTTTAATTCTTTATATATTTTTTTTTAACTTTTTTTTTTTTTTTTTGCATTTATTAGACCCCCTAGGGGTGTTGAACCCCAGGGGGTCTGATCACTAATGCAATGCATTACAATGCTAATGCATTGCAATGCATTGCAAAAAAGCATCCTTTCTTTTGCAGGCTGCATAGACCAGCCTGCAAAAGAGAGGATTTGCAGACAAGCCTGGCTGTCATGGCAACGGGACGTCAGCCCTGGAGCATGCTCCAGGAGCCGGCGATCCCGGCCAAAATGGCGGCGCCCATGCGCCGCCGGGAAAATGGCGCCTCCGGCGCCTTTGACCGCGGCGCCGGAGGGGTTAATTCCTCCGATCGGTCCGGGGACCGATCGGAGGCATTAGAGCTGGTTGTCTACTGCTTAAAGCCATAGTTACAGACCCGACATGCGCCGTACTATTACGCCGCATGTCGGGAAGGGGTTAATGTCTGCTGCTCTCATCCTGTGATGACAACAATACGTGAACCCATAGATCCACTCTGCCTCCACAAATAAGATCAGATTTCCTAGTCTTCTCTCTTTTTGGTGGCTAATCTGTTCAATCAGCTGAAAACTTGTGACTTTTATATTCCAATTATGTTTGGTCCAAAGATGTGTGAGGGGAAAAATATCTGTGTAAAGAGAGATATTGGTTCTTAGTCTATATACTCCATTTTGTTCTATACATCCTCCATTATATTAGAAGATGTTTTGCACGTATCCTATTACTAACCTTGGGTGAAATTGCTGTTCTGTTATTTTGGTTAGAAAAGGTTGGAATATTCATAAGTTTATCATGTCCTATAACAAGACACAGAATGTTCACAAGATATGAAACCAGTTCTAATCTCTTGTTTTGTGTAGCATCCACTAACATAAAACTTTGAAGACCACAGCATCCATTTTGGCAGACTGTGCTAACAAGATTAGAGGCTAAGATGGTGGACACGGACAATCATGTGTTAACACATGGATTATGTATGCACGTATTTATCATTTGTAAATGCCCATTCTATACTCTAATCAATGATAATTCATATTTCTATGTGATGTCGTTTGTTATGCCTAAATTGGAATAAAGCCATTATTCCTCTCTATAAGCTAAATAGCGTAATAAATTTCAGAATACTTTGATATACACCATCTGAGTAGGCCTGTCTTTGTGTTCTCCGAGCTCGTCATCCATTTTGTTTTAATTTGGAACCGACAGCATCCACTCTCAGGGTGTTCCCCCAACACATGCTTGGAGAATGGAGTGTCCCGTCCATTCATAAGGTCCACACATAATCCCTGATCTTAAGTCTAAACTGGTGAATAGTCTTCCCAACATAATTCAGGGGACACAGGCAAATGATTAAATTCACAAAGATTAAAGGGATTTTACCATTAAAATCAATTTTTTGAGTGGTCACGAAGTGGAGTATTTGTTGGTAGTGGAGCCACTCCGAAGTGGATAAATGCAACATGAAAGTGAAAAAATTTAAGCACCTGAGCTCCAGAGTTGACGGGTCAACTAAATCAGCAACAAGGAAAAGACCCAGTTTAGTCCAAGGTTGGACCATAGCAGCAGAGAGTCCCCCTGGGAGGAGCGGAAAAACATCATAGAGGAGCGTGGAAAGGCCAAGGGAAAAAGTTTGGAACAAATAATTCAAATAGCCTGCGTTACACGGATGGGACCAAGAAGGGGGATGGCAGACAAGGGAGAGGAGCAGGACCACAAGAATCCATTGGGGTGAACAGGAGCCAACCAGAGTGTCTCAATTTCAACCCATTTCATGTAAGCTTGGAGTGCTTAAACACTCCCAAACATTCCCAAAACAGAATGCAATATAAGTGGGCCGCCCAGTAATATTGAAAGGTGTGTGTTCCCTGTTGGCCTTACCAGACAGCATCACAGAGCAGGAGAAACTATGGCATTTGGCATTCCATATACAATTGTGGTCAAAAGTTTACATACCCCGGCAGATTTTTTTTTTACCTTTTTTCAGAGAATATGAATGATGACACAAAAACTTTTTCTCCACTCATGGTTAGTTGAAGCCATTTATTGTCAAATGTCTGTGTTTTCTCTTTTTAAATCATAATGGCAACCAAAAACATCAAAATGACCCTGTTCAAAAGTTCACATATTCTGGGCATTTTGGCCTGATAACATGCCCAGAAGTTGACACAGTTGTCCATGGATCTATGGGAAAAGGTAGTTGAACTGTTTAAAATAGGAAAGGGATACAAAAAGATATCCAAGGAATTGATAATGCCAGTCAGCGGTATTCAAACTGTGATTAACTCAGGAAACTCAGGTGCTCTGTAAAAACCAAACCATGGTCAGATAGGCCAAACAAAATTTCAGCCACAGCTGCCTGGAATGCAAAGAAAAATAGACACATAATATCAGGTGAAATACAGGACTCTCTGAAAACTATTGGTGTGGCTGTTTCAAGATGCACAATAAGGAAGCACTTGAAGAAAAATGGGCTGCATGGTCGAGTTGCCAAAAGAAAGCTGTTACTGCACAAATGCCTATATACAAAATTGTCTCACCATTGTATAAGCAATATAAGACTCCAGATATAAAGGCTTTGCTCAACCTGGGAAAGGATCCAAGAGACATCCGGTATAAATAAAAATTAACTTTTATTTTTCTCCATTAAAAAAGAGGGGATTAGATGAGTTTCAGATCCAAGAAAAGTTGCTACGCGTTTCGGTACCGAAGTACCTTCCTCATGGCATGCCAAATACTGAAGGCAAATTTGCACTCCTCAGACAGGGATGTACTAGGATGTTCTAACATGACAGAGATCTAAAACATAAGGCCAAGTCAACCTGTCATTGGCTACAGCAGAAGAAAGTGAAGGTTCTGGAGTGGCAATCTCAGTCTCCTGACCTCAATATCATTGAGCCACTCTGGGGAGATCTCAAGCGTGCAGTATATGCAAGGCAGCCCAGGAATTTACAGGAACTGGAGACTTTTTGCCAATAAGAATGAGCAGCTTTACCATCTGAGAAAATAAAGAGCCTCATGCACAACTACCACAAAATACTTCAAGCTGTCATTGATATTAGAGGGGGCAATACACGGTATTAAGAACTGAGGTATGTGAACTTTAGAACAGGGTCATTTTGATGTTTCTGGTTGTCATTATGATTTAAAAAGAGAAAACTCAGAAGTTTGACAATAAATGGCTTCACCCAACCACTAACCATGAGTGGAGAAAAAGTTTTTTTGTTATCATTCATATTCTCTGAAAAAAATCCATAAAATCTGCCAGGTATGTAAACTTTTTAGCACAATTGTAGAACACTGGAAAAAAGTTGCAGGCTATAAAATACGCTCAACCCTCAAGATATAACAAAAAATATAATAAATCTTTCTAAAGCACACATTTTAGCCTGCAATAGAAGTGCCAGTACTTTGCAATGCATTAGCATTGTAATGCATTACATTAGTTATCATACCTCCTGGGGTTCAAGACCCCCTAGGGCCTCTAATAAATGCAAAAATTTAAAAAAAATATATAACATTTTTTAAACACTATTAAAAATTCAAATCACCCCCCTTTCCTTAGAAGACATATAAAAGTAGTTAAATACTGTGAAACACATACATGTTAGGTATCCCCGTGTCCGAAATTGACCCCCTCTACGAATCTATAAAAATATTTTTCCTGTACGGTAAACGCCATAGCAGGAAAAATATTCAAAAGAGCCAAACCGCCGTTTTTTCACTGTTTTGATTCTGATAAAAATTTGAATAAAAAGTGATCAAAGCAATAGCATTTCCCCAAAATGGTAGAATTAAAAAGTACACTCGGCCCCGCAAAAAAAGACGCCCTATTCATCTCCGTACATGGATGTATAAAAAAGTTACGGCTGTCAGAATATGGCGACTTTTAGAAAAAAAAATTTCTACACAGTTTTGGATTTTTTTAAGGGGTTAAAATGTAAATAAAACCATATAAATTTGGTATACCCAGAATCGTAACGAAACACAGAATACAGGGGACATGTCATTTTGGCTGCACAGTGAACGCCGTAAAACCGAAGCCCGCAAGAAAGTCGCAGAAATGCATTTTTTCTTCAAATTCACCCCATTCTGAATTTTTTTCCTGCTTCTCAGTACATTATACAGAATAATTAATGGTGGCATCATGAAGAAAAATTTGTCCCACAAAGATTAAGACCTCATATGGCTCTGGGAGCGGCGAAATAAAAAAGTTATGGGGTTTAGAAGGAGGGGAGTCAAAAACGAAAAACAAAAAATGCCATCGGCGGGAAGGGGTTAAAAACATGAAAGCCTTCTGTGGGTAGACAGGATAAATGTACACCAAAAATGTATATTAACCCTGCTATTCTGTTTTGGTCAAAAATGAAAGAATTTGAAATTTTATATCTTTTAAAATATTCATTATGCGGTTCTGAAACTTGTGGTTCATTGACTTTTCCTCATTTGAGGGGTTCTTACTAATAGCAGTTTTTATTTATTTATTTTTTGTTTTCTTTTTGCTCCACGTCTTTTTTTACACTTGGACTGTTCGGTCAAAAATGACCGATAGCCTTTTATACTAATCTCCAGCCATTTTTTTTTTAAAAATAAAGGAGTTATAATCTCATTTTGGTCTATATAGTTCATCTACTACTATTTATCAATTTATCTAGGTCCTTTTGGTCTATGCAGAGTTACACATACATACATTTTCAAATTATGATACAGTAGATGGATTCCTTTCCAGTATAGTTATGTGCTGTTCTTATAGAAATGGTTCAATTCAGTTGTCAACCTTTCACATGGTAAATGTGAATTATTTGTCTTAAGGCACGTTCACATCTGTGCCCGGTCTCCGTTCTGCAGGTTTCCATTTCCTGCACAAAACAGAGGCAGGAGACGGAAACCTGCAGGACTCTTTCATGCCCTTTCATTTAAATGGGTTTGAAAACTGTCCGGCCGTGAGCGGCAGTGAGCTTTTATGCTCTCCGCCGCAAAACAGTTTTTTTAAAATCTGGACACAGAGTTGGACATGCAGTACTCTGTGTCTGGTTTAAAAAAAATGGTTTCGCGGCGGAGAGCATAAAACGCTCACCGCCACTCACGGCCGGACCCGCTCTGTGGTTTCCGTCTTCTTGCATGCAGAAGACAGAAACCACAGAATGGAGACTGGAACACAGGTGTGAACCTAGCGTAAGCTGGTTCCTTGTATTAGCTGAGTCTATTATCTACCGTGTTTCCCCGAAAGTAAGACACCCCCGAAAGTAAGGCATGCGGAGGGTGTTCTGTTGAATTGCCTAATATAAGGCACCCCCCCGAAAATAAGGCATGCCTGGTACTGTTGAACGGGGATTGGGGGCGGGGCTTAGCGGAGCTTTCGTGGGCGGGGCTTGGCGATCCCCACGTCACTGACACAGCAGCCGATCTCTGTGCTCCGTGTGCACAGCAAAGCCGGCTGCTGCCTTTGTTGTCCGTGCTGCTCTAGGATGAGCTCTCCCAGCTCATCCCAGAGGCAGCAGCCGGCTCTCCTGTGCACACAGAGCACGGCTGCTGTGTCAGTGAAGTGGAGATCGTCAAGCCCCGCCCACGAAAGCTCCACTAAGCCCCGCCCCGAAGTATCGCTAAGCCCCGCCCACCACTGCTGGGACGAACAGCAGCATCAGCGCTGCTAGGAAGAAGGGAAAGGTAAGTATGATACCTTCCTCCCTCCCCTACACTACACTACCTACAACCGGCAGTCATGCTGACGCTCCACTAAAGAAGTGCCGGCATGAATGCCAGTTGTAATAAAAAATCCCCCGAAAATAAGACAGGTCCTATATTTAGGGCGACAATTTAATATAAGACACTGTCTTATTTTCGGGGAAACACAGTAATGATGACCTGAAAAGAGCACTAATAAATTTTGTCTGACAAAATGTGTTTACGTTGGGCTGCTAAAGGGGGTGTTTTAGCTCATCAGTAGACAAGTACAATACTATGCTATACAGTTACTTCACTTTCAATACAACTTGAGAGAACATAGAGAGAGAGCATACATGAGACAGCTCTGAAAACTCATCTTTACGTATATGTAGCAGAAGAGAAACAGAGGGGAAGGACTTGCCAGCAGCTTCCTGCACACATAGGAGAGGGATGAAGGCCCTGACCACATAATCTTCAGGCCCTCAATACTATACCACTGTGTGCCACAAAAGGGGCATTTAATACTCTACATCAACTCATAGGCACTTACACCTGTAAACGCAAAACGAATCTGTGGCCAATGGTTGGTTTTTACAACATCCTTGATGTGTCGGCGTACAATGCATTTGTGTTATGGCATGAAATAGACCCAAATTGGAACAAAATTCCTATCCTACTAATCCTATCCTACTAATATTATAAATTTGTTCCTCAATCACGCAAAAACGGCTGAACGGATTTGCATGAACTTTGCCACATACATAGATAGGAAACCCGATTAAAACATAGGCTACTTTTTATCCTGGTAAATGACATCACTACACGACCACAGTGAAGGAATTTAGGTTCACACAACACTAAAGGATCTGTGATGACATCATCACAGGTCCTTCAGCCTTTCTAGGATAGGATCATGCTAGGCAGTAGGCGGAGCTACATGCTATTTTGTGGGCGGAGCTATATAGGATGAAGCTGGACAGTGTGAAAGCTGATGAAAATGAAGTGTCATGGAAGATCAGGAGATTACAGAACATGCAGGGTGTGTGTGGGCAAGAGGAGTATATCGGGTGTAGAGTTTCAGTGAGTACAACGGGGAATGTGTTGTTGTGCCTCTGATGGGAGAGAACTTTGGCACATTTCAACAACATCTGTCCAGCCCTTTGTAACACAGAAGCTGCTCAGACAGTCACATAACAAAACCCCTGTAATCACAATTGCCCAATGTAGCAGAGCTTACGCAGCACTTTAACACACCTCTGTAGGCTCTCCATATGCAAACATGGACATACAGCTGAGTATCCTATGCATATGCAGTGATGTAGCAGAGTCAAGATGCGGGAGAAGGCTGATCGAACTTTGGCACATTTCAGCAACATCCATTCAGCCCTTTGTAACACAGAAGCTGCTCACACACTGAGATAAGAACACCCCTATAATCCAAATGACCAGATGTAGCAGAGCTTAAGCAGCCCTGTAGCACAGCTCAGTACACTCTCCATATGCAGAGATGTACATACAACTGAGTATGCTGCACATATGCTGCGATGTAGCAGAGCTGAGACGCGGGAGTAGGCTGAAACCATCCACAACAGCAATTGGCTAAATATAAGTGGCTCAGCGCCAACACCAACTTGCAGACGAAGTCACGGGCATATGCTAGTAAACTATATAAAAGAAGAATTTTTTTAGAGGAGTTGGGAATATCACTGGTTAGCCCATATATTGAACAAAGAAAAGTAACACCCAGAGATGATGGAGCTGCAGCCATTGTCCACAGGATCCAACAGCATGTTGAAGAAAGTGAACCAAGGGCTTCCGCTAGCACTGCGACGATACTCATGGCTTCCACCAGCAGTGCAACCTGCAACCAGCCTAAAACGGAAATGATGCGCCTTCTGTCCAAAATAAAGTAATCACAAATCAAATGTGATATGTTGCAAATGTGCAAAGTACTTATGCAAAAGACATGTAAATTATACTTGTGACGAATGCAAACATTAAATTTAGCACCTTGAACCTTATTTCACATTTTATATAGAAAAAACTAGACTTTTTATTTTTTGTTTAAAAAAAAAAAATAAATTTACATACAGTTTGATGTTATTAGTAGAGATGAGCGAACAGTGAAATATTCGATATTCGTTTTGAATAGCCCCTCAATATTCGAACCCCATTATAGTCTATGGGGAAAAACCGTTTGTTTCAGGGAAAACCACAATTCGACTCAGGAGGGTCACCAAGTCCACTATGACACCTCAGCAAATGATGACAACACCTCTAGAATGCAACTGGGACAGCAGGGGAAGCATGCCTGGTGGCATCTAAAATGCCCAAGTCCCTGTATTACGCCACTAATAATGCAGGAGCTGACTTTTTCCCATAGGAATGCATTGACTAGTGTTGATTGGCCAAATGCCATACAGTGTACAGCATTCGGCCAGTCAACGCTGGTTCTGCCGGAGGCTCGTCTGTGAGGAGGTGGAGTCTAAGATCAGTCCACAGCAATCTCCATTGTGGTCCGATCTCAGGTATAGCAGAGTTGACACAGCGCTGCTACATTTCAGATGTAGCAGCGTTGAGTGCACAGCACTGCTATATCTCAGGTATAGCAGAGGTGAGTGGGAGCTGACTTTTTCCCATAGCCATGCATAGTGCTGTACACTGTATGGCATTCGGCCAATCAACGCTGGTCAATGCATTCCTAGGGGAAAGAGTCAGCTCCCGCTCAGTTCTGCTATACCTGAGATGTAGCAGTGCTGCTACATCTGAGATGTAGCAGCGCTGTCAACTCTGCTATACTTGAGATGTAGCAGTGCTGTGCGCTCAACGCTGCTACATCTGAGATGTAGCAGCGCTGTATGAAATCTGCTATACCTGAGATGTAGCAGTGCTGTGTGCTCAACGGTGCTACATCTAAGTTGTAGCAGCGCTGTGTCAACTCTGCTATACCTGAGATGTGCGCTCAACGTTGCTACATCTGAGCTATACTCTGCTACATCTGAGATCGGACCACAATGGAGACTGATGTGGACCGATCTTAGACTCCGCCTCCTCCAGCAGAATCAGCGTTGATTGGCCGAATGCTGTGCACTGTATGGCATTTGGCCAATAAACGCTGATTAATGCATTCCTATGAAAAAAAGTCAGCTCCTGCATAACACAATCTGACAGGGATCCCGACTAGCATATAATGGACTGCCACGAGATAGAGCCCCAAAGAGCTGTTTGATTAACATTCCTACGTAAATAAAGCTAATTCTTAGCTAACCCTGGGAGGGGATACAAATTTTTACTGCTTTTGTCTCGTGGTATTCGATTGCAATTGAATACCTCGAACAGCCTGATATTCGATCGAATACCAATTCGATCGAACGCCGTTCGGTCATCTCTACTTATTAATTATAGTTTATAGTTTTATAAAGAATTTTTTTTTTGTTCAAATGTGCAATATGCATGAATAATGCAATAAGGCCATGTAACATTTTTTGAAACAAAAAAATTTAAATTAAGTTTTTGATTTCATTTTTCATTTGTTTATGAACAACCATGTTCACACACAGTATAATAATGCAAAAAAATTTCAAATAAAACACTTAAATTAGTTAAAAATCCAGACTTTAATAGGCCCGGTCAAAAATGACTGAAACATTATGTGTATAGAAGAACCGAACAGAACAGCAGGGTTAAGGTCTATAGAGATGCATTGTTGGACTGTGCAAGATTCTGAGGGGTATATCATATGTGATTGCTGTAATATCCCTACACCCAGTGTCGTAACTACCGCCGTAGCAGCAGAGGCAGCTGCCACAGGGCCAGGGACATTAGGGGCCCAGTGACAGCCGCTACCGCTGCTATTATTATACTCGGGGGTCTTTTCGGACCCCCGAGTATAATGATCGGCGGCCCGGAAGAGGTAAGAAACATAAAAAACACTGTTACTTACCTCTCCACGATCCGGAAGAAGATGGACTACTTCGGAGGCCGACAGCGTAGGAGCCGGGAGATAGGTAAGCAACAGAGTTTTTTTTATGTTTTTCTCCCCCTGGGTCTCCGATTACTATACTCTGGGGTCTGAAAAGGGGGCACACTCTGTCTGCAGAAAAAAAAAAGGTTCAATCTCAAGAGCCGAAAAAGCTTCCTCACTGTAAGCAGTGGCGTAACTACCACCATAGCAGCGGTAGCAGCTGCCACAGGGCCCGGGACATTATGGGCCCGGTGACAGCTGCTACCGCTGCTATCATTATTCTCGGAGGTCTTTTCGGACCCCCGAGTATAATGATCGGGGCCCCCTGTTGGTGGAATACTTTCCACCAACAGGGGGCCCCGAAGCTGCAGCAACGGCTGAGACACAGGAGCTGCAGCTCTGGCTCCTGTCAGCGCTTCAGGATGCTCCCCCTCTCTCCCCCCTCCCTCTCTCTGCTGTCCTCTGCCCACCAATGAGAGGAGGAGACGGGGCTTATCCCTGCCGAGCTCCTGCCGTCCTGCACTGGAGGAAGAAAGGAAGAAGGAAAGTGAAACTAAAGCTACACAGGTACGTACTGGGGTTACTTATTAATGTCAGGCATATGGGGTGATTACTTGTGTTTTAGTAACTCCATGTGCCTGATATTAATAGCAGTTAACCCCATCATCTCCCTCACATTAACCCCTGTGTGCCTCACCATAAGAGTTACTGATATGTGAGACATATGGGGGTAATAATAATGAAGATACTTTATTATTACCTCCATGTCTCTCACATATCAGTAACTCTTATGGTGAGGCACACAGGGGTTAATGTGAGGGAGATGATGGGGTTAACTGCTATTAATATCAGGCACATGGAGTTACTAAATTGTAATGCACATGACCAGATTTTTTATCCACAATTTGTCCTGGTATAGCGGTCAGCGGGTGACGTGACAGTATTTAGTCCTGTAGGGGCCACTATTGGGTATAATACTGTGTGCAGGGGCCACTATTGGGTATAATACTGTGTGCAGGGGCCACTATGGAACATAATAGAGCGCGCAGGAATGCGTAGGAGGGACTCGGTCGAGATCTTCGGTGTCGGGGGGGCCCCATGTCAAAAGTTCGCCACAGGGCCCCGCCATTCCTAGTTACGCCACTGACTGTAAGTACTGTGAATCTGTGGAATAGTCTACTCCAGGAGCTGCTCACAACAGCAGCTGATAGCTTCAAAAAAGGAGTAAAAGGGAACCTTTTTATGCTAGGTTCACACATGTGTTTGGGTTGCCATTAATGGGGTCCACTTGGGGATCTGACGAATGGAAACCTAATCTGCTTATATAGTGGTTACCTGCGGACTCCATAGATTATATTGGGGTCCGCTGGGTTTCTGCCCAAAAAATGCGAAGAGAATCACTATAAATTTTTTTTACCAAATCTACAGAAAAAAACCCTGATTTGCATGGATCTTTGAATTTCAACATATAAATTAGGTGTAATCAAGTTTTATTGAAATTTTCCAGTAAGACAAAGTATACGCAAAATACAAAATGCAGGTAATGCAAACATCACAATGTACAGTCCTATGAAAAAGTTTGGGCACCCCTATTAATCTTAATCATTTTTAGTTCTAAATATTTTGGTATTTGCAACAGCCATTTCAGTTTGATATATCTAATAACTGATGGACACAGTAATATTTCAGAAAATGCGCAATATGCATTAAACCAAAATTTGACCGGTGCAAAAGTATGGGCACCTCAACAGAAAAGTGACATTAATATTTAGTACATCCTCCTTTTGCAAAGATAACAGCCTCTAGTCGCTTCCTGTAGCTTTTAATCAGTTCCTGGATCCTGGATAAAGGTATTTTGGACAAACAATTCAAGTTCAGTTAAGTTAGATGGTCGCCCAGCATGGACAGCCCGCTTCAAATCATCCCACAGATGTTCAATGATATTCAGGTCTGGGGACTGGGATGGCCATTCTAGAACATTGTCATTGTTCCTCTGCATGAATGCCTGAGTCGATTGGAGCAGTGTTTTGGATCATTGTCTTGCTGAAATATCCATCCCCGGCATAACTTCAACTTTGTCACTGATTCTTGAACATTATTCTCAAGAATCTGCTGATACTGAGTGGAATCCATGCGACCCTCAACTTTAACAAGATTCCCGATGCCGGCATTGGCCACACAGCCCCAAAGCATGATGGAACCTCCACCAAATTTTACAGTGGGTAGCATGTGTTTTTCTTGGAATGCTGTTTCTTTTTGGACGCCATGCATAACGCCTTTTTTTATAACCAAACAACTCAATTTTTGTTTCCAAAATGAAGCTGCCTTGTCCAAATGTGCTTTTTCATACCTCAGGCAACTCTATTTGTGGCGTACGTGCAGAAACGGCTTCTTTCTCATCACTCTCCCATACAGCTTCTATTTGTGCAAAGTGTGCTGTATAGTTGACCGATGCACAGTGACACCATCTGCAGCAAGATGATGCTGCAGCTCTTTGGAGGTGGTCTGTGGATTGTCCTTGACTGTTCTCACCATTCTTCTTCTCTGCCTTTCTGATATTTTTCTTGGCCTGCCACTTCTGGGCTTAACAAGAACTGTCCCTGTGGTCTTCCATTTCCTTACTATGTTCCTCACAGTGGAAACTGACAGGTTAAATCTCTGAGACAACTTTTTGTATCCTTCCCCTGAACAACTATGTTGAACAATCTTTGTTTTCAGATCATTTGAGAGTTGTTTTGAGTAGCCCATGATGCCACTCTTCAGAGGAGATTCAAATAGGAGATCAACTTGCAATTGGCCACCTTAAATACCTTTTCTTATGATTGGATACATCTGGCTATGAAGTTCAAAGCTCACTGAGGTTACAAAACCAATTTTGTGCTTCAGTAAGTCAGTAAAAAGTAGTTAGGGGAATTCAAATCAATAAAATGATAAGGGTGCCCATACTTTTGCACCGGTCAAATTTTGGTTTAATGCATATTGCACATTTTCTGTTAGTACAATAAACCTCATTTCAATCCTGAAATATTACTGTGTCCATCAGTTATTAGATATATCAAACTGAAATGGCTGTTGCAAACCCCAAAATATTTAGAACAAAAAATGATTAAGATTAATAGGGGTGCCCAAACTTTTTCATAGGACTGTATGTGCCAAAAACAAGTGAAAACAGAACAAGGTAGAAGGAAAGGGGGAAGAGCTAAAAAAAACAAAAACACAAAAAGACACACGGACACAAAAGGGGAACACGAGAGGAGAAGGCAACGATCTGCAAAGCAAAAGTAGGGGGGAGGCCCAAGGAGACTCAAGAAAATAAAGTAGAGAACTCGGGAGACTCCCGAAACACAACCCACGGTCGCCAGAGGGATTCAAACTTGGAGGTGGAGGGAGAGTCCTCCACTACCAAGGCCTACAACCATCTAATGAGGAGGAACTCCTGGAGCTATTCCAGCAATGAGGGAGTAACCAGCAATGAGGTAATAACCGTCCCGACGGCTGTAAGGTAGTGACACAGGAGATCACCTTCAACCTGGGAAATCTTACTCGGGATAAGGGAAAGGAGAGCCAGTTGAGGGGAAGGGACCACGTCCCAGCCGCTAACTTTAGTATACAGAGAGAACAGAAAATCTGGATCTCCCTGCATTCCCACCAGATATGGAGGAGAGAGCCCACAGCAGAACCACAGTGCCAACAGGTATCAGATACCTAGGGATAAATCCAGTGGAGGAGGTCGGGCAACCGTACCAGCGAGTCAGGATCTTAAAGTTTTGCTACTAAGCACTACACGGCAGTGGGAGTTTGTGAGTGAACAACAAAGAGCGGGTCCAATCAGCAGGAGACAAATGCAAATACAGCTCCCTTTCCCAGGAACCAGTGTAGGAGGGGAAGCCAGGGTTGAGGGCCAACAACAGGACACCATAGAGGAGAGAGATAGAATGCGCTGGGGGCTCAGCCTGAAGAAAGATGCTCTCAGGGGCAGAGGGGGTGGACGAGAGCACCAATATCAAAAAAAACTTGCGGAGGAAGGTGGAAAGTTGATTATACTCCAGCCAGAAAAGGCGGGTGTTGGGAGAGGCCTCCTGTAGCTGGCCAATGGAAGGTAGTTGCAACGACCCAGTGAGCCTACCCAGTTGGATATCGTCACTAGCTGACCAACAGAGGAACGGGGCAGTAGAGATACCTGGCGGGAACATGGGGTTCCAAAAAGGGGGCTAACAGGTTTCAACCTAAATTAGATAGGGTAGGATCCACAAAAACCACAAGAAACTGACATGTAATGAATTTAAAAGCTACTCCATATGTTTATTTCGGCACAGGGCTTTTTTTTTTTTTTTATTTGCAGCCTATGTTTGAGATTAGTTAAAATCTCAACTATCCACTTGGCTGCAAATCTGGAGCACATCTCTTCTGAACATACCCTATAGCAGGGATACTCAACTGATGGACCGCCTGCTGTCTGGACCCTGCCTCCTGGCTTTTTCTGACAATGTCCGGGAGAAACCTTCATCTCTCACCTACTGTTCCCTAGTCAATAATGCATTGAAAACCATATCTGGCCATATTTATCAATACTGTTGAACTATTAATCCCAATTGTAGTTTTAGAACAATTAATAACCTGATGTACAGACCAGACCTTCATAAGGCTAAGGCCCCACGGGACGATTCGCAGTGCTAAAGCGGTGCGGGAAAAACTGTGGCGAGAACGCATTGCGGTTCTTACCGCAGCGTTTTAAACAGAAAATTCACTGAGTTTTCCTCTGTGGACTTTCTGTTACCAATATATATCTGTTACCAAAATATCTATGGGAAAGCCACTGGCATTCCGTATAATTGACATGATGCGATTTCCAAAACTGCACCGCTTTTGGAAATCGCAGGTGTCCGCACTGCGGTTTTAAACGCAAAGTGAGCATGGGATTCACAAATATCCCATCCACTGCAAATCACGGCGCTTCCAGCCCGCGAGGTCCCGGCCTAAAACAGTCTCACTTTCCAAAATTTTTGCTCTTTTTTTTTTTCAATGCACCTAGTAATCTGTGTCCATTGCCCACATGTCAAGTTCTGTCTCATCTAAATTTACACATGATATATTTTGCTTTAGGGCTAGTTCACACGGGGGCAAGGAGGCGGATTTTGACAGCGGATTTTGCCTCAAAATCTGCCTCCATACAATGGTGGTCTATGGAGACCACTAGAGTTCTTTTTTCAAAAGAAGCGAGCTGCCATTTCTTCAGGCAGCTTCCGCCTGGCGGCAGCAACCTCCAGAGTCAGCCCATTCATTTGAGCTGACTCCGAAGGTCATGGCAGGCGGGTTTTGACCCGACAGTGACACGGCTCTCCGCGTCACTCTTGGTGCCAAAATCTGGCCCACGTGTGAACAAGCCCTTAGAAAATCTGCCCCATACGCTGCCATAAAGTGAGGCACTTCTAAACTACACCCATTCTGATGCACATTTTTCTAAAGTGTCGCACCTGTCGTATTTTTCACGCTGTTCATAAATATTTCGTAAATGCTGCTTTCCATAAATTTTGGCGCTAATGTATACAGAAAAGCTTTGGACTTCTGTTCACAAATAAGCCTCTTGGTTTTCACACAATAAATATGTAATAAGGGCTCGTTCACATCTGTGCCGGCACTCCGTACTTCAGGTTTCCGTTTCTGCAGGAGTCTTTCTCACCCATTCATTTGAATGGGTGAGAAAGCTGTCCGGCCGTGAGCAGCGGTGAGCGTTTTATGCTCTCCGCCGCGAAACCGGGTTTTATAATCCGGACACAGAGTTGGACATGCAGTACTCTGTGTCCGGATAAAAAAAAAACGGTTTCGCGGCGGAGAGCATAAAATGCTCACCGCCGCTCACGGCCAGACCCGGTCTATGGTTTCCGTCTTCTGGCATACAGAAGACGGAAACCACAGAATGGACAGCTGAACGCAGGTGTGAACCTAGTGTAAGTCTTTTAATGCGTTTTAGTCCACTAGCTAGAAAAAGCATCTGTATGTATTCTGTATGTCTTATGTCCTCTAAGATTGTGGGGATGGTGGATACGAGCTCTGAGGATAGAGATGCTTCTAGCTTCAGTTACAACCCTAGACAGCCATGGAACCTCACGTCCCATTCAGTGAGCAATGTGGAGCTGGTATGGTGAGAAAAGGAGACAGTGTAATTGTGGTGTCAAACACAGAGCAGGTCAGCCCGACAGCAGCAGTAAATGTCGGAGAGTAAATTCAACATATAGAGAATATAGAGAAGGCTGGCATGCCGCTGTACGTGCAACCAAACTACGAGCGAGTTCACTGAAAGCTGTCGGTCACCCGCCTTTTTACATGGGTTGGTTTAGGGGCGTGATCGCGCGTGCGCAGCCTGCACTCCTCAGTTGCCCATGTACACATGAAGCACGGAGGCTTTAGCGCGGAATCCAAAGTAGTTGTTGTGGACGGTCTGCCCGGTGGCGATTTGTACGGCTACAATGTCAAATAACTCCAGCTTGGTAAGCTAGATTGTAATGGCGGGGCGGGTGTGTGAGGTAAAGGGAAGGAACACGGCTATCGCTTATTACTGCGTCACTTTCTAAGCAATGTTTTGTGACAGTTGTATGTGACCAGCTGTGTCCGTTACTGAAGGAGAGCCGTGCTCTATCGTGCTAGCTATTACAATGAAGCTGAGGTATGTGGCCTCAGTGATTAGCTCTATTAGGTCTGCTTCAAGGGGTTGTGTCATTACACAAGCTTATCTCCTATCTACAGAGTGGAGGGGAAGTGTCACATCTGTAGGGGTCTGACCACTGCACTGAGGGTCCTTCATTCTCCCTGTGAATAGTGTACCACTTGTGTGATTGGTACCCCGTTTACTGTGAGAGGACTGCCTGGGCATTAAAGGGGTATTCCCATCTACATAATCATAACTATATTTGTAGATAATTAAAAGTTAAACGTTTTTGCAAATATAAGTAATTAAAAATTCTTCAGAGTTTTAAAGATTTTCTCTAACTTTCTTAGTGATGACAGTCTGTTATCTTGATCGGTTGCCAGTGGATACGACCACCAATGCAGAACCTTTCTAAGGTCAGAAAATCAGCCATGATTTCCTTATTGTGGCCGGGATATCTTCTGATACATGTAGTGTCCCTGCCTGATAACCCGGCTACAATAAGAAAATCATAGCTGGGTTCCTGACAAGTCCCAGACCATAGAAAGTTTCTGCATTAGTGGTCGTATCCATTGGCAACCGATCAAGATAACAGACTGTCACCACTAAGAAAGTTACAGAAAATCTTTAAAACTCTGCAGAATTTTAATTACTTATATTTGCAAAAATGTTTCATCATCTACAAATATAGATAGGATTATGTACATGGGAATACCCCTTTAACCACTTCCGGACTGCCTATAGACTATATATACGTCCGGGAAGTGGTTGCCTTGTTCTGACAGGACGTACCTGTACGTCCAGTCTGAACACAGTAGCTGCACGGAGATTGTGCAGCTGCTTTCACTAGGAGCCGGCTGTAACTTCAGCCGGAGCTCCCAGAGAGATAGCAGGGAAGATTTATTACCTCCCCTGCCTTCTCGATCGCTGTGCGCTTAATGAGCGCTGTATACACGGCTATGGACGCTGCCATAAATCAGCTGCCCTCTGACCCGGCAGACACGTGATCCGCTGGGAGCAGTGTCCTGCCAGAGCTGCTGGGTCCTACAGGACCCCAGATCAGCTCTGTATACTGTGTATACAGTGTGCAGGAGTCTGTATTTCTCCTGTAACTGAGGTTAAATGTAGCAGCCCCAGTTATAGGAGAAATCAGCCTCAAGTACAAAAAAAAAAAGTGATCAGATGTCCCCAAAGGTCTCTTATCTCCTTATGGGGACACAATCTGGGAAAAAAATAAAATAAAAATATAATAAAAAAGTTTAAAAAAAATGTAAATAAAATAATAATAAAAAATAAATAATACGCTAATAAAACGCCGTTATTAAAGGTTATAGCCCCACCCCCGACGACACCATACAAAATAAAAATTACCGTAACGGAGAGGAAAAACTATATTATAAAGTTTTTCAGTGACACTTTGTGTTATTAAATAAAAAAAAAAAATTATAAATTGAAAACCAGACACAATTTTCCTGGATATAAAAAAAAATTAAAACACATTTGAAAATAAAAATAACATAAAAATAAAGCCCTATGTGTCCCTGAAAAAAGACGCAAAAATTAGTTGACTAAGACATACGGGAAAAATGTTACAGCCCTCAAAACCGCACATACAAAATAAACCTAAAATGTGTCTGGTCCTGGACCACAAATTGGCCCGGTACTGAAGTGGTTAATGGAGTTTTCAGGGCAAACATTTTTTTGTTTTGTTAGTGCTTTTAATGGGTTAATAAATACAGCAGTGTTTTGAGTGATTTCTGGCTTTCCTTGGGAACTCCTGGCTTCTTCTGCATTTGTTTCCAGGTGTAGCTTTCTTTGCTTTTATCATACAACTACCATAATGCTTTGCTCTCTCTATCACTCCCACACCCTCCTGCTCACACTTCCTCCCTGTCTCCCTAGCTAGCCTGCCCACTACTAGCCCTTCCCAACTACCTAACTCGGCCCACCCTTTAACTCCATCATACTTACCTGTCTCTGTCTCCTCCTCTTCTTTACGTCTGCCTGGAGCAGAGGAGATGCATTACAGTGGAGACCCGGTAGCTGTGGAAGCCGCTCTGCAGCAGTGTGCCTGCCATCGTTAAAGACCCGACATGCGCCGTGCTACATCCCCTGGCAAAATTTATGGAATCACCAGTCTCTGAGGATGTTTCTTGAGTTGTTCAATTTTGTAGAAAAAAACTATCACAGCCATGGATAAAAACTAAAGGCACTTCATATGGCAACTTTCTGGCTTTAAGAAACACTAAAAGAAATGAAGAAAAATAATTGTGGTAGTCAGTAACAGTTAGATTTTTAGAACAAGCACAGGGAGTAAATTATGGAATCACTCAATTCTGAGGAAAAAATTATGGAATCATGAAAAACAAACAAAATAACACTCCAATACATCACTAGGACTTTTTTGCACCACCTCTGGGTTTATTAACAGCTTGCAGTCTCTGAGGCATTGACTTCATGAGTGATAAACAGTACTCTTCATCAATATGGCTCCAGCCTTCTCTCATTGCTGTTGCCAGATCAGCTTTGCAGGTTGGAGCCTTGTCATGAACCATATTCTTTAACTTCCACCACAGATATTCAATTGGATTGACATCCAGACTGTTTGCAGGCCATGACATTGACCTTATGTGTCTTTCTTCAAGGAATGTTTTCACAGTTTTTTTGCTCTATGGCAAGATGCATTGTCATTTTGAAAAAATTATATCATCATCCCCAAACATCCTTTCGATAGGTGGGATAAGAAAAGTGTCCACAATTCCAATGTAAACCTGTGAATTCATTGCAGATTTAATGACAGCCATCTCCCCAGTGCCTTTACCTGACGTGCAGCCCCATATCATCAATGACTGTCATAAACGCTCTTCTGACAGGGAAGAGCTACGGTACCGGCACCGATAGCTCTACACTGGGGGCACAGAACATGAAAGCCGATATTACGCTGAATTCGGCACACTGCCAGCTTTCTAGTGGTGTATTAAACCGCATGTGCCCCAGGTGGTGAAAGGTCCTCATTAACTCATTTCTTTTTGGAGTATTAAGAGTCACAGTCCCAGGCTCAGTCTGGTTAGTAACCCATAGCAGTCCAGACATTTCATACACAGATGTTAATTCCCATATAGATTTCATGATTCCGTTCTAGACAAACAATTTAGCTTGATTTCATATTGTGTTGCACTGAAAATTCTTAACACCACTTAATTTTTTCTCTTAAACAGCACCAACTTAAACGAAAATACAGGACCAGATATTTTAGAAATCGGTGAGTGAAATGCCTTTTTCAATTATCCTAATGATAAAAGGGTTTTCCAAACTAACGATACTGATGGTCTATCCTGAGGTGTTATACAGTATTTGCAAAGTGGATGGGATTCATGCGAATCCCATGCCCACTTTGCGTTTGAAACCGCACCGTGGACTTGCTGCGATTTCCAAAACCGATGCGGTTTTGGAAATCGCAGTATGTCAATTATATCTACAGAAACGCTTGCAGCTTTACCTTGGATATAACAGTAATAGAAAGTCTACGGAGGAAAACTCCGTGAACTTTCTGTTCAAAGTGCTGCGGGAAGAACCGTGAAGCGTTCCCACTGCGTTTTTTTCCCCGCAGTGGTTTAGAGCTGCAAAATGTCCTGTGGGGCCTTAGCCTAAAGATTAAATTTGGTTGAGGAAATCTGGGTCCTCCTCTAGCCATGAGATAGTGTCATCTTCAAAGAAGGAATCCTTTAGTGACGAGAGCGGCAAACTCTCTGCTGGACCCTCCTCCTCCTCGGAGACCGAAGGGAGTGGATCTTTCTGTTTTCCAATAGACACTGAGAAACAATTGAAGGCAATTAGAGCAACTATGGGGATTGCAGATGCTAGGCCTTCCCGTTCTGTTCTCAAGAGCATCTCTTCACTTATTCAAAGGGAATGGAAGAAACCAGACAAGAAGGCCTTTATTTCTCGGGGGGGGGGGGGGGGGACACAAGTTTTGAAGAAGTCTCATCCTTTTGGGATTAGGCTGGATATGGCCATATTTAGGGTCTCAAAACGATCAGCGCCACTCTTTGAACACTTGGGTTTTTTGAGGGTCTCATTCGACAAGAAAGCAGACAGTTTACTTTGGTATACTTGGTAGTCTGCTCGGGCCTCCCTCAAGCCTAATATAGCAGCTAAAAGCACGGGTCGAGGCGGGACACGGATCTTGCTTCTCATTGCTTTCATTAAATGAATAGGAGCCACGGAAGCACAGGCCACAAAATAGAACAGGAATACACACATGGACAAAATTGTTGGTACCTCTAGTTTAATGAAAGAAAAACCCACAATGGTCACAGAGATAACTTGATTCTGGCAAAAGTAATAAATAAATTTCTATGGAAATGAACAAATGAAAGTCAGACATTGCTTTTCAACCATTCTTTAATAGTATTTAAAAAAAAAAAAATTAACTCTCATAAGGTCTGTTTCATATCTGCGTTCGGTTTTCCTTTCGAGGAGTCCACATGAGAACCCCTCGAACAGAATACCGAACGCATTGACAAGCGGTGAGCTTATGAAAGCACATGGACCACATAGACTATAATGGCGTCCATGTGTTTTCTGCGCCATGTCCGCACGAGTCTTGCGGAGAGGAAAGTAGTTCATGAAGTACTTTTCTCTCCACATGTTCCCTGCGGACACCGCATGGAAAACACACAGATCCCATTATAGTCTATGTGGTCCGTGTGCTTTCATAAGCTCTTGTCAATGCGTTCGGTATTCCGTTTGGGGGGATCCCCAGGCAGACTCCCTGAACAGAATACCGAACACAGATGTGAAACAGGCCTGGACAGAAATGATGATTCCCTTAACCTAATATTTTGTTGCACAACCTTTTGAGGCAATCACTGCAATCAAACTATTCCTGTAACTGTCAATGAGATTTCTGCTCCTCTCAGCAGATATTTTGGCCAACTCCTGATGAGCAAACTACTCCAGTTGTCTGGGGTTTGAAGGGTGCCTTTTCTAGACGGCATGTTTCAGCTCCTTCCAAAGATGCTCAGTAGGATTTAGGGCTCATAGAAGGCCACTTCAGAATAGTATAATGTTTTCCTCTTAGCCATTCTTGAGTGTTTTTATCTGTGTGTTTTGAGTCATTGTCCTGTTGCAAGACCGATGACCTGCGACTGAGACTAAGCTTCCTGACCATGGGCAGCACATTTCTCTCTAGAATCCCTTGATAGTCTTGAGATTTCATTGTACCCTGCACAGATTCAAGACAACCTGTGCCAGATGCAGCAAAGCAGCCCCAGAACATAACAGAGCACCCTCCATGTTTCACAGTAGTAACAGTGTTCTTTTCAAGATATGCTTAATTTTTCCGTTTGTGAACATAGATTTTTGTCTCATCTGTTCATACGGCATTCTCTCAGAAGCTTTGTGGCTTTTCAACATGTAGTTTTACTACTATTACTTTTGTCAGATTCCAGTTATTTCTGTGACTATTGTGGTTTTTTCTTTCATTAAACGAGGAACACCAACAATTTTGTCCACTTGTGTAGGACCTGTTCTATCTGATGCGGCCCGCACACTGGACCATGAAAATCACGGTCGTTTGTATGCGCCCATAGAAAAGAATGGGTCAGTGTGCGATCCGTAAAAAACAGTGATAGCACACTGACTCCCACCACGGTCGTCTGTAAGGGCCTAAGGATAAGCCATCAGTTGTGGAAAGTGGATTATCTCTTTAACTCTTCAAGGGGGACTTTTTATGGATTACTTCAGGTATGTGTTTGGTGCTTGAATGTCCCTGCACAGAACTGTTATCATTTTAGTTAGCATTATGTAATTGACAGGCTCCCTTTAAAAGAAAAAAGTACTATTTGTTCTAACCTTATCTTTTTATTGTTACTAGGAGTCAAGGTATACCTGATCTGAAACCAGAGGATAATGCTGTGTCCTTTTTAAATAATTATTTAAACATCACTGGTAAGTTCAAGTTTATCGGGGTATTCTGCATGTAAACAGTATGCATGGTATTTCTAGAACTACTGATATCACTTGCCATAGCAAGCTTAAAGAGGACCTTTCATGGTCCGGGGCACAGGCAGTTCTATATACTGCTGGAAAGCCGACAGTGTGCTGAATTCAGCGCACTGTTGACTTTCCCGATCTGTGCCCCAGGTAAAGAGCCATCGGTCCCAGTACTGTAGCTCTTTACAGTCAGAAGGGCGTTCCTGACAGTCAGTCAGGTACGTCCTTCTTCAAAGCGTTCCTCCTCGCTCACACTGTATAGCGTGATAGGCGCTGCTGTGGAGAAGGACGTACCTGACTGACTGTCAGGAACACCCTTCTGACTGTAAAGAGCTACGGTACCTGGACCGATAGCTCTTTACCCGGGGCACAGATCGGGAAAGCTATGACCAGCTGCAATAGTAATGTATAGAATCTAATAAAAAAAAAAAATAGTGGGGGAAAAAAAAAAAGCTTTAAAAAATATAAAAATAAAAGTTCTAAATCCCTCCTTTCCCTAGAATACATATAAAAGTAGAAAGTTACTGTGAAACACATACACATTAGGTGACCCTGTGTCTGAAAGTGTCCGGTCTACTGAATATAGGGTATCTGCAGTGCTCCTGTTCCGTCAGGAAGGGGTTAATAGGAGCACTGCAGGTACCCTATATTCAGCCAGGCTAAATTCCACGTGGGGAAAAAAAACCCAGTCTTCAAGCTTAGGGAAGGGGCAGACAGACAACCAAAACACCCCCTCTCCTTCCCCAGCACCCAGCAACTACTGCACCCAAAAACCATTTTAATTTTTGAAATTTTCCAGTAGCTGCTGCATTTCCCCCCTTGGCTTATACTCAAGTCAATAAGTTTTCCCAGTTTTTGTGGTAAAATTAGGGGGATCGGCTTATACTCGGGTCGGCTTGTACTTGAGTATATACAGTAATATGTATGTTAGTGGTGTAAATAGCAATGTTGGTACTTGAAAGTTAGCAAGCTTAAACAGTATTATCTGCTTTCTAATGGTATAAAACACTGCTAATGTGATAGAACATTAAAAGTTCTCTTTAAATATTATTGTTGAATGTAATCACTTAATGATAATATTTCCCATTAGTAGGGGTATATTCTTTCTTATTGTTTACTGTTTAGTTTCCCACTCAGAAAATGAAGATGACAAATCTTCTCCCCGTGCAAATGTAGCAGGTCATCTGAAAATTGAAAAAACTCAAGAGGTAAGAGAATAATGATTCAGAGTGTCTGTAATGTATCAGTGGGTTTTATTTCTTTAACCCTTCAACTACCAAGGGTCTCTGGAAATTTTGTACCTCCACTAGCCAGAGCAATTTTCAGTTTTGAGATGGACAAATCAAACCTAAATTGCAACATTAAAAAATAATCCAACCCCCCTATACCTATATGTTTTCTTAAAGTAGACACCTGCAGCATTGTCAGAATGCCACTTGGTACTGTATGCGAACAGGCACTTTCATGCACTTTTGATATAAAGTTAATGTTTTATGAAAAAATGCAAATAAATGTATATTAGTTGCTAAAGGTGGATACCAAACATGAAATTATATGCACCAAACCTCCTAAAAACGAGTTCGTGTGCACAATTCATTCATATCACTAAGGTCTACACCTGTTTGCATGTGTCTTCAGAAAATCACCAGAACTGTAAGAAACAAACATCTGCTTTGAAGCTGGAAATGTTAAAAGAAAAAAAAAAAGTATCCTATAAAATGTAGGGATTACACACTGTGAAAAAAAAAACAAAAAAAAAAACTTTGCAAGTCTTCAGTAGGTGATACCTTTTTTAATGGCTAACTCATAATGATGACAGAATATGACGTTTCGCAGCTTACTCTGAGCTCCTTCTTCAGATATATCTAAAAACACCTTCTAGAGGCTGCATATTTATAACTGGACACAGGGGTAGGATTACAGGAGGGGGGAAGAGGCTTATTACTATATACTTATAAAAACAAACAATCAATTGCCAGATCCCAGGTTATCTTAATGGCTGTCTTAATGATTTGTATAAAAAGACATAAACCCACGTGAGACGTTCATTCCATTGTCCAACGTCTGGAATAGGGTCATGGCCTTGTACTCATAAATCAGTCGCTGTTTCCTTGATTTAAAGTTCCCTTTTAAGATCAAGATTTTCATGTCATTGACGATGTGATGCTCTTCCTGGCAGAAATGATTTGGCACGGGAAGATCAGTTCTCTGTTGTTTGATTGTATGGCGATGTGAATTAATTCTCATTCTGAGTTTCTGTCCGGTCTCTCCAACATACAGATTTTCAGTGGAACATTTGGTGCAAATGATCAAATACACTACATTAGGTGTGTTACAGGTGAACGTACCTGGGATTTTATATTCCCTGTTAGACTTTGGGATCTCTATCCTGTCAGTGGTCAGTATGTGCGGGCAGGTCTTGCACCTCTTCTGTCCACATGTCAGACCTCTGGCCTACTATCGCTTCATTGATGATATCCTAATCATTTGGACCGGGTCTGAGGAACAGCTGAAAACCTTCCATGAACAATTCAATCAGTTCCATCCCACCATCAACCTGACGCTCAATCACTCCTTCTCCGAAATAAACTTCCTGGACGCAGTCATCAAGATACAGGACAACAAAATTGAGACATCACTATCGGAAGCCGATTGACCGCCCTACCTACCTAAGATGGGATAGCTTTCATCCTAAACACATAAAGAACTCCATTGTATACAGCCAGGCCATCAGATACCATCGCATATGTTCAAACCCTGCAGATAGAGACGAACACCTTGGGGGCCTCAAAAACACATTCTTGAGGCAGGGTTACCATCCAAGATCAGTTGATAACCAAATCACCAGGGCCACCAGAATACCAAGATCGGAGTTATTAAAATACAATACCAAACAGGAGAACAATCGGGTGCCCCTGGTCGTCACATATAACCCCCACCTGGAGATGCTGAGAGGAATCACACGCAAGTTACATCCACTACTGCAAAAAGACAACCGTCTAAAATCCATATTTTCAGACCCCCCTCTCCTGTGCTACAGACAGCCACCAAACCTCAGGAATATGATTATTAGCAGCTCACTGTCACCTCCAACTAACAAAGGAACATTTCCATGTGGGCAGAAGAGGTGCAAGACCTGCCCGCACATACTGACCACTGACAGGATAGAGATCCCAAACTCTAACAGGGAATATAAAATCCCAGGTACGTTCACCTGTAACACACCTAATGTGGTGTATTTGATCATTTGCACCAAATGTTCCACTGAAAATCTGTAATCTTCCCGTGCCAAATCATTTCTGCCAGGAAGAGCATCACATCGTCAATGAAATGAAAATCTTGATCTTAAAAGGGAACTTTAAATCAAGGAAACAGCGACTGATTTATGAGTACAAGGCCATGACCCTATTCCAGACATTGGACAATGGAATGAACGTCTCATGTGGGTTTATGTCTTTTTATACAAATCATTAAGACAGCCATTAAGATAACCTGGGATCTGGCAATTGATTGTTTGTTTTTATAAGTATATAGTAATAAGCCTCTTCCCCCCCCCCCCCCTCCTGTAATCCTACCCCTGTGTCCAGTTATAAATATGCAGCCTCTAGAAGGTGTTTTTAGATATATCTGAAGAAGGAGCTCAGAGTAAGCTTCGAAACGTCGTATTCTGTCATCATTATGAGTTAGCCATTAAAGAAGGTATCACCTACTGAAGACTTGCAAAGTTTTTTTTTTTTTTTTTTTTTATATTTCATAACCACTGGCTAACACGGTACCAAAACAAACATTTTCCTTACACCGTGAAAAGCAAGTGAACCCATAAACCTTATATATTTTTTGAAAGTAGACGACCTGAAGATTACATATCTTAATGGGTCATCAATAGTCACATCCACCTTCATGCAACTTTGTGACAAATACAAATAATTTTTTAAAAAATGCACTAAAACATATATTTGCACCTAAAACTCATGTTCAGTCTTAGATCCATATATAAAATACATTTAAAATAATAGCTTAAGGCAGGGGTAGGCAACCTTTTTTGTTCGGCGTGCCGATTTAAATAAAAAAAATCAAAGATGAGGTCCTCGGATTGCCGGGCAATAATTGTAAAGCTGACGACACTGAACTAAGGTCATATAACACAAACCACAACATAGGGGTTGCTGTCATACTGCGCTCCCAGCCACATGCGCTTACTACTTTTTGTCTGGATACACATGTTCTTTTCCATTAGAAGCAATGTAACATATGTAACCCACAATTAGTGGTAATGTATGTGACTGGGAGAAGAGTAAGGTCATACCTGTGGCAGTGGACATTAGCAGTGTACACTAGCTGTCGGACACCGACGGTAGTGTGAACGATCCCTAAGTGAAACACAGATTAATTTCAGTCACTTTTAGTTCCTGGTGGTGCAGTAACCACAAAACCCTAGCCAGGAATTAATGGGTGTCACACTTACACCAAAGTGACAGCACAGGTGCCCAGGAACTGGATTTGACTATAATTGCATCTAGTTACAGTGTCACCACCCAATAGAATCACACTAAGGCTGAGGCCCCACATTACAAAAATGCAGCTTTTTTTGTTGCAGATTTAGCTGCGTTTTTTTTCCGTCAAAGCCAAGAATGGCTAGAAAAGGAACGGGAAATATATAGGAAGCTTCTTACATGTCTCCCTTCTGCTCAATCCACTCCTGGCTTCGGCTCAAAAAACACAGCAAAATCTGCAAAAAAAAAAAAAAAAAAAAAAGCTGTTTCTGCAATGTGGGGCTTTAGCCTAAGGCTGAGGCCCCCACGTTGTGAGAACACAGCTTTTTTGTTGAATATTTTGCTGCGTTTTTCTGAGCCTAAGGGCTCGTTCACATCTGCACCCGGTCTCCGTTCTGCAGGTTTCCGTTTCCTGCACAAAACAGGAGACAGAAACCTGCATGACTCTTTCATACCCATTCATTTGAATGGGTATGAAAGATGTCCGGTCGTGAGCGGCGAGGAGCGTTTTATGCTCTCCGCCGCAAAACCGTTTTTTTTTTTAAATCGGACACAGAGACGGACATGCAGTACTCTGTGTCCGATTTTAAAAACTGGTTTCGCAGCTGAGAGCATAAAACGCTCACCGCCGCTCACATCTGGACCCGGTCTGACAGCTTTCCGTCTTCTGCGTGCAGAAAGCTGAGAACGGAGATTGAACGCTAGTGTGAACCTAGCGAAAGCCAGGAGTGGATTGAGCAGAAGGGAGACGTATAAGAAGCTTCCTATATATTTCCCATTCTTTCTGTAGCCATTTTTAGCTTTGGTTGAAATAAACTGCATCAAAATCTACAACAAAAACGCTGCCTTTCTGCAACGTGGGGCCTCAGCCTTACGCCTCCTGCACACAAATGGCACGGATGTGGTTTTCACTGACCTATATGTTAAAAATGAATTGACAAGGCGGAAAATGCAGACAGATATAGGGTACGTATAGGACAGATATAGGGTACGTATAGGACAGATATAGGACCTGCTCCATAATTTTTAGCTCTTCATTTTGGCCCAGATACACAGCCACAAAAAATTGCTGTATATATGGGTCAATTGAAATGTATAGGTCTGTACTCTTATCCAAAGTTGTGGATAAAGAGTCTGGTCATGTATATTACAGCTTAGTAACTCATATTAATAGCAGTTAACCCCATCATGTCCCTCACATTAACCAACTGTGTGCTTTACATAAGGGATACTGATATGTGAGACATATGGAGGTAATAAGTGAATATCTTCATTATATAGGTCCTTTATTAGTACCCCCATATGTCTCACACATCAGTAACCCTTATGTGAGCCACACAGGGGTTAATATGAGGGATATGATGGGGTTAACTGCTATTAATGTGAGGCACATGGAGTTACTAAAACTAAATTAATAACCCCAAATGCCTGACATTAATAAGAATAGTTAGTAACACACACGTACCTGGTGTTTTTACTTTCACTTTGCTCCCCGAAGCTTCCTCTCCTCTTCAGGGCTGCAGACGGCAGGAGCTCCTCCTCACACGTAGCAGCTGTAGCAGCAGGTCCAGGGAGCCCTTATCCTGTGCAGTGAGAGGCTCACCTCTGATTGGTGGCAGGGAGAGAAGGGGGCGTGTCCTACACCTCGACTTTAGCCGAGCTTCTGAAAGGACGCTCTCTCTCAATTTTAGTGCATGAAGGTTGCAGGCAGGCTGGCGTGCCAGCAAAATATGCCTTGCGTGCCACTCTTGGCACGCGTGCCAGGGGTTGCCGACCCCTGGCTTAAGGTGTAGACAATGTGTTTGTGTGTTGTCAGGGTCTGGGGTTGCTAGGTGGGGTGGCATAGACACAAAAGTCCAGATTCTTTAGTCCAAAACAAAGGTAGAGTTTATTTTCACTCAAAAAGGTAGCGCAGCAACAAAGGAAACAATAAAAAAATAAATAACTGCCCGGCTAGGCTCTAACTAAACATAGAATAGGTTAGCTCACCTAGAATAACAAATCCAAAAGCCAGTAGAATCATTCAGGACACAGCTCCAAAAATATGACCTCTCTGTCAGCTCTCCAGCCAAGCTCTGCCCAAAGTCTGCTGCTGGAGCTGGTTTCGTAAGCTCCCTTGATGAGCAGACTCTTTGCAGCTTAGTCGCTGCCAGAACATCTCCAAATTGTGGACTGGAGGGGGATGGAATGACAGGTCCCACTACCAACCTACCTGCTATTTCTAAAAATCCAGACCAGTACTGAGCATTTACCAAAATGCTCAGCAGACGAAAGTTGTCTTCTGAGAACAAACATTCCTTCTGGAGTTTTCTCATCTCACCCACCTTAGTAGTCTGGGTAAGATGTACACCCCCTCCATTACCTGACCAGCCATCGGCTTACAGTGTGTATATAATATATATATATATATACATTATATGTACCGCAAACATCAATTACAACAAGAGCTCAGACTCCCAAAAAATACTAATACAGAAGACTAGCAGGATTTTGCTGTTATTCAATCATATGTTAAAAAGCTATATTGCACCTAGAAAACTGTGACAACAAAATCTAACTTTTTTGAGATTGCACAGCATACCGTATATAAAACACAGTTTAATAGTTCATATACACAACCACATTCATGCAACTTTGCAGCAAACAGAGATTACAAGCAAAAATTCAAATTTGCCACTAAAGTGCGGCTCAAGCAATCCTTTTATGCAAACAAAATGTACTTCCCAAAAAACTGCAATATGTGAGGAGTTCATACATACTACACATATATATATATTTACATGGGAGGCTGTTAAAGAAACGCCAAAATCGCAGAAATGCGCCAACCCATTTTGTGCATACAAATTAGATAAGGCTTTACATAAAAAAAAAATGTTATTTTCCATCCCCCTATAAAAATTTTTAGCAAATCATACGTTCATCTCTAGAGATAATTGTTATTACTATTATTTTAGTATGTATCAGATACCGCTAGAGAGAGATTTTACTGTAGAAAGCTCAGGTATGGACAGGACAGGGATTGGGTGAAATGTAAACTTTATTCCCGACTTTGTGTAAGTGTGTGGTATGACTTTTTTTTTTTTTTGGCGCTGCGACCTGGACAATGGTAAATGTCTGGGTGATGGTGCCAATAAACTTCCTGGTTATGTTCAGAGGGTATTGCATAAGAATATCCTACTAGTAAGGCTTAGGGGGGAATTACATTCTCCCTCTATGTGACAATCAGAGCGCAAAAGTATAGTATGTTCTCTGATTGACAGGAGTGGGGGAAACTGGGACATAATTCCCGGCTACCCCCCTCCTGGGGTCACATACAGGTTATGCACAGAGATGCCAAGGATTCTGCATCTCTATGCTGTTTACAGGGGTCCTCCTCCCCTTCCTATTACAGTTCACTCAATGCTTCCCGAGACAGGAGGGGAGGGGGGAATGTTTTAGAGTCCTGTATCTCAGGACTCGTTTGGGCTATTTAGATAATCTTTAAAATGATACAAGCTCTTCATAATAGCACGTATAAATACGGAGCGAATCGCTGTTGAAAACGCTGTCTGGCATTAAAATCTACAATTGGGTCTCAATGCTGAATAGCGTTTTCAACAATGAATCGCTTCAGCACTGTAAGGGTAAGATGTAGACCTTGCTGTCATTTTAAAGATGAGATTCCCATATTTAAAATGAATCTAAAATTATCTTCATATCCCAAACGAGTCCAGAGATATCAGAATTAGCTGTAAGGACGTAGTAGCTACGTTCTCGGCTAGAGAAGTGCCACCCTGGGAGGACGTAGAGCTACATCCTTGGCAAGGAAAAGGTTGATGGATTATAATTATATAATAAAATTTATAAATTCAAGGTCTGAATATTGAAGTGTTTTCTTATTGCATGATTTCAGTTGACCTCCTGTCCCCTCTTCCCCCTCCATTTCCAAGTTGTCAACTTAGTCCCGCAGAATGCTAGCGGTTGTAAACTAGACAGTTATCTCTGTATGTATTTACAGAGAGGTAACATATGCAATGATAAAGAAATTTTATCAGTGTCAATCTGTGAACACTGATTGGAGCAAGATAGGTAAAGCAATATTTTGGGCAAAAAGCTTTAGTTCTCTTAAACTATATGTTTGAATATGATCCTAGGGACAGGAGTACCCTTCTAACCTTTTCTTTGCTATGGACGTCTCTCATATGTCCTGACAGTGAGGGACTTTATTAGCCAAGGACGTATGTAATATGTCCTTTCTACTAATGCTGATTTCCCAGGATCTGAAGAAGACGAAGAAGATCTTGGATTCATTTTAAAGATGAATCCGCAGATCTCAATACCCGAGAGCGTTTTTAACAGCAAATTGCTTTGGATTCTTATTTTTGTATTTAATTCAATATCTTCATTGCTATAATGGATCCTGAGATATGGGGCTCTAAGGTGCCCCAAGGCTCAAGATGCATCTCTGAACATTGTAGAAGAGGAGGGGCAGAGGGGATGAGCTTCAAACTGCTCAGACAATTAAAAAAACATCATTGTATGTGAACCTCAGGGGGAGGGATAACATGGGTATCTTGTGTCCATGTTATCAACTCTTTTGTCAATTAGAGAGCATACTGTACTTTTGCGCTCTGATTGTCACATAGAGAGGTAATATGAGGTTAATCAAAGGGGTATTTTTATGTAATACACCTTTGAACATAATCAAGAAGTTCATTAGTGGTGTGACCGAGACATTTACCAGTGTCCAGATTGCAGTGCTGAAAGAGTGGCACCAAACACCTACACAACACATGCACAAAGTCATCGATAAAGTTTACATTTGACACTGTCCATATCTTATTTTATTGATCAGGTAAGACATTTTCAACCATTGCTGGTTTTCAGATGGGCATAATAGAGGGTGTGTTTTTTTTCTTCTCATATTACAGACAAAACACCTTCCAGCCAGTCATCAGATATAAAATTATGACTCTTTAGTTTCAGTAATGAAGATCCGCAGGAAGAGGTTTTGCATCCATATTATGTAAGAAATAAAACTCCCATATTATGCCAATCTGAAACTGGCCCTAGTTATCACATTAGTTAGGTATAGAGATTATAATTTATTCATTATAGTTACAATTTTTCAAGGGGGGTGGAAAATTATATTATGTGAACCTCTATTTAATTTGCATGCACAACATTGGTTGACGCATTTCTGCAATTTCTTTAACACCTTTTCCTATAAATATAGACGTTTGGCATGTATAAACTCCTCACATTGTGAAGTTTTGTGGAAGGTACATTTTGTTTGCAGAAAGGGATTGTTTGAGCTGCACTTTAGTGGCAAATTAGAATTCTTGTGCAATTTTTCCTTGCAATCTCAGTTTGCTGCAAGTTGCATAAATGTGGATATATATATATATATATATATATATATATATATATATATATATATAATAAGTTGTATTTATATATACGGTATACTATGCAATCTCGAAAATATACATTTGCAGTAAGGGCTAGTTAACACGGGGCCAATGGAGCGGATTTTGACAGCGAATTTCGTATCAAAATCCGTCTCCATATAATGGAGCCCTATGTGAACTGCTAGCGTTCGATTTTCTGCTAGCAGTTTTTTGCTGCTAGCAGAAAAAAAAAGCAATAGAAGTGAGGAAAGCAATAGAAGTGAACGGGAGGTGAAAAACACCTACCCTTTTTTGCAAAAAAAGCCTAGCGTTTTATTGCAGAATACCACGCCCGAAAACGCCTAGCATTTTTTTTTACAGTCCATTCACTTTTAGTCTGTGATTGAATGTGAACCTGCACTAACAATCACTAGGATGCCCTCAGGCTTCATTTCATATGCATGTATTACCCTCCTGCTGTGTCGATTAGGCTCGGTGTGAATAGACGCCAATGTATCGTTCCTGAAGTTCAGCGGCCGTATAAGCAAACTATTATCTAGCTAGGACACCTCCAGCCTCATAGATTGTGAACACGCAGCGCTAGATAATGCTAAGTGGATAATTTTCTGTCAGATAGATTCGGAATTAGCATTATCTAGGCTGAGTGTTCACTGAAGGTGTCGGAGCTAGATAAGAGTCTGCTTATGTGGCCACTGAGCTTCAGGAACAATATGCAGAGATAGACTACCTGTCCCTCCGACGACAACCCACATATCCACGGAAGTGAGATCTGCCACCCAGAACACACACACAAGAAGAAACAGCCAGGACAGAATTGTCAACAAGAGCGGGAGACAACTGCTGAACATGTGCCGAAGCCTAGGACTATACATAATGAACGGCCGTATCAGAGGCGACTCAATAGGATGCTTCACACTAAACTCCCAAGTGGACAACAGCGTGGTGGACTACGCCATTACAGACGCAGACCCGTCAGACATTGAAGACTTCAGAATCGCACCTGACTCCCATCTATCAGACCACAACCAGATCCTACTATACATGAGAACCACGAACAAAACACCCGCAAAGGAGCCCCAACAGACCGGCCTCTACAATCTACCAAGACGTTTCAAATGGGCCAACCACCAGGCCATGGAATATACCGACGCAACCAACCGACCTGAAATCAAGACACTGTTCACAGACTTCCATTCAAACACCTATCAGCCAGACCAACAGGGAGTCACTAGAGCTGTGAAGGATCTCAAGTACATCCTACAGAACACAGCAGAGCTAGCAGGCCTGAAACGAACCAAACCCATAAGACAACCCAACAAACAGTCCCACAAATGGTTCGACAGCGACTGCAGAGCATTACACCGTACCCTAAGAACAGCCTCCAACCAAAAACACAGAGACCCCAACAACAAGGAGGCGAGGGAAGCCTACGACAATCTGCGCAAGCGATACAAAGGCACCCTCAGAGAGAAGAAACAGAGGTACCTCTTCCACAAAATAGAGCAACTAGAGGACTCCCTCCAGGACAGCTCATTCTGGGAGACCTGGCACCATATGGGCACAAAGCCCAAGAAAAACTCCCTCCACATCCAAAATGGCAATATCTGGCTCAACTACTTCAGAGGTCTCTACAAAAAACATCCCTGAAGAAGACTTGTCTCAAAAAATGAAGTTGATCCGCACCTCTTGTTAATAAAAATTAACTTTTAATCATATCTTGTAAAAGAACCAGAGTTCACATACAAAAAGTGAGCAGTAGGAAAAAAAGACATATAAGTGTTTTAAAACAAAACGCTGACGCGTTTCAAGGTTGCTTCACCCCTTAGTCATGGCGTGTTTCCAAGTGTGAATGCCCTTCTTTTATGCTTCCTGTCTAGAGCCGGACACCTGTTTCCCATACTTGTCTATAATGAGTTCGTTTTTAGACCCTATTCAAACAAAGGTGTTGTCATGCAAAATAACTAATAGACTACTCAATTTATTTTTATTCCTAACCAGGTAATTTCTATTTCCTTTATTTTATCTTAATTCTTATATACCTATTATTTTGCCTTTGTTCGGTTTTCATTTAATAGCGGCTTCTATTTTTGTATAGAACTCTGTTTCCCATTTACTCCGGTCACCCCGAATGATGTCACGTCTTCATGGTGAGCTCAAGTTTCATAATCTTTTTTTGTGTTCCCTGAAGAAGACCTAACCCCAAACAGCAACAGATAACCACCAAACTGAAGGATATGGAGAAAGTCATCAAGGACTTCCAGAACCCTCTGGACTCACCAATAATCATAAAAGATATACAGGAAAGAATTGCCCTGCTAAAAGGCAAAGAGGCCAGTGGCCCTGACGGCATCCCACCAGAGATGATCAAATACAGCTCTCTAGCAATACATGCGGCACTGGCAAAACTATTCACCCTTGTCCTCAATGCAGGACAGTTCCCCGAAGACTGGAAAAAAGGCCTCATAACCCCCATCTACAAGAATGGAGACCAATACGACCCAAACAACTACAGAGGGATTTGCGCCAGCAGCACGTTGGGGAAACTGTTCAACAGCATCATCATTAACAGAATCCTCACCTTCCTCACACGGGGTCCTCAGCAAGAGCCAAGCAGGGTTCATGCCAAATCACCGCAACACGGTCCATATCTACACCCTGTACAACCTCAAAACTCACATCCACAACACCAAAAGAGGCAAGATATTCGCCTGCTTCGTGGATTTTAAGAAGGCGATCAACTCAGTATGGCACCCAGGCCTGCTCCTAAAACTCGTAGAGAGTGGAATAGAAGGAAGAACGTATTACGTCATCAAGAGCTCCTACACTGGAAACCAGTGCAGTATGAAGGTGAATGGGAAAAAGACAGCATACTTCCAACAGGCCAGAGGGGTCAGACAAGGCTGTAGCCTGAGCCCAACACTCTTCAACATCCACATCAATGAACTGGCTGCAGACCTAGAGCCCTAGAGGCCTCACCAACCCCAAGCATCACCCTGAACAACCGGGAGGTGAAGTTCCTGCTATATGCCAATGACCTCCTACTACTTTCCCCCACTGAGAAAGACCTCCAAGAAAGCCTGTCAGTGCTGGAAAAATTCAGCACCACATGGGCTCTACCCATCAGCCACAAGAAGACCAAAGTCATAGTATTTCAGAAGAAGGACCACAACAAAGCCCACAATTCACACTGAACGGCTCCACACTGGAGAAAACCAACAGCTACACCTACCTGGGGCTGGAGCTCAGCCAATCAGAAAGCTTCAAAGCAGCAATAGAAACCCTGAAAGTAAAAGCCTGCAGAACCTTCTACACAATCAGAAGACAACTGTACCACCTCAAACCACCGGTGAGGGTCTGGCTGAAGATATTTGACGCAGTCATCGCCCCGATCCTTCGCTATGGCAGCGAGGTTTGAGGCCCAGCCACCTAACCAGACTAGCCGAAATGGACCCAACAGAGACATTCCACCTGGAGTTCTGCAAATACCTGCTCCATGTCCATCGCAACACCTCCAACATGGCCTGCAGGGCAGAGCTAGGCAGGTTCCCCCTATGGCTTACCATACAGAAGAGGGCACTAGCTTTCCAGGCGCACTACCAGGGGAGCAACCCCGACTCCTACCACCACCAAGCATGGCTAAGCCACAGAGACCTGAGCAAATCCAATAACCCCCAACCAAACAACAGCCAACCACCAAACCAAAGACACCTACAGATGACGACCAAGGCCGAAATAAAGGAGACCACAGAAGCAAACAGAGAGCGGTACATTGAAGAATGGAGAAACAAAATAAATAACTCCAAGAAACTCACCATGTACCAATCCCTAAAAAGGGACTACACCATGGCCACCTACTTGGAGAGAATAAGCCACCCCAAACACAGACAAGCCCTGAGCCGATACAGACTGAGCGCCCACAACCTACAGATTGAAATCGGGCGGCACAAGCAGACGTACAAGCCATGGGAGAACAGACTGTGCCAACACTGCGACCAAGGGGCCCTAGAAGACGAGACCCACTTCCTGCTACACTACACCAAATACTCAGCTGTGAGGGCCGTCTACTACCAAAGACTCTCTGCGCACATCCCAGACTTCACATCTGCAGACGAGAAGAGGAAACTCTACATTCTACTGGGAGAAGAAGAGGCCACTGTGGAGATCGCTGCCCAATACATGTCCAGCTGTCACCGAACAAGAGGAAGATGAGGTGCATGGACTATCAACCCCCCCCCCCCCCCCATGGACTATTAAACCCCCCTAAGCCCCCCCATCACCTGTCTACCCCATACCCACCGACATTCACACGCCCCAAACAAGAACGACGAGACCCTAAAGACACTCAAACCCCCCAACCCACAGACCCCATATCCACCCCCCTCCAGCACCCCCAACTTTGTTTTGCTTTGGCAACACCAAATGTTTTATTGTTTGGTAATGCTAATAAAACTCATTTGTATCTTGTATCTACTGGCATCTACTCAAACTGAACCTAATCGACACAGCAGGAGGGTAATACATGCATATGAAAAGAAGCCTGAGGGCATCATAGTGATTGTTAGTGCAGGTTCACATTTAATCACAGACCATACACTTGGGGAAGGAGAAAACTGCTCCGTTCAGAAAATGCTCCAAAAAACTCCTCAAGGTCAAAAAACGCTTCCTAATTAAGAAAAGTTTTTTTTCCGTACCAAAATAAGCCAGGCGATTTTTACTTGTGAACTAGCCCTTACAGTTTGCTTTGTTCAGTATAGATTTCTAACAGATTAATGGAAGGCAGCAAACTATTGCTTGTTTTCTGTTTGTGTTTTTGAGAGCGGGAGCTCTTGCAGATGTTTGTTGTATACGATATATTGTGTACACCTTGATCTATTATTTTATGTGTGTGTTTTGCACACAGGAGCAGTTTACAGACTTGTCCCAGCAGGCTATGAGGAGAATCAATCTTTCCATTCAAGAACTGCCTCTACACTATTATATTTCCATCTTGCCTTTATGTGACATCTGTTGACGGACTTCCTTGCTAACAAAAGAGCGAACAGCAAATTAGCTAGAAAAGAAATACCTAGTGGCAAGAACTTTTATGCAAAGGCTCCTCGGGACTTCCCGTAGCAGAAAGTGCTGTGGGAAAAACTGTGGCAGCAACACATCGCGGGTCTTCCTGCTGTGCTTTAGACAGAAAGTTTGCAGAGGTTTCCTCTGCAGACTTTCTGTTACGATTATACTTATGAGGAAACCGCCAGCATTTCCTTAGGTATAATTGACATGCTACGATTTCCAAAACCGTGGAGGGTTTCAAAATCACGGCATGTCCGTACCTTGGTTTTTACCACAAAGCTTTACCCCTTTCCTCTTAGATTTGTACAGAACAATCCTTTCGTCTTCATCTCCTCTGGTTACTGCTGACCTATTGGATAAATAATATATCTTTGTTCTCAAACCTTGCAAAGAGGAGCACAATGTCAGTCTGAGTGAACAGATCCTCATATATTTTTTTTTTTGTGTCTTTGTATTTTAAACTTTAATTAATTAATTTATTTATTTTAATAGAAGAAAGTCAAAAATTCTTCAACAAAGTCCCTCAAAAATTCTTCAACAAAGTCCCGTGTAAATTACTCACCTCAACATTGTCAAGGTAACTATTTAGCTCATTACTTGTTCATGTAATATTTCTAGTTGATGTACTCCAACTAGTCTTATATTATAATCACAACTGTTTTTTTTCTAAAATGATTGTGTAAATTCATGGCATATTTAACTTTCCTGCTCAACTCCATTACCTCTTGTCTTGTTCCTCAGGGGCTACCCTGCTCTATCAGTTCCACAGATTCCTGCTTTATAAAGAGTAATCAAAGAAATCCCAGCCTTAAGGCTTCAGTACATGACTGCATTTTGGTCCATAAAACTCATGTGTTATAAAACTCTAGTTATACACCATACTGTGTATTCCAAAATAATCCACAATTTAAAGTTAAATCAGTGGATCAAGGTTTCCTGCAGAATTAGACTTATCCTGTATTGGAATTGGAACTATATTTCACTGAAATTTGTGGATTAACAATACATTAAAAACATCTGGAGTTCGGGTAATAGACTCTGGCATTTTATTTTTTCTTTGACCTTAAAATCTAAATGTTTCCTAATGTGTTCATTTACAATTTAGATGAATGAAATTAAATTGAGACTTGAAACATGAAATACAGATCAGCATCTGAGAGGCAGCTTTCAGTTACTTGATAGATACTGTAGTGGCTTCAGGATCAGCATCCCTTTTATGAGAGCTGTTCTCTATAAGTGTATTTCAGTTTGGATGTAATTAGGAGAACAGTGCCTCTGTATGCTGCCCTTTAGAGGGCATTGTTCTCCTAATTACATCCTGGAGAATAGATTTGCATATTTTTTACCCAGTATCCCTAGCGGAGCAGGAATGACTTGTAAGTCTCCGTACTGCCTAAGTAGGCACACTCTCTCCCTAATGTGTACAATTATCCCCTGGTCTATAGTCTCTCACTCTGCCAAATCAGTATCCCTGCGCTATGCTGAGGAGGTCCAAAAGACCGAAACAGCGCTGTCCATAGCTGGGAATCTGTTCCTTTTGGAATAGTAATACTAATTTGGCAATTATTCCGCATCATGATAGTAGGCTTATTAACGAAGTCATGCATGTTGTTAACCCCTTAGCGACCCTTGACGTAACTGTACGTCATGGGTCGCATGGGGATGTATGGAGCGAGCTCACACGCTGAGCTCGCTCCATACACGGCAGATGCCGGCTGTATCATACAGCCAGGACCTGCCAATAACAGCAGCGGCCGATCGCTGCTGTTAACCCTTTACACACTGCGGTCAAACGCGACCGCAGCGTGTAAACAGCGCAGGCGGCATGGGCGCTGCCATGTTTCCCCGATCGCCGCCCTCCTGAACGTCACATGAGGGCGGTGATCGGTTGCTATGACAGCCGGAAGCCTATTGAAGGCTTCCAGGCTTGTCTCTGCACAAGATCTATTAGACGATGCCAGAGGTATCGTCTAATAGAAGTGCTGCGATTTTGCTTTTCACTGCAATACTGTAGTATTGCAGTGAATAGTATGGGCGATCAGACCCCCTAGGTTTCAAGGTACCTAAGGGGTCTGATCATAAATGTAACAGAAGAAAAAAAAAAAGTTTTTAAAAGTATTAAAAAAATAAAAAAAATATAAAAGTTCAAATCACCCCCCTTTCCCTAGATTAGCTATAAAAGTAATTAAAGAACATTAAACATAATGCTCCAAAATGCCCGAACTATTAGAATATTAAAACATTTATTCCGTACTGCGAACGGCGTAGCGGCAAAAAAAATAAAGACAGCCAAAAAGCGTTTTTTTCAACACTTTGCCTCTTATAAAAAATTGAATAAAAAGTGATCAAACCATCGGATCTTTCCCCAAATGGTATCAATAGAAACGTCATCTTGTCCCGCATAAAAAGACACCACAACCAGCTCCATACATGGAAATATGAAAAAGTTACAGGTGTTAGAACATGATGACACAAATTTTTTTTTCTATTTTGCAAAGTTTATCATTTTTTTAAAAGTATCAAAACATTTCAAATACTATATAAATTTGGTATCACCGCGTTCGTACTGACACGTAGAACACAGGTAACATGTCATTTGTACCAAACAGTGAACGCTGTAAAAACTAAACCCATAAGAAAATGGCGCAAATGCATTTTTTCTCCAATTGCACCTCATTCTGAATTTTTTTCCAGCTTCCCAGTACATTGCACAGCATATTGAATGGTGCCATTACAAAGTACAATTTGTCCCGCAAACAATAAGCCATCATGTGACTCTGTGAACTGAAAAATGAAAAAGTTATGGCTCTTGAAATGTGAGGAGGGAAAAACGAAAATGCGAAACCAAAAAATGGCCTGGTCCTTAAGGGGTTAAGGAGGCTGCTCTCTAGAGGGCAGCAGACAGAGGAACTGTTCTCCTAATTACATCCTGGAGAATAGATTTGCATATTTTTTTCCCAGAATCCCTAGCTGAGCAGGAATGACTTGTAAGTCTCCGTACTGCCTATGTAGGCACACACACACTCTCCCTAATGTGTACAATTATCCCCTGACCTCAGTTTGGATACCCTACATGTCGGGTTTTTCTGTCCGCTTGAAAAGTCGGACATATTTACATGCGGACAGTGAAGGAAGGGCATGGAGTGCAAAAGAACGCACCCGATGCCCATTTAAATAAATGACAGGCGTCACGGACACATCTAGTGTCCGCTCCTAATGTCTGTGCCAGATTTTGAGCGGACACTAGGAGCAGACACTACCTGTCGGACACAGACGGTAGTGTGAGCGTTCCCTTAAATGTTAAGTTTTAGACTGCTGACCTTTATTGTTGGATTTTCTGTTAAACTAAACATAAAAATTAGAGGCTCTTTGCTATACATATTTGATTAAACAGTAAGAAGACCCCTCCCCCGCCACGACAAGGCGACCTCATTCAGATGGGACCCTATACTAAATCAATCAATAAATAAATAAATAAAATAAATATATAGTACAGTGTCAGACTGAAGGGAACTTGTTTTGAGGGCCTACTCAACTGCTTCCTACACCACAACAAGATTATGGTGAGGGATGCTCCACTCCACGCGCTATAGTTTGAGCATGCGCAGTTTGCCTGCTTGCTGGCGTTCAGGCTATATTGGGCTCATTATAGCTGTAAATCCATATAGCTCTTACTAAAAGTGAAGTAAAATAAGATGTAACTTTTATTATAAATATACCAGATGAAAACAAATCTATGTAAGTGTAAACCCAACTGTGTGTACACCAAGTGTGAAATAAAATATAATAAATGGGTGTATTCATGTCTCTGCTGTTAAAATTCCAAGTAGTCGCTAGATAACCAATATTTTGCATATTAGGGTAGTTCACACGTAAAAACCTCCTGGCTTATTTTGGTCCTGAAAAAAACCGCTTCCTAATTAGGAAGCTTTTTTTTTTTGACATTGCCAAGCTTTTTTTGGAGCTTTTTTTTTGTAAAAACCGCTTCCAAAAAAAGCCAGGCTGTTTTCCCCTCCCATAAAGTGAATGGGCTGAAAAAACCGCTAGCGTTTTTTTTCCGCGCGCTTTTTTGCAAAAAAACGCGTGGAAAAAAACTTTGCGGTTTTTGCCTCCCATTCACTTCTATTGCTTTCTTCAGGCGGAAAACACCTGAAGAAAGGTCATGTCACTTCTTTTTTCTGCTAGCTGAAAAATAACTAGCAGAAAAAAAAACTAGTGGAAAAAAAAAGCTAGCGGGAAAAAAAAAACTAGCTGTTCACATAGGGCTCCATTGTAAAGGGGCTGATTTTGAAGTGAAATCCGCTGTCAAAAAAACTCCCCTTTGCCCACGTGTGAACTAGCCCTTATAGAAGGCGTGCATCAATGATACATGCACATCTTTTACTTAGCACGACTGTACAGATGTTATGTACAAAAATGCTTATTAAAAATAGATATATCATTCAGCATAAGTCCCATTCAAAAAATGCACCACTCTCAGATGGTAAGAGGAGTGTTAAAGAGAATATATGTGATGTATGCTTAGAAATAATAATTTAAACCGTCTCAAGTGGGACTATTCACCACTAAACGTATGAGAATGTTTCTATATAGAAAACCCTCTCTGGTAGAGTTTTAAGGTAGCCTTATGCATTTTTCCCTGTTTTAGGGTTTATTTAGGGATAGTTCAATGATGCATTCTGATAAAGGTTCAGATCGGTAGTAGCTTGCATGGGCATCTGGGACCTCCTGTTTGTGACATGTGGCTGTTGTATCTATTGTACTTTTACGGCGCAGCGGCTGAGATCTTAAGGCAACATGCAGTAATAGTACGATGCAATGGTTATCGGGTACCATGTCCTCAGACAGCGTGTTAGTCCTAGCAATGGCTATAGCTACCATTGGCCAATCAAATCTGACTGGCCAGTAGTAGATTGCTGGCACAGATCCAATGATCCTTCAGTAGGCTCCCCAGATGTCATGGCAGTGGTTCACTTTCCCTGGAACTGGTTCTGGGTGCTGGAGATCCTCACTAAAATGGCAGTGCCGCCAGGAAAATGGAGCCTTGGTCAGCTTTGATCAGTGTAAAGACCCGGCGGCTATGATAGTCGCTTAGCTTCTGAGCAACCGACAGATTGAATATTGGATACCCACCATACTTTTAGGGGTTAAAGACAACACATTTGAAAATTGAATCCATTTCCATTGGTTGGATGTCACAGGAACATTTAATTTTTAACACTTGATGCACAATAATTACATAAAAGATATGATAGGGTATACAGACTAACTACACCCCTAAATAAATGGTCTGTACTGGGGTAACATCTAGGTAGTTTCTTTTATTCGGAAAGTCCAATAAAGTGCTCTATCAGCAAAATTTTGCTGTAAGAGCCCCACATATATGTGAATAGCCTTTAAAAAGGCTATTCAGGCACCGCTAATGTTATTTTAAACCTCCCCCCCCCCCCCCCGTTTTAAAATCAAACCATAAAAACATATTTTTAAATAATACCTATCGTACACGGTGGGCGGTTCTCCACGGACCAATGTCGTCTTGCTGTCACGCCTTACTCTTCTTTCTTCTTCCAGCAATGTCCTCCTGACCTGACTCTTCCCCGCCTTGATCTTCTGCTCTTCCGGCGGATTGTGTTCAAATCCCGCGCGTACGCAGTATCGTTTCTGTCGGAGCGCTACTGCGCACGCGCTGGCACCATTTTTGTTGTAGCTCTAAGTACCCCTTAGAACTACACGAGCGTACTGCGCATGTGCACTACACTCGCAAACTTCTTCATTCCGGAAGAAAAGAAGATGAAGGTGGGGAAGAGCGAGGACAGGAGGGCGTCGCTGGAAGAAGAAAGAAGAGGGTTAAAAAGAAGAGAGAGAAGGGAAAAAAAAAGGGGGGGGGGGAAGGGGGTGGAGAATGATACGCAAAGAGAACTTAAACAAAATTCTGTGAGAGAGCCTGTATAGAGGCCCAAAAGTCCTTACGTGCCAGGCACCCCCAGGGTTGGTATATCACTGTGTGTAGCCTAGTAGAGACTGTGGGAGGACATATCTATGCATTAGAGCACTAGGGACAGAGTACAGAATGTCGCAGTTTAAGCCGGGGTAGCAGACTCAGAGCCTTGAAGCATCTGGTACTCTCCAGAACGTTGGTATTCCAACCAGTGGAACCAGGTTTTGTTAAAGACTTAGACTGTGTTGTGCAGGAAAGAGATGCGCATAATCTCATTAACCTTTAAAGGGATTCTATCATTAGAATACTCTTTTGAAACTAAATACATGTAGGAATAGCCTTAAGAAAGGCTCTTCTTCATTTATTTATTTCTTCTCTTTATTATTCTGATTCGCACTGCCGTTCCTGAGAAATATCTATTTCTCGTAATATTTCACTGGGGGACACAGAAACCATGGGTATAGACCTGATCATTAGGAGGCGGACACCAGGAACAAAAAAAGTGGTTGGCTCCGCCTATGCAGGCTATACCTTCTTACTGGCAGAATGCTCGGGGGGGGGGGGGGGGGGGGTGTGGGGGGGGGGGATTGCGGCGTTTCCGGCTCGCGGTGGCCGCGGCTTCAGGTGTGTTGTAGGCCGCACTAGGACCCGCCTCATCCTGTGGGTTTCCTTTGCCTGGGGCCACCCTGCTATCCCATAGGTCGGGCAAGAGGCGGTCCTGGGTGGGCCCTTCCTGTTCCTTGGCAGGAATCTGGGGGAGGGAGGTCTTATTTAGGGCAATTCCTGTTTCTGAGACTTGTGTCCTGGCAGTCTCAATTTGGGTCTTTTTGGCAGCTAGTTCGCAGCAGTGGGTCTCGGTCTTCTGTCAGTTGTACGGTAGGCTGCCCCTTTGGGCTCGTTTTTGTGCCATGTCCTCTCATGAGGCATCTTCCCGGGTCCCTGCGCCCTCTGCTGTTGTTACGTTTTATGCATGATCCAGCTGTAAGTAAAAGTTTCCTTGCGGGCAGTCAGTGTCTATCTGTTCTCTATGCAGTGTCGCTCGTGCCTGTGCCCATTTCTCAATGCTGCCAGGGGTACTATTCGAACCTATTTACTGTTCCAAAGAAGGATGGCTCCCTCCGTCCTGTCCTGACTGGGGGGCAGTGTTCGGGGTCCGGACAGTTCAGGGCAGATGGTCTCCAGAAGAAGCCTTGCTTCAGATCAATCTGCTAGAATTGAGGGCTATCTTTTGGGCTCTGTGTCATTGGACCCCTCTTCTCCGGGACAGGCCAGTCCGCATCCAGTTGGACAATTCCACGGCCGTGGCTTATCTAAACCATCAGGGCGGGACCAGGAGCAGGACAACTTTTCTGGAGGCCTCTCACTCTCTGAAGTGGGCGAAGGTTCATGTTCCTGCCCTCTCAACAGTCCACATTCCAGTGGTAGACCATTTGGCTGCAGACTTTCGGGGGGGGTTGATCCAGGCGAATGGTCCCTCCATCAGGGGTGTTTCTCCAGTTGTGTAGTTGTGTTCCAGGTGGGGCTGTCTGGAGGTCGACCTTTGCATCCCGGCTAAATCACAAGGTCCCCATTACGTGGCCAGGTCCAGGGATCGCAGCCGACGCCCTGGTAATTCCTTGGGCAGGGTTTCAACTCCTGTATCTCTTCCCCCCTCTTCCTCTCCTCCCTCGAGTGCTCAAGAAGCTCAAGGTCGAGGGGGTTCTTGCAATTCGGGTGGCGCCAGACTGGCCTCGTCGAGCGTGGTTCGCAGATCTCATGGCTCTGATAGCAGACGCTCCCTGGCCTGCTCTCTCGGGCCGCTGTTCCATCCTTCCTTACATCGGCTGCGTTTTGACGGTGTGACTATTGAAACCGAGGTATTGAAGCACTGGGGTTTTTCTGAGCCTGTTATTCGGACTATGATTAAGGCCAGGAAGCCTCAATCAGCAAAGATATACTACCGCACCTGGAGAGCTTTTGTCTAGTGGTGTGAAGCGGAAGAGTGTCATCCTCTTGTTTTTTCTTTGCCTAGGGTCCTGGCATTTTTGCAGTCCGGGCTTGGTCTGTCTACCCTGAGGGGTCAGGTCTTGGCGCTTTCCATTCTTTTCCAGAAGGCTATTGCCTTCTTACCTCAGATGAAGACTTTTCTTCAGGGGTAGCACATTGTGTTCCTCCTTACCAGCCTCCTGTTAATCCTTGGGATCTCAATCTTGTCTTGGAGGTTCCACAGGCCCCTCCTTTTGAGCCTCTAAGGGACATCTCTCTTCGCCTGCTTTCTTGGAAAGTGGCATTTTTGGTCGCTATCACTTCTATTCGTAGGGTTTCTGAACTGGCGGCTTTGTCACGCCAGTCCCCCTTCTTGGTGTTGCATAAGGACATGGTTGTGCATAGTCTCCCTCCATCCTTCCTTCCCAAGGTGGTGTCCTCTTTCCATATCAATGAGGACATTGTCCTTCCATCTTTTTGTCCGGAACCTAAGCATCCTCGCGAGCACTCCCTCCATTGCCTAGATGTGGTCCGGGCAGTCAGAGTCTACTTGGCTCGTACGGAGCCATTTCTACTGTGATTCTCTATTTGTTCTTCCAGAGGGATCCAGGAAGGGCTTACCTGCTTCCAGGGTGTCCATCTCTGGATGGATTCGGTCTGTCATCAAGGATGCCTATCGGCTTAAGGGCAGGGTTCCTCCCTTCCGTGTGACGGCTCATTTGACTAGGGCTGTTGGTGCCTCCTCGGTGGTTCGGCATCAGGCTTCTGTTCCCCAGGTCTGCAAGGCTGCCACCTGGTCTTCGGTTCATACTTTCACTAAGTTTTACTAGATTCATTCTGTGTCTTCTGCAGATGCCAGTTTGGGTCAAAAGGTTCTTCAGGCAGCAGTGCGCTGATTGCTCGCAAGGTTGTCTAAGTTTTTCCCTCCCTCTGGGACTGCTGTTGGATGTCCCATGGTTTCTGTGTCCCCCAGTGAAATATTACGAGAAAAAGGGATTTTGGTGTACTCACCTGTAAAATCACCCCCTTATTAAGTTTTGGCACAGGGTTGGGGTTTTCTTTTTCCCTTCACGGGTTTAAGTTTTTTTTTTTTTTGTGGTTTTTGGTTCCATATATTTTTGTTCATTCGGGGACTCTCCTACTACTGTGGTACAAAACTGCCTGAGCATTCTGCCAGTGAGAGGGTATAGCCTGCGTAGGCGGAGCCAACCACTTTTTTTGTTCCTAGTGTCTGCCTCCTAATGACCAGGTCTATACCCATGGTTTCTGTGTCCCCCAGTGAAACAACAAGAAAAGGATTTTACAGGTGAGTACACCAAAATCCTTTTCTTCAATGCATCCTCAGTGCTGTTTAAAAACTTTGCAGTAACGCCTCTGTCTTCTCCTCCTCCTCTTCTCTCGTGCTCCCATTGTGTCTTCGTCCAAATGAACCGACTGCGCATGTTTGTCAGTTATTTTCCTTTTTTTTTTTTTTTTTTTCTCAAATCCCCTTGGGGGACTTGAACCTGGTATTGTCAGATCCTTTGTCCCATAGACTACAATACTGCTGTATTGCAATCTATGGGGACATTGCTGTATATCTATTGAGACCTGCCTGTTATATAACAGGCTCCCTGTGGAGCTTTAAGATTTCCAGTGGTCACAAACACTGGCTGGCTCCCATGAGCTCTCTGCACAGCAGACGTCCCATTTATTTCAAGTAAGGGCGAACTACCAGAGAGGCAACGTGGGCCTTTATTAAAGGGTTAATATCTCTCTCTCTCTCTCTCCTCTGTCAGAGACTTGTGTGTTATTGGCGATGGCTCTGCTTCTGAGTGAGTGCTGTATTTAATGGACTGACAACTACTGTGCAATTACAGCAGATGTGAGGGGTTAATGCAGAGGTTTTACCAGTGAAATAACTATGCTGACTTGTTGGAACCTACAGCCAAGAATCGTATGTCAAGTGTTGTCAGCTTACAATTTTTAAAAATGGCCATTGTAATTTGAGGGGCCACTTGTATATTACAAATGTTCTTATATTCACATGTGCTATTCATTTGTGAAACTCTGTTTTATAATTGGAGGTACGCTTTAAAGGGAGTCTTTCATTGGCATTAGCCATTTTTATCTGAACATATCTTTGCATAGCGTTTAGAAAGGCTATTCCAGGGATACCTTTCATTCTTTCATCAGCACTGGCATTTTGGAATGAGTTCGGTTTTAGCGATGTGCGAGTTTTTTGGTCAGGAAACTGACTCAAATTCCTCCTCCAAAATATACAGTCCTATGGTGAGGCATTTTTAGGAGGAGGAATTTGAGTCCGTTTCTTGACCAAATTCCTGACCACAAAACTCCGTGTGACCGCAGCCATACTATTCTTTGAGCACCAAAGCAACTACAGCCTTCCCCTTCTCTACGGTGCTCAAGCAACAGTTAGAAGGTTTCTGGCGTTCCATGCTGGCTCATTTGCATATCACTAAAACAGGGCTCATTCCAAAACGCCGGTGCTGATGAAAGAATAAAAGGTATTCCTGGAATAGCCTTTCTAAAGGCTATTATGCAAAGATATGTATAGTTAAGAATGGCTACTGCCAATAATAGATTTTCTTTAAGAATATAAAACATTTAGGCCGAGGCCCTGCATGGTGCAAGTGCCGAAAAAATTCCATTGTTTTACAGTCACACTATATAGTGGATGTGAGTCTAGTGATCCCATCCGCACAGTGTGAGCAAATACTCTCTGTAGACAGGCTGCGACTTCCAAAACCAATGTGATTTTCTAAATCGCAGCATGTCGATTGTACCAATGGAAACCCCAATGGTTCCCCTATAAGTATAATGAAAGCAGAAAGTCCACAGAGGAAACCTCCCGCAGCAAAAGAGTGCAGTGAAAAAACCTTTGCTGCCGTGGTTTTTCCTGCAGCCCGCTACATGGGGCCTTTACCCTTACAGAGTTTTTTTTTTGTCAGAGTTGCGCAACTGTATTTCCAAAATCTGTCTTGGTTATTAAGGTCTAAACAGGTTATGTCATTATGGGTTTCAGCACAGAGTCCTATATATGGTATTTGAGCTTGCTGCAGTTTTTCATATGACATATACAATTTTCTGTATAGCACCGATTTTTATTTTTAGAAGTTGCCAATGTGTATGAATTAGATCCCAAATAAAATTTGCGCCTGAAATATTTACTTTGGCCCCCTTACTAGAATTCCTTAAAAATGTACCTCTAACCTTGTCTTTTCATGTTAACTACTTTACTTCTTCACACCTTTCTCAATCCTTAAGGAGAAAACATGCTACTCTTAGTTTTGAAATATGAATTGTTTTCTCATTTGCAGGTGATGGTCATTCAATGATAAAAAGTAATCATCCAGCTCTTCCTAATGCTTTAGAAAGGGATGAAAAACAGCTCAACGTCTGTGAAGATAAATTATTTTCTGATGAGGAGTCTGATAATGAAGAGACTTACATGGTAGCAAAGCTGATAGAGGAGAGTTTGCCCGAGAGTGATGATCTATTAAACAGGCAACTAAACAATTTTGATAAGCCTAGAGAAAAATTGTATAGTTCTGACACTTCTGTGGTGCAGCGGCCACCTAGTCCATCGTCAAACATGCAGGCAAAGAAATGGTAAGACTTATCTAATGTCTAATTTGAAGTTTATTAGCATGTCTATTTTTTTGTTTACTTTAATTACCTGTGGTCTTGGGCTGATTGATTATAATAAAGCCAGCCTCTTAGCACAAATTATTTGATTACCTGTAAGATCGGGAGAGGAGGGGATACAGCAACCCAGACCAGGTAAGTTAAAGGGATATTCCCATGTTCTTTGCTCACCAGTCTTCGCTGCTGCAAAAACTTTTGTTCCTGGTTTACGTTAATTGGTGGGCGGGGTTTCATATGCAAAGCCATACTGTCCAACTACCTCCAGTTTAGGTCCACCCCCAAATTAGCGTGTAGCTCCACCCACCACATAGCATGATCCTATGGGACGACTGAAGGGCCTGTGATGTCATCAAAGGTCCTATAACACTTGGAACACAGCTTGTTCTATATAGAGTCAGCTAAATCCTAGTGGGCTAAGGGACCAGGTCCTTCTGCCCACTAACTTTTAGCCTGCTCCATATAAGAAAGCTAAATCCTAGTGAGCAGAGGGACCAGGTCCTTTAGCCCACTAGGATTTAGACTGTTTTATATAAGAAAGCAGCACTCATTTCCCCCCTCCTTTATCTGAGAGCAGGAAGCTAGGTCACATTTGTGGTGCAGACACAGGAACAGCTACAGACACGGGCTCGCTCCCGTGCACTTAGCTCCTCCCCCCTGAGAGCAGGCAGCTACCTCACTTGACATTTGAGCAGATAATCCCAAGGGCCATAGAGACGCAGTGCCAACAATAAAGTGAATAAATTAAGATAGTGGATAAACAAAGCCGTTTTGCTGAAGCAGTGTATTTAGGAAAAGTTTTAAATCCACATTAACAAGCAGTATAGATAGGATCCTTTTTATGGGACAACCCCTTTAATTACAACTTCTCGAACAATCCTTGTAAGATAGATGTGGGTCCCAGAGGGTATTTATGGCATATCAAAATATCAAATTTAGGCTGAGATCCCACAGTGCGGAAACGCAGCTTCTTTTGTTGCGGTTCTTTGAGCCAAAGCCAAAAATGGCTACAGAGGGAATCCTATTAATATTATAAATGTGAAATGTTTGTGGGTTTGTGACTTTGGATGTTCGGATGTTTGGCGGTCAATCACGCAAAACCCGCTCCACCGATTTGACTGAAATTTTCCACAAACATAGTTAATACACACGATTGCGCAATAGGCTACTTTTGAATACAATAACCCACATAGGTTTTCCACACGAACGCCACAAAAAACAAACTGACATCACCATCTCTGCAATCTCACACACTTTGGACCATAGCAAACCCCTAAACTTCACATTACCCCCTACAGCCTAGCCCCTAACCCCACACACTCACATTCACATATACTTTCCCACTTTCACCCTCACCTTCACCATCCTGCAGGAGCCTACCTCTGTCACTCTCTGGACCAGCCATGTTTGCCGACCCCCACCGCTGGGAGGATCCGCGGCACCGCCCACCACACTACTCCACTAGCTTCACAGGGGCATGCGCACTTTGCACACATAAGCAACGTGTTACTAGCACGCCACCATTTTGCGCCTCCACCTTAGGCCGCTGCATACGAAATCCTGCCTCCAGCCCGCAACAGTACCCGACGCCGCTATCACCTCCCTGCTGTATCCTCTGCACGATCCATCCACCAGCTCGACACTGGTAAGTTCACGTACGCCATAGCCCTTCCCTTACACAATCCCGCATACACTGCGCTACCCCTGTCATGTCTCTGGTTCCTGCCAACTTTGCTTCCTCCACCACCTTCTCTTACCTGTCCCGCGGCTCCCGTCTGTCCCTCGCTGCGTGGAGGCATCCTCCTGCTCATCTCCACTGCCTACACTGGGCTAGGCTGCCGCCGCGAAGGTTCCTATAGCAGCCACTAGCTCTCCCACGCCTCCCACACAGCTCAGTGTGTCCAGGCTGCTGCAGGCTATGCTACGTAGCCTGCAATAGCACTGGCACGATTATGCAATACATAGCAATACATTACGATTGCAATGCATTGCATTGTTCAGGACACCCCCTGCTGGTGTACAATGGTATTGTTTTGCAAGCTGCTGGATGCAGCCTGCAAACCTCATTAGCATTAAAATAAAAAATAAAAAAAACAAAAAAACAATACTGTGAAACACACACATTACCTATCCCCGCCTCCGAAATCCCCCACTCTACTAACTGAACTAAACATTACGCCTGCATACACTCACACTATTAGGCAATGCATTGCAATACATTACTATTGCAATGCATTGCATTATTCAGCGCACCCCCTGCTCTCCTTCACACCCACTAAACGCCCATGTATTTGCTGAGAATACACGTCTACAAATACACGTGTAAGGGTCCATTCACACAGCGTAACGCGGCGCTCATTTGGTGCTTATTTTTACGCCGAGCGCCGCGTTACGGGAGTGTTTTCACCGCGCTATTTACGGTGCGCGTTTACGGTCGTGTGTACGCGGCGTTAACGCCGCGTAAACCTGATCGTAAAATTTCAGTAACAGCTAGTGGAGAATATACAGGAAGTTCTTATACGTCTCCCTCCTGTTCAATGCACTCCTGGGTTTGACTAAAAAAAAAACCACACCAAAATCTGCCAAAAAAGAAGCTTCGTTTCCGCACCGTGGGGCCTCAGCCTTAGGCTAAGGACCCATGTTGCGGAAATGTGGCGTTTTTTGTTGCAGATTTTGCTGTGTGTGTTTTTTTTTTTTTTTTTTTTTTTTTTTGAGCCAAAGCCAGGAGTGGATTGAGCAGAAGGGGAGTATAAGTACTGCTTGCATACTTCCCATTCCATTTTTAGACAATACTGGCTTTGGTTAAAAAAAAAAGCGCAATAAAATCTGCAATAAAAAAAGCTGCGTTTCTACAACGTGGGGCCTAAACTTAAGGCTGAGGCCCCACATTGCGGAAACGCAGCTTCCTTTGATGAAGATTTTGTTGCGTTGCTTTTCAGCCAAAGCCAGGAGTGGACTAAGCAGAAGGCAGAAGTATAAGGGCTTACTATATATTTACCATTCCTTTTGTAGCCATTCTTGGCTTTGGCTAAAAAAAAATAAAAAATAAACGCAGCAAAATCTGCAACAAAAAAAGCTGCGTTTCCTCATCGTGGGGCCTTAAAGTGGACATCCAGTTATTTCCATAGTTGTATGCACATACATACAGTGTATTTATTTTGTTCCGATTTCTATGCCCTTTAACAGAGCTCTAGTGTTTGCATTGTACTTTTCACAGTACATTATCTTGGGTGTGTGACATTAGAAAGTCTCAAGTGATTGCAGGTAGAAGTAAAAAGAGATAACAGACTTACATTCATCATACATTCTTTTAAGTTAGGAGTAGTTCTTTGCGAATGTTCACACAGAGTTTTTTTGCAGTTGGATTTTGACTCTGAATCCTCTTCAAAATTCACCTGAAAAAATGCCTCCCATTCATTTCAGAGAGTCACTAGTAGTTTTTTTTTTTCCTTTAGTGGTTTCTTTCAGCTAGTGGGAAAAAAAAGCGACATGACCTATCTTCAGGTGGATTTTGCCTGGCAAAACCCTTTGAAGTCAATGGGAGGTGGAAAAAATGTGATGCATTTTTTTTTGTCGAGTTTGTTTATGCGCTTTTTGCAAAACTGATAGTTTTTTTTTTTTTTTTTTTTTTTTTTTTTTTTTTTAGAGAAGTTTCCAGGTCCATATGGTGTACTCGAGCGCAAAAAAAAAAAAAGTAAAAAAATGCAACAAAAATCACATCATGTTAAAAAAACAAACAAAAAAAAAGTGTCAAGAAACCATTTCCTAATTCCTGAAGCAGATTTTTTCAGCTTGCAAAAAAATTCCGTGTGAACATACCCTTTCTGGTGTAACTTTTTCTACAGCTTTGTTTAATTAAATGTGCAGTATTTATTTTAAAAGCCTTTTGCTAGGTTCACACCTGCGTTGGGGTTTCCGTTCTGGTCCAAAAAATGGAAAAGCAATACACTTATGGTCTCCAAGTTCAAGTGTGAACCTAGCCTAAGCAAGCTTATAAAAACAAAAAAAAAACAAACCTATTTATTAAAAAACCTAAAACTTCTTTTATACAGGTTGAGTTTCGAAGATTCTCCTATTTCCTCAAACAACATAAGGACATCAAAAGCGTTAAGTAATAATTCTCAGCAGTTGAAACAGCAGAATGCTGTAGATTCTAACAATGTTAATCCTAATTGTGCGAATATCACATATGACCTGCATACAGAGTCCACAGAGGATAGGTATGTATGTTTACTTATGTTCTGTTTATTATATATTTCTTATTCTTATACTATTATAGTATTTTTTTTAATACAGTGTAAGGCTGGGTTCACACGATGTATTTTGTCTCGTAATATGGCACGTAGACGGCGCGGGAGCTTTTGCGGGTCGTATATGCTCCCATTGATTTCAGTGGGAGCCGGGACCGTATACGCGGCGCTATTTTGCGGCCGCTGCAAAATCACGGCCGCAAAATAGCGCTGTGTACACGGTCCCGGCTCCCATTGAAATCAATGGGAGTGTATACAGCCCGCAAATGTTCCCGCGCCGTCTACGTGCCATACTACGAGACAAAATACATTGTGTGAACCCAGCCTAAGCATGTAATATATATAATTTTTTTTTTTTTTTTTTTTTACAATTTGCCCTCTGAAATGGGCTGTATGAAGAAAAATCAGTCCCAAGGGATACTCGTCCGTTTTCCTTGCGACTTTCTGCACCAGATCTCCGTACCATATTAACCCCTTCCTGCCGATGGCATTTTTTGATTTTCGTTTTTGACTTCCCTCCTTTTAAACCCTATAACACTTTTTATTTTTCTGCTCCCAGAGCCATATGAGGTCTTAATCTTTGTGGGACAAATTTTTCTTCATGATGCCGCTATTAATTATTCTGTATAATGTACTGGGAAGCTGGAAAAAAATTCAGAATGGATTAGTCCCTTAAAAAAATGGGTTTTGGAAATTTCTTGAAAATTTTGAATATTGTTGTTTCTCTTGTAAACCTTATAATGTCCGTAAAAAATAAAAGGGTGACTAAAGTTTGATGCCGACATAAAGCAGAAATCTGGGACATGAGATTTATGATATAATTTTGGCGGTCTGACTATCTGTATGCAATGCACATCATTTCAAACTTTCTAAAATGCATATTTTTCAAAATTTCCACCAAATTTCCTATTTTTTCATAATTAAACAAAAACATATCAACCAAAATTTACTACTAACATGAAGTACAATGTGTCACGAATAAACATTCTCAAAATCACTTTGGTAAGTTAAAGCATTCCAAAGTTATTACCACATAAAGTGGCACATGTCAGTTTTGAAAAATCGAGCTTGGTCAGGAAGTCAAAAAGTGCCATCGGCGGGAAGGGGTTAAAAGGTTGTCCATTTTTGCCTAGACAATCTCGTTAAGTTCTATAGAAATTGTAGCCAGGAGATGATGTCATTCCTCTCTCTATCCTAAGCAAGAGGAGGTTTGGTGGTTAGGATTACACTTGTGACTGTGCATGCACGCTTGCTTCCTTATTTTTGCCTCCAGTGTAGTGATAACTCCAGAGGCAGTTCATTAGACTTGCATCCCACACAAAAAGAATAAAAGGGGTTATCACAGCAATGACCATTGATAGTTGCGAAGATCTAGTGAGTAGGAGCCAGCACCAGTGCATTGAGCTTGGTACTTTCCCAGTGCTGTTACAAATGTTTCCTCAGGATTGTGCAAGGTCAGGCTAGAGGAGCATTGAGGTAACAACACCAAGTAAAACATGTCACAATTGCCGTAACTGTATTTGCAAACCATTGGTGGTGGCGGGGGTTTAAAGGGAGTCTGTCACCTGGGTGAAGTATATTAAACTAGCAACAAGCAGAGTTGGATAGGTGTGGCTCACCTGAATGTAAACCCTATCGCTCATGAAAATTCATGCCTCTATTGCAGAGATATTCATTTATTTCACAATATGCAATATATGCAGTCTAGGGCAGCTGTATTTCTCCAAACTGCACACACACACTGCTCTACTCCCTCTTTGCCCATTCCCTTTTAGAATGACAGGGCCAGATTGGATTTCTGGATAGCAGCAAGTAAAATAAAGCCAAGCAAATGCTACTCAAGGGAACAGTGAGGCTTTAGCACTACTGTGGATATATTTGCACACAATTTTTGGAAGCTGGATAACCCCTTTAACCATCTTACTCGCACCTTTTTCCTTCTGTGTACTATTTCACCCATACAACTGCTTACAACCAGAGATGATCGAACAGTAAAATGTCCGAGGTTTGATATTCGTTTCGAGTATTGAACCCTATTATACTCTATGGGGGGAAAATGCTTGTTTCAGGGGTAGGCAACGTTCAATCAAATTATACTTACCAAGTCCACGAGTGAGGGTCAGGCTGGATCCTCCGAGAAGTCTTCTCCGTGCAGCGTCCCCGCGGCGTCTTCCGGCTCTTCATTCACTCTGCCAGGCATCGGGCCTGGGCAGAGCCGACTGCGCATGCCCGCACTACAAGCCGACATGCGCAGTCGGCTCTGCCCAGGCCCGATGCCTGGCAGAGTGAATTCAGAGCCGGAAGACACCGCGGGGAAGCTGCACGGAGAAGACTTCTAAAGGTAGGAGAAGAACCAGCATTAATTGGCCGACTGTATAGCATTCGGCCAATCAATGCTGGTTCTGCATCGAACTTTTACATTCGAACAGCGAGTGGTACTCGATCGAGCACGAGTATTTCGAATACCATAGTATTCGATCGAACACCTACTCGATCGAGTACTACTCGCTCATCTCTACTTACAACCACAATTTGGGGTGAAGCAATGTTTCATTGGCAAAAAAAGTAATTCTTCATTTTCACACTGCAATGTTAATAAAAATCTGTGACACAGCTAAAGTCTCTCATTTAAATACAGACTGAAAGATAAAGGTGTCTTAAATGAAGAAAGAAGCCATAATGTGAATGTTTGGATTTCTCCTTTTAAAAGGAAGACTGCTTCTTCGTCAATCACTATACCAAAGGACAATAAACCCATACCAACTCCTAGTAAGAGAAGTAACTTCTTTATGTATTTATAATGTAACTGTGGGACAACTCCTTTATTAATAATAAAAATAAACAAATTTTACTATTGCTGAATTGCTAACCAGGATGAAGCAAGTCAGCTCCTCCAATAGAGAAGTTACAGTGCCTTGCAAGTATTCAAACCCCTTGAACTTTTTCACATTTTGTCACTTTGCAACCAGTGGCGTAACTACTGGGGTAGCGGCTGCCACAGGGCCCAGAACATTAGGGGCCCGGCGACAGCCGCTACCGCTGCATTTTTTCTTTTTTCTTAATAGGCCGTTACCGGCTGGAGTAACTCCAGTAACGGGCCCTATTTACTTACCAATCCTGGCAGTGGCATTAATGTACCTGGAATTTATGTACTCAAAATAAATAATTTGTTTCACCCTTTCACCTAAATTACGGTGTGCAGCAACATTTCTTTACACTATGTATGAGTCGCAGGACTCTCTTGTCTGCTAGCACCCATATCCTTATATCTAAGTGTGCGGTTCCTCTGATATCTATATATGCATCCTGGGTCATGTGACGTCCCGGACATCATTGAAGATGGCTGACACCACCGAGGACTGCAGTGGAGCTGGAGATAGGTAAGTAACAGTGTTTTTTATGTTTGTATCCCCTTTGGTCTCCGATTATACTCTGGGGTCTGAAAATTGTTCATGGGTGTCCACAGTGGGACATAATAGTGTGTGTAGGGGCCACTATGGGGCATAATACTGTGTGCAGGGGCCACTATGGGGGATAATACTGTGTGCAGGGGCCACTATGGGGGATAATACTGTGTGCAGGGGCCACTATGGGGGATAATACTGGTGTGCAGGGGCCACTATGGGGCAAAATACTGTATGCTGGGGCCACTATGGGACATAATATTGTGTGCAGGGGTCACTATGGGGCATAATAGAGAGCGCAGGAATGCGTCAAATGATGTCAAATCAGCCGTGAACGTCCGCCTCGCGATGCTCCCTTCGGACTAGGGCCATTCATTTGCAGAATGCCGCAACTGGATGCCAGTTCACTGTATGCACTGCATCGGCATCCGGTCATGGAATACCACTTTTTGGACCAGATTCTGAGGTGGCGTCTGCCTCAAAATCCGGTCGAAAAACCTCTGTCTGAACTCGGCCTTTCTCAGCACACTTAGGTGGTCAATATTTTGGGTTCCTTTGATAAAATCTCTAAGGGTGGGTTCCCACCTGCGCCTGGTCCCTGCTTTGCAGGTTTCCGTCTTCTGCCCAAGAAACTGAACAGAACACGGAAACCGGCAGTGTCCGCCTGTGAGCATTTTCTGGCCTCTGCGGCGAAAACCATTGGACATGCAGGTTTCGCCGCGGAGATCACAAAACGCTCACTGACTGCTGGGTTTCCGTCTCCTGTCAGCATAAAAGTATATATCTACCGTATATACTCGAGTATAAGCCGAGTTTTTCAGCACAGTTTTTATGCTGAATAAGTGCTCCTCGGCTTATATTTGGGTCATTACGGTAATTTTCTGGTAGCAGGCCAGGATAGCAGACCCTGCCCCCCCTTCCCCACTGCTCTATCACACACCGGGTGACGTGGCCACGTAAGCCCAGGCCCGCACCCGGCGTGTGTCTGCTTCCTGGCCTGCTAGCAGAAGTACCATAAGTACTTCTGCAGATTTTAATGTACAGCATCGCCGCGCTCCGGTGTCCGGAAGCCGGGTCTGTAAATGTAATGGTGCCGCTCTACAGAGCGGTCGCCATAGAAACCGGCACCTCTATGACCAGCCGTAATAGTAATGTAGAGAATTTCCCATAGACGGCAATACACTTATATTGCCGTCTATGGGACTTGCAATCAAATGACTGCAGGTTCAAGTCCCCTGGGGGGGCTAATAAAATAGTTAAATAAAAAAAAAAAAAAGTTTTAAAAAAATATAATAAAAAAATAAAATAAATGTTCTAAATCACTCCTTTCCCTAGAATACATGTAAAGGCAGGTTCACAGCACCTGATCTCAGTTATGCAGGTTTCTGTTTTCTGTCGGCAGAAGACAGAAACCGACATTCAGTGTCTGTGGGCGAGCCGTCTTCTGCTGCCCATGGCGAAACCGATTTTTTTTTTTCTCCCCCCGGACACAAAGTCCTACATGTCCGACTAACAAAAAAAAAAAAAAATGGTTTCGCTGCGGAGAGCAGAAGACGCTCTCCGGCGGACACTTTTCATACCCATGAATGTTTCTCGGGCAGGAAACGGAAACCTGCATAACGGAGATTGGGCGCTGGTGTGAACCTGCCCTCAAAGTAGAAAATGACTGTGAAACACATACACATTAGGTATCCCTGTGTCTGAAAGTGCCCGGTCTACTGAATATAGGGGATCTGCAGTGCTTCTATTCCGTCAGGAAGGGGTTAATAGGAGCACTGCAGATACCGTATATTCAGCCAGGCTGAATTCCAAGTGGGGGAAAAAAAACCACCTCAAGCTCAGGGAAGGGGCAGATAGACAACCAAAACACCCCCTCCCCTTTCTCAGCACTTACTGCACCCAAGAACTCGGCCATTTTAATTTTTGAAATTTTCCAGTAGCTGCTGCATTCCCCCCCTAGACTTATACTCGAGTCAATAAGTTTTCCCAGTTTTTTGTGGTAAAATTAGGGGCCTCGGCTTATATTTGGGTTGGCTTATACTCGAATATATACGGTATATTTTATATTTCAGGAAAAGCTGCAGTATGTATGTACCTTGTTTTTTTTCTAGCCCATTATATGACCTATATTTAATGTTTATCACTGTTTTTTCTTTTATAAGTTCTTTTTTATTCTCCTTTTTCCTTAAATACATCTTTAGGCCAGGGTCCCACGTTGTGACAGTGCAGCATTTTTACAATACCTGCAAAGTAGATGGAATTTTGGCTAATCCCATGCACACATTGACGAAAAAAATCTGCTCTTGAAAAGTTGCATTTTCCGTGAAAGCATAATCAAGGCAGAAAGTCTGCAGAGGAAAAAAAACAAAACAAAAACCATGCTGTGGAAGAAAGTGATGAATTTATGCTGCAATTTTTTCAGCAGGTTTTTTTTTTTTTTTTTTGCTGTACTTCGCTACGTGGGGCCTTAGCCTTAAATGGGTTAAAATTACTGTACGTTTAATTTCGTTTGTGTTTTTATTTGGTTTTACCATGCTTTGGGTAAAAATGATAACCTTTTACTTCATGATCTGCATCTATCCATGCATTTCTATACTATTTCTATTTCCTTTTTTCATTTTTGATATGCTTTCTTTAGTGTTTGTAAATTATATAGCCTACTGTTACTACACTTATTGCAATATTTTTTTCTTGTCTTTGAAGAAAAAACAAACTTATTTGAAATTTTCAGTGGTCTGCAAAAGAAAACGAAATATGTTAAGGTGCCATGGACCAGTAGTGCCACAGCTGATAGGTTTGTATTATTTTGTTAGGAGTTTCTTTTATAGGCTACGTTCATTTAGCTGTTTTAGACCACATAGTTTTACTTCAAATTATTATGGATTTGCAAAAAAAAAAAACATGCAGCCACAATCTCTGGATATTAAATTCACTGTAAGGGGGCGCTCACACTGCCACTGCGGTCTACCCTGGGGTGTCCGCTGTAAACCCCGGGGAAACCGGATAGCAGATGGCTTGCTAGTGGTTGGCTTTAAAACCCATTCATTTGAACGGGTTTTGAAAGGTGACCGCCCATAAGCGTTTTCAACCTCTCAGCCCTCCGCATTTCAGTGCGTCTTTAACTTGCTGAAATGAGCTCACTTTTTGTGCATACAACCTAAGTGTTAGGCCTTATTCACACCACCATTGTTTATGTACTTGTTCATTTTTTGTATTTGTTTGCAGACAAGCAGAACATGGATACATTGATTTCAAGTAATTTATACACAGTAGTTAGTTTTTTATTTGCAAGCCGTCTGTAAAATTGAAAACTGAGACATACTCTAATCTATTTTGGTTCATTTTGCAAGTCACAGAGACTCCTAGCTGAAGTCTCAAACTCAACACCAACAATAGCTTTTTTTTTTTGTCTAAAAACAGTTGATCCGTTTAAAAAGATGTGAAAAATGCATGAATTGATGGCACAATGTCACCATAAAATTGAAATGTCTGTGGGTTGTGAGTGGAAAACACTGTACATGTGAAATGGATTTTTGAAAAACTCTCGATCAGGGATACTTAACTGTCAGACCACGGTGACCACCTGCTGTCATGACACCTGTCTCCTGGCCTTTTCATTACGACAGTGACCTGGAGAAACCTTCATCTCCGACCTACTATCCCAACGCCTGATCCCTTGCACTAGGGATTATCCTTGTTGATTTCACACATGAGGGCTCTTGCTCAGGCAGTAGAGACGATAGCTTATCCTTGCTGTTGCTTCGAGTAAGGTTTCGAGGCTTGGGAGACAGGGAATGAAGATGATGCTCCCCAATGCCCTCTCCCACAGTACAAGTCACCTTAATGCCCCCACCCACACTATAAAAATTATTTTCCCTACCAATAATATAAAGCTCCTTATTTCCCCCCAATTATGGTATAATGCTCCTTAGTGCCCCTGCCCACAGTATAATGCTCTTTAGTGCCCATGCGCACAGTATAATGCCAGGTTAGTCATCCCCACACAGTGTAATGCTACATTAGTAACAGCCCCACCTCAGGGGGAAGGGGTAGGATCGTAGACGTTCCGGGGTCTCGGTCTAACTGACATCTGCACCTTGAAGTGTCAGTGGAAAGAAGCCCATCCCCTAACCCCATTATACTTGCCTGTTCCTGCTGTGTTTATCCAGATCCCGGGACATCATCGCTTTATTGTGTGTCGGCAAAACAGTGGGTGGCCAGCACACGTTACAAAGAGGAGGTGTCAATGACGTCCCGGATCTAGACTTGAGAGGAAGCAAATGTAAGTGTAATGGGGTTGGAGGGGCGGGTCAAAGAGGAGATGCTGGCCGTTACACGTCAGTTTGTTATTGTCGGCACCTCAAAAGAGTGGGAGGCTGGGAATGGAGCATCATACTGTGTAAGGCACTGTGGAGCATTTTATACTGTGCTGTGGCCACTGTGGAGCATATTATACTGTGTGAGGGGCTACTGTGGAGCATATTATACTGTGTCTGGGCCATTGGGGAGCATATTACACTGTGTGAGGGTCACTGTGGGGCATATTATATTTTTATGTGTGTTTGCATCTCTATATATTTACCAAATGCTAAAAAAAACATGAATTCATTGTTGTCCTGAAGCTTTCTCTGTATGACTGTAATGTTGATATACGGAAGTGATTATAATATTACAGCCAAAGGAGAAGGTTATTTAGTGAGTGAGAACTAGGAGTCTAAAGATGGCTGCTGAGGGTGTAGTGGGCGGCCTAGTTAGGAAAACAGGGAGGGGGTGTGAGTCAGCTGTGAGTGAAGCCCAATGCATCACGGTAGTTTTAGGAAAACACAGTTAGATGGCCATTTAAACAACTGCAGATGATGCTAGGCACTCACAGAGAACCCCAAAAATCACTGAAAACACTGGTAAAGGTATTTGGGTGCACTTATTAACCTATTAATAGTACTAACACATTTTTTGAAAAATTTATTTTTTACCTGGAAACCCCCATTAACCACTTCCGGACCGCTCATAGAGTATATACGTCCGGATAGTGGTTGCCTTGTTCTGACAGGATGTACCTGTACGTCCAGCCAGAATACAGCAGCTGCACGGAGATCGTGCAGCTGCTTTCAATGGGAGCCGGCTGTAACTTTAGCCGGAGCTCCCAGAGAGATGGCAGGGAAGATTTATTACCTCCCCTGCTATCTCAATGAGCGCTGTATACACGGCTATGGACGCTGCCATAATTCAGCTGCCCTCTGACCCGGCGGTCACGTGATCCGCCGGGAGCAGAGTCTTGCAAAAGCTGCTGGGTCCTACAGGACTCAGATCAGCTCAGTAAGCGTGCAGGAGGCTGGATTTCTCCTGCAACTGGGGTTAAATGTAGTAGCCCCAGTTATAGGAGAAATCAGCCTCAAGTACAAAAAAATAAGTGATCAGATGTCCCCAAAGGTCTCTTATCACCTTATGGGGACACAATCTGGAAAAAAATAAAATAAAAATATAAAAGATTTTTAAAAAATGTAAATAAAATAATAATAAAAAATAAATAATACGCTAATAAAACGCCGTTATTAAAGGTTATAGCCCCATCCCCGAAGACACCATACAAAATAAAAATTACCGTAACGGAGAGGAAAAACTATATTATAAAGTTTTTCAGTAACACTTTGTGTTATTAAATAAAAAAATAAATTGAAAACCAGACACAATTTCCCTCCTATTTTGTTTATATTTTCCTGGATATAAAAAAAAAATGAAAAACACATTTGAAAATAAAAATAACAAAAATAAAGCCGTATGTGTCCCCGAAAAAAAGACTCAAAAATTAGTTGACTGAGACATACGAGAAAAATTTTACAGACCTCAAAACCGCACATACAAAATAAACCTAAAATGTGTCTGGTCCTGGACCACAAATTGGCCCGGTACTGAAGTGGTTAAAGTGATAATGTAGTAAAATTACATTTTTAATCGTATGATAAAATTGGTGCCACAGGTGCCATCCTAAGCATAAAAAAGCAAAAAAGCAACATACTGAACATATAGTGCATGCCAACCAAAATATATACAAATTGTACAATGTTAATAACCTACTGTTATTCCTCAGCTCAAACAGAACTGATGATATGAAACAGTGTTACTGAGTGATGGCTATCCACATGGGGATTGTAGGAGGATGGCCTACTCCAACAAGAATACTGGGAGTCCCCAAAGATGGCTATGGAAGTGTTTACCCTAATAATGCCTTCAAACACTAGCCATATCCTTCAAATGAACTCTTTACCTTACAAGAAAAGTCCCCATATAGCCTTCTCCAAGTGCATGTCCCTGTTTTAATACAGCCGCTGGGACTTATCAGGGGACCAACAAAAGAGGAGTGCTAATGGCCTTACGGTACACCCGTTAGGGGGGGTCAATTCACAGCATAATCTCTGTAAGAGGTGTAAGCAGTTGAAGTGACAGCACTAAACCAAACTGGTACATAAGTGATTGCTGACCTGGTGGGTATCATTACAGTATTTGTGAGGAAAGTTCCTCCCCTAGGTCGCATATCACAAGTGGCACCAAACACAGAGGGTAAGACACTGAGGTGTGTATGTGATACCTAAAAAGGCGGGCGAGCGCGTGCAGAGCAGTGTTCCCCTAATGACTTAGCAACGCACGGTAAAGGGATAGTCAACAATGCTACAGATGCGTCCTGATCTAAATAGCACTACCAGGATTCCAACTATGGAGTAGTATGTAAAAAGCTTTTTTTAAAGAAAAAGATAAACTAGTGGCAATAGTAATAGTAGAGGACAAATAAATAAATGGATAAGTAGACAAATCAATAATGAAAAAGACATCCTTCTACAATTTCTTCCATGGATTCCCACCACTCAGTAAGCCTGTGTAGGTGTGCACTATATGTTATTGTTGTTGACTTTCTTTTCTTGGTCATATCTGTGCATGCCGTTTGTCACTTTATTTACTACAGATCCTACATTGGCAGTCAGCCAAGATTTTTTTTTTTTAATCCAAACCTACAGCCAGAAAACCTGAAGTGAATGCGGTTTTCTGTGAGAAACCTTTCGCCTAAACACTTTATACTTCCTTTTTTAATGCTTCCATGAGCTACAAATATCTACACGGAGGATATCACAAGTTAGTTGAAGGTTCATAGCCTTGAGTCATATATTAAGAGGAGGGGGGATTGTCCCTAGAGGGTTACATATAACCTACATAGGAGTTGCACATTGTTGGGGAAGTGAGAAAAGGAGGCCACTGCCTGTAGTCTACAATTTACGAATCTACTTCTTGGAGGAGGAGTGAACTCACCTAGAAGTCCTGGAGATCCGTTTGAAGGAACAAATAGAGATTACAGAAAAGTTTCATTCAGAAACAGATTTCGCTATGAAAGAATCTTCATTACACAATACACTTCAATGCTTTTAACCCCTTCCCGCCGATGGCATTTTTTGATTTTCGTTTTTCGTTTTTGACTCCCCTCCTTCTAAACCCCATAACTTTTTTATTTCTCCGCTCCCAGAGTCATATGAGGTCTTAATTTTTGCGGGACAATTTTTTCTTCATGATGCCACCATTAATTATTCTATATAATGTACTGGGAAGCAGGAAAAAAATTCAGAATGGGGTGGATTTGAAGAAAAAATGCATTTCTGCGACTTTCTTACGGGCTTTGGTTTTACGGCGTTCACTGTGCAGCCAAAATGACATGTCCCCTGTATTCTGTGTTTCGGTACGGTTCCAGGGATACCAAATTTATATGGTTTTATTTACATTTTGACCCCTAAAAAAAATTCCAAAATGGTGTTAAAATTTTTTTTTTCTAAAAGTCGCCATATTCCGACGGCCGTAACTTTTTTATACATAGGTGTACGGGGATGCATAGGGCGTCTTTTTTTGCGGGGCCGGGTGTACTTTTTAGTTCTACCATTTTCGGGAAATGTTATTGCTTTGATCACTTTTTATTCAAATTTTTATCAGAATTAAAACAGTGAAAAAACGGCGGTTTGGCACTTTTGACTATTTTTCCTGCTACGGCGTTTACCGAACAGGAAAAATATTTTTATAGATTTGTAGAGCGGGCGATTTCGGACGCGGGGATACCTAACATGTATATGTTTCACAGTTTTTAACTACTTTTATATTTGTTCTAGGGAAAGGGGGGTGATTTGAACTTTTAATACTTTTTATATTTTTTTATATTTTTTTTTACTTTTTTTTTTTTTTTAATTTTTTTTTGCATTTATTAGACCCCCTAGGGGTGTTGAACCCCAGGGGGTCTGATCACTAATGCAATGCATTACAATGCTAATGCATTGCAATGCATTGCAAAAAAGCATCATCTCTTTTGCAGGCTGTATACACCAGCCTGCAAAAGAGAGAATTTGCAGACCGGCTGGGAGCCTTTAACAAGGCTCCCGGCTGTCACTGCAACATGACGTCGGCCCTGGAGCATGCTCCAGGAGCCGGCGATCCTTGCCAAAATGGCGGCGCCCATGCGCTGCCGGGAAAATGGCGCCTCCGGCGCCTTTGACAGCAGCGCCGGAGGGGTTAATGCCTCCGATCGGTCCGGGGACCGATCGGAGGCATTAGAGCTGGTTGTCTACTGCTTAAAGCAGTAGACACCCGGCGGCTATGACGGCCGCCCGGCTCCCGGGCGGTCGCCATAGTTACAGACCCGACACGCGCCGTACTATTACGGCGCATGTCGGGAAGGGGTTAATGCAGTTTAAAAGAACACAAGCACAAACCGTGCACCTGTGACCTCTCAGATTTCAGGGGTAATAAGGTCTATTCCAGGCATGTCAAACTCAGGGTACCCCAAGGGCCACATGAGTAACAAGAGGTTGTTGCGAGGGCCGCACACAGCAGCTAATGGCTAGGGCCTAGGGGACTGATCACTAATACCATGCATCGCAAAAATCCGGCATTTCTATTGCAGGCTACATAGAGTAGCCTACAATAGAAAGTATAGAATGACAGGCTGGAGCCTCACAAGGCTCCCGGATGCCATAAAAATGCACGCAGGCCCCGAATCTTGCTCCGGGTGCCTGCGAGAGCTGGCAGACACCATTATTGTGTTGGAGTGCTGGAGGAGGTGGGCTTCTGGATGTCTGGCCCTTCCTTAGGCCTGTTTTTTCCCACCCACTTGCAATTCTTGCACTTGGGGGTTAATAGGAGCACTACAGACTGTAATGCTCCAATTAACCCCCAAGTGAAAGAATTACAAGGTGGGTGGGAAAAGAACAGTCCTCAAGCCAGGAAGGGCCAGACAGACATCAAAAAGCCCCCCCCCCCATCATCATAAATCTAGTATTTATCCCCCTAAAATCACAATTTCTTCTGCAGAAGCTTACCTGCTTCTGCTCTTCAGCCTGCGCAGCGGTCTTGTGAGACCGCGTAGGACGCAGGCACACGTCGGGTGCGGGCCTGATTACGTGGCCACGTCACCCAGCGTGTGGGGAGGAGGGGGCGGAGCAGGCAGGGAGACCTGCCCTCTGCGAAGGGCGAGGGGAGGAGGGGGCGGAGCAGGCAGGGAGACCTGCCCTCTGCGAGGGGCGGCCGCTGGAGCAGCGCTGCGTCCAGCAGGGCCGCCCCAATCCACCGCTCACTTTCCTAGTACATCTGCGGCCCGCACGAAAGTCTCAAACTTTGTCTCTAAAGTTTAGAGACAAAGTTTGAGACTTTTGTGCGGGCCGCAGATATGCCTGTAAAGGGCCGCATGTTTGACATGCCTGGTCTATTCTATTCTAGCACATCAGGCTTTCAAATGGGAATCTGATACATATTGTGCACGCTGGGCGGACATTCAGGGTGTGGATGACGAAGAGGCGTGGATGAAGAAGACACACCCTGAATGCCCGCCCATCGTGCACGATGGGCGGGCATTTTTAGGGTTTATTTTAAAACGGGGGGGGGGGGGGGGGTGCTGGGTAGTTTAATATAACGTTTACAGTGCCTGAATAGCCTTCACACATATGTGGGGCTCTATCAGCATGATTTTGCTGATAGAGCCCCTTTAAAGGCTGTGGAGTATTGGAATATGTACAGATGACAGATTGAGTCTGGCTTAAGCTTGAACATCATGAGTTCCATGCGTCAAATACTGAATACTCTCTTTGAAGACTCACCTATTCAGGAAGGCCTACAACCTCCAATAACACTATCACCGCTCTGCCATCTGTACAGTCTCCCTCCTCTCCTTCTGTCTCTACCCCCCTTCCCTCATAGATTGTAAGCCTTCGCGGGCAGGGCCCTCTATGCCAGTCAGTCATTGTTAGTATTATATCTACCTGTATATTCTGTGTATTGTATGTAACCCCCAAATGTAAAGCACCATGGAATTAATGGTGCTAGATAAATAAACAATAATAATAATACTCTCAGATTGTTTTTTCTTAATCTGGGAATGACTGTGCTGGATTAGCAGAAAACCAACGAAGGGTCGGAGTTGTTTGTTGAGCTAATTGGGGCAGATAGAGTACAATAAGACAGCAGGGATGCCATCCAGCTGCACTTCGGTGATTTTGGGGATGATCTCTATCACCGTAGACCAGAAAGATCCGAACAAATCCACCAAATATGGGAAATGCTGCATTGGCATCCCGTTGCGGATAGCCGCGCGAAATGTTCACACAATGGAAAAGATTTCCATGACCTTTTCCTCCGTGTGAACATACCCTGAAAGTACCTCTGAGAAAAACGAAGGGTCAGTTCGCACAGAGTTTTTTGCAGGCAGATTTTGACGGGGAATCCACCTCAAAATTCTCCTGAAAAAAACGCCTCCCATTCAATTCAGTGGGAGTCACTAGCAAAGTGCCATGACCTATCTTCAGGCGGATTCCACCTGGAAAAACCCATTGAAGTCAATTGGAGGTGGAAAAAATGCGACGTGGTTTTTGCAAAAACTGCTAGGTTTTTTTTTAAAGAGAAGTTTCCAGGTGCATACAATATGCTGGAGCAAAAAAACAAAAAACCTAAAAACTGTTCAAAAAACGCTCCAAAAAAGCATTGTGTCAAAAAAAACATTTCCTAATTCCTGAAGCAGATTTTTTCAGTTTGAAAAAAACTGTGTGTGAACATACCCTTAATTGCAGCATTCTAGTAAAAAACAAAACAAAAATGTAAAAATAACTGTACAGGGCTTGTCATTCCACAGTGTGTGCTTATATGCAGGTCTTTTAATCACAGAATTCTCTCTCTCAAACACAGATCAGAAGATGTTTTTGTGATTGAGGAAACAAGCAGTTACAAAATGGATCCCTGGCTTTCTTTATCTGAAAAAGGAAAAGAAGATAAACAAAGACCAACTCCTAGTAAGACAATGAATTAGCTTCATTACGAATTAAGGATATATTCATGTTTTAAAAAATACTGTTGATGGACTACCCCTTCAAGAAGTCAATGTATTGAAATCTCTCAACAAGCTTTATATAAATCAGAAGCACAGACAGCTGCAGCACACTTTGTAATATACTGTATTAAAGAAACTTGTGAGAGAGGAGCAGCCTCTTGTCTCCTTACTAGTCTGGGCAGTGTATCATAGCTAGTCTTCCTACAGCCTTCAGCCTGGCACAGGTCTCATTCTCACCACAAGCAGCAGCACTAGAGGTCTAAAGGACCTTTGCTGTAAGCAGCACGTGATCAGTCACATGGTCATTACATCATCAAAGATCCTGCAGTCATATCCTGTTATTGCTGCTCCTTAGGTACCAGGGCCTGTATGGTGGGAGAACAGGTTTGTGGTTAGGACTTAGGCCTGTCCTGCACTTCTGAAAGACCATTCTAACTTTGGGCTATAAGACACCTCCTAACAAGATTTTGTCTTTCTAAAAGTGTTTCTTATGGTCCAAAAAAATAAATAAATATTTTTTTAATTCATTATTTTTTTTTTTTAAAGTTCCACTACTATCTGAGTGATATTAATCTGCTATACCTACAAAATATATGAACATACTGTTTCTTCCAGGCACTTCATCAAAAATATTTCTCCTTTAATGCCTCGCTGGCAGTTGTTATATGTACCTCATCATGCAAAATTGTTTATTATTATTATTATTTATATATATATAGCACCATTAATTTCATGGGGGTGTACATACAGTACACAAAATATACAGACAAATCTACTTACCGTGACCGACTGGCACAATGGGATAGAGGTCCCTGCCCACAAGGGCTTACAGTCAGAAGGTGAGGGGAGAGATTGTTCAGATGGTGGTGTGGTGGCAGTAGTGTTATTGGAAGTTGTAGGCCTTCCTGTATACGTGAGTCTTCAGGGCCTTCTTGAAGCCTGTGATTGTGGGGTCTGTCTTGTGTGTCTTGGTAAGGAGTTCCAGAGTATGGGAGATGCACGGGAGAAATCTAGGAGACAGTGTGAAGAATGGATAAAAAGTATTATATTCATGATATTTATCAGACTGGTGGGGTCTGACACACAGCACCCCAGCTGATTACACAGGTCTGCCCCAAATTTTGTCCCAAGAGCTGTTTTTGTTATTCCATGTAATATTTACGTTTTTTGGTGTGCTGAATCTGAAAATAACCTCCATTTTGCCATATAAAAAAGTGGAAATAGACATAAAATTAATGTTTTATTGCAATTTTTTTCATGAAAATCCTTTTTTGAACTAAAATGAGCTCAGTAACACACACACTGAACTCGATTCTTCTTCCCTGTGAGCCTCCTCTTGGTGCATTTACGCTTAGAGTAGCATTTGGAAAGTCTCTCTCTGAAGCATTCTCTATTGGCTCACTCCAGAAATTCTTTTCTATAAGAATTAAGGTTTTTTGGCATTTTATATCTTAAATGCACTTATGTGAATTAACATTAATTTGTACTTTAAATTTCTTTAAAAACTCATAATATAAAAAAATACCAAAAATTAAAAATAATTATTTTATCTTTATTTTAATTATTTTTAATTTTTGTTATCCGTGTGAAGGGGCCCTAACACATAGGACTAGTCTTAAGAAAGGCTATTCTTCTCCTACCTTTTAGATGTCTTCTCCATGCCGCCGTTCGGTAGAAATCCGGGTTTTCTTCAGTATGTAAATGAGTTCTCTGGCAGCACTGGGGGCGGTCCTCAGCGCTCAAACAGCATGCAGAAGACGGAAAGCTCAGAACGGACTCTGGGCGCTAGTGTAAGCAGCCATTTTCTTATGGCACGGGCATGCGCAGTTGGCTCTGCCCAAGGCCTACAAGATTGAAACCCAGGACAGAAGAAGTCGCAGGGAGAGGGCGTTCCAGAAGAAGATAGAGGTGTCGCTGGAGAATTCTTTAAGTGGCATTAGCAATGCCCCCAGTGCAGTTTGAGCGCTGGGGACCGCCCCCAGTGTTGTGAGGGGCGGCGCGGAGAAGACATTTAAAGGTAAGAGAAGAGTAGCCTTTCTTAAGGCTATTCCGATGTGTTAATCAGAAAAAAAGGGTATCCAATGATAGGATCCCTTTTAAGGACACCAAAATTCATAGAAATTACATGAAAATAATCAAACAACTTTTTAGTCGCAGACGTGTCACCTGTTCTCAACAACTGATATATAGAAAATTGACCAGGAAAAAGACAGCTGTTTTTTATGCCATAGGGCTGGGCAATTTAATCGAAAATTGCTCTAAATTGCTCTAAAGTCTGCTGAATTGATCATTGTGAACTTGCTCGCAATAAAATATTTCAATAATTCTGCATCCATGCCATTTCTCATACTGCCATTGGCTAAAGAATATGTCACTGTACGCTATCCAATTAGCATTGCTGATATTTGAATAACTGAAAACAAAAATTCTGTGGCATATATAGAGGGGGCATAGCATGTAAAAAGGGGATTTTTCCTAATTAATCATTCATTAATTGTAATCTAGGTAAATGGTTAAATTAATTGTGATTTTCTTTTCGCTCCTAATTGCCCATCCCTACTGTGCAGTGATCAAACCGAGTTACTGCAGTTTAGCTGCCCATCAAGTGAACCCTACCAATCTGATAATGATGACCTATGCTTAGGAAAGGACCTCAATATTTTTAACCCAGAAAAATCCTTTAACCAATAATTCAGTATTATTTTTTTTTCTCCACTCCTTTCTACAAGGTGAATGACAAAAATGTAGCTGCTTCATTACTGTTTGCTGGCTGTATTAAACAATCCAGACCTTGCTCTCACCGCGGAACTGAAATATCAGATTCTGTCTGTTTTAGAGGTAATGATCAGGACTGATCATGGTTTAGAGAAGGGGTGATCAATGGGTTGCTATGGCAATCTGAAGCCCTATCATTGGCGTCCAGACTGCCAGTGCCAAAATATGAATACCGATGAAGTTCAGCCATAGACTAGAACTAATAGGCATGTTGTAAAACGTAGCATATTCTATAGGTGGTCAAGTAATTGCACTCAAGTCCCCCTTGAAGTGCCTCCTTGCAATTTTTTTTTTCCCATAAAAATTGAATTTTAGTTTTCCTAAAGTAGTAAAAAACTTAACAAACGTTATTGCTTCTATCTACTCTTATGAGCTCCTCTCCTGCCTTGTATACTGTTCTGCTCACAGAGAGATCTATCTACACTGAAGTCAGGCTGCAGCAAGAAGAGGAGTGCGTGAGAAGCAGGGACGTGACTATAGGGGGTGCAGAAGTAGAACCGCTACCGGGTCAAAGCCCTCTCTACAACAACATATGATACCAGTATTATACATAAAATCTAGTAATTGAGGGCCCCATTACATATTTGGATTAGGAAGCGACACATTATGCCTCTGCCTCCTGGCCTGCAGCACATTAAATGCTCTCTAGCGCTGTATATCTGTACTACTCACTTTTACTAAGTCTTGCTGAAAAACTGCTATAACAAAAGTTAGAAATCTTTTCTTTTACCAGCTTGTGAGAAATTGCAAAAAGTCTTAGAAAGTGTCTAAAGCAGTTTTTGAGGAATAAAATGTGTACAGGGTTTTTTTTTTTTTTTTTAGCACCAATTATGCGAGATTTCTGGTGCGTTTTCATTACTTTATATACTCCAACGTGCGTAGTGTGTGTACTAAACACTACCTAGAGCTAGTTGTATTTGTAGAGGCAGACTTAGACTAGCTGTACGGTCTCTGCCCTCTTTATATCACTGTATAGTGGGAAATAAAGCATGCTTAAGGCTAAAGCCCTACATAGCGGGCCACAGCAGAAATAAGAACTGCGGGGAAAAACTGCACTGCGTTTGTTCCTGCAGCACTTTTCACAGAAAGTCTGCAGAGTTTTCCTCTATAAATTTTCTGCTTCCATTATACCTATAGAGAAATTGCCAATGTTTCTGTAGGTTTAATCGACATGCTGCAATTTCTAAGACCGCAACTGTTTTGGAAATCGCAGCGTTTCCACTGTGCATATTTTTTTGCAATTTGTGGATGGAATTCACTAGTGACTTAAAAATACCGTAACATCCAAACTGTGGTGTTTGAGCCACGTGTGACCCCGGCATTAACGTGTGTTTCTCTGCCCCTGCCTAACATTGGCTGTAATTACCAATACATCGTTCTGTAGTAAGTTCTTTTCCTGTGTGTTCACCACGTGGACAGTGTTTTTACAGTGGAGGAATCAATGAAGTATTAATTAATGAAAGATCTTGTATATCTTTTCACTACAAAGTTTGCATATGCAGTTTTAGCAGGCTCTTACATTTTTGTCTGCATTCATGTTTTGATTTGCTTTAAGATTTGTATGTTCTAGACTAAGGTTAAAACCGTTTTATTTTATATGTTTTTCAAGAAAAATCAAATTCTGTGGAAGCTTTCGGTAGTCTGCAAAAGAAATCTGAGACTATGAAGAAATCGCTGGTCTGTACTGGTACAGCTGAAAGGTTTGTATCATTTTGTAAGCTTGTGAATCATGTAAAAATCTGTTTTTAGCAGCTTTGACTTTTTCAGTGGAATTGGCTCACAGGATTCCTGTCTTCCCTTGTTTAGACAGAATGGCTCAGTCCAACATTAAGATTTTTTTTTTTTTTTTAATATAGCTAATCTCAGCCAGTTGTCTATAGGTTTCATACAGTGAGCAGTCCCTGACTAATTATATAACTTAGGCTAGATTTACATCTGCGTTTGTATTTTCGTTTGGTGGGGCTACTTGGGGACCCCCTGAACGGAAACTTAATCTGCTTAAAAAAGAGGTTACCTTTGGAAACCCCACGGACCCCATAGGTGGGGTCTGCCAGGTTTTCATCCGAAAACGACAAAAAATGTGAAGAGAAAAGCGCTGAGTTTATCTCACACCAGCCAACTAAACTGCAACATATACAATCACCTGTTAGGCCAGGCTCATACGGGGTTTTTTGGACCAAAACACGGGTAGCTGCGACTTGATGCCGGTGCAGTGCACCAGCATCCAGTCGAGCACTCCGCTCCGGATTAGGCCCAATGAATCTGCCTAAAGAACCAGCATGTCGCTTCTTTTTTCCGGGAGCCAGAACAAACAGCTGCCGGATAAAGGACTGACCGACTCCCATTGAAATCAATCCGTGTGAACTCAACCATACACTTTGCTTGCACATAATGTTAGCATTGTCCTCTGTCCTCTCTCCCTCCCTACTCTAGGTGAGCTGTTTAAGATAAGATAATCCTTTAATAGTCCCACAGTCCCACATAGTTAAGTTAAAATTGCAAATGAAATTTAGATTTTCTTTTTGGTCCACATTCTTATTATTACAAGTGTAGTAAGTTAAATAATCATAATTTGACTGTAAAATTAAGAAATTGCACCAAAACCGCTTCATATCTGCATGCAGTTTTTCCCAAGTCCATCCTATATGAGAACAACACAGAAGTTACGGCTCCACCTCTAATCCACTTCCCACTTCTCTGTTTTTTCCTGTGCCTATTGGGGATTGTTATGGAGGAAGGCGAAGTTCCAACAGTATTTAGACCAGAAATCTTCAGGTCAACTTGAAAAGAAAGAGGTTCTTCCTTATCCTCAATGTTCATAGATGTGACATTTGCTGGTCTTGTTCTACACAAACGTAGCATATGATCCTCAAGGAGTTTAGAGAGAGGCTTCAGTTTGCATCTGAGGATACTGAATTGTTTAATGAGTATACTGAATTAAAGTTCTCTAAGGTCATAAAGAAAACAGCTTTGCCATTTGATGATGCCTCTCGGTTTTGAGATCCTATGGATTGTCATGGGTCCTCAGAAAGGAGGCGGCCACAACCGCCCTGCTGAAGCCTAACATAGCAATGATTAGTGTGGCTAGATCTTTATATGACTTGCTACAGTACTTGGAAAATCATATTGAAGGTAAAAATCCATTCAACCGTGGTGGCCTTTCGTCGCCATCGGGAAGGAACAAAACACAGGTTGCTCCAGTCCTTTTCAGAGGAAAAAAAAAAAGAGTTGGGTGGTATCCAGCATCCTGAAATGCAAAGAAAATCTAGTAGCTCATTCTGTCAGCCAGAATTACCGTATTTTTCGGACTATTCGTGGGGAAAAGAAGGGTGCGTCTTATAGTCCGAATGTGGCCACAATACAGACCCGGCATCCGCTGTAATAGGAAGGCGGATGCCGGGGAGAGTCAGACGTCGGCACATGTGCCGGGGCCCGAGACATCGCTATGCTCCTGCCCTAACGAAAAAGGGCGCCAGCTGCTTTCAAGGATCGATGAATGAAAATCCACATTGTTTAAAATACACAAACTTTATTTTCACATCTTTTTAAAAAGTTGCATTGTAGTCAGAGTCTGGCCTGAAGATATGTAGGCTACGCGTTTCGGGACAGTACGTCCCTTCTTCTCAGCTCAACTTGATACAAAGAAGCTAGTGCTTAAAACCAAAACGAGACAGGCCAGACTCCTCCTACTTCTAAATAATTAACCCTATGGTGTTTGATTAAAGATACAAGACAGTATAAAGTCACCAAAATATACATATAACATGATAACACGTATATAGCACATAATCAAACTACACCATAGAGTGAAATCATGATAATAGAAATATGTGAAAAATATATATACAAAAACCAATATGAAAACCGCATGCAAATCGTATAGTATGAACTGTACCAAAAGATGCATACATATACACTACAAAAAAATACAACATGGACAATACATTAGTCTCAATATAGTTGTAGTAACATACAAGTGTGTGTATATATATATATATATATATATATATATATATATATATATATCGGGCTATAACTGATTTTAATTCATAGCTACTATTTATAAGGTGCAGAAATGTCACTATAGTAATTATGGAATTATGATAGGAATTAAAACTACCATAAAAGGTTTTAAAACCTTATGAAGCTTTACCAAATTACCTCATGAAAATAGTGTATATACAAATATGGTCTCATTCATATAAAGAGATAATATTAATGCACTGAATGTATAACGTGCATAACGAAAAGTGCCTATTTAATAAACTTACAACGTGGCCGTAGTTACAACGGGTCCTACGCACACAAAAAAGCAAAAACCAACATACTGAACATATAGTGCATGCCAACCAAATATATACAAATTGTACAATGGTAATAACCTACTGTTATTCCTCAGCTCAAACAGAACTGATGATATGAAACAGTGTTACTGAGTGATGGCTATCCACATGGGGATTGTAGGAGGATGGCCTACTCCAACAAGAATACTGGGAGTCCCCAAAGATGGCTATGGAAGTGTTTACCCTAATAATGCCTTCAAACACTAGCCATATCCTTCAAATGAACTCTTTACCTTACAAGAAAAGTCCCCATATAGCCTTCTCCAAGTGCATGTCCCTGTTTTAATACAGCCGCTGGGACTTATCAGGGGACCAACAAAAGAGGAGTGCTAATGGCCTTATGGTACACCCGTTAGGGGGGGGTCAATTCACAGCATAATCTCTGTAAGAGGTGTAAGCAGTTGAAGTGACAGCACTAAACACAATCTGGAAAAAAATAAAATAAAAATATAAAAGTTTTTTAAAAAATGTAAATAAAATAATAATAAAAAATAAATAATACGCTAATAAAACGCCGTTATTAAAGGTTATAGCCCCATCCCCGACGACACCATACAAAATAAAAATTACCGTAACGGAGAGGAAAAACTATATTATAAAGTTTTTCAGTAACACTTTGTGTTATTAAATAAAAAAATAAATTGAAAACCAGACACAATTTCCCTCCTATTTTGTTTATATTTTCCTGGATATAAAAAAAAATGAAAAACACATTTGAAAATAAAAATAACAAAAATAAAGCCGTATGTGTCCCCGAAAAAAGACTCAAAAATTAGTTGACTGAGACATACGAGAAAAATTTTACAGACCTCAAAACCGCACATACAAAATAAACCTAAAATGTGTCTGGTCCTGGACCACAAATTGGCCCGGTACTGAAGTGGTTAAAGTGATAATGTAGTAAAATTACATTTTTAATCGTATGATAAAATTGGTGCCACAGGTGCCATCCTAAGCATAAAAAAGCAAAAAAGCAACATACTGAACATATAGTGCATGCCAACCAAAATATATACAAATTGTACAATGGTAATAACCTACTGTTATTCCTCAGCTCAAACAGAACTGATGATATGAAACAGTGTTACTGAGTGATGGCTATCCACATGGGGATTGTAGGAGGATGGCCTACTCCAACAAGAATACTGGGAGTCCCCAAAGATGGCTATGGAAGTGTTTACCCTAATAATGCCTTCAAACAGTAGCCATATCCTTCAAATGAACTCTTTACCTTACAAGAAAAGTCCCCATATAGCCTTCTCCAAGTGCATGTCCCTGTTTTAATACAGCCGCTGGGACTTATCAGGGGACCAACAAAAGAGGAGTGCTAATGGCCTTACGGTACACCCGTTAGGGGGGGTCAATTCACAGCATAATCTCTGTAAGAGGTGTAAGCAGTTGAAGTGACAGCACTAAACCAAACTGGTACATAAGTGATTGCTGACCTGGTGGGTATCATTACAGTATTTGTGAGGAAAGTTCCTCCCCTAGGTCGCATATCACAAGTGGCACCAAACACAGAGGGTAAGACACTGAGGTGTGTATGAGATACCTAAAAAGGCGGGCGAGAGCGTGCAGAGCAGTGTTCCCCTAATGACTTAGCAACGCACGGTAAAGGGATAGTCAACAATGCTACAGATGCGTCCTGATCTAAATAGCACTACCAGGATTCCAACTATGGAGTAGTATGTAAAAAGCATTAATAACAGAAAGAGATGAGACAAAAGAAAAAGATAAACTAGTGGCAATAGTAATAGTAGAGGACAAATAAATAAATGGATAAGTAGACAAATCAATAATGAAAAAGGCATCCTTCTACAATTTCTTCCATGGATTCCCACCACTCAGTAAGCCTGTGTAGGTGTGCACTATATGTTATTGTTGTTGACTTTCTTTTCTTGGTCATATCTGTGCATGCCGTTTGTCACTTTATTTACTACAGATCCTACATTGGCAGTCAGCCAAGATTTTTTTTTTTTTAATCCAAACCTACAGCCAGAAAACCTGAAGTGAATGCGGTTTTCTGTGAGAAACCTTTCGCCTAAACACTTTATACTTCCTTTTTTAATGCTTCCATGAGCTACAAATATCTACACGGAGGATATCACAAGTTAGTTGAAGGTTCATAGCCTTGAGTCATATATTAAGAGGAGGGGGGATTGTCCCTAGAGGGTTACATATAACCTACATAGGAGTTGCACATTGTTGGGGAAGTGAGAAAAGGAGGCCACTGCCTGTAGTCTACAATTTACGAATCTACTTCTTGGAGGAGGAGTGAACTCACCTAGAAGTCCTGGAGATCCGTTTGAAGGAACAAATAGAGATTACAGAAAAGTTTCATTCAGAAACAGATTTCGCTATGAAAGAATCTTCATTACACAATACACTTCAATACTTTTAATGCAGTTTAAAAGAACACAAGCACAAACCGTGCACCTGTGACCTCTCGGACTTCAGGGGTAATAAGGTCTATTCTATTCTAGCACATCAGGCTTTCAAATGGGAATCTGATACATATCTTTCCTCTACTGAAGTTTAATATTCTGATGGTAATTTTGATATTCTGATAAATGTACTCCTTCACTCTAAGTTTGTTTTTTAGACCTCTTGTACTCCATCAGGAGCAAATAAAGATTAGTCTACTCCCAAAATTTTCAGAAGTAGTCAATCTGTCTTCTAGATCCCTAATCAGTCCATGAATTATCTGTACTTGGTACAGGAATTTTGTCGCCAAGTCTGATATTTTTTTCCAACATTATGTCTTAATTTTTTTTACTTGGCTTAGTTAGAACATAAAACCAATTAAAATAGCCATAAGCTACTTATATATGTAAAGACAATCCTGGCGCAGCAGAAACCACTTCTGAGGAATCTATGACAAATAATATAACTGTATAAGCATAGATATAAAGGCTAATAAATCAGGTTGAGGAGGGTTATAAAGGGGAGGGCATGGATTGATACGAGAGGTTTTGGAGAGTGTATTCACCTGTTAAAGGTCCATTCACACAGCTTTTTGGTGAGGATTTTGGCGCTGAAAATCCATGTGGAAAAAAACTAGTAGAAAAAAGAACCCATTGAAGTCAAAGGGAGGCCTTTTTTCCACGTGGATTCTGAGGCGGATTCAGCGTCAAAATCAGCGCCAAAAAACTCAGTGTGCATGGATCCTAAGGGTATTTGTTACCTGGAAAGGGTGGGATCAGGGAAGTGTCTGAGATAATCCAGGATCTTAAAGAAAAGTATTAAAGGCTGGGGAGTATTGGGATATGTACAGATGACAGATTGAGTCTGGCTTAAGCTTGAACATCATGAGTTCCATGCGTGGAATACTGAATACTCTCAGATTGTGTTTTTTCTTAATGTGGGAATGACTGTGCTGGATTATCAGAAAACCAACGAAGGGTCGGAGTTGTTTGTTGAGCTTATTGGGGCAGATAGAGTGCAATAAGACAGCAGGGATGCCATCCAGCTGCACTTCGGTGATTTTGGGGATGATCTCTATCACTGTAGACCAGAAAGAACCGAGCAAACCCACCAAATATGGGAAATGCTGCATTGGCATCCCGTTGCGGAAAGCCACGCGAAATGTTCACACAATGGAAAAGATTTCCATGACCTTTTCCTCTGTGTGAACAGGCCCTGAAAGTACCTCTGAGAAAAACGAAGGGTCAGTTCGGACAGAGTTTTTTTGCAGGCAGATTTTGACGGGGAATCCACCTCAAAATTCTCCTGAAAAAACGCCTCCCATTCATTTCAGTGGGAGTCTCTACCAGTTTTCTTCCGCTAGCTGAAAAAAAAATACGCTAGCGCAAAAAAAAGTTCCATGACTTATCTTCAGGTGTATTCCACCTGGAAAAACCCATTGAAGTCAATTGGAGGTGGAAGGAACGCGACGTGGTTTTTGCAAAAACTGCTAGTTTTTTTTTTTTTTTTTTTTTTTAAGAGAAGTTTCCAGGTGCATACAATATGCTGGAGCAAAAAAAACCAAAAACCCTAAAAACAGTTCAAAAAACGCTCCAAAAAAGCATGGTGTCAAAAAAAACATTTCCTAATTCCTGAAGCAGATTTTTTCAGCTTGCAAAAAACTGTGTGTGAACATACCCTTAATTGCAGCATTCTGGTAAAAAAACAAAACAAAAATGTAAAAATAACTGTACAGGGCTTGTCATTCCACAGTGTGTGCTTATATGCAGGTCTTTTAATCACAGAATTCTCTCTCTCAAACACAGATCAGAAGATGTTTTTGTGATTGAGGAAACAAGCAGTTACAAAATGGATCCCTGGCTTTCTTTATCTGAAAAAGGAAAAGAAGATAAACAAAGACCAACTCCTAGTAAGACAATGAATTAGCTTCATTACGAATTAAGGATATATTCATGTTTTAAAAAATACTGTTGATGGACTACCCCTTCAAGAAGTCAATGTATTGAAATCTCTCAACAAGCTTTATATAAATCAGAAGCACAGACAGCTGCAGCACACTTTGTAATATACTGTATTAAAGAAACTTGTGAGAGAGGAGCAGCCTCTTGTCTCCTTACTAGTCTGGGCAGTGTATCATAGCTAGTCTTCCTACAGCCTTCAGCCTGGCACAGGTCTCATTCTCACCACAAGCAGCAGCACTAGAGGTCTAAAGGACCTTTGCTGTAAGCAGCACGTGATCAGTCACATGGTCATTACATCATCAAAGATCCTGCAGCTATGTCATATCCTGTTATTGCTGCTCCTTAGGTACCAGGGCCTGTATGGTGGGAGAACAGGTTTGTGGTTAGGACTTAGGCCTGTCCTGCACTTCTGAAAGACCATTCTAACTTTGGGCTATAAGACACCTCCTAACAAGATTTTGTCTTTCTAAAAGTGTTTCTTATGGTCCAAAAAAATAAATAAATATTTTTTTAATTCATTATTTTTTTTTTTTAAAGTTCCACTACTATCTGAGTGATATTAATCTGCTATACCTACAAAATATATGAACATACTGTTTCTTCCAGGCACTTCATCAAAAATATTTCTCCTTTAATGCCTTGCTGGCAGTTGTTATATTTACCTCATCATTCAAAATTGTTTATTATTATTATTATTATTATTATTATTATTATTATTATTATTATTTATATAGCACCCTTAATTTCATGGGGGTGTACAAACAGTACACAAAATATACAGACAAATCTACTAACCGTGACCGACTGGCACAATGGGATAGAGGTCCCTGCCCACAAGGGCTTACAGTCAGAAGGTGAGGGGAGAGATTGTTCAGATGGTGGTGTGGTGGCAGTAGTGTTATTGGAAGTTGTAGGCCTTCCGGAATAGGTGAGTCTTCAGGGCCTTCTTGAAGCCTGTGATTGTGGGGTCTGTCTTGTGTGTCTTGGTAAGGAGTTCCAGAGTATGGGAGATGCACGGGAGAAATCTAGGAGACAGTGTGAAGAATGGATAAAAAGTATTATATTCATGATATTTATCAGACTGGTGGGGTCTGACACACAGCACCCCAGCTGATTACACAGGTCTGCCCCAAATTTTGTCCCAAGAGCTGTTTTTGTTATTCCATGTAATATTTACGTTTTTTGGTGTGCTGAATCTGAAAATAACCTCCATTTTGCCATATAAAAAAGTGGAAATAGACATAAAATTAATGTTTTATTGCAATTTTTTTCATGAAAATCCTTTTTTGAACTAAAATGAGCTCAGTAACACACACACTGAACTCGATTCTTCTTCCCTGTGAGCCTCCTCTTGGTGCATTTACGCTTAGAGTAGCATTTGGAAAGTCTCTCTCTGAAGCATTCTCTATTGGCTCACTCCAGAAATTCTTTTCTATAAGAATTAAGGTTTTTTGGCATTTTATATCTTAAATGCACTTATGTGAATTAACATTAATTTGTACTTTAAATTTCTTTAAAAACTCATAATATAAAAAAATACCAAAAATTAAAAATAATGATTTTATCTTTATTTTAATTATTTTTAATTTTTGTTATCCGTGTGAAGGGGCCCTAACACATAGGACTAGTCTTAAGAAAGGCTATTCTTCTCCTACCTTTTAGATGTCTTCTCCATGCCGCCGTTCGGTAGAAATCCGGGTTTTCTTCAGTATGTAAATGAGTTCTCTGGCAGCACTGGGGGCGGTCCTCAGCGCTCAAACAGCATGCAGAAGACGGAAAGCTCAGAACGGACTCTGGGCGCTAGTGTAAGCAGCCATTTTCTTATGGCACGGGCATGCGCAGTTGGCTCTGCCCAAGGCCTACAAGATTGAAACCCAGGACAGAAGAAGTCGCAGGGAGAGGGCGTTCCAGAAGAAGATAGAGGTGTCGCTGGAGAATTCTTTAAGTGGCATTAGCAATGCCCCCAGTGCAGTTTGAGCGCTGGGGACCGCCCCCAGTGTTGTGAGGGGCGGCGCGGAGAAGACATTTAAAGGTAAGAGAAGAGTAGCCTTTCTTAAGGCTATTCCGATGTGTTAATCAGAAAAAAAGGGTATCCAATGATAGGATCCCTTTTAAGGACACCAAAATTCATAGAAATTACATGAAAATAATCAAACAACTTTTTAGTCGCAGACGTGTCACCTGTTCTCAACAACTGATATATAGAAAATTGACCAGGAAAAAGACAGCTGTTTTTTATGCCATAGGGCTGGGCAATTTAATCGAAAATTGCTCTAAATTGCTCTAAAGTCTGCTGAATTGATCATTGTGAACTTGCTCGCAATAAAATATTTCAATAATTCTGCATCCATGCCATTTCTCATACTGCCATTGGCTAAAGAATATGTCACTGTACGCTATCCAATTAGCATTGCTGATATTTGAATAACTGAAAACAAAAATTCTGTGGCATATATAGAGGGGGCATAGCATGTAAAAAGGGGATTTTTCCTAATTAATCATTCATTAATTGTAATCTAGGTAAATGGTTAAATTAATTGTGATTTTCTTTTCGCTCCTAATTGCCCATCCCTACTGTGCAGTGATCAAACCGAGTTACTGCAGTTTAGCTGCCCATCAAGTGAACCCTACCAATCTGATAATGATGACCTATGCTTAGGAAAGGACCTCAATATTTTTAACCCAGAAAAATCCTTTAACCAATAATTCAGTATTATTTTTTTTTCTCCACTCCTTTCTACAAGGTGAATGACAAAAATGTAGCTGCTTCATTACTGTTTGCTGGCTGTATTAAACAATCCAGACCTTGCTCTCACCGCGGAACTGAAATATCAGATTCTGTCTGTTTTAGAGGTAATGATCAGGACTGATCATGGTTTAGAGAAGGGGTGATCAATGGGTTGCTATGGCAATCTGAAGCCCTATCATTGGCGTCCAGACTGCCAGTGCCAAAATATGAATACCGATGAAGTTCAGCCATAGACTAGAACTAATAGGCATGTTGTAAAACGTAGCATATTCTATAGGTGGTCAAGTAATTGCACTCAAGTCCCCCTTGAAGTGCCTCCTTGCAATTTTTTTTTTCCCATAAAAATTGAATTTTAGTTTTCCTAAAGTAGTAAAAAACTTAACAAACGTTATTGCTTCTATCTACTCTTATGAGCTCCTCTCCTGCCTTGTATACTGTTCTGCTCACAGAGAGATCTATCTACACTGAAGTCAGGCTGCAGCAAGAAGAGGAGTGCGTGAGAAGCAGGGACGTGACTATAGGGGGTGCAGAAGTAGAACCGCTACCGGGTCAAAGCCCTCTCTACAACAACATATGATACCAGTATTATACATAAAATCTAGTAATTGAGGGCCCCATTACATATTTGGATTAGGAAGCGACACATTATGCCTCTGCCTCCTGGCCTGCAGCACATTAAATGCTCTCTAGCGCTGTATATCTGTACTACTCACTTTTACTAAGTCTTGCTGAAAAACTGCTATAACAAAAGTTAGAAATCTTTTCTTTTACCAGCTTGTGAGAAATTGCAAAAAGTCTTAGAAAGTGTCTAAAGCAGTTTTTGAGGAATAAAATGTGTACAGGGTTTTTTTTTTTTTTTTTAGCACCAATTATGCGAGATTTCTGGTGCGTTTTCATTACTTTATATACTCCAACGTGCGTAGTGTGTGTACTAAACACTACCTAGAGCTAGTTGTATTTGTAGAGGCAGACTTAGACTAGCTGTACGGTCTCTGCCCTCTTTATATCACTGTATAGTGGGAAATAAAGCATGCTTAAGGCTAAAGCCCTACATAGCGGGCCACAGCAGAAATAAGAACTGCGGGGAAAAACTGCACTGCGTTTGTTCCTGCAGCACTTTTCACAGAAAGGGTGCATTCACACTGAGTAAACGCTAGCTTATTCTGTAGAGTAAAATTACACTTGTAAATTTTGCTATCCCATTGACTTCAATGACATTTTACAGGCGTATTTTTTACAGGCGTATTTTTTACAGGCGTATTTTTTACAGGCGTATTTTTACACTTGTAAAAAAATATCATTGAAGTCAATGGGATAGCAAAATTTACAAGTGTAATTTTACCCTACAAAATAAGCTAGCGTTTACTCGGTGTGAATGCACCCAAAGTCTGCAGAGTTTTCCTCTATAAATTTTCTGCTTCCATTATACCTATAGAGAAATTGCCAATGTTTCTGTAGGTTTAATCGACATGCTGCAATTTCTAAGACCGCAACTGTTTTGGAAATGGAAGCGTTTCCACTGTGCATATTTTTTTGCAATTTGTGGATGGAATTCACTAGTGACTTAAAAATACCGTAACATCCAAACTGTGGTGTTTGAGCCACGTGTGACCCCGGCATTAACGTGTATTTCTCTGCCCCTGCCTAACATTGGCTGTAATTACCAATACATCGTTCTGTAGTAAGTTCTTTTCCTGTGTGTTCACCACGTGGACAGTGTTTTTACAGTGGAGGAATCAATGAAGTATTAATTAATGAAAGATCTTGTATATCTTTTCACTACAAAGTTTGCATATGCAGTTTTAGCAGGCTCTTACATTTTTGTCTGCATTCATGTTTTGATTTGCTTGAAGATTTGTATGTTCTAGACTAAGGTTAAAACCATTATTGACTGTTTTATTTTATATGTTTTTCAAGAAAAATCAAATTCTGTGGAAGCTTTCGGTAGTCTGCAAAAGAAATCTGAGACTATGAAGAAATCGCTGGTCTGTACTGGTACAGCTGAAAGGTTTGTATCATTTTGTAAGCTTGTGAATCACTCGAGGGATTTATCCTTCTTTTCCTTTAAAATCATAGAGAAGGTTATGACCCCTGAGAGGAGGGAATTGGGGACACAAATTGAAAATCCGCGAGGCTTTTTGGATTTTAAAATTAAATGTTAGGTTTCCAAATGGACTTAAAGAGGACCTTTCACCACTTTGCAACCTGTGCAGCTTTCTGCCCCATGTTATAGATGCAGCTGCATAGACTGTAGTGCACTTTGAATTACCTCCCTAGCCCCCCTCGTTTTGGAGCTGTGAGCCCCGTAAATTTTGGCGCCCTGTATGGTAATTAAGGCTTTAGTGTCAGAAGGGCGTTTCTGACGATAAAAAGAAAAGCTACGTCAGTCTGACACTGTCCAATTAGCAGTGGACAGTGTCGGAGCTGCTTCTCCTGCCTAATCTCGTGAGTTCTCGTGAGATCAGGCAAACGTCTCTTCACAGGGCTGCACAGAAGACCCGGAGAAGCGATCCAGGCTGAGCACTGAAGTGGATGAAGGAGAACTTCAGTGACATCTTCACAGGTAAGTGAAGAAACCCCTAAGCAATGAGCATAACTGCCCTGTACACCCTGTGGTCCTAGGTCTAGCCCCTATACAACGAGCATTAACCCCTATAGCCCCCTAGGCAATGAGCATTAACCCCTATAGCCCCTAGGCAATGAGCATTAACCCCTATAGCCCCCTAGCAATGAGCATTAACCCCTATAGCCCCTAGGCAATGAGCATTTAACCCTATAGCCCCTAGGCAATGAGCATTAACCCCTATAGCCCCCTAGCAATGAGCATTAACCCCTATAGCCCCTAGGCAATGAGCATTAACCCCTATAGCCCCTAGGCAATGAGCATTAACCCCTAGGGGGCTATAGGGGTTAATGCTCATTGCCTAGGGGGCTATAGGGGTTAATGCTCATTGCCTAGGGGCTATAGGGGTTAATGCTCGTTGTATAGGGGCTAGACCTAGGACCACAGGGTGTACAGGGCAGTTATGCTCATTGCTTAGGGGTTTCTTCACTTACCTGTGAAGATGTCACTGAAGTTCTCCTTCATCCACTTCAGTGCTCAGCCTGGATCGCTTCTCCGGGTCTTCTGTGCAGCCCTGTGAAGAGACGTTTGCCTGATCTCACGAGAACTCACGAGATTAGGCAGGAGAAGCAGCTCCGACACTGTCCACTGCTAATTGGACAGTGTCAGACTGACGTAGCTTTTCTTTTTATCGTCAGAAACGCCCTTCTGACACTAAAGCCTTAATTACATACAGGGCGCCAAAATTTACGGGGCTCACAGCTCCAAAACGAGGGGGGCTAGGGAGGTAATTCAAAGTGCACTACAGTCTATGCAGCTGCATCTATAACATGGGGCAGAAAGCTGCACAGGTTGCAAAGTGGTGAAAGGTCCTCTTTAATCGCAGAAACGATCTGGATTATATATATTAGTACTTACCAGTATAGATATAGGGATAGGCGCTTATGAGTCTTGATGAGTGTAGTCCCGGGCTTTCTCCTACGGCGCATTATGCCAGTTTAAGGTTTGATTCTCTAATGCGCATGCGCATCAGGGTATAACAGTTCCGAGCATCTTTTTTAGGTCGCATGCGCTAAAATTAGTGCTGGTGCACATAATTGAAAGTAGGGTTGTACGAAGTGCATAGAAGAAAATTGAGCATTATCGACGTATAATGGGGATATAACATTCTAGGTCCATCATTTGGGAAGTTTTTACTCCCCGAGTTATTGGAGTTGTCATGTATATACATTATGGCATGTTATAATGCTTCCTTGTCACATGATCCGTCCTTCATTCTTGATATGACCGTGTCATCAAAGATAGTGGTTTTAATTAGAGACGGAGATCTTGAATAATTGACACTTGAAACTATATATAGAAGAGTGTAGGCAAATATAAAGATACAAATATATTCTTTTTGTGTGCATCACCCTATTGTTAAATATAATATGTATGGATATTGAGCATGCTATGGTTTTGATAACCGAACTTTGTTATTATTTAAGTGTTTTTTTACACTAGCATATCTTTTCGTATTTATAATAAGAATGAGTATAGAGTCTGTATTGTCATTAACACACAATTATGTTTGGTAAATGTTATAAGGAATTTCCATTTTAGGACATATGTGGTTTTTAAGATCCACAAGGGGTTAATGTTGTTTTTAATGGTAGTTCTCAGGCACCACAGATGGCGGTGATTATACCGGAAGGTATTTATAGCCACCTAGGGTAAAAGTAAGATAGGCTACGACTAAGAGGACTATATGTCTTCGAAACGCGTCAGCGAGTCTATGTAAGGGATGGAAATTCTTACGAGACGATACTGCTTGTGAACATGTGTTTTTTAATATTGGAATAAACGTTACATTTTATAAGGACCGTGGATGAAAGTTGGATTTTTTTATTTCATTTGGATACCTAGGCTAGATTTACATCTGCGTTCGTATTTTCGTTTGGTGGGGCTGCTTGGGGACCCCCTGAACGGAAACCTAATCTGCTTAAAAAAGAGGTTACCTTTGGAAACCCCACGGACCCCATAGGTGGGGTCTGCCAGGTTTTCATCCGAAAACGACAAAAAATGTGAAGAGAAAAGCGCTGAGTTTATCTCACACCAGCCAACTAAACTGCAACATATACAATCACCTGTTAGGCCAGGCTCATACGGGGTTTTTTGGACCAAAACACGGGTAGCTGCGACTTGATGCCGGTGCAGTGCACCAGCATCCAGTCGAGCACTCCGCTCCGGATTAGGCCCAATGAATCTGCCTATTCGGCTCCCATTGAAATCAATCCGTGTGAACTCAACCATACACTTTGCTTGCACATAATGTTAGCATTGTCCTCTGTCCTCTCTCCCTCCCTACTCTAGGTGAGCTGTTTAAGATAAGATAATCCTTTAATAGTCCCACAGTCCCACATAGTTAAGTTAAAATTGCAAATGAAATTTTGATTTTCTCTTTGGTCCACATTCTTATTACAAGTGTAGTAAGTTAAATAATCATAATTTGACTGTAAAATTAAGAAATTGCACCAAAAACGCATCATATCTGCATGCAGTTTTTCCCAAGTCCGTCCTATATGAGAACACCACAGAAGTTACGGCTCCACCTCTAATCCACTTCCCACTTCTCTGTTTTTTCCTGTGCCTATTGGGGATTGTTATGGAGGAAGGCGAAGTTCCAATAGTATTTAGACCAGAAATCTTCAGGTCAACTTGAAAAGAAAGAGGTTCTTCCTTATCCTCAATGTTCATAGATGTGACATTTGCTGGTCTTGTTCTACACAAACGTAGCATGTTTTCTTGTCCACAAAAATATCCTTAAAATTATAAAAGAGGAGTGAAATAGACAGCTTATGATCCTCAAGGAGTTTAGAGAGAGGCTTCAGTTTGCATCTGAGGATACTGAATTAAAATTCTTTAAGGTCATAAAGAAAACAGCCTTGCCATTTGATGATGCCTCTCGGCTTTGAGATCCTATGGATTGTAAAGCTTACTGGGTCCTCAGAAAGGAGGCGGCCACAACCACCCTGCTGAAGCCTAACATAGCAATGATTAGTGTGGCTAGATCTTTAAATGACTTGCTACAGTACTTGGAAAATCATATTGAAGGTAAAAATCCACTCAACCGTGGTGGCCTTTCGTCGCCATCAGGGAGGAACAAAACACAGGTTGCTCCAGTCCTTTTCAGAGGAAAAAAAAAAGAGTTGGGTGGTATCCAGCATCCTGAAATGCAAAGAAAATCTAGTAGCTCATTCTCTCAGCCATAATTACCGTATTTTTCGGACTATTCGTGGGGAAAAGAAGGGTGCGTCTTATAGTCCGAATGTGGCCGCAATACGGACCCGGCATCCGCTGTAATAGGAAGGTGGATGCCGGGGAGGGTTAGACGCCGGCACATGTGCCGGGGCCTGAGACATCGCTATGCTCCCGCCCTGCATGAAGCCAGCAGCGGCAGGAGTGATGCTGCTATTCCGCTCCTCCATCCCTCCCCGCAATAGCAGAATCACTCCTGCCGCTGCTGGCTTCATACAAGGCAGGAGCATAGCGATGTCTCAGGCCCCGACACATGTGCCGGTGTCTAACCCTCCCCGGCATCCGCCTATTACAGTGGATGCCGGGTCTGTATTGGCGGCCCCTTCCCTCCCACCCAAAGTGTAAACGTCCCCACCGGCCCCATACCTGTAAAGTTGCAGGCCGGCTCCTGCGCGGCGATATCGCAGGAGCCGACCTGCTCGGGTGACAGCCGGGAGCCTAATGAGGCTCCCAGGCCTGTCACGGCTATATTAGTATTGCGACTAGTCTATGACCAGCCGTAATAGTAATATACAGAATGTCCCATAGACGGCAATACAGTTGTATTGCCGTCTATGGGACTTGCAATCAAATGACCGCAGGTTCAAGCCCCCTAGAAACTAATAAAATAGTTAAAAAAAAAAAAAAAAAAAAAAAAAAAGCTTTAAAAATATATAATAAGAAAAAATGAAATAAATAAATAAATAAGAGTTCTAAATCACCTCCTTTCCCTAGAATACAATGTGGCCTTGCAGCTGTTGCAAAACTACAACTCCCATATATTAAATATTTTTACCATTTTTTTTGCTTCAAAATTTTTTTTTCCCTATTTTCCTCCTCTAAAACCTAGGTGCGTCTTATAGTCCAGTGCTTCTTATAGTCCGAAAAATACGGTACTTTGATCTGGGACAATGGTCCTTGAACCAGAATGTGTTTGCTCTGTCACTGAAAGTTGGGGGTATCTAGAAATAGACCTCTGCGTCACAAAAAATCAGAAAAGCAGAAAAATGTTTTTTTCTCTCTGCAAAATCAAAAATTCTATGACAATGGATGCTCTAGTTCAAACCTGGAACTTCAAACTGGGCTACACCTTTCCACCAATTCCGTTAATTTTAATAGCTCTGCAGAAGAGTCTGTTGCAGGACCTAGCAGTGGAAGAATCTTCCCTCCTTCATTAAGAGACAACCTTTTGGTCCAGGGGCCACTGTGTCATCCCAATCTCCATCTATCAGTGTTGAAATTGAGATAGTGGTCTTAGATAGTAGGGGTCTATCTGCCAGTGTAATTGGTACTTTGATGGCTTCCAGAAAAAAAAAAGGTTAAATCTGCAATTTATCATAAAGTCTGTAATAAATTTTTTTCTTTTTGTGGATCTTCTCCTAATGAACTGTCTAGATATAATGTTTCACAAATGCTGGACTTCTTCCAAGCGGGTCTAGAGAAAGATAAACTTATAAATCCCATATACTAGGTCACAAATCATCCCTACCAAAAACAAATATATAAACCTACAAGAAATGATGTCTTATATTAACCCCTTCCCGACCCATGTGGTACTATTACCACATGGATGTCTAGTGCTTCACGACCGATGTGGTAATAGTACCACATGGATGTAAACAACTAACAGCCTGCTCCATCCCCCTCCATCAGACATGAGTGCTGATTTTGGGTTTTAACCCGTTGATTGCCGTGATCAAACATGATCACAGCAAACAACGGGTTGCCCGATCTTGTAGGGATCGGGGGGTGCTGGTATCCCTACCATGTAGCCAGGGGTCTAATTAGTCACCCCTGGCAGTCCTGAGTCCCACTTACCTTTCTTATCCTAGCCGGGATCTCCTGGAGATAAGCTGTCCCGTCCGCATGAGCCGAGAGCTTCACTTCCTGGTTACAGAGTGAGACGTGCAGGCTCTTACTGCAGCCTGTGAATCACTCTGTAACAGAGGAGTAGGTGATGCAATCATCACTCATCTAAGTGTCCCATAGGGACACATGAAAAAGTTAAAAAAAAAAAAAAAAAAGTGGAAAAAAAAAAAGTGTTTTGAAACAATTAATAAAGTTATCAAGCCCCAAAAACCTTTTTTTCTATAGAAAATGAATTATATAAAAAAAACCCTAAAAATTAATAAAAACAATACATATTTGGTATCGCCGTGTCCGTAACAATCTGTACAATAAAACTGAAACAATATTTAATGTACACGGTGAATGACGGGGAAAAAAAAACGGAAAAAACCCGCCGGAAGTAGTGATTTTTCGCCATCTCACCTTACAGAATGTGCTATAAAAAGTGATCAAAAAGTCAAATGCACCTCACAACAGTACCAATAAAAAGCACACATTGTCCCGCAAAAAATAAGCCCCCAACCAACACTGTCAACCAAAAAATAAAAATGTTACGCCTCTCAGAAGATGGCGATGCAAAAAACATTGATTTATGTCTCCAAATGTGTTTTTGTTCTGCAGAATTAGTTACGCATAAAAAAATAATATAAATGAGGTATCGCCGTAACCGTACCGACCCACAGAATAAAGATAATATGTTACTTATACTGTACGCTGCATGGCGAAAAATTTACAAGGTAAAACGCAATACCGGAATTGATTTTTTTTATTTAAATCCAGCAAAAAAAGAGTTAATGAAATGTATTCAGTAAGTTGTAGGCACCCAAAAATGGTGTCATTACAAAATACATCTCATCCCGCAAACAACAAGCCCTTATATGGCTGCGTCACCAGAAAAGTAAAGAAAATATAGCATCTAGTAATGCAAGAACAAAAACCCGCAAAAATCGCCAAATCATTAGAATACAACTGGCGGCGTCAGGAAGGGAATATATAAGCTGTGCGAGCGAATATCAGGGGACACCCCAGATTTAGAGCTTACGAGGGAAAATATACCAGAAGTGACCCCAAAGTGACCCCCAGAGTGACTCCCCCAATTATAGGAGCTACAGGGACATAGTAGGAAATTCGGTGTTTGCAATGTCCTCCGCACCGCTTATATATTCACTCTTCGCCATCCGCTGTGCAGTCACGTCTGGGATACTAATACTCACTACACCCCCTGATAAATTCTTTGAGGGGTGCAGTTTTCAAACTGGGGTCACACCTTTGGGGAATCCACTTTTCTGGTACCTTACAGGCTCTACAAACATGACATGGCGTCCAGATACCAAACATCTGACTCTGTGCTCCAAAAGCCACATAGCGCTCCTTCCCTTCTGCGCCCTGCTGTGTGCCCAAACTGCATTTTATGACACATATATGACACATGTATGATACTGGTGTACCCCGGATAATGCACGTAATGTCATATGTGGGAATAAACTGATATTAGGGCCCAGCCAGACACAGAAGGGAAGAAGGGTTATTGGGTTTTTGTAGCACAGACTTAGACGGTTTGGGTTTTTTTTTTTTTGGATGCCATGACACTTTTGCAGAGACCCTAAAATTGCCCTTACAGAATGGGGTCACTTCTTGGGGAATTCCAGTTCACTGGCACCTCCAGGGCTCTGCAAAAACATCATGGCACCCAGAAAGTCCCTCTAAATCTGTACCCCAAAAGCTAAAAAGCGCAGTGCTCCTTCCCTTCTGAGCCCTGCTATGTGCCCAAGCAGCAGTTTATACCTACATATATAATTTTTTGCCCCTCAGGATGGCCCACTTAATAGTTTTAGGAGTGCAGGTCTCTGACAACACGAAGTGGGTGCAACGTATTGGGCACCGAAATGGCAGATTTCTTTAAAAATTAAAATTTTCATTTTGTACATTAATTTTTGGGAAGCATTTTTAGGCTCAAAATGATAATACCCCTTTATTCATTCCTTGACAGGTGTAGTTTCTAAAATGGGGTCACTGTTGAGGGGTTTCCATTGTATTGGTACTTTAAGGGCTCTGCAAACGCGACATGGCACCAGAAAACTGCCCTCAAAAGCCAAATAGCCCTCTTTCCATTCTGAGCCCAGCCATGTTCCCATACAGCAGATTATGGCCACATATGGGGTATTGCCGTGTTCAGGAGACATTGTGTGACAAACTGGGGGGCTTTTAATTCTCTAACTACTTGCAAAAATTAAAAATATGGCACTAAATGGACGATTTATTGGAAAAAAGTAATTTTTCATTTTCACATCTCAATGGTAAAAAAAAATCTGTGAAACACCTGTAGGGTCCAAGTGCTCACTAAACCCCTTGATAAATTCCTTGAGGGGTCTAGTTTTCAAAATGGGGTCATTTGGGGGGGGGGGGGGGGGTTCCACTGTTCTAGCATTTCATGGGCTCTCCAAATGCAACATGGTGCCTGAAACAGATTTCAGCTAAATTTGCCCTCTAAAATCCCAATAGCGATCCTTCAGCTCTGGACCTTACAGTGTGCCCATACATCACTTTACATCGACATAAGGGGCATTTCTGTAGTTGGGAGAAAATGCTTGACAATTTTTGGGGTGCATTTTCTCTTTTAACCCCTTTTGGAAATGCAAAATTTGGGGTTAAAGCAACATTTTATAGCAAAAAATGTCACTTTTCCTTTTGTTGGGCCAATTCTGTTTTGACTCCTGTAGGGTCAAAGTGCTCACTATACCCCTTAGTAAATTCTTTGAGGGGTATAGTTTCCAAAATGGGGTCACATTTGGGGGTTTCCACTGTTTTGGCACCTTGGGAGCTCTGCAAACGGGACACGGTGCCTGAAAAGTATTGTAGCAAAATCTGGCCTACGAAATCCAATTAGCGCTCCATCCGCTCTGAGAGCGACCGTGTGCCCGTACATTAGGGTACCAGCACATATTGGGTATTGTCGTGTTCGGGAGAAATTTTGTAACAAAATTTGGGGTGCAATTTTTCCTTTAACCCCTTGTGAAGATGAAAAATTTGGGGCTACAGTGACATTTTATTATAAAAAAAAAAGTAATTTTTCATTTTCACATCTCAATGGTAAAAAAATCTGTGAAACACCTGTAGGGTCCAAGGGCTCACTATACCCCTTGATAAATTCCTTGAGGGGTCTAGTTTCCAAAATGGGGTGACATTTTAGGGGTTTCCACTGTTTTGGCACCTTGGGGGCTTTGCAAACGGGACATGGCGCCTGAAAAGTATTGTAGCAAAATCTGGCCTACAAAATCCAATTAGCGCTCCATCCGTTCTGAGAGCGATCGTGTGCCCGTACATTAGGGTACCAGCACATATGTGGGGTGCAGTTTCTCCTTTAACCCTTAGTAAATGTGTAAATTCTAGGGCTAAATGAATATATTAGTGACAGAAATTGAAAAATGTAAATTTGACCTCCATTTTGTTGTAATTGTTGTGAAATGCTGAAAGGGTTAAGAAACTTTCTAACTGCTGTTTTGGATTCTTTCAAGAGTGCAGTTTTTAGAATGGAGTGATTTTCGGGGGGTTTTATTAGAGAGGCCTTTCAAGTACCCTTCAGAACTGAACTGGTCCCTTGAAAAATGTGTTTTGGAAATTTTCTTGAAAATTTGGAAAATTACTGCTTGACTTGTAAGCCTTATAATATCTGAAAAAAATGAAAGGGTGATTAAAATTTGATTGCTACATAAATCAGAGACATGGTTAATTATATTTATGAAAAAATTTGGGTAGTATGGATTTCTATTTGAAAGGCTTGCAATTTCAAAGTTTGAAAACTGCATTTTTTTCAAAATTTTCACCAAATTTCCTATTTTTTCATAATGAAAGACAAAACATATCGACTAAAATTTACTACTGACATGAAGTACAATGTGTTACGAAAAAACAATCTCAGAATCACTTGTGTAAGTTAAAGCGTCTCAAAGTTATTGCCATTTAAAGTGACACATGTCAGTTTTGAAAAAAGAGGCCTGGTCCTCAAGTCACTTTTGAGCTGTGTCTCTATAGGGTTAAATAATTACCACGAAAGAGTTTTTACAATAATACACACATAAAAACAATAGAAAGGCAAGGTCACGATGTATCAATGTGAATAGGGCCCAAATAATATATGCAAAATACATTTTAGTATGTGCATATAATGTACATGGTTTTATCTCTTAGATGTAACATACTTCTCTTTAGGCAGAAACGGCTCCTCCTTTTCTTTCTGTTCTCCTAGCTGTGTTCAGGCTGGAGATACCTACACAATAGAGGTGGCACCTCTGACGGCGTGTGTACAATCTCTACTACACATGTGGCAAAGGTACCTCCAGACTGTGCAAACGCCAGCAGGTGAAAGAAGGAGGAGGAGCTGTTGCCGCACATCAAGACGTAATTATGGTGGGATGGAGGAAAGGGGGGAGTACTGGTGATGTTCCGTTTCGGAAACTGGGAAAAAGAACGTCACCAGATTATCAGAAAGTGTCCCAGGGGTGGTCATGCACATGCCGGCGGCCATGTTTTTGTGGCCACTTATGCTATCATGCACAGTACGCTTTGTACTGCGTTGAACTACAGGAGCGTACTGCGCATGCTCGTGTAAGCGGCCACAAAAAACATGGCATGTGCATTCGGCTCTGCCTGTGGCCTGATGGCAGAGCCGACTGCGCAGGCGTTCAAGTGTGACCCCAGAGCCAGAAGAAGACACAGGAAGAGGACATTCTAGAAGAAGATGGAGGCGGTGCTGGAGAGTTCTCTCGTAGCATTAGGGACACCCCCAGTGCTGTTTGAGCGCTAGGACCGCCCCCAGTGCTGCGAGAGAACTCATTTCCATACTGACAAAAAATAGAATTTTAACCGAACCGCAGGGCGAAGAAGACATCTAAAGGTAGGAGAAGAATAGCCTTTCTTAAGGCTATTCCAACGTGTCAAAAAAAAAAAAAAAAAAAGTTTTTGATGGTAGAATCCCTTTAACTGCCTAAAGGGGCAGTTATGTACAGAAGGCTAGTGTCTCACATCACAAGAGCTAAGGGGACATTCTTGTTCTCGGAACCAGTGACACGAGCTGCCGAGATGAGCCTAGTTTATAAAATTTTCCTCTTCCCTTTAGACCACACCTGCTAGCTTAACCAAGTGAGGCAAAATGTACTGAAATGTGGTTTAGGCTAGGGCCCCACGTTGCGTAAACGCAGCTTTTTTTTTTTTTTTGCAATTTTTTAAGCCAAAGCCACGAGTGGATTGAGCAGAAGGTAGAAGTATAAGAACTTCCTATATATTTCCCATTCCTTTTGTAGCCATGCGTGGCTTTGGTTAAAAAAAAAAAAAAAACGCAACAAAATCGTCAACAAAAAAAGCTTCTTTTACGCAATGTGGGACCTTAGGCTAAGGCCCCACAGGCCGGAAACGTCGCTCTAAAGCACTGCGGGAACAAATGCAGCGTGAACGCATCGTGGTTCTTTCCACAGTGCTTTGAACAGAAAGTTTTCCTCCGCAGTCTTTTTGTCACAATTATATCTATGGGAAAGCCGCCGGCTGACATGCTGCGATTTTCAAAACTGTAATGGTTTTGGAAATCGCAGTGTGTCCGCGTTTCGTTTTTTTCCGCAAAGCGGGCATGGGATTCGCATGAATCCCATCCACTTTGCAAGTGGTGCAAAACGCTGCAATTTTTCCCGCAGCGTTTCCAGCCCGGGGGGCCCCGGCCTTGAAGTCACATATAGGGCCTACCTGACCCCTGTCAAGGACATAGAATGGGTTTCTAACCAACCAAAGACTTCAAGTGTATACTTTTTTTTTTTTTTTTTTTTTAAATGTAGATTGCGAGCTGCATATAGGGCTCACAATGTAAATTTTTTCCTATCAGTATGTCTTTGTAGTATGGGAGGAAATCCACGCAAACACGGGGAGGACATGCAAACTCCTTGCAGATGTTTTTTTTTTTTTTTTTTGTCCATGGCAGGATTTGAACCCAGGACTGCCGCACTAGCCACTGTGCCCCTATTGTACAGATTTTAAGGTGGGATAGAATACTTTGTGAAAACACATCTGGTCAAATTACCGTATTTTTCGGACTACAAGACGCACTGGACTATAAGACGCACCTAGGTTTTAGAGGAGGAAAATAGGGAAAAAAAATTTTGAAGCAAAAACTGGTAAAATATTTAATATATGGGAGTTGTAGTTTTGCAACAGCTGCAAGGCCACATTGACAGGTGACCCTGCAGCTGTACGGGGATGCATAGAGCGTTTTTTTTGCGGGGCCAGCTGTACTTTTTAGTTATACCATTTTGGGGGATATCTATTGCTTAGATCACCTTGTATTGAAAAAAAAAAAAAAAAACAGGAGGTGATTTAGAACTTTTATTTATTTCATATTTTTAAAGTTTTTTTTTTTTTTTTTTTTTTTAACTATTTTATTCCCCTCCGGGGGCTTGAACCTGCGGTCACTTGATCGCAAGTCCCATAGACGGCAATACAACTGTATTGCCGTCTATGGGCCATTCTGTCTATTAGTATTACGGCTGGTCATAGACCCAGCCGCAATACTAATATACAGCAGTGACAGGCCTGGGAGCCTCATTAGGCTCCCGGCTGTCACCCGAACAGGTCGGCTCCTGCGATATCGCCGCGCAGGAGCCGGCCTGCAACTTTACAGGTACGGGGCCGGTGGGGACCGGCCCCGGGGGAGAAGGGGCCACGGATACTGACACGGCATCCACTGTACTAGAGAGGCGGATGCCGGGGAGGGATAGACGCCAGGGCCTGAGACATCGCTACGATCCTCTGCCCTGCATGAAGCCAGCGGCGGGGGGATGGAGGAGCGGAATAGCATCACTCCTCCCGCTGCTGGCTTCATGCAGGGCAGAGGATCGCAGCGATGTCTCAGGCCCCGGTGTCTATCACTTGCCGGCTTCCGCCTCTCTATTACAGCGGATGCCAGGCGCCACATTCAGACTATAAGACGCACCCTTCTTTTCCCCCATAATTTTGGGGAAAAAAAGTGCGTCTTATAGTCCGAAAAATACGGTACTTCCCCCTCATGTCTTCCAGTGAACTTTATAGAGAAATAAAACCACTCTCTGAGACCAAAGTATAATAAAAAAAAAGGAAGGGAAGTCCAAAATGTTGTGCTTTATTGATAATTGCTATAAACACACCAACTTCTGAATTGAGTATATCTGAATCTTTTACCGCATGTTATATGCAAACTACAGTAGATGTATAGTATTTGTCGTCTTTTTACTGAACATGGATCTCCGTTTTACTACAAATACAAAAAATAACTAGCAAGCTCAAAAAATACTTTGATTGCTGCCCCATTCTTTCCTATGCAATATTGTGTTTGCGGGGAAGTCAGGCAGCACATTCCTCTTTTGTAATGGGTGACCACTCTACATGCTTTTAGGGTCAGTGCTCACTGAGTTTTTTGGCGCTGATTTTGACGCTGAATCTGCCTCAAAAATCAGCCTCCAAAAAAAGCCTCCCAATTGAACTCTATTGGGAGGCTGATTTTGAGGTGGATTCAGCATAAAAATCACCGCCAAAAAACTGTGTGCACTGACCCTTAAAGGGGTTGTCCCATCACAAGGATCCTATCTATACTGCTTGTTAATGTGGATGTAAGACTTTTCCTAAATACACTGCTTCAGCAAAACTGCTTTGTTTGTCCACTGTCTTACTTTATTCAATTTTTTGTGGCCACAGCCCTGACTTAGCTGCTCCTGAGTCAAATGATGTATCTGCTGCTCTCAGGGGGGAGGGAGGAGGGGCTAAGTGCAGGGAGCGAGCCTGTGTATCTAGCTATTCCTGTGTCTACACCATGTGACCTAGCTTCCTGTTAGCAGATAGGAGAGAGGAGCTGCCTTCCTTTCTTCTGTTCTCCCAGTTATCAGGCTAGCTAATTCAATTGTGTTCATTATGGCAGAGACAGGCAGTGTCTGTATGTAACACAGAATGGAGTTGCTGCTGCCTGTACTTCATAGTCCAATATGGGTGGGCGGAGCTACATGCAAATTTGGGGGCGGAGCTAAACGGCAGGTTGCGTGTGAAACCCCGCCCACCAAATGATGCAAGAAACCAGGAAGAAAGAAGATTTTACAGCAGTAAAGACTGCTGATTATGCGAGCTGGGAATACTCCTTTAATATTACATCCAGAATAGAAATGATTGACTCACAGCTCACTTATCACACTGGATCTGAGGCAGAAAACTGCCCTGGCTAAAAATCTAGACTATTTTCCTCAGGAGTTGTATCTGTGGTGGATCGGCAGTTATGTGTTTTGGCAGGTTTTATACTTTGCATACAAAAAGTTTAATAAAAGCAGTTTAAAAAAAATGAAGAAATGTTTTAGCTAGTGCTTCACTTTAAGGAGTTTATTAACTGGTTTTTTTCTTAAAGTGGCAGTCTAAAGCTAAAACCATTGCTAGCAGCCCCTGTCTGCACTGAAAGTGCAAACAGCTTTTACGAAGATGAGCTAGCTTTATGGAAAACGTTAACACATTATCACAGTTTGAAAAGAGTGTGCATATATGAAGGTATTTTGACCACACCATTCTATTTCAAATACAGGCGACAAGAACGTGTTGCTATGCAGGAACAAAGCTGTAATTTGAATGCTTGGAAGTTTCTGATCAAGAAAAAAGCTTCGCCATCCTCTACTAAACCAAAGGAAGATCATAAATCAACACCAGTTCCTAGTAAGACAATGAAATACGGTAATAGCTTTGTTATGGTTTATGGAAAATGTAATGTTTCTGTACTGTCATGATTGATGCTAGGTTCACAGTAGTGCTAAAATGGTACACACCATTGGTGGAGAAAAAGTTCTCCATGCAGGACTTGTAAACATGGGCTTACAGATATGAACATAGCCTTACATAGTAACCCACAGAGACTCCACGGACTGTTAGACCCCAAACCACCCACCCCACCCCACCTCCCCCCACCTCCTCATATAGCGGTCATCAACTAAGAGGAAGATGAGACTCCATAGACTGTTATACCTAAAATCTAAAACCTCCATGACCTGACAACTTAAAATGAAAAAAAAAAAAAAAAAAAAATCACTTTTAAGATGGAATCTGAAGAGATCCTATGAAAGATTTTTTTCTTACCAATAGAATCGTAGACATCTGATATATGGTCTTGTCCGTCTACTGCCCTCAACAAAAGTGTTCACTGCTAATCATTATTTGTTAGAGCGCATGCGCAGGACTATACTCCTCCTACTCTTCTGTTTCCCTTAATAACGATGTCCGCACCTAATCTTTCGATATTAAAGCGCATGTGCAAATCTGTTCTCATAGATATAAGATGCTCTGGACACCTGAACTGCCCTATTGAATCACATGTAGATATCACACTCTAGTTGTCTATACAATTATTGTCCCAAATGGGCACTCAATGTCCCCTAAAACTTACCCGTTGATTCATATACAGATGTCACTCACTAGTTGTCTATGTAATGATTATCTCAAACGGATACTCGATCTCTTAAAATTATTGCACTTAGCATATTTATGCACTACAGATCACAGGACGAAACGAGAATCCAATCATAGTCAGTGTTGGAAAAGAGGCAAAATATTCAAGCAAGTCATCTGAAAGTTTGTGGATACAGAATGATGAACAGTAACACCCTCACTGTAGATCAGGGGTCTTAAACTCAATTTACCCGGGACCGCTGGAGGTAGAGTCTGGGTGAGGCTGGACTGCATCAGGCTTTCCACAAGCTATGCGCACCGTGACAAATTTAGCTCCACCCACTTTTTTGTTGACTCCGCCCATTCTCATAAAAAATTTTTTTAATGTGCTCCCACACAGTATAATCCTTCTACAGTCACCTGTACATTATATGTCCCCACATTATAATGTTCCCTTCCAACTGTCTCACAGTATTAAGTCCTTCTCCTAGTGCCCCAGTTTAAACTGGCTGAAACTAGAGGGGACATAAAACGGGCAGCTGGAGGGGGACATTAAACAGTGGGGGTAGTTGGAGGGGGGCAATAAATTAATGACAGCTGAAGTGGGACATTAAACTGGGGGCAACTATAGGGGGACATTAAACTCGGGCAGCTATAAGCAGACATTAAACTGTAGGGGTAGCTGGACGGTGACAATAAACTGGGGACAACTAGAGGTAGACAGGTCCCCCTATAGCTACTCCCACGGTTTAATGCCCCCTCTAGTTGTCCCCAGTTTAAGTGCCCCCCTTCACCTACCGCCAGTTTCATCTCCCCCCCCCACCATTTCTCCCCCAGCTTCATATCCCCCTTCATCTGCCCCATTCTATGCCCCCCCTCCATCTGCGCCCAGTTTCATTTTGTCCCTCCATCTGCCCCCAGTTTCATGCCCTCCCTTCATCTGCCCCCAGTTTCATGCCCTCCCTTCATCTGCCCCCAGTTTCATGCCCTCCCTCATCTCTGACCCCAGTTTCATGTTCCCCTTCCATCTGTGGCCCTAGTTTCAAGTCCCCCCTCTCCAAATCTGCCCCCAGTATAACGTTCCCCTTCCATCTCTTCCCCTAGGTTACTGAGAGGCACACAGACTTACCATGTTTCCCCGAAAATAGGACGTACCCCGAAAGTAAGGCATGGCAGACATTTTGCTGCCTTGCCTAATATAAGGCGCTCCCCCGAAAGTAAGACGTAGTGAATAGAAATGAATGTTAGTAGCCGGCAAGCGGGGGGTTAATCGGCGTGCCGGCGCTTCCATTCATTTCTTTGGGAGCGTGTGTGGGCACCAACCGTGGGCATTAACCTTTCTGGCGCCGGTGATCGCCGGCACCTGGAGCATGCTCCAGGGCCAACGTCACGTTGGCATGGCAGCCGGGAGCCTTGTAAAGGCTCCCCGGCCTGTCTGCAGTGCTTTTCTTTTGCAGGCTGCTCTATGCAGCCTGCAAAAGAAATGACGATTTTTTTGCAATACAATGCAATTGCAAAGGTCTGATCACTAATGCATTGCATTGCATTAGTGATCAGACCTTTGCAAATGCAATGCAAAAAATCGTCATTTCCTTTGAAGGCAGGTTGCCTGTCTGTAATGTATTACAGGGGGTTAATAATTGCAAAAATAAAATAATATATATATATATATATATATATATATATATATATATATATATATATATATATATATATATAATATAAAAAAAAATAAATAAAAGTATTAAAAATTCAAATCAACCCATTTCCCTAGAACACATATAAAAGTATGTAAATACTGTGAAACACATACCGTACATGTTAGGTATCCCTGTGTCCAAAATCGCCTGCTCTACAAATCTATAAAAATATTTTTATACTGTACTGTATTTAATAAATGTTAATTTTTATATTTAGCAATATATTTGAATTCTTCTTTGAAAAAAATAAGACACCCCCTGAAAATAAGACATGGCGCATCTTTGGGAGCAAAAATTAATATAAGACACCGTCTTATTTTCGGGGAAACGGGGTACACACAGACACACACACACAGGCAGAAAGACACACAAACATACACAGACACTCTCCACCCTACATTTCACATCCCCTCCCCTCTCAGTACCTTTAGACGGCACATCCCTTCATCTTCCAGCCGACACACTAAGACACGCCTCCCAAGTCACGTGACGTCTGACGTCACACCCAGGTTCTTCAGTTACAGTAGTACAAGCTTTCCACCGATCACCCATCGCTTGTATCACTGTTATAAGAGCAGGGGGTGATTGGAGGTAAGTAAAACACTAAAGGGACATAGTGGGACATGCAGGGAGGTACGCGGGGGCCGCAAACTATTGTCCTGAGGGCCACAAGTTTGAGACCCCTGCTCTAGATGATAGAAATTAGGACCTCTATATTTAAAGGGATTCTACCATTAAAAACTTTTTTTTTCTCCCTAACACGTAGGAATAGCCTTAAGAAAGGCTATTCGTCTCCTACTTTTAGATGTCTTCTCCGACACGCCATTCGGTCAAAATACCGTTTTCTGTCGGTATGCAAATGAGTTCTCTTGCAGCACTGGGGGCAGGCTCCAGCTCTCAAACAGCACTGGAGGCGTCCCCAATGCTGCATGGGAACTCTTCAGCGGCGCCTCCTTATTCTTCAGGAACGTCCTCTTCACCCCATCTTCTTCCGGGGGTTGGCTTCAAACTTATAGGCCACGGACCTAGGGTAAAGCCGACTGCGCATGCCCGCCGGCCACAAGAAAGATGGCCGCTTACACAGTATTGTTGCCGTAGTGCAAATGGTGTGATAGAGGGAGTCTCCTCCCTTTGTCAAACATCTTCTATACCATGGCATGAAAGATATCTGATTCCAATAGTTGCAAAAGGGGCAGATTTGCTTAACACAGCTCAACTCTTGTTACTGATCTTGTGAATTCACATTCAAGGACTCCCAGTGAGCACTTGATATATGCTCCTCCTAACCCATCCAGAGATTAACAGGTTTTTATACACAGGGAGAATGATCAGTGACCTCTGAGAATGGGGTAAGCAGAAATCAAAGACTTTAAACAGCTTTTGTATGACAGTACTTAATCAAATGCTAAAATCTAGGATCAGATTCTCTGGTTTATCTGATGCTTCCCTTCAATACGGCTGCATAAACTTGACATCGTCATTTTTGAGAGTGATTTTGAGCAGATGCCAGGAGCAGTAGGAAAATCAAATTTTTTTTAGATGCCATCAGTCAAACGCTAGCATCCATTTGCAGCAACTTCATGCTGTGAATAGAGAGAGAAGAAAAATTATAATGGCAGTCAACATTTATTGCCAAATACTCTGTACAAAAATCTAGGTCTCAGTTGACCTAGTCTATGCTTCACATCCTGTATCATCCTTCATCATTACCTTATAGGGGCTTGTTTTTGGAATAATACAAAGTTATACAATGTTCTAATACACAATTTTTTTTCAGATTTCAAGATCTGTCCAGCTCATCTGATCACATACTTTAACTGCATTTCCATCACATGAACAGTTTTATCTTATAAAAATAGTTACCATTGTATGACAGCAAGCAGAGATCTAAAAAATAAAATAAAAAAATAAATAAAAAAATGAGTATTTGATACAGCAAGTATAATTGTATATCTTTATTACACAAACATTTTGATTGATGTTGTGTGTTTGCATGCATTTTTTTTCCATTACGGTGTTCATCTATTCCTGTATTTTATTTTATTTTTTTTTTAGATTGTCAATCTTTTAGGTTTGTATGTTATTTCGATTGAGATTATGACAATTGATTTCGGTATTTAATTGTGTATCACCAGAAAAACCAAATTCAGTTGAACTTCCCTATAGTTCAAAGAAGAAAGATAAAAACCTACAGGGATCACAGATCAGTTTAACAGCAGAAAACAGGTTTGTATTATTGTTTAAGCTTGTAAGATATAAAATGTACATTTAAATATTGCAAAATACCACCCAATAATTTAAAGAGTACCTGATAATTAATTGATTTACTTTTTTTTTCATCAAAAGTTGAAATATCTTGCTGGGGAAACAGTTTTTTGGCTGTTTAACCTCTAGACATCACTAATCTGGCTATTTGTCACGTTATCTGACACCCAGAGCTGTGAGCTGGGTATCTGGGAGTCAAACACCTTTAACATACAATTGCTAGTGTATAAGTGCCCCAAGCTCCTTGCTGAAATTATTGTCCAGGAATTACTGTGTGATAAGGGATGATTTTAGGATTTTTATCATCACTTTTAACAACAAAATATAACTCTTTATATTCATTCACTATTTCTACTATCAGGACAGGAGTAACTGTAAATCAAACAAATAAGTGAGACAAGCCCAGGTAAATATAGTATAGGAGATTCAATGACCCTGCACTCCAAATACAGATCCAGGGACACTGGGCTGCAAAAGCAGATTATAATGCAGCTAAAAAGAGAGATCTGATCACAATTGGCTCTACCGTTCTGTCAGCAGTAACACAAACCGCTAGTTAAAAGAAGATACTCTCCTTTCTGTAGAGCTACTGGATCAGTGAGAAGCTGCAGACTTTCCTGAGCAGCATACAGCAGATATCTGTAGATATGTAGAGGCTGTGAAGATGGAACACCCATACCACTTTTCTTACTGTAAAGTGAGACCTACTCTTTCCCCCTCCACTTTTTTTGTGTGCTGTAACCCCCTTTGTAAAGACCACATATATTTCTTGACCCTATTCTGCACTGCGACTTTTCCATGAATTGTAACAGTGTAGGACAGCAATGCTTAACAGAGGGCGGGAGGGACCCAGAGGAGAAGGAGACAGCTTCGTATCTCTTCTCTTGTTACTTCCTCTCCAGTTCTTGTGCATGCTCTGTTTGGGGTATAAAAATGCCACTATCACAGGTGTAGCAACAGTGCGGCTAATTTTTCATTTTTCCGTGATGAAATTGGAAAACCAGGAAGCCATTTACAATGGTGTTTGAACTTTTGTAAATTTGACCCGAAACTACCGTATACTCGAGTATAAGCCAACCCCCCTAATTTTACCACAAAAAAATTGGGAAAACTTATTGACTCGAGTATAAGTCGAGGGGGGGGGGGGGGGGATGCAGCAGCTACTGGAAAATTTCAAAAATTAAAATGGTCGGAGTTTTTGGGTGCAGTAGTTGCTGGGGAAGGGGAGGGGGTATTTTGGTTGTCTGTCTGCCCCTTCCCTGAGCTTGAGAACATGTTTTTTCTTCCCCCACTTGGAATTCAGCCTGGCTGACTATAGGGTATCTGCAGTGCTCCTATTAACCCCTTCCCGACGAAACAGGAGCACTGCAGATCCCCTATATTCAGTAGACCGGGCACTTTCAGACACAGGGATACCTAATGTGTATGTGTTTCATAGTAATTTTCTACTTTTGTATGTATTGTTTGTATTGTTTTGTTGACTCAAGTATAAGCCGAGGGGGGCTTTTTCAGCACAAAAACTGTGCTGAAAAATTTGGCTTATACTCGAGTATATACGGTATACCAAATTTAAATTTTCAAGTCTTAAAGGTTAATAAAGCGAACCAAATCAAATATTAGACTTGGTAATTTATTTCTAGAAGAAAATGAATCATATAAATGTGAGTGGCAAAAGTCTGTGAACCCTTGCTTTTTTGTTGTAACCCCTTAGCAAAAATGCATTTAAACATGTTTGGTAACTGTCGATTAATTCCACACATTATCACATCATCCATTCCTTAAAAAACAACTTTAAAGGGGAATTCCCATGTACATAATCATATCTATATTTGTAAATAATTAAAAGTTAAACATTTTTGCAAATAAAAGTAATTAAAATTCTGCAAAGTTTTAAAGATTTTCTCTAACTTTCTTAGTGGTGACAGTCAGTTATCTTGTTCGGTTGCCATGGATACGACCACTAATGCAGAAACTTTCTATGGTCGGGGACTTGTCAGGAACCCAGCCATGATTTTCTTATTGTAGCCGGGTTATCAGGCAGGGACACTACATGTATCAGAAGATATCCCGGCCACAATAAGGAAATCATGGCTGATTTTCTGACCTTAGAAAGGTTCTGCATTAGTGGTCGTATCCATGGCAACCGATCAAGATAACAGACTGTCACCACTAAGAAAGTTAGAGAAAATCTTTAAAACTCCGCAGAATTTTAATTACTTATATTTGCAAAAATGTTTAACTTTTAATCATCGACAAATTAAAAAATAATTATGTAGATGGGAATACCCCTTTAACTCTGTTATATTGGTGGGTTTCCTCCTATGAACTGCTCATTTGAGGTCCTTCTACAAAATTTCTGTTGCATTTAGGTCAGATATTTGATTTTCCATTTTAAAATTTTAACTTTTTTAAGTTTTTTTTTTTTTTTTTTTTTTTGTAACCCCTCCCCAAACTACGTTGTAATAGTACAGAGGATGTTTGGTATTTTAATATGCCGGCTGCTCAGGAGCTAACCAGCTGTTTTACCCCCCGACGTCTCGGTTAAAGCTGTTGCCGCTGTTTTGAGGTGGATTGCTGGCCCTCGGAATGTGATTTGGGGCTAACTATCTGTTGCCATGGCATCCTGGGAACCTATTGAATCTTGTCTTTTATATATTTCTATAACACTATACAGCCTGTAATAGAAGTGCTACAATTTTACAGTGCATTAGTATTGTAATGCATTCTGTTAGTCATCAGATTCCCTGGGGTTCAAGACCAATAAAGGATCTAAAAATTGTAGTAAAAAGAAATAGATTGAAATACATACACATTAGGTATTCCTGTGTCTGAAAACACCTGGTTTGCAAACTTCTAAAATATTTTTCTTATACGGTAAATGCCATAGTGAGAGAAAAAAAAAAAATCAATAGCCATACTGCCATTATTTTGCTGTTTCGCCTCCAATACAAATTCGGATAAAAAGATCTACCGGAAGTAGACCTGCCCCAAATTGGTATAAATAGAAAGAACATCTACCCCTGCAAAAAAAGACGCTTTATACATCCCCTCAAACAATAATATAAAAAAGTTTCCATAAAATGCAGGTGTTGTCATTTTGGCTGCACATTGAATACCTTAAAGGGGGTTTCCCAATTCTCCTATTCACCAACTTACAGGCTGTCTGCTCTGTTTAATTCCTGGTTTTCTCGGTGAATTGGTGGGCAGGGTTTCACTTGCTGTCTCACAGGCAAAGCCAGCTCTGCTTTTAGCTCTCTTCATAGCAGTACATATTTGCAGTTAGCAATGAGGGATGGTTATATAAATAAATTAGCACAGTATCACTGGAAGATGCACAATATGAAGCTGATGCAGCAGAGCTGGATTTGATAGGTGATGAGAATCCCAAAATTTACATGCTACAAGACCAAGTCAGCTTGCAATAAACTCAGTTTTAGGTCTGTGTTTACATACAGAGGTAATAGATTCCCTGGCTCAGCCCTTATCAGAAAAATTCAATTACCGTATTTTTCGGACTATAAGACGCACTTTTTTTCCTCCCAATATGGGAGGAAAATGTGTGTGCGTCTTATAGTCCGAATGCAGCGTGTGCAGCGTCTGTGTCCCGTCTGTGAGAATCAAAAGGAGAGCGGTGCTGTGCCTGCCTGCTCTGCCCCTCCTTCCCTGTCTGTGTTGCATGTTTGCAGAAGCGAGATATGAGAGGCAGGGAAGTAAGGGCGGGCCAGACAGGTGAAGGAAGCATGGTTTCAAGCTTGCCGAGAAAACCACGCCTCCTTCTCCCGTCTGGCCCGCCCCTCCTTCACTGCCTCTCAGATCTGGCTCCTGTAATGATGCCACACAGGCAGTGAAGGAGGGGCGGGCCAGACGGGAGGAGGAGGCGTGGTTTTCTCGGCAAGCTTGAAACCACGCCTCCTTCACCCGTCTGGCCCGCCCCTACTTCCCTGCCTGTGTGGCATCATTGCAGGAGCCAGATCTGAGAGGCAGTGAAGGAGGGACGAGCCAGACGGGTGAAAGAGGTGTGTTTTCAAGTTTGCTTAGAAAACCACACCTCCTTCACCCGTCTGGCCCGCCCCTTTTTCTCTTCTTGCATAGCTTCACTGCAGGGTGTCTCTTTCCATCCATGGATGAGATTAGATAGATAGATAGATAGATAGATAGACAGACAGACAGACAGACAGATAGATAGATAGATAGATTAGATAGATATGTTCAAATCACCCCCATATCCCTAGAATACATATAAAACAAAAATATTACTGTGAAACACATACACATTTGGTATCCCTGTGTCCGAAAGCCCCCGGTTCTATTTAAATTGGTGAAATATTATATTATTAGGTTATTAAATATTTCACCAATTTTTTTTTCCTTAAAATTTTTTTTTCCCTATTTTCCTCCTCTAAAAACTTAGTGCGTCTTATGGTCCGGTGCGTCTTATAGTCCGAAAAATACGGTAGCAGACTGATAATTGGAAGAGGGAGATAAACAGCTCATAAATACAAGCACCGAGCACTCAGCTCCCCCTCCCTCCTGAGAGCAGTTAGCAATGAGGGATGGTTATATAAATAAATTAGCACAGTATCACTGGAAGAAAACCACACCTCCTTCACCCGTCTGGCCCGCCCCTTTTTCTCTTCTTGCATAGCTTCACTGCAGGGTGTCTCTTTCCATCCATGGATGAGATTAGATAGATAGACAGACAGACAGACAGACAGATAGATAGATTAGATAGATAGATATGTTCAAATCACCCCCATATCCCTAGAATACATATAAAACAAAAACATTACTGTGAAACACATACACATTTGGTATCCCTGTGTCCGAAAGCCCCCGGTTCTATTTGAATTGGTGAAATATTATATTATTAGGTTATTAAATATTTCACCAATTTTTTTTTCCTTAAAATTTTTTTTCCCTATTTTCCTCCTCTAAAAACTTAGTCTTATGGTCCGGTGCGTCTTATAGTCCGAAAAATACGGTAGCAGACTGATAATTGGAAGAGGGAGATAAACAGCTCATAAATACAAGCACCGAGCACTCAGCTCCCCCTCCCTCCTGAGAGCAGGGAGCTATGTCATTTGTCCTGGGCGGAGAGATAAAGAGCTCAGAAATACAAGCTCTCCCCGAGCACTCAGCTCCCCCTCCCCTCCTGAGAGCAGGGAGCTATGTCACTTGTCCTGGACAGAGAGATAAGTTATGGAAACGCAGTGTAAACAATGAAGTGAATAATCTCAGATAGTAGCCAAAGAAAGCAGTTTTGCTGAAGCAATGTATTTAGGAAAAGTCTTACATCCAAATAAGTTAGCAGTATAGATAGGATCCTTGTGATGGGACATCCCCTATTAAAAGCAAAGTTCCATTCTGAATTTTTTCAGCTTCCCAGTAAATCATATGGAATATTAAATAGCATGTCAATTAGAAGACGGGAAATCAAAATGAAAAATGGCTGCGGTGGGAAGGAGATAAACATTCTTCTGTAGAATCACTTGTGTGCTTAGGGGTATTGTCCTGCCACATGACTCATGTTCTCTTGAGATACAGGTCATGAATAGAAGTCCTGACTTTTGCTTTTATACTTTGCTGGTATGATGCAGAATTAATCAGTACATTGTTTTATGCACTGGAGTGAAGTCAGTGACACCAGTTTGTGTATGCACTGCTGAAGCACAGGATCAGAGAAGTCGATTTAGCTGTAGTCTGAGAGGTCTGAGGAGCCCCAAAAATTGGGGTTACCTTGACTTTTAAGACTAGGTCCTCTACCATGACTTTATGCAACTAATTTGCATAAAGAATGCAAGTTATTTTATTGAGGCATCTGTGAAGCCTTTCCAGAACATCGTTGGAGAAGCCATGAGTTGCCCTGCCAGGTACTTTGCTTGTTTTACATTCATAACAATCTGCAGACAGGTTCCTTTTAAAGCAAAAAGCTCTATTTTGGTTTTTTTCTCCTTCAAGTCAAACCATGCAAGGGTTCAGAAACTTTCATGCACCACTAATGTTTGTGCACCTGTTCCCCTTCCTCTAATATAGGATTCTGTCTGGTAATAGGCTTTTTTTTTAAAGGTGTTAAAGATTTAATACTATGATTTCCACGCCAGAGTGGCAAAAATGTTCTACTGCATGATAATCACAAGGTTAATCATGCTTTGTTCTGAAATTAAATTGGAATCTGTTTAAAAAGGACTCATACTAATTAGAGTTGAGCGAGTACTGTTCGGATCAGCCGATCCGAACAGCACGCACGCATTGAAATGAATGGAAGCACCTGGTACTTCCGGTTTGACGGCAGCCGGCCGCTTAACCCGCCGCGTGCCGGCTGTGTGCATTGATTTCAATGCGTGCGTGCTGTTCAGATCGACTGATCCGAACAGTACTCTCTCAACTCTAATACTAATGTAACCATACATCAATTTGTAACTCTGAAGGAATATTTTTTTACTGTTTTGTGTTCTCTAGAATAAACACAGAAAAAACTAAGGACCTAAGTGTAAGAAAGATGCGTTTTTCAAATGTTTTCTCTAAGACTGCAACAGCTGTCCGTACAGACAATAGGTATGTCTCAAATAGGGTTAGGCTATCTTGTTTTACATTTACAGAGGAGGAGAATAAATACAAGAGCCTGTCAGTGAACAATAGCACATGTGCAAGTGGGTCTAAAAAATACAATCAATAAAGCATTATGAAAAGGAGTCCCATCTTAACTCCTTAGTGCCATCCTGTTTTGGACCTTAATGACCAAGACAGATTTTGGAAATTTGCCCTGTGACTTTATCATTGAATGATTCTGTAACAGTATATTGCATCGAAGCAATTCTGATATTGTTTTTTGTTGTAATTTACTGAGAAAGTAAAATTACCGTATTTTTCGGACTATAAGACTTTTTTCCCCAAAATTTGGGGGGAAAAGAAGGGTGCGTCTTATAGGCCGAATGTGGCGCCTGGCATCCGCTGTAATAGAGAGGCGGAAGCCAGCAAGTGACACACTGGACTATAAGACGCACCTAGGTTTTAGAGGAGGAAAGTAGGGAAAAAAAATTTTGAAGCAAAAACTGGTAAAATATTTAATATATGGGAGTTGTAGTTTTGCAACAGCTGCAAGGCCACATTGACAGGTGACCCTGCAGCTGTACGGGGACGCATAGAGTGTTTTTTTTTTTTTTTTGCGGGGCCAGAAGTACTTTTTAGTTATACCATTTTGGGGAATATCTATTGCTTAGATCACCTTTTATTGAAAAAAAAAAAAAACGGTGGTTTATGATATATGATTTTCTACTTTTATATATATATTCTAGGGACAGGAGATGATTTAGAACTTTTATTTATTTCATATTTTTATTATATATTTTTAAAGCTTTTTTTTTTTTTTTTTTTACTATTTTATTCCCCCCCCGGGGCTTGAACCTGCGGTCACTTGATCGCAAGTCCCATAGACGGCAATACAACTGTATTGCCGTCTATGGGACATTCTGTCTATTAGTATTACGGCTGGTCATAGAGACCAGCCGCAATACTAATACAGCAGTGACAGGCCTGGGAGCCTCATTAGGCTCCCGGCTGTCACCCGAACAGGTTGGCTCCTGCGATATCGCCACGCAGGAGCCGGCCTGCAACTTTACAGGTACGGGGCCGGTGGGGACCGGCCCCGGGGGAGAAGGGGCCGCTGATACTGACCCGGCATCCGCTGTACTAGAGAGGCGGATGCCGGGGAGGGATAGACGCCGGGGCCTGAGACATCGCTGCCCTGCCCTGCATGAAGCCAGCGGCGGGGGGACGGAGGAGCGGAATAGCATCACTCCTCCCGCTGCTGGCTTCATGCAGGGCAGGGCAGCGATGTCTCAGGCCCCGGCACCTGTAATGGCGTCTGTCACTTGCTGGCTTCCACCTCTCTATTACAGCGGATGCCAGGCGCCACATTCGGCCTATAAGACGCACCCTTCTTTTCCCCAAAAATTTTGGGGAAAAAAAGTGCGTCTTATAGTCCGAAAAATACGGTAGACTGATATAACTTGCGTAAATTTATTTTAAAAACTCGCAAATACTGAAAATTTTGAAAATCTGTCAATTTTTTCCATTTTCAGCTGCGATATCTCACATATACACAATAAACCAGGGCAACAAAGTTAGTAGTTATGTATTTCTAAATGTTCCTTTTGTGTTTCAAGCATATTTGAAATAATTTTAGCATATTTGAATAATTTAGACAATTTACAAGTTTATAAGCAAATTTTGGAAATTTTGAGTTGTGATTTTTTTTTTTTCTTCCCTGTACCAAGCTATGTTTGCAGACAGGAATAGGTGGTATAATGACAGAACTTCCCGTTAAATGACCCAATTTGAAAGCTAGACCCCTTCAGGTATTCTTTGAGGGGTATAATGAGCATTTTGATCAAACAAATATTGTTTTGAAAGAATTATTGCAACAAAAATTACATTTTCATTTTCTTCAAATATGTCATTTTAAAGGCAGTATTTTTGTACACAACACATCAAAAAGAAGAAACACACCCCAAAATATATTACGCCACTTCTCCCGTGTTAAAAAAAACTTACTCTCTGTGGCCTTAGTCCTATGTACACACATACAGTAGGGCCCAAGAGGTAGGGAGTGCCGACTAGATTGCAAAACACAAATTTTCCATCCAGATATTTTAGGCCCATTGCACATTTGAACAAGATTTCAGTTGCCAAAGCAATTGAAAACCCCCATAAATGACACCATTTTATAAACTAGACCCCATAAGGTATTCATTGAGTGGTATACTGAGTATTTTGACCCCATAGGTTTTGAAAAAATTTGCCTCAAACAAAACATTTCCATTTTCTTTTATACAAAAGTGTTATTTTATAGGCAGGTTTTTTTTTGTACATAACACATAAAAATGAAGACAAACACCCCAAAATAGATGAACCCATTTCTCCCGTGTTCAAAAATATACACTTTGTGGCCTTAATCCTATGTACGGACACACAGTAGGGCCCAAAAAGAAGGGAGCACCAACTGGATTTCAAGACACAATTTTTGCTTCAAAATGTTTTAGGTCCATTGCACATTCAAACAAGATTTGAGTTACCAGAACAATTAAAACCCCCCATAAATGACAACATTTTATAAACTAGACCCCTTAAGGGGGAGGGGGGCTGACAAGCAACGGAGCTCCTCATATAGGGGAGGGGGAGGTGAGAGCTCTGGGATTACTGTGCTGTCTATCTTCAGCTTTTCCACTTATCAGCCGGTTTAATTGAATTTGGTTGATAAGGGCTGAGATAAGGAGTCTGTTACCTCTGTATGTAATGCAAGCTGACTCAAATCCAGCTATGCTACATCAGTTTCCACATCAGCGTCATACTGTGGATCATAGCAGATAGCAAAGCAAGTGAAACCCCGCCCACCAATGTGCGAGAAATCCAGGAAGTGAAGAGAGTACAGAGCCTTCAGGCTGCAGAACAAGAGTTATGCGAATACCCCTTTAAAGAGGACCTTTCATCAGTTGGGCACATGCAGTTTTATATACCACTGGAAAGCCGACCGTGCGCTGAATTCAGCGCACTGTCGGCTTTCGCCATCTGTGCCCCAGGTGAAGAGCTATCGGTGCTGATAACGTAGCTCTTCACCGTCAGAAGGGCGTTCCTGACAGTCAGTCAGGAACACTCTTCTTCACAGCAGCGTCTATAGCGCTGTACTGTGAGAGCGGTGAGGAATGCCCCATTCTCATAGCACAGCGCTATAGGTACTGCACATGGGTACTGCCGGTGACAGCCCCATTTTGGAGCCGGCTGCCGGAGGAAGAGGACGTGGAGCAGCAGGGGTCCAGCAGGAGGGTAAGTGGACCCTAAGTTTACAGTTTTTAGGCCACATCTCCGACATTGATCGGAGATGTGGCTGGGATATCTTCTCATACATGTAGTGTGCCTGCCTGATAACCCAGCTACAGTAAGAAAATCATGGCTGGGTCCTGACAAGTCCCAGACCATAGAAAGTTTCTGCATTTGTGGTCATATCCATTGGCAACCGATCAAGACAACAGACTGAAACTGCTAAGATATAGAAGAGAAGAGAAAATCTTTAAAACTGTGCAGCATTTTTAACTACTTATACTTGCAAAAATGTTTAACTTACATAACTTACATATATCTACAAATATATATATAATTATGTTCATGGGAATACCTCTTTATTGAAAAAATACTTCCATCTCCACTTATCAAGCAGTTTTTCACTTCCATACTCCATAGAATTTTCCACCCTCCCAAACTAAAGTTTTTTTTTCATTTCTCTTTAGCTTCTTTCCCTGCTCACGCAACCGCTTTTCTCGAGGCAGTCTCCAGACTTCAGCGGCAGGGAGTTGTTGTTTCCATGCCCGATTCACAACATTTCTAGGGATTCTATTCCAACCTGTTCACTGTTCCCAAGAAGGACGGTTCTCTCCATCCCATCCTGGAACTGAAGTCTCTAAACTTTTCTTATGGAGTCTTTGCGATCCGTAGTCACTTTCATGGAGCCGGGCGAATTTCTTTCGTCCATGGACATCCGAGACGCCTACCTCCATATTCCCATTGCTCTTGGCCATCAGCGTTTTCTGTGTTTCGTGGTAGGTTTACAAGATTTCCAATATGGCCACTGCCCCTCGGGTATCCACCAAGGTGATGGCCTCTCTCATGGCTATTCTCCATTCCAGAGGTGTTGCTGTTATCCCTTATCTGGATGACCTGCTTGGTTAAGGCTCCCTCCAGGACAAACGATCTCTCCAGTTTACAGATCACCCTGGATCTTCTTCAGAGGTTCAGCTGGCTCAGCAACGAGGGTATGATTTTGGATACCCCTCAGGGAAGGAGTCTTCTCTCAGAATCCAAAGTCCTGGCACTTCAGTTTGTCGCGTCTGTGGGAGAGGTCTTTGTGTTCCCTCCGGTTCTGCATGCGGGTTCTGGGCTTGATGGTCTTTCAAGGCTGTCCCCTTTGCCCAGTTCCACTCGCGGCCTCTTCAGCTGGCGATTCTGCCGCGCTGGGACTGTTTTCAGTCCAGTCTGGGTCGCTTAATTCTTCTGCCCCTTCCAGCTCGTCACAAGCTTCTCTGCTGGCTTTCCTCCCTGGGAATATCCCTGGAGAAGTCTTTTCTTCCCATTCTCTGGCAGGTTGTCACCACCGACACCAGCCTTTCTGTCTGAATGTTCAGGGGCAGTGGTCCTCGAAGGAAAACGCTCTACAAATCAACTTGCTGGAACTTAGGGCCATCTTTCTGGCTCTGTGTCACTGGACCTCCCTCCTCCAGGGTTAGCTGGTCCGCATTCAGTCTAACAATTCCACCGCTGTTGCCTACTTGAATCACCAGGGTGGGACCAGGAGCCAGGCAGCTTTTCAGGAGGCCTCTCGCTCCGTGAGGTGGGCAGAGCGTCACATCCCTGCTCTTTCAACGTTCCACATCCCAGGAGAATTGGGCAGCAATCTTTCTCAGCCGGGAGAGTCTCGATCCAGACGAGTGGTCCCTTCATTAAGAAAACTTTCTTCAACTATGTGCCAGGTGGAGCCTTCCGGATATCGCCTCTTCACCTCCCGTTTAAATCACAAGCTCCTGCTCTATGTGTCCAGGTCCCGGGACCCTCAAGCTCTTGCTGCCGATGCTCTCGTGATCCCCAAGTTGAGCTTTCAGCTTTTGTATCTGTCCCCCCCCCCCCCCTTCCTCTTCTACCTCAGGTCCTCAAAAAACTCAAGGTCAAGGGGGTTCCTGCCATCCTTGCTGTTCCAGACTGGCCTAGGTGGGCCTGGTACGCAGATCTCATGTTTCTGTTGGCAGACGCCCCCTGGCCTCTTCCTCTGCGGGTTGACCTTGTGTCTCAAGGGCTGCTGTTCCACCCCACCTTACATCAGCTGCGTTTAACAGTGTGGCTGTTGAGGCTGCAGTTTTGAGGCGTCAGGGTTCTTCTGAACCTGTCATTCAGACTATGCTCAAGGCCAGAAAACCTCAGTCGGCAAAAATTTACCATCACACTTGGAAGTCTTATGTCCGCTGGTGTGAAGCTGAAGATTTTCATCCTCTTTCCTTTTCTTTGCCCAGGATTCTGGCTTTTCTTCAGTCTGGGTCTTGGTCTTTTTACCCTGAAGGGTCAGATCTCTGTACTTTCTATTCTTTTCCAGAAGACCCTAGCATTCTGTCCTCAGGCATTTCGTCCCTCCCTTCCGGCTGCCAGTTGATCCTTCTGATCTTAACCTCGTTCTTGAGGTGCTTCAGGCTCCCCCATTTGAGCCTCTGAAGGAAAGCTCTCTCCGTTTTTTCTTTCCTGGAAGGTGGCTTTTCTTATGGCTATCACTTCTATTTGCAGGGTTTCTGAGCTGGCTGCTTTGTCTTAGCAGTCTCCTTTTTGGTCCTTCACAAGGACAAGGTTGTCCTTGGTCCTCCACAGTCATTTCTTCCTAAAGTGGTGTCTTTTCACATCAATGAGGACATTGTCTTGCCATCCTTTTTTCCTGATCCCAAGCATCCTCATGAGCGTTCCCTTTACTGTCTGGATGTTGTTGGACGGTCCGGGTCTCGCGGACCCTTTCTGACACTCCGATGCTCTATTTGTTCTTCCAGAGGGCTTTTGGAAGGGTTTGCCTGCTTCCAAGGTTTTAATCTCTAGATGGATTTGGTCTGTCATTAAGGAAGCCTATCGACTTAAGGGTAGGGATCCGAGGTTCCGTGCGCCAGCTCACTCTACCAGGGCTGTCGGTGCCTCCTGGGCTGTTCGGCATCAGGCTTCTGTTTCCCTGGTCTGCAAGTCTGCCACCTGGGCTTCTGTTCACACTTTTACTAAATTTTTACCAGATCCTTTCTGTGTCTTCTGCCGACGTCAGCTTGGGTCGTAAGGTTCTGCAATGCGCTAGATTGTTTGCATGACTGTCTGTTTTCCCTCCCTCTGGAACTGCTTTTGGATGTCCCAAGGTGTTGCGTCCCCCAGTGAAATATGCGAGAAAAAGGTATTTTTGTATTCTCCGCAAAAATCCTTATCTCGTTTAATTGGGGGGACACAGATCCCACTTGTTTTGTTTTTTTTTTTTTTTCCGTTCACTGGGGTTTTTTTTTGTTTTGTTTCTTCAATAGTTTAGGATTTGTTGGTGGTTGTTGGTTCCGTATTTTTTTTATTTTTGGATTTTGGACTCTCCCTTATTGCTGTGATACAAAACTGCCTTAGTGCACTGTCTGTGAGAGGGTATAGAGTGTGTAGGCGGATCCGACAGCCTTCATTTTCCTAGTGTCTGCCTCATAGTGGCCAGGTCTATACCCCAAGGTGCTAAATGCCCCAGTGAAGCAACAAGAAAAGGATTTTAAGGTGAGTACAAAAATCCCTTTTTTAACATTTAAAGTTGGCCTCACAAAATGAAAATAATGGTGGTGGCTCAGTAATGCATATGATGCTCCTGCCCCGCTAAATCCAAAACCAATCTGTCATTTTGGGTTTCTTCTAGAGATTAAATGCATTTAAAAAGGGCATGGCCATTGTTATTTCAAGCTCAGTCTGAGCTTTGCATTTTAAATGACCAGGGAATAAGGCTGTTGGGGAGAAAAGCGGCAAGAGTGAGGGTTACGGGGTATGGCTAAATTTTTTAGTCCAAAATAAATCAATGCAGTAATAATAAATGTTTCCAAAGGTTTTAGAGGAGGAAAATGGGAAAAAAAATAAAAATTTAAAGCAAAAAATGTAAAATATTTAATAACTTACCATATTTTTCGGACTATAAGACGCACCTAGGTTTTAGAGGAGGAAAATAGGGAAAAAAAATTTTGAAGTAAAAAATGGTAAAATATTTAATATATGGGAGTTGTAGTTTTGCAACAGCTGCAAGGCCACATTGACAGGTGACCCTGCAGCTGTACGGGGATGCATAGAGTGTTTTTTTTGCGGGGCCAGCTGTACTTTTTAGTTATACCATTTTGGGGAATATCTATTGCTTACATCACCTTGTATTGAAAAAAAACCCGGTGGTATATACATATATATGTATATGTATGTATATATTTTTTTTTTTTTCTAGGGACAGGAGGTGATTTAGAACTTTTATTTATATTTTTAAAGCTTTTTTTTTTTTTTTTTTTTTTTTACTATTTAATTCCCCCCCGGGGGCTTGAACCTGATTTGCAACTTGATTGCAAGTCCCATAGACGGCAATACAACTGTATTGCCGTCTATGGGACATTCTGTCTATTAGTATTACGGCTGGTCATAGAGACCAGCCGCAATACTAATACAGCAGTGACAGGCCTGGGAGCCTCATTAGGCTCCCGGCTGTCACCCGAACAGGTCGGCTCCTGCGATATCGCCGCGCAGGAGCCGGCCTGCAACTTCACAGGTACGGGGCCGGTGGGGACCGGCCCCGGGGGAGAAGGGGCCACCGATACTGACCCGGCATCCGCTGTACTAGAGAGGCGGATGCCGGGGAGGGATAGACGCTGGCACAGGTGCCGGGCCTGAGACATCGCTGCGCTCCACTGTCCTGCATAAAGCCAGCGGCGGGGGACGGAGGAGCGGAATAGCATCGCCCCTGCCGCTGCTGGCTTCATGCAGGGCAGAGGAGCGCAGCGATGTCTCAGGCCCCAGCGTCTATCCCTTGCCGACATCCGCCTCTCTATTACGGCGGGTGCCAGGCGCCACATTCAGACTATAAGACGCACCCTTCTTTTCCCCAAAAATTTGGGGGGAAAAAAGTGTGTCTTATAGTCTGAAAAATACGGTAATTAATTGCATATGGGAGTTGTAGTTTTACAACAGCTGCAAGGCCACATTTGCAGGTGGCCCTACAGTGTAATTTGCCTATGATAATGTTAACCCCTTTCCACTGGTGGCATTTTTGATTTTTTTTTTTTGTTGTTTTGTTTTTGTCTCCCTATAGCTCTTTTATTGTTCAGTTCACAGAGCTATATGAAGGCGTAAATGTTTGCGAGTACAAATTGTTCCTCATAATGGTATCATTTTATTATTCTGTATAATGTACTAGGAAGCTGGAAAAGAAATTCAGAATGGGGTGGCATTGGCGAAAAAGTGCATTTTTTGCAAATTTCTTACTTTGTATTTTATGTTTTGGTATGTTTCTGGAGATACCAAATTTCTATACTTTTTACATTTTAACCCCTTCCCGCCGATGGCACTTTTTGACTTCCTGACCAAGCTCGATTTTTCAAAACTGACGTGTCACTTTATGTGGTAATAACTTTGGAATGCTTTAACTTACCAAAGTGATTTTGAGATTGTTTTTTCGTAACACATTGTACTTCATGGTAGTAGTAAATTTTGGTTGATATGTTTTTGTTTAATTATTAAAAAATAGGAAATTTGGTGGAAATTTTGAAAAATATGCATTTTAAAAAGTTTGAAATGATGTGCATTGCATACAGATAGTCAGACCGCCAAAATTATATCATAAATCTCATGTTCCAGATCTCTGCTTTATGTCGGCATCAAACTTTAGGCGCCTTTTTATTTTATTACGGACATTATAAGGTTTAAAAGTGAAACAACAATATTCAAAATTTTCAATAAATTTCCAAAACCCATTTTTTTAAGGGACTAATCCAGTTATGAAGGGGTTTTGAAAGACCCTTGTATTCAAACCCCCCCATAAATCACCCCATTTTCAAAACTGCACCCCTTAAATAAGCCAAAACAACATATACCTAGTAATTTAACCCTATAAGTGCTTAACAGGAATTAATACAAAATGGAGGTGAAATTTTCAAATTTGATTTTATTTTACTAATATTTTCGTTTAGCCCTAGAATTTGCACATTCACAAGGGGTTAAAGGAGAAAACTAATCCCACAATTTGTTAGGCAAGTTCTCCGGACTACCATAGTACCCCACTTGTGGGTGTAAACTAATATATGGACGCACCACGAGACGCAGAAGGGAAGGCGTGCCAAAGAGCTTTTAGAGGGCAGATCTGGTTGTGATCAGTTTCAGGAACTATGTCGCATTTACAAAGCCCTTGAGGTGTCAAACAGTGGAAACCTCTAGAAAGTGACCCCATTTTTAAAACCGCACCCCTCAAAGAATTTATCAAGTGATGTAGTGAGCATTAGTAACCCCAAAGTGAATGTGTAAGCTGTACGGAGTAAATTGGGTACACCAAATACCATTCTATTTTCCCACTATCTCCTATGACACGGATGGGGAGAGGGGCATTCTGGGGGATCAGCGCTGGTGTATTTTCTCTCATAAGCTCTAAATATGGGGTGTCCCCTGAAAACGCTCGCACAGTTTATACATTTCTAGTCGCAGCCACTTACAGTCCTATGAAAAAGTTTGGGCACCCCTATTAATCTTAATCATTTTTAGTTCTAAATATTTTGGTGTTTGCAACAGCCATTTCAGTTTGATATATCTAATAACTGATGGACACAGTAATATTTCAGGATTGAAATGAGGTTTATTGTACTAACAGAAAATGCGCAATATGCATTAAACCAAAATTTGACCGGTGCAAAAATATGGGCACCTCAACAGAAAAGTGACATTAATATTTAGTACATCCTCCTTTTGCAAAGATAACAGCCTCTAGTCGCTTCCTGTAGCTTTTAATCAGTTCCTGGATCCTGGATGAAGGTATTTTGGACCATTTCTTTCTACAAAGCAATTCAAGTTCAGTTAAGTTTGATGGTCGCCGAACATGGACAGCCCGCTCTCAAATGATCTGAAAACAAAGATTGTTCAACATAGTTGTTCAGGGGAAGGATACAAAACGTTGTCTCAGAGATTTAACCTGTCAGTTTCCACTGTGAGGAACATAGTAAGGAAATGGAAGACCACAGGGACAGTTCTTGTTAAGCCCAGAAGTGGCAGGCCAAGAAAAATATCAGAAAGGCAGAGAAGAAGAATGGTGAGAACAGTCAAGGACAATCCACAGACCACCTCCAAAGAGCTGCAGCATCATCTTGCTGCAGATGGTGTCACTGTGCATCGGTCAACTATACAGCGCACTTTGCACAAATAGAAGCTGTATGGGAGAGTGATGAGAAAGAAGCCGTTTCTGCACGTACGCCACAAATAGAGTTGCCTGAGGTATGAAAAAGCACATTTGGACAAGGCAGCTTCATTTTGGAAACAAAAATTGAGTTGTTTGGTTATAAAAAAAGGCGTTATGCATGGCGTCCAAAAAGAAACAGCATTCCAAGAAAAACACATGCTACCCACTGTAAAATTTGGTGGAGGTTCCATCATGCTTTGGGGCTGTGTGGCCAATGCCGGCATCGGGAATCTTGTTAAAGTTGAGGGTCGCATGGATTCCACTCAGTATCAGCAGATTCTTGAGAATAATGTTCAAGAATCAGTGACGAAGTTGAAGTTACGCTGGGGATGGATATTTCAGCAAGACAATGATCCAAAACACCGCTCCAAATCCTCAGGCATTCATGCAGAGGAACAATTACAATGTTCTGGAATGGCCATCCCAGTCCCCAGACCTGAATATCATTGAACATCTGTGGGATGATTTGAAGCGGGCTGTCCATGCTCGGCGACCATCTAACTTAACTGAACTTGAATTGTTTGTCCAAAATACCTTTATCCAGGATCCAGGAACTGATTAAAAGCTACAGGAAGCGACTAGAGGCTGTTATCTTTGCAAAAGGAGGATGTACTAAATATTAATGTCACTTTTCTGTTGAGGTGCCCATATTTTTGCACCGGTCAAATTTTGGTTTAATGCATATTGCGCATTTTCTGTTAGTACAATAAACCTCATTTCAATCCTGAAATATTACTGTGTCCATGAGTTATTAGATATATCAAACTGAAATGGCTGTTGCAAACACCAAAATATTTAGAACTAAAAATGATTAAGATTAATAGGGGTGCCCAAACTTCTTCATAGGACTGTATGTCCTAATGATTTGGCGACTTTTGGGGTTTTTGTCTTCACATTGTACAAGCTAGATTTTTATTTTTATTTTCTGGCAATGCGGCCATATGAGGGCTTGGTGTTTACGGTATTAGATGTACTTTTCAATGCCACCATTTTGGGGTGCCTGTAACTTATTGACTATATTTTATTAACTCTTTCTGGGTGGGATGTAAAAGGAAACATCAATTCTGACATTGCTTTTTAGCATTTATTTTTTTCCCCGTGCAGAGTACAGCATAAATGTTACCGTTATTCTGCGGGTTGGTATGGTTATGGCGATTCCTCATTTATATTATTTTTTAATGCGTTGCTATTTGTGCAGAATAAAATTCAATTTAGGTAAAAAAAAATCTATTCTTTTTGCATCGCCATCTTCTGAAAGGCATAACATTTTTATTTTTCGGTAGACAGAGCTGATTGAGGGCTTATTTTTTGCAGGAAGACCTCTTCTTTTTATTGGTACCATTTTGGTTTTCATCTCACCATTTGATTACTTTTTATTGAACATTTTGTAAGGGAAAGGTGGTGAATAATCATTATTTTGTGCGGTTTTCTATGCTTTTTTTTCGATGTTCGGGTTAAATAATGTTTTAATTTTATTGTTCAGGTTATTACAGACGCGGTGATACCAAATATGTAATGTTTTTTTCTCTTTTTCTTTATTTTACATAATAAAACATTTTATATGGGGGAAAAAGGGATTTTTGGGGCTTTATATATTTCTAATTTATTTTAAACTTATTTAAACTTTTTTTATCTTTACTTTTTTATAACTTTTTTTTTCTGTCCCCATGGGGGATTGAAGCAATGATCTGCTGATCACTGCTTCACTAGCTATATGCTGCAATACACGTGTTACACGTGTATTGCAGAGTATAGGAAGCTGTCAGCCTGTGTAGACGCACAGGCTGACAGATTCCTTTTGGGCAGGATCAACCAGGTACGAGGAGGGGGTAAGTGATGGGGCAGACCCGGGGTCACTGATCAGACCCTGGGCTGCCCCCTATGAACACCGGCACCCTCCGAAACCGGCACCATATTATACTGAAACCCCGGAGATGCCGGCGGTCATGTTTGACCGCTGGTATCTCATAGGTTAACACCCGCGATCGGACCCGGTTCCGACCGCAGGTGTTACGGGACATTGTCAGCCGTAACATACGGCTGACACCTGCAGGGCATGGTGCACACACAGGTTCTGTGTGCGCACCATGCAGCCGTCCTACTAGTACGGCGGTTTGCGGGAAGTCCTTCCCGGCAGCGCCGTACTATTACGGCGGAAGTCGGGAAGGGGTTAAAGAGGACCTTTTTTGTCTTCATGTTTATGTGGTTTTATATACCACTAGAAAGCCAACAGTGCTCTGATTTCAGCTCTCCCAGTGTGTGCCCTGGTAATGAAGATATCGGTGCCAGTGCCGGTCCCCACAGTCAGAATGACTTTCCTGACAGTCTAGCGTCACCCACTCCTGCTGACAGATCTTGCAGTGACTACCCTGATCCGCTGCCCCACTAATCCACACTCTGACTACAAGAAGCACCTCCCATTTTCCTCCCAAATTTTTGGGGAAAAAAGTATGTTTATTGTCTGAAAAATGCAGTACCTTGTGATTGTTAGAAATTGTATTAAGAATATAATTTATTTTAATGTCATCTTATCTTGTGTAGTTAGATAATTTTTATAAATTCTTTCTTCCCTCTTCTGAATGTTATCTTTTTATTATTTATTTATGCAGATTAATTTTAAATGTCCCTCAACATAAAATTATTCCATCCTCTGTGAATGAGGAAGAGTTTGAAATCGAAGACTTAGAGGCAATGGATGAATCAAGTCTTTTTACCATTCCTGTGAAAGCCAAATCTTTACAAACTGGACGAGCTAGTAAGAGAGGAACAGCAGACCCACATTTGCTAAAAACTGATAAACCTAGCAGTGTCTCTGAATTAGAGATGATAAAGGCTGCTGATCCTCAAGTTGTAGAAGACTTTGAACAAGAAGTGGTTTCATCCTCAGATGGTGATTTTCCACAAGTTGTAGATGACATTGAAAAAATGGAAAGTATTCATCAAGATGATTTGCTGATTGAAAACGAAGAAGAAAATAATTCTTTTCATGTAGAGAAGGCAAATTCCAATCAAATAAAAGAAGTGCAACAAGTACAGAAAATTAAGCACAGTCTCAGAATACTGGATGATGGGGACACTGATAAGAGTTTTGGTTATTTAGACAATACATTCGATCTAAAATTAAGAAAAGGTAAAGTATGTATATTTTTATATTTTTGCGGTTCAGCCCACATAGCAAGCATGATTTTGTTCATGCAAGTTAGTTTAGTTATTACCATACCTGTGAGGTTCCACATGCAGTTTCATTCTGAACAATCTCATCCGAAACAAAATTGCTATTATACCCTGGGTTGTCTTCAGACACCAGAGTGTAAAATGCAGAGGTCTAGGAGATGGTGAAACATAAGCAGTGTACCTCTCCTCTCCAGGGCTCTGGTGCGACTCCCTCTTCTCTTCTGAATTTTTGGCATCAGGGACCTGTGATTGCGCCTCAGCTGTCACGTGGGTAACGCTGTGTCGCGTTTCTTGTCTGTGCATCACGATGCCACATGTGATTGTGCCTTAGTGGTCTTTGATATCAGGTAGAAATGCTGAAGAGAACAGGAAGCCACACTGGAGCCCAGGAGAGGTGAGTAACACTCTTTTTCTTGTGTTTGATTACTTTCACTGGACCTCTGCTAATTATATTCTGGGACCTGAAGGGACCCCAGCATATAATAGCAGTTTTGGATCAGACATGTTTGGCCCACACAGAACTGCTGGGAAAACCTAATGAGATGAATCTCATGAGATTTGCCCAACACGTACTCATATTTTAAAAGGAGCCTGGATTTCAAAGGGGCATGATTTAAATAATCTCCATTAATTGTAAAATTCTAATTAAGCGTGATTTTGATTTGGGTCATAATTGCCCAGCTCTATTAAGTAGATTAATTTATTGTTTTGTGAAAAAAAAAAATTGGGAACTTTTTTTTTTTTTTTAACTTAGGGTTAAGATAAAACACTGTTCTTTTGATGTTAGAAGTTCAATGAGTGGTCAGAAAGAAGGCTGTCAATCACTTAAAAGCACCCACCGGACTCCTAAGCATGAAGAACAGATCTTTTTCTAAAATACAAGTTATAATCACTTTACCTCAACTCTGCCTCATAAACCCTGCTCTATAAAATGCTGTTGGCATATCACACACAATGTCCAACATGACCATCGAAAAAAGAGCTCAAATTTGGACTCATGAGACCAAAGCACAGATTTCCACTGGTCTAATGTCCATTCCTTGTGTTCTTTAACCCAAACAAGTCTCTTCTGCTTGTTGCCTGTCCTTAGCAGTGGTTTTCTAGCAGCTATTTTACCATGAAGGCCTGCTGCACAAAGTTTCCTCTTAACAGTTGTTGTAGAGATGTGTCTGCTGCTAGAACTCTGTGTGGCATTGACCTGGTCTCTAATCTGAGCTGCTGTTAACCTGCAATTTCTGAGGCTGGTGACTTGGATGAACTTTTCCTCCGCAGCAGAGGTGACTCTTGGTCTTCCTTTCCTGGGGTGCTCCTCATGTGAACCAGTTTCTTTGTAGCGCTTGATGGTTTTTGCAACTGCACTTGGGGACGCTTTCAAAGTTTTCCCAATTTTTCGAACTGACTGACCTTCGTTTCTTAAAGTAGTGATGGCCACTCGTTTTTCTTTACTTAGCTGCTTTTTTCTTGCCATAATACAAATTCTAACAGTCTATTCAGTAGGACAATCAGCTGTGTATCTACCTGACTTCTGCACAACACAACTGATGGTCCCAACCCCATTTATAAGGCCAGAAATCCCACTTATTAAACCTGACAGGGCACACCTGTGAAATGAAAACCATTTCCAGTGACTACCTCTTGAAGCTCATCAAGAGAATGCCAAGAGTGTGCAAAGCAGTAATGAAAGCAAAATGTGTTAATTCATAGTTTTGATACCTTCAGTGTCAATCTACAATTTTCATAGTCATGAAAGTGCAGAAAACTCTTTGAATGAGAAGGTGTCCAAACTTTTGATCTGAACTGTACATACAGCTGGGTCTGCTGCGCATAGCACCGATGTAGCAGAGCCGAGACGCAGGCGGATCATTGCCAACCGCATTTCGCTAAATATTAGCGGATCATCGCCAACAACAACCCGTGGATGAAGCTAGTGTGTGTGTGTGTGTGTGTGTATATATATATATATCTTATCATTGTTAAAAAATACAACCAAAAGACAAAAAAAACGAAATACTGTCAGGGCTCGTTCACATCTGCGCCCGGCACTCCGTTATGCAGGTTTCCGTTTCCTGCATAAAACAGAGGCAGGAGACAGAAATTTGCAGGAGACAGAAACCTGCAGGAGAAAGATGTGCGGCGGTGAGCGTTTTATGCTCTCCACCGCGAAACCGTTTTTTTTTTCATCCGGACACAGAGTCGGACATGCAGTACTCTGTGTCCGGATTAAAAAAAACGGTTTAGCAGCGGAGAGCATAAAACGCTCTCCGCTGCCCACGGCTGGACCTGGTCTGTGGTTTACGTCTTCTTGCATGCAGAAGACGGAAACCACAGAACGGAGACCAGAACGCAGGTGTGAACCTAGCGTCAAGAGAATTGTTTCTTTGCTGCTCCATAGGACAGCATCACAACATCATGTGACCGCAGATGTGGGAGTTATTACCTATGATTTCATTGCAATGGAGAGTGAAGAAGGAAGGGGTACACAGAGAGCAAGAGCAGTCAGGAGAATCATGGGAAATGTAGTTTGTCCGCAGATTCACTGCATGTAAATAACAGTGATACAGGGAGCAGAAGTAAAATAAAGCTAAGCAAAGCGTACACAAGGGAATTTTTAAGTAACCTCTTCAAGAACCCAGCCGCAAAGGAGACGGATGAGGGCAGGGATCAATCTGATACTATTAGACTAGATTGCCACATACAGTCCTATGAAAAAGTTTGGGCACCCCTATTATTCTTAATCATTTTTAGTTCTAAATATTTTGGTGTTTGCAGCAGCCATTTCAGTTTGATATATCTAATAACTGATGGACACAGTAATATTTCAGGATTGAAATGAGGTTTATTGTACTAACAGAAAATGTGCAATATGCATTAAACCAAAATTTGACTGGTGCAAAAGTATGGGCACCCTTATCATTTTATTGATTTGAATACTCCTAACTACTTTTTACTGACTCACTGAAGCACAAAATTGGTTTTGTAACCTCACTGAGCTTTGAATTTCATAGCCAGGTGTATCCAATCATGAGAAAAGGTATTTAAGGTGGCCAATTGCAAGTTGTTCTCCTATTTGAATCTCCTCTGAAGAGTGGCATCATGGGCTACTCAAAACAACTCTCAAATGATCTGAAAACAAAGATTGTCCAACATAGTTGTTCAGGGGAAGGATACAAAAAGTTGTCTCAGAGATTTAACTTGTCAGTTTCCACTGTGAGGAACATAGTAAGGAAATGGAAGACCACAGGGACAGTTCTTGTTAAGTCCAGAAGTGGCAGGCCAAGAAAAATATCAGAAAGGCAGAGAAGAAGAATGGTGAGAACAGTCAAGGACAATCCACAGACCACCTCCAAAGAGCTGCAGCATCATCTTGCTGCAGATGGTGTCACTGTGCATCTGTCAAAAATACAGCGCACTTTGCACAAGGAGAAGCTGTATGGGAGAGTGATGAGAAAGAAGCCGTTTCTGCAAGCACACCACAAACAGAGTCGCCGGAGGTATGCAGAAGCACATTTGGACAAGCCAGCTTCATTTTGGAAGAAGTTCCTGTGGACTGATGAAACAAAGATTGAGTTGTTTGGTCATACAAAAAGGCATTATGCATGGCGTCCAAAAAAAACAGCATTACAAGAAAAACACATGCTACCCACTGTAAAATTTGGTGGAGGTTCCATCATGCTTTGGGGCTGTGTGGCCAATGCCGGCACCAGGAATCTTGTTAAAGTTGAAGGTCGCATGGATTCCACTCAGTATCAGCAGATTCTTCAGAATAATGTTCAAGAATCAGTGACGAAGTTGAAGTTACCCCGGGGATGGATATTTCAGCAAGACAATGATCCAAAACACCGCTCCAAATCAACTCAGGCATTCATGCAGAGGAACAATTACAATGTTCTGGAATGGCCATCCCAGTCCCCAGACCTGAATATCATTGAACATCTGTGGGATGATCTGAAGCGGGCTGTCCATGCTCGGCGACCATCTAACTTAACTGAACTTGAATTGTTTTGTAAAGAGGAATGGTCCAAAATCCCTTCATCCAGGATCCAGGAACTGATTAAAAGCTACAGGAGGCGACTAGAGGCTGTTATCTTTGCAAAAGGAGGATCTACTAAATATTAATGTCACTTTTCTGTTGAGGTGCCCATACTTTTGCACCAGTCAAATTTTGGTTTAATGCATATTGCACATTTTCTGTTAGTACAATAAACCTCATTTCAATCCTGAAATATTACTGTGTCCATCAGTTATTAGATATATCAAACTGAAATGGCTGTTGCAAACACCAAAATATTTAGAACAAAAAATGATTAAGATTAATAGGGGTGCCCAAACTTTTTCATAGGACTGTATAATCACTGTGGCACAAAATGCGGAAATGACTAATCTTATTGCAACTAGAAGTTGCGGTTGCAGCCTGGTGGTCATAATGTAACTTCATTCTTATGAAGGGCAGGGCAACACAATGATCTTTGGTCACCGGGTGATCATTTGGCTAATTTTTTCACATATCGGATATTACTATATGGCTCAATATGTTATTTTGTTGTCATTTTTAAATGATTTCTGTAATACCTTTGTGTTACATTATAAAATAAGGGAATTTACTGGTTGAGAAAGTTCTCAAGTTCTGTATGTTTACTTCTCTTTTTAATATGGAACAAAATTTTAGAGGGTTCTATACTTTTAAATGGAGGCTCTCAATTTATGAACCAATCCTGAGACCCTCATCAGTCACAAGAAAGAAGGAACTGATGACTCTAGGGTTTTAATAGTCACACTGACACTTATTTTTTGGCCTCTTTTGTGATGTGCATGACTTGTAATGGGTTTGGCTATTCTTCTAGTGGGGAGGGATGGAAACTACGTCTGCTTCTACTGACATGTAAATCTTGTATTTCAATAAAATTCCAGCTCTATTAAGTAGCTTTGGTATATATTTTAGGGAAACTTATCGTGGAACCTACAGGGGCTGCCAGAAATACTAAAAAGTTGAAACCACAAGAAAAAAAGCAAGAAAATAATATAGATACTAGGAGGAAGAGAGCGAATGTAGCAGACAAAAAGGGAGTAGCAGTCAAAAAAGCAAAGAAAACTGACAAGCATGGAAAGTCTTCAGAGTCAAGAAATAAATTAGAATCTGCTAAGGATTCTGTGTCAAGTGACCTTGAAATGGAGGAGGTTTTAGAGACTTCCGTCACCAAACGTGCCTCCAGCAAAACATCGCCTAACATTGAAACGGTTGAAACTGAGGAGAATACTCTTTACAAACAACCTCACCATGAAAGTTCAGAAATTAATAACGGTGAAAACCCACAGACAGGAACAGACACAGGTTTTCAGTCAAAGTAAGTTAACCATACCTGTCACCCTTCAATACTGTTACCTCAAAGTATTTTTCCCTTGCTGTACATTGATTGAGCTGGTGGTGATTTTTTGATTCTTTGATAAAACTTTGAAGTCATATTAGCACACGGTTTGTTTTTCTCATTTATTTATTTATTTTACCACTTCATTTTAGAAGAATTTTTCCCTGCAGTACTAAGCCTATTCCGGCAATTTTTTTCAGTTTTTGTGTCAACGCTTTCAGACCTTTTTATTTATTTATTTTTTAATTATGGCCGTATGAGTGCCTGCATTTTATAGTGTGAGTTGTAGTATTTAGTGACTCCATTTTGGAAGCATATAGAACATTCATTGACTTGTACTGGGAAAGGAATGTTCCTCACAGCTCAGCATCATCGCAGGGCGGTAAGGAACTCCCTTTTTCCACGACAGTACTCTAACATAGCCTTGACATAGCGATGACTCTGAGCTGTAAGGAGTGCCCCCTGCTGACAGTGGGGAGATATCAGTGCTGAAACTACTGGGAAAGTCACGGGACACGTACTGCTTTCTAGCGATCTATAAAACCGCATCTTCAGGTTATAGTGATCATTTCAACCACAAAGATGCTTTCCAAAAAAGAAATATGCAGCAGATGGTGCAAAATGACAATTGACAGTTACCCAGATAAGCCATTTCAGTGTCTAAAATCTCATGCCCGTATCATGGCGCTGTGAAATGTCAGCTCTCCAGTTATTATTCTCTGCCTCCTGATTTTGGAAACACCCTATATGTAGCCCTACTCTTTAGTCTACAGATATAGCAAGGCTCAAAAATTAAAAAGCACCATGCTTATTTATTGCTTAATTTGGTTATTTACACTTCGTTTGTGAGCAATTAAAGAGGGTCTGAGACAAAATAAAAATTGGACCCTCTATTTTAGAAACTTCTCATCAGGTACCAGTCCAAAAAACCCTGTGTGAACTTATCCGTAGAAACTGAAGCTCAGAGTTCACAGAAGGAGCTCATGGAACCCACCAGTATTTGAAAGTATTTGTGTAAAAAAAATGGTCTAAAATCACATCCTGAGCAATGCATGCGACTAGTTTCTCTGTACAGGAGGCATCTTGAAGCTGTCATTGCCAACAGAGGCTTTTGTACAAAGTGTTTCCATATTTTTAAGACTATAAGGCTGGGTTCACACGGGGTTTTTTGGACTGGATTTTGATGTGGAATCCACGTCCCATTGACTTAAAAAAAAACCCTCCCATTGACTTCAGTGGTGCGAACACTCACGACCGACTAGGCCCATTCATTTGGGCCTAATCCAGAGCAGAATGAACGGCATCGGCATCTAGTCATGGCTAGCTGTTTTTTGGACCGGATTCTGAGGCGGCCTCTGTGTGAACCCAGCCTAAGATGTACCCGACCATAACATGCACCTAGGTTTTAGAGGAGGAAAATGTGAAAAAAAAGAAGTTATGAGGGAAGGGTGGATCTGCTACTGGAGGGCCACAGGATGTGCAAAACACTTGTGGCCCTCCACAGGACTTTTATGGGGACAGCAGTGTTGCCAAACTACAGCTGCCATTATCCCAAACTGTCCATGCATGTTTGGAGTTAGTTTTGCAATGCGTCCAGGGATACATTGACAGGTGGCCCTGCAGTAGAATTTGCCTGTTAATTGTGGGCACACTAGTTACGTGATGGAGGCTCATTCAGGTAGTGTAGGCTTTCTTCTCCTAGCGTGCCTACACCGCCTGGCCCCCACACAGTACAAAATGCTTCTCATAGTGACCCCAACACAGTATAATACCACACAGTATAATATACTCCAAATTGGCTTGGTGCTCTACTCAGACCCCAGTGTATAATATTAGGAGGCCCACACACTTACACTCACTTTTCCTGGGCATCCTCTATTCTTCTGGTTATCTTCATCATCTTTGGCCTCTTCTGCCTGTGATAGAGGTCAGTTGTCCCAGACAATCACGGCTGGGGCCTGTTATTGTGCCTCAGCAGTCACATGGAACGCAATGATGTAATTACGCTGGCACGCCACACGTGACCTCTGGGGCCCAATGTAAGGCCCCTGCAGTGACCCCCGAGGAACCTGATCTCAATCATAGGCTAGAAGAGCCCCGAACAGAATGCTGGGTATCATCGGAAACTCAGGAGAGGAGAGTATAAGTGTTTTGTAATTTTTACTCGCCTCTACTGGGCGGGCTATGTATATAGCGATCAGGCTTTCATGATGCTGCTTAGCCCCAGCCATCTCCAGCTTGCCATGGGCCCCATACTTCTCCTGGCGAATATATTTACTTAGAAAATTGTTGACGTGTTCAATACGTATTTCACCTTCTGTATATGTCATGGACATCTAAAGGGGGTATTCTTTGAGATATCCTCCTGGTGCATACCACTGTTGTAGACTGCAAACATGGCATAAATATACTCTAAATTTTTTATGTGAACTGGGTTGGCTATTTTTTTTTTTATTTTTTTTTTATAGTTGCCTTATCAATTTTGACTTTATGGTACCTTTATTTTTACATAAAAAGACTCAGCGGAAAAGTATACAGTGTTCTACTGACCACCATAAATAACAATTCATTTTGTAAGCAATTGTATTTCATCTTTTAATGTATTAATGTGCTTAAATAATAGCCACATAATTTCTTCCAGTGTTCATGAGGACCTTTTTTTTCTTTTGACATTGTGTCCTTGATATGTTTATTTCTACAGAAAAAGAAAAGCTAAGATGAAGAATATTAACACACCATGTCCTGCTGACCATAATAAAGAATATTCAGCATTGTAAGTAATTGTATTTTATGACATGCCATAATAGAATGAATCCATAGATACTAGATGATGTGATAGGTCGGTTCAATAGATTACCATTAAGAAAAAATAGTGAAAACAACTGAAACGTAACAATTAATAGATGTATTTAAAAATAGCTGGGTATAAAAACATTGAGTAAATTGCCTACAACCTGTTCTCTCTCAGGCATATACTGTACTAGACACCAGAAAAACAAAACGAGGTAGACTGTACACTCAACATATAGAAAATATAAAAATATTTATAAATGTATTAGTACAATCATAACAAGAAAACACACACAATACAGGAAGAAATTCCCACAAAGGATCTGCTTAGCCACAGTTTCATCGTCCCTTTGTTAAGACATTATATCGCCGAATTACAGGGTGTTTATAAATATATTCCAAGTTAAGAAGCACATCAGCATAAGGATGAAATATAGTAAACATGAAAATTCAATAGTTTGTGCATATGAGTATATCAGTAGAGACTATTATAGCCACCAGTCAATAGTAAAACACAAACTCATATCTAGCTAAAACCAACAACTATGTCTCAATATCTCAAAAACCTGCAGCTAGGTTTGATGGTTGCGGACGGTCACTCAACAGCAGTGAACCCGTACACAAACAAATAAGAAAATGTGTGAGATGCCTAAAAGGGTCAATTCAATGTATAATAAAAACCAAGATGTGCTTATCCATGTATACGGCTAGGGTAGTGCCCGGGACCTGTGGCGAGCGGGTCACCCCACGCGCGTTTCGGCGCTCTTGCCTTCGTCAGGGGGAGTGGTCTAGATAGTCTAAGATAGGAGGTCCTTTAAATAACTAGATCGAATTTCATTGGTGTATACTGAGTAAAACACTGGTCATGTGGCTGCTGAACATCAAAAGCCTATCCGGACCATGTTATGGATGTCCTAACTTTAGGGGAAGTATGCCGGACTGATTAGCAGCACATGAGCATCGTTGAGACGTCCCACCTAGCGCGACGCCCGTGACAGGCTCGGGGCGAAATATCGCCCTCTAAGTCAAGGCCCGCAGCACTCATGCGCACCAAGTACGGCAAAGATATTTTCCTATTGGGGAAACATAAAAACGAAATACAAATTATAAAGATAAACTCAGATTATAGTCCAATAGTGTGAAGTGATAAAATGTTGAATAAAGTGCATGTTTACAATACAAGTTGACAATATACAAATGTTTGATATCAATAAACCACCAAAAAACCGGAAGGTAAGCATAGGTCAGTGTGAATGAGTGCCTAATGTGAAAATGATTAATACATAGAAGTGTAGGGTAAAAGTGAAAATGTAAGAGAATTAAATAGAGTGATATAAACAAGGTGAATAAAGTGAAAAAAATGCATGAAGACTGCTGAAAGAAGAAATAATAACTGTAATTTGTTCTGTAACTTGGTGGTAGCAGTTGAATGTGCTTAGGAGAGATTTGTAGACACCCTTGCCTTTTTCTTTTCTTATTTGATGCTACGTCATGAAAACACCGATCTAATAAATGTAAGGGCTAGTTCACACGTGAGTATAAGGGGAGGTATTTGACAGCGGATTTCGCGTCCAAAACCTCCCCTTATAATGGTGGTCTATGGAGACCGCCGGGCTTCTTTTCTCCGCTAGCGGCGGGCTGCTGCTAGCGGAGAAAAGAAGCGACATGCTCTTTCTTCAGGCGGAAGCCGCGCGGGCTGCGCCGCACGGCTTCCGCCCGGCTGCAGCACCCTCCATGTTGGCTCATTCATTTGAGCCGACAGCGGAGGTGAAAGCTGCGACTGCGATCGTCGCGGCGGGCGGGTTTTGACAAGAGAGAGACGCGTCTCGCTCTGTGTTAAAACCCGCGCGGGCAGTTCACGTGTGAACTAGCCCTAAAGAATATTGTTTTGATTAGCAGTGTTTTTTTTTTCTTTACATGTAATTTAACTGTTGTGTTTGTTTTATTTATCAACAGTGAGAGTGGACCTGTAACACGCCAAAGATCAATTGCATTTGGTGGACCAATGAAACCACTCATCTGTGATTTGGGTTCTGCAGGTATCATTGTGTATATATGTAATGATATGTAAAACTATTAACCCCCTAACCATCATGTTAATATTTCAAAAACCCTCCTGGAAATGTCATATGTGTGTGTATATGTGTATATATATATATATATATTTATATATATATATATATATATATATATATATATATATATATATATATATATATTTTTATATATATTTTATTTATTTATTTATTTTTTTTTACATAACTGGTGTCTTATGCACATTTTAACCCTTTGGCGATGTAGTGTAATTTAGCCTTGCACCAGTAACATTTCATCCCTGTCTGCATTCCCATTTTCATAACTTTTAAAATTTTATGTCAGTGTAACTTTTATAAGACCTAGTATTTTGTGAATACATATAACTTCTTTTTTTTTTTTTTGTTACTTTTTGAGAGGTGAGATGAACCAAAACACTAATTCTTGCATCTGAAGGTTATGGTGTATGGCATTTATCATGTAGAACAAATAATGTGCTATTTATTTTTTTTTAGAGGTTGTCTACTATGTGGTGATATTAGTTGTGCGTGTTTTATTTTCCCTCATGAACAAGGGAAAAAAAAATCTTTACTTTTTATGTAAAAAACCACTTGTATGCTCCGGTCAGCATCTAAAAGGTTAAATAGCGACTATGCGGTCTTAATGATGACTGGGGAGTGATATTATGAACAAAAGTTCATGAGGAATCACTGTCCTCGTCATGCAGCCTCACATGTTCCTCTGCACACTAATGTGAAAGCTGTGAACATATGCAAAGCCAAGATACTTGTGGCCATTTAAAAAGGACCTTTCATGTCCTCCTTCACATATGGTTTTATATACCGCTAGAAAGCCGACAGTGCGCTGAATTAATAACTGAAAGAGAAAACTAATAGGTGCGATACATGATCCTAAATAATAAGCAACCTAAAGACTCTTTGTTCCTATATTAGGACAGTTCTAAAATAGTGTACTCTAACCACACCCATGTACCATAAGATAGAAGAGTGTCATGAACAACTATAATTAATCATGAATATTGTAATATCATAATATTTAACACCCGTTCTTAGAGTAAATATCATTCAAAAGAGCAGAAATAATGTAAACTGCCCCAAATATCAAAAGTATCACCTAAGTAGCAAGACAAAAGAACCAGGTTTTTCCCTTAATTATTGTAAGACCAAAGCCAATGGGCAACTAGTAACTAAAATGCCTGATCCGATATTTCTAACAGACAAATCATGCATGGTTTGAATCTATAGTCTGTATACTCCTAATATACATTTGGCAAATCAGTAAGACCTACCGGACACTGTCTTGCAGTAAAATTATGACCGTTGTCTGTGGAAATGATTAGCTCTACATATTCACCAGCACAAAACTGTTATTGCATTTGCCGTTAAAACTGTTTGAAAAATGTATATATCATTCTAGATGGAATGGACATATATACTGTATACATAATGTGGTCCCGGCTGTGTAGTTCATAAAGTTGCCAAGAATTTCTATATTGTTTTCTTCATCTAATCACCATTTCTATGAATTAATATGCAGATATAGAATCTGAGGAAGAAGAAATTTCAAATGAAGTTGATGAAGTTATTAGTTCAGGTATGCATAGATGGCTAACATTTTCCTTAACTGGTTCTGGACCATGAAATATTTCAGTTTTGTGTTTTGGTCTTTTCCTTCTTCTCAACAGATGTAACTTTTTTATTTTTTAAATTAAAGTTGTTTGATGGCTTATTTTTTGCAGAGCAAATTACACTTTCTAATGACATAATATACTAGTCTGTACAACTCCATGAGAGGCTGAAAAAAATTCACAATGTGGTAAATTAGGGGAAAAAGTGCAGTTACCAATTTTCAGATGCCTCAGATCACTGCCATCATAGCAATACTAAAATTATATGTGTGTGTGTATATATATATATATATATATATATATATATATATATATATATATATATATATATATATATGATTTTTTTTTTTTTTTGTTGTTGTCAGGGTCTGGGGTTGCTAGGTGGGGTGGCAAAGACACACAGGTCCAGATTTTTAGTCCAAAACAAAAGGTAGAGTTTTATTTTCACTCCAAACAAAACAGTGCAGCAACAAAAGGAAACAATACAAAATAAATACCTGCCCGGCTAGGCTCTAACTGAACATAGGTTACCTCACCTATTATAGCAGACTCAATGGTAAATTGCAACAACCAGGACAGCTCCAACAGTCTCGCCTTCCTGCTGGCTCTCCAGCCAAGCTCTGTCCAAAGTCTTGCTGCTGGAGCTGACCTCTTAAGCCTCACGGATGAGGACAATTCTCAGCAGTTGACACACTGCAGAAATATCCACAATGTGTGGACTGGAGGGGGGTGGAATGACAGGTCCCACTGCCAACCTACCTGCCATTCCTAAAAATCCAGCCCAATACTGAACATTCACCAAAATGCTCAGCAGACGAAAGTTGTCTGCTGAGAACAAACATCATACCTGGACTTTTCTCATCTTGCCCACCTGAGTAGTCTGGGCGAGATGTATACCCCCTCCATTATTTTGCCGGTCATTAGCTTACATATCCCCCCTCCTCATCTCCAGCCCGGACAAAAGACAAAATTCTGCAAAGACAGAAACCATCTGGTAACCCTGGCATTTCTGTCCTTATTAAACTTAATCCAAGTGAGAGGGGCATGGTCAGTGATCAATTTACATTTTTTGCCCAGGAGGTAGTACCTTAAGGCGTCCAGTACCCACTTAATGGCCAAGTATTCCCTTTCCACAATGGTGTAGTTTTTCTCAGCAGGCGACAGCTTCCTGCTCAGGTACATCACTGGATGCTCCTCACCATTTACCACCTGGGACAGCACCGCTCCTAGACGGAGCATCTGTCTGCACGAGGAACTCCTTCCTAAAGTCAGGGATTATTAGCACTGGCTGCTGGTATAGTACTCCCTTTAACTTCTGGAATGCCTCCTCTGCCTCTAGTGTCCAGTGGATCATCACTGACTTCCCACCTTTCGTCAGGTGAGTGAGAGGAGCTGCAATAAAGGCAAAGTTTGGCACAAACCTCTGGTAGTAGCCAGCAATGTCAAGAAATGCCCTGACTTGCTTCTTGGTCAGTGGTCTTGGCCAGTTTTGTATTGCCTCCACCTTATTGATTTGGGGCTTTATTACCCCTTTACCAATGACATAGCCCAGGTACTTGGCTTCCTCCAGCCCTAAAGCACACTTCTCAGGGTTGATAGTAAGGCCTGCCTTGCTTATGGAGTCTAGTACTGCCTGCACCATACAGAGATGACTTCCTCAGTCTGGGCTATGAATGACCACATCGTCCAGGTAAGCTGCTGCGTAGTCACAATGTAGTTAGCAGGAGCTCCATGTAAACCAAATGGCATAACTCTTTACTGGAACAGACCTTCTGGAACATCAAAGGCAGTTTTCTCCTTGGCTTCCTTAGACAAAGGTATTTGCCAGTAACCTTTTGTCAGGTCCAGTATGGTTATGTACCTGGCATTACCCAACTTTTCAATAAGCTCATCAACCCTGGGCATGGGATAAGTGTCAAACTTCGAGATCTCATTCAATTTTCTAAAGTCATTACAGAACCTCCAAGTACCATTGGACTTTGGTATCAATACATTTGGGTTAGACCACTCACTTTTGGATTCCTCAATTACACCTAACTCCAGCATGTGTTTAACCTCAGCTGACACCACCTCCCTACGTGCCTTTGGTATTCTGTAGGGTTTGAGATTTACTTTCCTCCCAGGTTCTGTCTCTACATGGTGCTTTATCAGGTGTGTACGCCCTGATAGGCCAGAGAACTTGCATCTATTCTTCTGCAGGAACTCTGTTGCCTCCTGTTGCTGGGGCACTGAGAGGGTCTCATTCACATGGACTGGAGGGATTGATGGCAACGAATCACCCACCTCTGTATTTGAGGCCACCAAGGATTCCCTCTGGTTCCAGGGCTTAATCAAATTCACATGGTAGATTTGAAAAGGCTTCCTTTTCCCTGGTTGGTGAACCTTATAGTTGACTGGCCCTACATTTTCCCCAATTTCATATGGTCCTTTCCATTTCGCTAAGAACTTGCTCTCCACAGTAGGTACCAAAATACAGACTCTGTCCCCTGGTTTAAACTCTCGGACTCTGGCAGAACGATTGTAAATTCTGCTTTGGGCCTCTTGTGCTCTTTGCAGATGTTCTTTTACAATTGGCATGACTGTTAAATTGCGGTCCTGCATTTGAGCTACATGCTCTATGACACTACGGTATGGGGAAGCCTCCGTTTCCCAGGTTTCTTTGGCTATATCAAGTAAGCCCCTGGGGTGTCTACCATAGACTAATTCAAAAGGGGAAAACCCTGTAGATGCTTGTGGAACCTCTCTAATAGAGAACATAAGGTATGGCAACAGGCAATCCCAGTCACGACCATCTTTTTCTACCACCTTTTTAAGCATATGCTTGAGAATCTTATTAAAGCGCTCCACTAACCCATCTGTCTGGGGGTGATACACAGAGGTTCGTATGTGGGTAATTTTAAACAGCTTGCATAGCTCTTTCATCACCTTTGACATGAACGGTGTGCCTTGGTCGGTCAGTATCTCTTTAGGTATGCCTGTCCTTGAAAACATATAAAATAACTCCTGGGCAATACTCCTTGATGTCGTATTACACAAGGGAACCGCGTCAGGATAGCTAGTAGCGTAATCTAAGACAACCAGAACCAACAACCTCCAGTAACACCATCACCGCTCTGCCATCTGAACAGCCGCCCTCCTCTCCTTCTGTTTCTATCCCCCTTCCCTCATAGATTGTAAGTCCTTGGGGGCAGGGCCCTCTACCCCACTGTGCCAGTCAGTCATTGTTAGTATTATATCTACCTGTATATTTTGTGTATTGTATGTAACCCCCAAGTGTGAAGCACAGTGGAATTAATGGTGCTATATAAATAAACATTAATTAATAATAACCAGAATATATTGGTGACCTCTAGCTGACTTGACTATTGGACCGACCAAGTTCATACTAATCCTTTCAAAAAGCATCTGACACATAGAACAGGACACACAGTAGTCCTTCACTTCCCTGTACACGCCTGGCCAATAATATCTTTGGAGAATCCTTTATTGTGTTTTCTCTGCCCCTAGGTGTACCCCAAGCACATGATTATGGGCCATATCAAGTACCACACAGCGGTATGGCTTTGATACGAGAAGCTACTCCACAATTTCCCCTTTACTTTTTGCAACCCGATACAAGAGGTCATTATTCATAACAAAATGTGGGAATTGGTGGTCAGCATCAGGTTCCTGAGGCACATTGTTAACAACTGTCACATTTTCACGAGCATTAGCAAGAGTGGGATCTCTCAATTGTGTAGTACCAAAATTATCCCGTGAGACTTCAAATTCAGTTATGTTACGCTCAGGAGCTGGGAAAGAGGCATCATCCTCCTCTCCAGCTAGGACCTGTAACGGAAAGGTGTCGCTCTCCTCATGCACTTTGGGCGTAGGCGGGGTTTTCATATTTGTCTTTGTGGTTTTACCTTTTCCCCACAAATCGCAGAACAAAGGGAAATCACATCCCAAAATCACATTATGCATAATAACCAGATCCTAATACAGTCTCTATTCTGACATTGGACATGGGGTAGTCCTTGGTATACCCATGGATGCAAATGTCACTCATACGTTTGTCTGGGATAAAGTCCTTAGTTGTCAAGCTGGCATGCACCAGAGTGACCAGGCTACCAGAGTCTAACAACGCCTGGACAGAATGGCCATTCACCTCAACTTGGCAGACCCGAGGCCCAGTCTCTAGTCCCGGTGCCCCAGCACAGACAGGTCTTGCAAACAATGATTGACGCTGATTAGCGTCACAGTCCATTGGCTCAGAGGTGAATGGGCACTAGGCAGCAATATGTCCCCACTCATGGCATCTCCAACACTGTACCAGCCCTGGTTTCTTCAGTAGAGAGTCACTATTTGGGCTGGAAGACACCTCTAGAGCTTTTTTTCCCTCCGCCCTCAAATTCCGAAACGGCCTTACTGGGAGGTGCCCTCCACTTGGTGTTCCAGGGAGGATGGTCGCGCTGTAGGGTCATCACGGAGTTCCGCCTCAGTCGCCAGGTACCTCTCCAGAAGGCTGACGAGTTGGTTGGCATCTTTGGGGTCTGTATGTCCAACCCAGCGCTGCAACGCAGGAGGGAGAGCTCTGGTGAACTGGTCTAGGACCAATTTCTCCACCATCTGTGCAGGTATACAGGTGTCTGGTTGCAGCCACTTTTTCCCCACGTGAATCAGGTGGTACATCTGCGATCTGGCAGGCTTGTCCATCTGGTAGCTCCAGGTATGCACCCGTCAGGCACGGACAGGAGTGGTTACCCCCGGCCGAGCAAGAATTTCCGCCTTTAATTTGTCATAATCCTGGACATCGTGCTGGCAGAGGTCATAAAAGGCCTTCTGGGGTTCACCAGTCAGATAGGGAGCAATGATGTCTGCCCAGTCATCAGCTGGTAGTTTCTCCCGTTCGGCCACCCTCTCAAACACAGTCAGGAAGGCCTCCACGTCATCATCTGGGATCATCTTTTGCAAAGCTCTTTGCACAGCCCGCTTCTCATCTCTGTGCTCCACAGGTCTTTGCAGGCTAGTGACAACAGTCTCTTTAAGGAGCGCAATTTGCTCCATCAGCAAACGATTCGTTTGTTGTTGCTGCACATTGAACTGTACAAGATGCTTCAGTATCTCCTCCATAGTCTGGGTCTGTATAGTGGCAGCAGCCTTCACTCAGGACATAAATTTTTTTTTTTCTCTTGCAAGGAGTAGACGTGTCATTGCCCCTAGCAACCGCTGTATGCCCGCATCCTCCACCAATTGTCAGGGTCTGGGGTTGCCTAGGTGGGGTGGTATAGATACAAAAGTCCAGTTTCTTTAGTCCAACACAAAGGTAGAGTTTATTTTCACTGAAAAAGGTAGTGCAGCAACAAATGGAAACAATACAAAAATAAATACCTGCCCGGCTAGGCTCTAACTAAACATAGAATAGGTTACCTCACCTAGAATAACAGAAATCCAAAGGCTAGTAGAATCATTCAGGACACAGCTCCAAAAATATGACCTCTCGGTTAGTTCTCCAGCCAAGCTCTGCCCCAAAATCAGCTGCTGGAGCTGGCTTCTTAAGCTCCCTTGATGAGCAGACTCTCTGCAGCTGAGTCGCTGCTGGAAACATCCACAATGTGTGGACTGGAGGGGGTGGAATGACAGATCCCACTACCAACCTACCTGCCATTTCTAAAAATCCAGCCCAATACTGAGCATTTACCAAAATGCTCGGAAGACAAAAGTTGTCTGCTGAGAACCAACATTCCTTCTGGAGTTTTCTCATCTCACCCACCTTAGTAGTCTGGGCGAGTTGTACACCCCCTCCATTACCTGACCAGCCCTCGGCTTACAGTAGCGAGACAAAAGAACCAGGTATAGAGGGGATACAATATAGTATTGAAAAAGTTACTATGTGCTTTCAAACATACTTGGTCCTTTTTTTCACACTGTTTTGGAGTGCTGCAAGGTTTTTGCAAGCCTCATTTAGCTGAATGTCTACAGGGGAGATATACTACTAGGAAGATCTATGAAACAGCAGCTATGCCCAAGATCTTCATCAGTCTCCTTAAATGGATTCTTCATTAACAATAATCTTTTTTTTTTTCTTAATTATTGTCAGACCAAAGCCGATATTTCAGTACTAAGACAAATTATGCATGGTTTGAATCTATAGTCTGTCTTCTACTCCTAATATACATTTGGCAAATCAGTAAGGGGGCGTTCACACTACCGTCGGTGTCCGACAGGTAGTTTCCGCTCCTAGTGTCCGCTCAAAATCTGTCATGAACATTAGGAGCGGACACTAGCTGTGTCCGTGACACCTGTCATTCATTTCAATGGATATCGGGTGCGTTCTTTTGCACTCTGTGCCCGTCCTTCCCTGTCCCGATGCCCATTGAAATGAATGACAGGTGTCACGGACACAGCTAGTGTCCGCTCCTAATGTCCGTGACAGATTTTGAGCGGACACTAGGAGCGGACACTACCTGTCGGACACCGACGGTAGTGTGAACGCTCCCTAAGACCTACCGGACACTGTCTTGCAGTAAAATTATGACCGTTGTCTGTGGAAATGATTAGCTCTACATATTCACCAGCACAAAACTGTTATTGCATTTGCCGTTAAAACTGTTTGAAAAATGTATATATCATTCTAGATGGAATGGACATATATACTGTATACATAATGTGGTCCCGGCTGTGTAGGTAATAAAGTTGCCAAGAATTTCTATATTGTTTTCTTCATCTAATTACCATTTCTATGAATTAATATGCAGATCTAGAATCTGAGGAAGAAGAAATTTCAAGTGAAGTTGATGAAGTTATTAGTTCAGGTATGCATAGATGGCTAACATTTTCCTTAACTGGTTCTGGACCATGAAATATTTCAGTTTTGTGTTTTGGTCTTTTCCTTCTTCTCAACAGATGTAACTTTTTTTATTTTTTAAATTCACAGAAGTTGTTTGATGGCTTATTTTTTGCAGAGCAAATTACACTTTCTAATGACATAATATACTAGTCTGTACAACTCCATGAGAGGCTGAAAAAATTCACAATGTGGTAAATTAGGGGAAAAATGCATTTACCAATTCGGCCAATCAACGCTGGTCCTGCCGGAAGCTCGTCTGTGAGGAGGTGGAGTCTAAAATCGGACCACAATGGAGACTGCTGTGGTCCAACCTTAGACTCTGCCTCCTTACAGATGAGCCTCTGGCAGAACCAGCGTTGATTGGCCGAATGCTGTACACTGGCCAATCAACGCTGGTCAATTCATTCCTATGAGAAAAAGTCAGCTCGCTCGTAACCGCAAGCTGCCAGCTCTCCTGACTAGCAAGGACGAGCCTGAGGCAAATCAACGCTGGTTCTGCAGCAGGCTCGTCCTTGCTAGTCAGGAGAGCTGGCAGCTTGATGTTACGAGGGAGCTGACCTTTTATCAACGCAACTGCAAGCGCTGTGCAGTTAAAGCGCACAGACCCCATAGACTATAATGCGGTCCATGCACTTTAACTGAACAGCGCTCCTCCTACTATTCGTGGACTTGGTGACTCTCCTTTAGTTGAATAGTGGTTTCCCCTGAAACGAGCATTTTTCCCATAGACTATAATGGGATTCGATATTCGATCGAGTAGTCGAATATTGAGGCTCTACTCGAAACGAATATCAAATCTCGAATATTTCAATGTTCGCTCATCTCTAATAATGATCTAATAGTCTTTCTGATATAGTAGTATTTACATGGACAAAATATCACGTATACTACGTATTGTGTTTTGCAATTAATGAATTACTTCACGGAGTGTGTTACTCCACCGAGTGAAAGAAATTTAAGACCAGAATTAAACTTACAATAGTTACAATTGCCACACTTAAAGTTGCCCTTGGTGAATATTTTTTTAAGCCAGTTGTCTGATTCAGTTGTTAAGCGACTAGATATTAATGTATCTTTGATGGTTGTACACCTCTTAAAGCTAACCAATGGCCTTTCTTTGACTTTTTTTTTTTCAAAACTGGATCAGCTTGAATGATACCCCAGTTTTTAAAAATTGCTGATTTAATTTGTTCAGCCATGGGTCTATATTTGAAACAAAAATTGATCCTATCACTATGGTTAGCATTTCGTGTGGTTTGGTTTTGCCGTAAAGATGTCGCTCTGTCCACTGAACATGCTTTAAAATATGCCTGCTGAATAGTGGATGGTGGGTACCCTCTCAAATGTAAACGCTTTTTAAAGTCGGACGCTTGTTTTTCAAAAGTGTCATTATTACTATTGATTCCTTTTAACCTTAAGAATTGACTATATGGCATAGCGTTTTTGAGGTGTTCTGGATGGTAACTTTTATAGTGTAGCAATGAGTTTGTTGCCGTATTCTTTCTAAAGATCTCTGTCTCAAAGCCTCGATTGGTATTCCTAACCAACGCATCAAGGAATTTTAAGGTGGTATTGTGGATTTTAGCAGTAAAGCTCATATTCATAGAGTTATGGTTAAGGTATTCTACAAAACCAAAGAAGGCATCTTCAGAGCCTAACCACAAGATGAAGATGTCATCCACGTACCTGATGTAAAGGTGTATAAATGGGGCAAAAGAATTTTTATGAGTATAAACATAACGATAATTATATCCAAATATGGCATTAATGGTCAGATTAAAACTTCAAAACTTTATTGAAACTATATTAAAAGCATATATATATATATATATATATATATATATATATATATATAGTGATGTCACAGAATTGTGAAGTATTAGCTCCTTAAATAAATGTTCTCATTGTGCTATACTCATGCATATGTTGCCCTTACTGAGAACGCAGGCGTTAAAATTTGATAACGAACCCTTAGCTGGTTAATTGTGTCAGCTAGGGCCAATGATGTAGACACTCTGGTAAGAAGATACATGCGTGCTTAGAAAGTGTAGGTATAGGAGTATAAAATAATTAATTTCATTAGCCAAACCCTCATATAAATTCTTTGATGAGAGTTGGTCTAGAAATAATATTCTGTAAAAGACATAAGTATAATTAGGCCAACAATGCAGCTCTATCAGTTCCCCCACTTAATTTTCATAGCCATAGTATATTTCATCTGGCTATTTAAAGAGGACCTTTCACCACTTTTGGGCACATGCAGTGTTATATACTGCCAGAAAGCCGACAGTGCGCTGATTTCTGCGCACTGTCGGCTTTCCTGATCTGTGCCCGGTGTAAAGAGCTTACGGTGCCGGTACCGTAGTGCTCTATGGTCAGAAGGGCGTTTCTGACCATTAGCCAGAGACGTCCTTCTGCCTCGCGGCGCCAATCGCGCTGTGCTGTGGAGCGGGGAGGAACGCCCCCTCCCTCTGCTCGCAGTACTCGTCCATAGACGAGCATTATCAGGAGCGGGAGGGGGGAGTTCCTCCCCGCTCCACAGTACAGCGCGATAGGCGTCGCGAGGCAGAAGGACGTCTCTGGCTAATGGTCAGAAACGCCCTTCTGACCATAGAGCACTACGGTACCGGCACCGTAAGCTCTTTACACCGGGCACAGATCGGGAAAGCCGACAGTGCGCTGAAATCAGCGCACTGTCGGCTTTCTGGCAGTATATAACACTGCATGTGCCAAAAAGTGGTGAAAGGTCCTCTTTAAGGGAAACTTAAAGGGGTATTCCCATGTCGCCTACTCACCAGTCTTTACTGCTGTAAAATCTTCTTTCTTCCTGGTTTCTTGCATCATTTGGTGGGCGGGGTTTCACAGGCAACCTGCTGTTTAGCTCCGCCCTCAAATTCACATGTAGCTCCGCCCACCCATATTGGACTATGAAGTACAGGCAACAACTCCATTCTGTGTTACATACAGAGACTGCCTGTCTCTGCCATAATGAACACAACTGAATTAGCTAGCCTGATAACTGGGAGAGCAGAAGAAATGAAAGCAGCTCATCTCCTCTATCTGCTAACAGGAAGCTAGGTCACATGGTGTAGACACAGGAATAGCTAGATACACAGGTTCGCTCCCTGCACTTAGCCCCTCCTCCCTCCCCCCTGAGAGCAGGCAGATACATCACTTGACTCATGAGCAGCTAAGTCAGGGCTGTGTCAACAATGAAGTGAATAAAGTAAGATAGTGGACAAACAAAGCAGTTTTGCTGAAGCAATGTATTTAGGAAAAGTCTTACATCCACATTAACAAGCAGTATAGATAGGATCCTTGTCATGGGACAACCCCTTTAATAGTCCCCAATTATACAACTGGTAAGTGTTTATTATTGTTTTCTTCAAATAAAGAGTAACATTGTATCTTGTGTCCACCATGCACTCTTGCATCTCCTCTCCTGTACACTACATTCCTAAATACACCCGTCGGAATCACACAGCCCCATATTATGCATCGGCTACTGCTGTTACAGCCTTCTGCTCTGATGGCTCCTGCAATCCCTGGTGGTAAGTAACCTGACCCTCTACGCGTTTCCCCCAGCATTACACATTATGCTGGGTTCATCAGGAGAGTTTAGCCTTTTAGGTGATTAAATTTAGATTAAAGACCCCACGGTTAGTAGATGCGGTGAAACGCAGTTCTCAGTGCCCTATTGATGGACGCCGATACTTATGATGTTCAGCCCGCGAGCGCCTGCTCAGAGGCTCTATATATATGTATAGAACGTCCGCTGTGGACCAGTCCCTCTCCCTGTGAGTGTAGGCGTGGCAGCAGATCCACGCCCCCATCCCCTGATTGGAGAGATGTACGGGACTGGAATTCCTAGCAGCCCCGATGTTGTAAATATAGATCGCGGCTCCAGGTAAGTATTGTACAGCCTGCACAGAGATTTAGGCCTAGTTCGTACGTGAACAAAGGGGCGGATTTTGATAGCAGATTTCGCTTCAAAATCCGCCCCTTTACAATAGTGGTCTATGTAGATTGCTAGCTTTTTTTTTTCTGTTAGCAAATTTGTCTGCTAGCAGAAAAAAAGAAGCGACATGACCTTTCTTCAGGCGGAAGCCGCGGCGCGCTGAGCCGTGGCTTCCACCTAGCGGCAGTACCCTCCGTTGTCGGCTCATTCATTTGATCCGGCTACGGAGGGGAAAGCCGCGACCGCGATGGTTGTGGCAGGCGGATTTTGACTGGAGAGTGTCAAAATCCGCCCCCACCGCCCACGTGTGAACGAGCCCTTAGGGTATATCTATCATCCACGCTATCCATTACAAATGCCCCAGATATCATTGTCACCAGAACGATCACCCATACTGTGGATACATCCAAAAGCCAGTATCTACTCTTCAAAAGACAGAAAATAGACAACAAGCTATTACTGAGACGTCCAAGTGTGAATAGAGATGAAAATCGGACACTTCAATGAGCTGTTTGCAAAAACGCATAAGTGTGAACGAGGATGAATGCAACTACCAGATATCGCCTTCATCACAGTGCTTGTTTTGATTAAATTTGTTGATTAGAGTTGTTATATATCTCTGGGGATACTTTTATATGTGATCTAGGATAAGGTGATTTGAATTTTTATATTTGTGGTTTTTTTCATGTTTGAACAAATTTTTTAATATTTTCATTTGTTTATTTTTTAGCCCCAAAGGGGACTTGAGTTATCAATCATTAGATACTGCAGTATTTCATTCTATGGTAAAATCATTGTTTGTTTTGTTTTTTATTAAATAATATAAACTTTAAGGGTGATCCTAGGTGTCTGATCATCAATACAATGTTCTACAATAGAGATGAGCTAGTATATTCGATCGAATACCTCCCCTGCATAGTTATTGTTGTAAAAAAAAAAAAAAAAGTGCCAGGGAAGGTGGGAGGGGCATCAAATACCTACCGCGTGGTATTCGACCGAGTACACCAATAACTATGCAAATACTATTATTCGCTTCCCTATTCTACAATACTAATACTACAAAATAATTATAGGGTATTGTAATATGCTGTACAATCCATTCACTTCTGTGGCTCTAGCAGTGCGTAATAGAAGTGTACTAATGCCAGACGTGGACCCACAAGTAGGCTTGAGTTTCTCATGATGCCCAGTCCCTGATGCCGCTCAGTGGGGTGTCAATCTCAGTCAATATGGTGGAGCTTGTGCAGCATTGCCTTTTAGATGTCTTTGTAATTGACTGAGACATCCCAAAGGATTCTGATTGCAGGTTGTCACCAGTTCTCCACTGTGTAAAATTGAGATCCAGTGGTCACACTGGCCACTATGGGTTCTCCCTGTATTTGTGTTCCACACTCCAATTTGCGAGCCTTTCTTGGGGCATTGAGTTATGACTGTATGTGTAAAGTGCTACAGGATGTGTTGGCACTATGCAAGTAAGCAAAATAAATAAGAGGATAAAGTAATTTGTGCATCATACAAGGTCCTACTATCTCGCAAGGTTTTGAGTAAGTCTTTTATAAAGCAACTTCATGTCACTAGCACAGAGTCACTTGTGTTGTATTTAAGGCTAGGGCTACATGGCGATATTGGCCGCACATCCTGTTGCACAATTAAAGAATGCTGGGTTGCCCTGCAATTCCTCTGCTAATGTTAGACCGTTACATAATTGAGCAGTGTTCAATATATCAGGGTCATAATTCAACTCCACTCACTTTAATTGCGGCCAAAATCATTGTGTAGCCATAAGTGTCTCATGATAGCCATGAAATTTCCTATGAAATCTCGAAATGCGTAGGCGATTTTTTTCTATGGTGTCTTGAGAGTTTTATGTCATGTAACATGTTTTTGTAAAAGAAACAAAGTTTTTTCTATTTTTTTTACTGGTATCTGATATTTGTAAAAAAATAAATAAATAAAAATTATGGATATATATGCTAATCCATATTTAAAGGCTAAGTTTTATGAATAACTGAGCTGTCTCGCTGTGCTGGATGTTTTTGTACATGCTATATCGACTTTGCCCTAACCAGGAGGTTTTTTCCGCTGCACCAAGAGGCATACTGATTCATCTGTTAATATTGTGGGCTGTGGATTTGTCCATTTGGTCAATATAAAAATCACACCTGAAACCAGGTAAAAAGGAGAGAGGTTGACTTAATCTTTGCATGGTGTATCTGAATGTCTCACACTAAGCATGGAGAACAGAAAGAGGAGAGAACTGTCTGAGGGCTTAAAGAGGTTGTCCAGACCAAATAACATTTTCTAATTAGGCCGCGGAAGGTGAAAAAAAAAAAAAAAGACATACTCGCCTGTTCCCAATGCTGCAGTGTCTTCCCCAGGGAAGGGCGGTCCGGTCGACTGCATTCTTGCTGTTGAATTTCTCGACGACTGTGATGTCCCTGGTTCCTTTTTTGAGGCCACTGATTGGCCTCAGCTGTCAAGTGTAGTGAGTACTTCTACTGGAAAACAACTGGGAGTGCTGGGCCACTGGAGACAGATGAGTATGGTTTATTTTACTTTTTTTCACCTCCCCTGGCCTAACTAATAAATAAAAATTTTAGCGTGGGGAACCTCTTTAAGAACGAAAATTGTGTAAAAAATATCAACAATCTCCAGAGTGGCTATAATAGACTAAGTTTACAACCCATAGCACTGTAGCTAATCTCCCTGGACATGGACAGAAGAGAAAAATTGATGAATGGTTGCAACGCAGAATAGTCCAGCTAGAAGATAAGCAACCCCAATCAAGTTCCAAAGAATTTCAAGTTGTCCTGCAGGCTCAGTGTGCATCAGTGTCAGCGCCAGCTATCCGTCGACATTTGAATGAAATGAAACTCTATAGCAAGAGACCAAAGAGGACCCCACTGCTGACATAGAGACACAAAAAGACAGACTGCAGTTTGCCAAAAAGTACCGTGGGCACCCCATCTTTACAGAAAAAAAAAACAGAAATGTAGAACGAGGCTTACAAACAAAAGAACAGCACCAGCAGTCAAATCTAGTGGAAGTACAAAGATGTTTTGTGGTTGTCTTGATGCCTCTGCTTGACTGTGCAAGGCATTATGATATCTGAAGGATACCAAAGGATTTTGGATGGCAATGTTGGGCCTAGTGTCAGAAAGCTGGGTTTGCATCCATGGGTCTTCTAGCAGAACAGTGACCCAAAACATACTTCAAAAAACACACAGAGGTGGATTGAAACAAAGCTCTGGAGCTTTCTGAAGTGGCCAGCAATGAGTCCGGATTTAAATCCCACTAAACACCTGTGAAGAGATCTCCCATCAAATATGAGAGACCTGGGGCGGTTTACAAAAGAGTGGTCCAAAATTCCAGTTGAGAGGTGTAAGAAGCTTGTTGATGGCTATAGATGTGCAACCAAATATTAAGTTGAAGGTTGCCAATAATTTTAAAAAGCCCCTTTTTAGGACACTTGCATGAAGGGATAACATTTTTGGCTTTTTGTTCTCCATTATTTTGTGTTATTCTAGTACACATAAAGAAAATAAATCTTTGTGTAACTGCAATAATTTTCTGGGAGAAATACTTCATTTTCTGGAAGAATTTCAGAGATGCTGATGGATGTGGTGTGTTTGCCTTTTTTCAGAGAATATGAATAACACAAAAACTTTTTCTCCACTCATGGTTAGTGGTTGGTTGAATCAATTTCTGTGTTTTCCCTAATGACAACCAAAAACATCACAATTACCCTGTTATAAAGTTCACAATACCCCAGTACTCTTATATCAATGACAGCTAGAAGTATTTTGTGGTAGTTGTGGATGAGGCTCTTTATTTTCTCAGATGGTAAAGCTGCCCATTCTTCTTGGCAAAAAGTCTCCAGTTCCTGTAAATTCCTGGGCTTGTATGTATGCATGTACTGCGTGCTTGAGATCTCCCCAGAGTGGCTCAATGACATTGAGGTCAGGAGACTGAGATGGCCACTCCAGAACCTTCACTTTCTTCTGCTGTAGCCAATGACAGGTCGACTTGGCCTTGTGTTTTGGATTGCTGTCATATTGGAACGTCCAAGTACATCTCACGCGCAGCTTCCTGGCTGATGAGTGCAAATTTGCCTTCAGTATTTGCTGATAACGTGCTGCATTCATCTTTCCTTCTACTTTGATGAAGTTTGCTGTGCCTTTGAAGCTCACACATCCCCACATCATCAGTGATAGTAGGATAGTTTTCTGTGCTGTTTGGCATATTGAAGGCAAGATTCTTTGTGGCATTTGCACAGTAATGGCTGTTTTCTGGTCACTTGACCATGCAGCCCATTTTTCTTCAAGTGCCTCCTTATTGTGCATCTTGAAACAGCCACACCAATAGTTTTCAGAGAGTCCTAGATTTCACATGATGTTATTTGTGGGGTTTTTTTTGCATTCCGTATAATTTTCCAGGCAGTTGTGGCTGAATTTTTGGTTGGTCTACCTGACCGGGGTTTGGTTGTTGCAGAACCCCTGAGTTTGAACACTGCTGGCTGGCATTATCAATTCCTTGGATATCTTTTTGTATCCCTTTCCTGTTTTATACAGTTCAACTACCTTTTCCCATAGATCCATGGACAACTGTGTCAACTTCTGGGCATGTTATCAGGCCAAAATCTCCAGGATATGTGAACTTTTAAAGAGGGTCGTTTTGATGTTTCTGGTTGTTATTATGACTTAAAAAGAGAAAAAGCAGAAGTTTGACAATGAATGGCTTCCCCCAACCACTAACCATGAATAAAAAAAAACAAATGTTGTGTTACTCATGTTCTCTGAAAAAAAGCTGCCAGGGTGTGTAAACTTTTTAGCACAACTGTATATTGTGTGTGTATAATGTATATTTTTGTATGCATGAAGTACTGTTATGACGAGACTTTTTTTTTTTACTGCAATGCTCAATTTTTATTTATTTTTTTTGTTACATTTACGGTTACATTTTGCTTAAAACTAATAATAATAACTTATATGCTAGAAAGCCCCTTTGAATGATTATTGACTTTTATTGTAAAATGAAGAAAGGCAGAAGAAAAGACCAGCACTGCAGATAAACAGTATAAAATGACAGATATGTTTTTGGTTTTGGTTTTTGTTTTATTTTTCAAAAAAGATGCCGTCTTTGTTGCATCTATTTTCAAGAGTATTTAAAAAAAAAAAAAAAACTGTGATAAACTACGCTTTTGTATTCAATGCAAAAAAAAAATTATCCAGAATTATTATTATTAGTATTATATATTTTTTATATATATTGTCTGTCGCAGGTCTTTTAATAGCTCTCTGTAAATGGATCATTTTCCATTTGCATCTTTTATTTGCGTATACACTAAATGGGTGATTAACAAATGATATACTTCGCCCCTTAGATATCAATCTGTTGGAAGTGCATATGTGGAAAGTGGCAAATAATGCAAAAAGAAAACCTGTAATTATTGTATGCAAAAGAAAATATGGTTGTAATGGATTGCACTATTGACCCAAAAATAGATACACAAAAATATCTTATATGAGACGTCTGTACATAAATTTAACACTAATTGATGTTAATTTCACTTATAAAACATTTACACATGTATACAATCTGATTACAGGAAAAGAAAAGAATGACGGGCAACATTTCACTGATGGTTCAAAAACAAGGGCACAAATATCTGGTATGTGACTACTGTACAATTAATTTAGCACTGAGGAAAAGGAGTCATCCAACTTTCAAAAAATATCAAATGCAAATGCATTCAAAGCAATGATGAATACGCACTGTTCCCTGTTGTGCACCATTTGCTTGGCTATAATTTACTTGCTGCTCCTTTATCACTGTTATGTATGAGCTACATGCAGTAAATCTGTAGAAAAACTACACTTCCCATTATTCATCTTCCTGCTCTCTGTGCACCCATTCCCCTGGAATATTATTTTTACTGACTTGACAATATCCAATATGTTTGTTATGTTTTTATTTATTAACCCCTTCCTAACTTCCGTCATACTATTATGTCGGTTATTTGTCAGCCACCATAGCCGCCGGGTTTCTATACTAAAGCAAAGACCAGACCCCAATGTCAAAGATCAGTGCCCACCTATTGAAGGCTCCCAGGCTTATCTCGGCATTTCTTCTATTATAGGCTGTTCTTTGCAGCCTGTAATAGATTCCAGGGTATTTTATTTTGCAATATATTAGCTTTGTAATGCATTAGTGATCAGATTAAAAAATGTTATTCGCCCACCCTTTCCTAGAACACATAAAAGTTATGTTATTAATTTCCCAGTTGCACGGTTGTTATTGATCATGGCATCTAAAGTGGTAAAGCAGGGGCCCGGCTATGAAAGTCTATAGGTCAGTCACTAATGGCTTAAACAGGATACATATTTGGAAGTGTTTTACATTGATGCATCCTGTTATTTAGCCTATATTAAAAAAAACAATAAAAATAAATCAAACCGTATAACTCCTTTAAAGGTAATTTCAGCCAAAAATAATTTATTATGCAGATAATTTGTGTCCGTGACCATTTGAGCCATGTGTCATTTTGCCAGTGCTCTGTAACTTGATTGAAACCCTTCTAGCTAGATGCAACTCAAAGTGTTTGTTTAATATTCTTCCTATCTGCATTATGTAAATTAGTAAAGGAGCTGAAGGAGCTTGCTAGTGCTATTTTTTTTACAATCTGAATCCACAAACAGTAGGTGCACTTTTAAGTTAAGACAGTGCAGTACATGCAGACTTGAACAATGTTTCTAAACGCTGGCCAGCAAATACCCTAAGGCCTGGTTCACATCTGCGTCTGTAATCCGTTCGGGGAATTCCGCATGGGGACCCCCTGAAAGGACTACCGAACTCATTTGCAAGCAGTGTGCAGTGAAAGCACATGCATCCCCATAGACTATAATGGGGTCAGTGTGCTCTCCGTGCACTGCCCACACGGAACATGCGGCCAGAAAAGTAGATTGTGAAGTACTTTCCTGTCCGCATGTTCCCTGCAGAGATGTCATGGCAAGCACATGGACCCCATTATAGTTTATGGGGATCCATGTGCTTTCACTGCACACCTCTTGCAAATGCATTCGGTAGTCCTTTCGGACTCCCCCGAACGGATTACCGATGCAGATGTGAACAAGGCCTAAGGGTATGTTCACACACCAAAGTGAGCAGGAATTTGACCTCACACAAATGGGATTTATCAATGGAGTGGCTTGAGCCACTGAATCAAGCAGGATGCAAATTTTTTTTCAACATCCTCCTATGATCCCTACAATGTTAAGCATATTAAGGGCAATGTTGGCACTGATTTTCAAAATCAGCACCGGATTACGCTGTGTGAATGTACCCTAAATAGGTCATTGTTTTCAGGATATCAGTTAGGATTTGTGCACACTTGACAGAAATTGCCTTCAACTGAAAAATCTATTCCCTAGATCTGAACAGGGTTTTACTGCATCTTAGATCTTGATTTCAGCCAGCCCTATTCTTATGAAAGGAACAGAATGTATGGCGAGCACCTGTGACAATTCCTTTTGCAGCTTACTATACAATAACTTGTCACTGCTCAGCCTAAGATTGCAATGTCACACTGCTCGTTTGCAACTAATGCTTGTGCTTGTGTTCCCACTCACAGCTAACCACAACAAGACCTTGTGGATTGGCAGCATGACATTTCAATTGTATAGTCACATAACCGCTACTAACCAGTCACCATGTAGCCCTAGCCTAAACCATAATGCACATTTCAGTATGCAATTTATCAACACCTTCCTCTGTAAATCTATTGATGTTTGGACTATAAGTATCAGCTGAGATGTTGTTGTGATCAATCCTGGCTGTTTAACCTTTTAGACCCCATGCACACAAGTGTGCACCTGAGGTGGGGCTGAGTTTGCAGCGGTACACTCGCCCTAACCTCTATAAGGGCTTCCGATTTATTTTGTTCTGATGAAACGAAGCAGGATAGGACCTGCTCTATTTTCATCAGAACTGAATGGGCACACTTAGAAGTGTTTGTCAGTGGAACTGGTGACTCCATTTCCATTTCTCTATTTAATGTCACCCTAATGTTTTCTATTTCCCAACCAGAAAGAGTAAGAAAAATAAATACTGTAATAAATGATGAAGCATACAAATTATGGTTGATATTCTAGGATAGTATATTTACATATAGCTTATACTATGCTTCTCTGAAAATAAGACCTACCCTGAAAATTAGCCCTAGCAAGATTTCTCAGGATTTTTGGAGTATGCTTGAAATATAAGCACTACTCCGAAAATAAACCCTAGCTACAGTTCATCAAAAAAGTATCCAAACAGCTCTACATGTAAAAAAGTAAGTAGAATATAGTAGATCAGATACAGTAGACCCTTCATCAAGGAAAGCAGACACCACCAAAAGAATTGCATCCCCCAAGAGAATTACACATTGACTTTAAGGGAGCTATCTTCACAAGAAGGCACTAAATGAGAGAGTTCTCCACAATAAGAGTTGAATGCCAGTAGTGCTGGTTTCTCACACACAGGTAGTCCCCCTGGCATGACTACACGGGGGCAGCCTCCAGTCACCAGGGGGAGATAACTGCTACCTTTGGCTGCAGTGGAACGGTGCTGCAATGGCAAGAGGACTGAGACCAGAGGGGGACACAAATCTGTGTGTGAGAGCCCATCCACCATTAGCACTTGCCAACTCTAAATTGTTTTGGGTGTAAGGTGATCTAGTGAGTGGATTGTTGTTCATGGGGAAAAAAATAAGACGACCCCTGAAAATATGCCCTAACCTATCTTTCGAAGCAAAAAATAATATAAGACCCTATCTTATTTTTGGAGAAACACGGTATGCTGCAGATTTTCCATGTTGATATGCAGGCTGAAAGTGCATAGCATATTACATAAGCAACGTAATGGTTGAGATGATATCCACAGACTTTGGGTAAAATATGTGGTGAATCAGTTGCGTATGCTTGATTCATATCATATGTGGACGTGCCCTAAAGGTTTGGGGGAAAGCATATAAGTTTGTTATCTATCATACAGGTGTAGCTCAGGCTAGAGGAAAATAAACTTTTCACCATTTCTTATTCTGTAATAAGGCTCAAGTTCCTTTTTTAGTAATTTTTTTTTCTCCTTCTCCATAGAAGAACACGAAGAGTTTTTAAAACGTTATTCTGTGGTGTTTGATCCGGACACCAGAAGTGATGTACTTGTTGGTACGTATATGTCTTTTCTGCCTGAAGGAATTTGGCTACTTTTTGGCACTAAATGTGCATTTCATAGTGGTTAGGGAAAAACTAATACATCAGAGGGTATTGGGATGGTTAGCAATTTACTACAATTTGTAAATCTCTGTCATCCTAAACAGCTGTGTTTCATCCTTTGGTGGTGTCTAGCACTTCACAACTATAACGGACTACAGGACAGGAGCCTTGTCCCAAATTTAAACACATACTGTATGCTTTCTGCAAAATCAAAAATATTGAATGCAAAGGAAAAAGTATAGGGAAGAGCCATAGTAGAAAACCTCTCAAGTGAATTATTTGTCTTTGACAGCCATCTAAATATGGGTATACATCTTCAGACTGTGGAACCTTATATTAAAGGATACAAGCATTTTGAATCACATGATCTCCTCTAGCATTTTTGCTAAAGTTTTAATAAGCAAAGGTGTCGATTTTTCTTATTCTGAGAGTGATCAGGAGAGACAAGCCTAAATGGTATTTTGATAAAATGTGAACAGGTATTAAAGGAGAACACACCATGGATACTGATCAGTCTGCTTCTTGAGGTTAATGTTAAGCTGGCCATACACATTATTTTTTTTTTCTCAGTTGCCTTGGATGATTATAAACCAACTTGCACAGACTTGCTGTATTTAAAAAAAAACAAAAAACAGTTAAACTTGTTTAGTTTTTAATACTGATGTACAAACAATCCCATCATTAATTGGATGGCCATCTAAGGGCTAGTTCACACGTGGTTCCCCGTGTACATATTCCGTCGTGGCTTTCTGATCCGGATTAGGCCCAAATGGGCCTAGTCTGGAAGGTGGTGTCGCGAGGCTGACACAGAATCCACCTGAAGAAAGGGCAGCTTGCTTCTTTTTTCCGCGAGCGGGAACAAACCACTCTCATGGAAAAAGGAAATTACCTGCCCCCATTGATTTCAATCGGAGGCGCTTTTTTGAGTAGGATTTTGACGCAGATTCCGACCATTTTGCCAGTGTGAACTAGCCCTATAATCTAAAGTGTATGACCAGTCTTAGTTATTTTTTACGTGTCAAAGCAGCCTGTTCTTGGTGAAATATTTAGATTTATTCCGCCATCTGCTTGTTATTTAGATATTGTTAATATTTTCAAAGACTTGTTTTCAATTTTTGCTACGTTCTTTAGATCCCCGGATGAGGTATAGATCATGTTCTAGAAGAACTTTTAAAATCTCATTTTTATTTTATTAAGCAACAGTTCTGTAGCATTTTTTTTTTTTTTTTTGATAATCATGCATTGTACTGTTATTCCTACTAGAAATGTATAAGATAATCCTTTAATAGGCCCACCATGGGGGGAATTCAGTGTGGTACAGCAGCATTGATAATATAGTAATATATTACAAGAAAGAACACATACAAGCTCTTAGCAGATAGAGAAGATACTAGGAATCATAGCAACAAAAAAGTAGAGAAACACTGCAGAATCACTTACCATATTTTTTAGACTATACGAATGTGGAGCATCGCCATGTTCCTGCCGCTGCTGGCTTCCTGCAGCAACAGGAGCGTGGCAATGCTACAGGCCCCGGCACCAGTGCCGGCGTTTAAAACCCTTCCCAGCATCCACCGTTCTATTGCCGGGGAGGGATTGATGCCGGGTCTGTAAGAATAATGGCGGCCGCTCTGCTGCAGAGTGGTCGCCATAGCAACCGATTCTCCGCTATACGCGGAGGCCCAAAGCTAATGCCCGCAATTAGAATGCATTCTAATTGAGGGCATTAAAACTTAACCCCCCTTCTCCCCAAAGTGTAGAATACAACCCCATACCTTTAAAGTTGCAGGCCAGCTCCTGCGAGGCGTCGCAGGAGCCGACCTGTTCTGGTGACAGCCGGGAGCCAACTGAAGGCTCCCAGGCCTGTCATATCTATATTACTATTGCGGTTGGTCTATGACCAGCCGTAATGGTAATGTAGAGAATCTCCCATAGACGGCAATACACTTCTATTGCCGTCTATGGGACTTGCAATCAAATGATTGCAGGTTCAAGCCACCTAGGTGGAAGGGACAATAAAATAGTGGAAAAAAAAAAAAAGCTTTATTAAAATAAAATCTTCTAAATCACCTCCTTTCCCTAGAATACATATAAAAGTAGAAAATTACTGTGAAACACATACACATTAGGAATCCCTGTGTCCGAAAATGCCCAGTTTACTGATATTTTTCAAACCACCGTGGGGGTTTTTTTTCACCGTTTCGCCTCTGATTTAAATAAAAGGTGATCTAAGCAATAGACATTCCCCAAAATGGTATAACTAAAAAGTACATCTGGCCCCACAAAAAAAAAAAAAAAAACGCTCTATGGATCTCCGTACAGCTGCAGAGTCACCTGTCAATATGGCCTTGCAGCTGTTGCAAAACTACAACTCCCATATATTAAATATTTTACCATTTTTTTGCTTCAAAATTTTTTTCCTTATTTTCCTCCTCTAAAACCTGGGTGCGTCTTATAGTCTGAAAAATACGGTTCTCTGTATGAAGTGAACTTCACTTAACCTGATGTTGATTATACAGCTTGACCGTGGTTGGGAGGAAGGATCTTCGATAACACTCTTTTCCACACTTGGGGTGAAGCAGTTGGTCACTGACAGTGCTACCCAGTGCTGTCACCGTCTCATAACATGGGATGGGAGTTATTAAATGGTAACACTCAGTTGTCCTCTTTTGTCACTACACACTACCACTTTGGAAAAAAATACAAATATCATAATCACCTGTCCCTAGTGCTCCTGTGTCTCCCAGCGTAGTCCGGTCCGTCTGCTCCAGTGTTTTCTTCCAGTGGAAGTCCCCACCACATGTACCACACAATCCAGTCAGCGGCCTAAGGAAAGTTACATAGGACGTCGCTACTTTTCTTAGGCTGACGAACAACTGATTGGCCTCAGCGGTCATGTACAGTGGGGATCAGCAGGACCAGACCGAGAAGGGAGGAAAAAAAAAAAAGTGGTTATCCTGGACAACCCCTTTTAAGATTAATTATAATTTTTATATATATATATATGTATGTAATATATGTACAGTGGGGCAAAAAAGTATTTAGTCAGTCACCAATAGTGCAAGTTCCACCACTTAAAAAGATGAGAGGCGTCTGTAATTTACATCATAGGTAGACCTCAACTATGAGAGACAAAATGAGAAAACAAATCCAGAAAATCACATTGTCTGATTTTGTAAGAATTTATTTGCAAATTATGGTGGAAAATAAGTATTTGGTCACCTACAAACAATCAAGATTTCTGGCTCTCACAGACCTGTAACTTCTTCTTTAAGAGTCTCTTCTTTCCTCCACTCATTACCTGTAGTAATGGCACCTGTTTAAACTTGTTATCAGTAGAAAAAGACACCTGTGCACACCCTCAAACAGTCAGACTCCAAACTCCACTATGGTGAAGACCAAAGAGCTGTCAAAGGACACCAGAAACAAAATTGTAGCCCTGCACCAGGCTGGGAAGACTGAATCTGCAATAGGCAACCAGCTTGGATTGAAGAAATCAACTGTGGGAGCAATAATTAGAAAATGGAAGACATACAACACCACTGATAATCTCCCTCGATCTGGGGCTCCACGCAAAATCTCACCCCGTGGGGTCAAAATGATCACAAGAACGGTGAGCAAAAATCCCAGAACCACGCGGGGGAACCTAGTGAATGAACTGCAGAGAGCTGGGACCAATGTAACAAAGCCTACCATCAGTAACACACTACGCCGCCAGGGACTCAGATCCTGCAGTGCCAGACTTGTCCCACTGCTTAAGCCAGTACATGTTCAGGCCCAACTGAAGTTTGCGAGAGAGCATTTGGATGATCCAGAAGAGTATTGGGAGAATGTCCTATGGTCTGATGAAACCAAACTGGAACTGTTTGGTAGAAACACAACTTTTCGTGTTTGGAGGAAAAAGAATACTGAGTTGCATCCATCAAACACCATACCTACTGTAAAGCATGGGGGTGGAAACATCATGCTTTGGGGCTGTTTCTCTGCAAAGGGGCCAGGACGACTGATCCGGGTACATGAAAGAATGAATGGGGCCATGTATCGTGAGATTTTGAGTGCAAACCTCCTTCCATCAGTAAGGGCATTGAAGATGAAACGTGGCTGGGTCTTTCAACATGACAATGATCCAAAGCACACCGCCAGGGCAACGAAGGAGTGGCTTTGTAAGAAGCATTTCAAGGTCCTGGAGTGGCCTAGCCAGTCTCCAGATCTCAACCCTATAGAAAACCTTTGGAGGGAGTTGAAAGTCCGTGTTGCAAGCGACAGCCCCAAAACATCACTGCTCTAGAGGAGATCTGCATGGAGGAATGGGCCAACATACCAACAACAGTGTGTGCCAACCTTGTGAAGACTTACAGAAAAAGTTTGACCTCTGTCATTGCCAACAAAGGATATATAACAAAGTATTGAGATGAAATTTTGTTACTGACCAAATACTTATTTTCCACCATAATTTGCAAATAAATTCTTACAAAATCAGACAATGTGATTTTCTGGATTTTTTTTCTCATCTTGTCTCTCATAGTTGAGGTCTACCTATGATGTAAATTACAGACGCCTCTCATCTTTTTAAGTGGTGGAACTTGCACTATTGGTGACTGACTAAATACTTTTTTGCCCCACTGTATGTATATAGCAGGAAGTATACCATGCTCAGTGGGCAATGAACATAGAATACAAATGCCACAGACAATAGTAATGGCAATCAAAGGTGTGAGGTCCATAAACATGTTTCTGTCAAGATGTGGTGCTGAGAGTACATTAATGAGAAATAAAATGAACTTTTTTGCTTCTAGCAAGTGGCTGCAATGAAATAGAGTGAAAAATTTAAAGGGGTCTGAACATCTTCCGTCCCCACTCTGTGTGTGTGTATGTGTGTGTATATATATATATATATATATATATATATATATATATATATATATATATATATATATATATATATATTTTACACAAATACACAGTGCCTTGTGAAAGTATTTGGCCCGCTTGAACTTTTGCCATTTCAGGCTTCAAACATTTTTCTTTGGGGGGGAGGGGGGATCACCTTTCCCAAAATAGTTCATCTTGGACAATTTCTTTAATGATTGTTTAGTGCTGATGGCAGTTTTGTGGGTAGATATGCCTATGTGTTTTTCAACTGCCACATAGTGTTTATGTGTAAGTAGTGTGAGCTTTCCACTGATGAGGGCTCTGGCATGTGGCATATGATAACTGATGTCTCCTATAAAGTCTGCCTTATATGTAACTGTAGCATATACAGCATATATCTACCGTTGGACCATTGGAGTTTTCCTCATCCTCTATCTCCACACCTAGGACAGCGCTGCCCACTGACTGTTGTGCAGGTAGGCCAAGTAAGTGAGTGACAAGTTGCTTCTCACATGAACTCCCCCTCCCTGCTACAAACATATCTAATCACATCAGGCTACTTGAATGAGCCTTTGGGTTTCTCTGAGAGTTGATCTGTGGATGTAGTTACATGATACAGCTGGAGCTGCTTTAGTGAGTAGGGGTCCCCCAGACTTAAGAGCCTAATCATAACTGTGACCAATGCAGTGGCTTTAACCACTGATGCTGTATGTTACAGTGAATTTATTTTTCTCTTTTTATTTCAACTTTACTTACTCTGCTTGTATATTTGACAGAATGCATTGCCCAAAGTGAAAACAGTGAGTTTGTTGGAAGTGATTACTTTACATATTGGCATAGCTTCAACAATGATGTATTTTCCTCTGGGAAGTTGATAATTGCCCCGAGAAAGAAGATCGATAGGCAGATTTTCATAACCAGCATTATGGTGAGTAAAGATTTTAAAATAAAATGTTATGAGGTGAAGAGAAAGTGGGGAATAATACACTACAATTTAGGGTTAATTAGATATGTCTGTATAGTCTACCTTTTAAATGGAAAAATTGTTAAAAAAAAAAAAATGTAACTTTCTTTAGAGGTGGGAGAGCATGCCTGATTTTAAAACATTCTAGAAAGAGACCTACATATGTTTGCTTAGTTTCTAACATATAGATTTGGCAAAATTAGTCATGCACTGGCAATGAGTATTGGATTTTGAGCAAATCTAAATTATACTGTGTTTTTTTGCTTTCACTTTTTCTGAGGTTTAGTCTATTTGCTTTGACTTGCATCTCCTGGCTCTAAAACTTCATGGACAACTTCATGTAATTTTGCAGCAAGTCGATTCAAGATTCGTACTACATTGTAATAATAAAAGTTAAAAATGCTCGGAATTTATTCCATATAATACTCATACTTCTCTATATACATTCCACAAATTGAAGAGATCAAAAATAAAAATGAGTCCTTGCTGATTGATTTCTTATTGGTAATAAACCATTTTTTCAACTATAATGTTTAACGGTTCTCTGTCTTCATTATTTATAGATTTACTATATTGAAGAAGGTGAAGTGCAAGTGAATCTACACAAGTCAGAGAAGATTCTAAAGGATGGCGACTTCTTCTTTGTACCTCCAGGTGAAAAAAATATTCAAAATGGTTTTCATTCTTACGTAAGAGCTTTGCAAAGTAAGACTTTCCAAATAAAATCTATAAAAGGTAATTTAGTGTACACTGAACATACATATATGTATGTTCTCTAAGTTGTAAGCTCAAACCTATCACTTCAGAGCTATTACACATACAGTCTATTGCTCCAAAGATAACTGAGTACTGTACTCAACTATCTAGTGGTTCCATGGAAATAAATTGAAGATCAATTTGCCTGCATAACTATTTCAAATAGGGAAAAAGAAACCCCTTTCTCACGATAGTTGCTTGTCCCATCAGTTGGTCCCCTGTGGATCTACAACTTATTTACTATCCTTTGGATAGGCCATACATCTCTGTTGGTAGAGGGGGCAAAAAGCACCTTTTCCTCCCCCTGCCTTCCCAACGGTCAACTGTTTATATGGTATTAACTCCCCATACTATGCAGTGCACTGAGCCTAGACATCAGGAGATGAACAATAAGAAACCAGTATTTGTGACAATAATGAATACCATAAAATTATGGGCATCCTCAAAAAAAACATCTGTTAACATATCAGCAGTTTTAGGCTAGGTTCACATCTACACACAGGGACCTTAATGACTGAGAGCCAGACTGCTAAAACACTGGACACCATAGACTATTATGGCTCTGCTGGGTGTCCATCATTTTTATATTGAAATCAGCAGAGTGATTATAACTACTGTATATGCAGGACTTGTCTCTGTGCCGATTCTTTCCGGTTTCTGCACCAGAGTCTCCGATGAAGAAAATCCGTCGCAGTTTGCACCCAGACTTATACACTTGGAACGCAATTATAAGATCCTTTTAATATGCAACAACTCTCTGCTGTAAATAAGAGGCTGTGAGGTCTGAAATGCCTAAAATCATCCATTAAACCAGGCTTATTTAATATGACCATAAGTAAATGAGGTGGTGGATCATTTTACCACAATGTATGTAGTTTCCCTGTGGCTAGATGTCTGTCCACTCAACTAGTGTTATTAGGATACCTATTAATGTGGTGTCATATGCCTTTTGGGTGAGCTGGCTGCACTTATGTTACATTTCTTTTATTACCAAGTCAAGCCACTGGTCTTTAATGTATTCTAAAATTTTTGTTTTTCAGGTAATATCTTCACTATTACCAATCTTCAGGACAAGAATGCGGTGTTGGTCTACAATGTTTTAAAAATGCTCCCAGGGCTTGCAAATAATAATAGTTAGAATATGAGTATCTGTGTTGCCTATGAGGGCCAGTTTTATTTATGGTGTTACTACTCAGTAGTGTTGTACATAATTTTATGGTGTTGCATACTTGCAGAATTGATTGCTCTTCACCAGTATATAAGAATGCATTGCAGTGTACCCACCCTACTCTGTTGACATGCTGCAGATGTCTTTGTCAACAAGTATTGTCATGGACCGCAGTCACAGTGGCTGGCACTTAAACTATTTTGTTACATTGTAAAAATCAAGTCTCCTTGGAAGCAGCAACAACTGGAGGCAGAACCAAATCAATAAGGTGGGAATATTAAAAAGTGTTTTATTTTGTTTCACATGCTGTGAAGGGTAAAATTGTTTTTTGCCAGAAATGTTCTTTCATTGTTGCATTTAAGGTAAGGTAATTAAAGGGGTTTACCAGGCACATTAGAAAATCCAGGACAGTGGGCTAAAATTAAAATAAAGCCATACTCTTCTACCTCATGTCCTCACATTCTGTTGTTCCTGTCCCATTCTGTGCGCACACTGGCAGGGCTGCAAGTGAAGCTGATCACTGGCCTCAGTGGTCACATGTTGGATAGCAGTGATGATACTGCTAATAGATCACTGGTACTCAACCTGTTAGAGCTCAGGCCAATGATTGGCTGCAGGAGTCACCTGACTGTCTTCAGTTCCATTCTAGCCAGTGGGGGCATGAAATAGGAAGGGAGACCTACACTGGAACAGCCTTAATTTGCCTGGAAAACCCCTAATTTGCACATGGTTTCTTAAAATTTTATTCTGTATTGTGTCTACAGATCTTATACAGGACCCATGTCTCCTAGGTGTCAGACTACAAACAAATTTTGTACAGTCTGACAATGAGCTTGTATAAGGAAGTACAAGTACATAAACTGACTAGACACACAACATTCTAAATTTTTAAGTAAGGGTATTTAAAAATGTGTTTTGTTTTTTACATTAAAGGGTATATGTATAGCTCACTGTGCTATGCTGTTTTCATAACTACCATTTGCTCCAGTGTGAGTTAAAGGAGCAGCGCAGGACAGCTGTGTTCTAGTCTGGCTGAACACCATGGTCAGGATTTACTGGAGCATATTCCCATTTCGGCTATGAAATGGGAATACACCTTTAATATATACTGAGCAACTTAAAAAAAAATAGCTGTAATGCTGTACGTATCTTTTAAGCCCTTTCAGGCCGTTTTTTGTTTCAGAAATGTTCTTTTAGAAAAAACATAAAACAAGTAATGTTAGCTGTACGTTTTTCTTCTCTCATTGACAATGCAGACCCTTCTGTCTGACACAGACAAGTTTTTATGTATGTTAAAGGGAGCCTGTCAGGTCAATTTGGGACCCTGAATCATCCACAGGTTCTTGTAGACCTGAGGTTTAGTGTTCCAAATCACCCTGTTTTAATGCAATCTGCAGTCACATTAACAGTAAAAAATCCTTTATGCTTGCCTAGAGAACAGTCCGATGAGTCTCATTAGACTGTTCTCTGGTACTCCCGGCGCCTGTGCTGTTTTTCAGTGAAGCCAGAGATGTACACCTTGGCCTCACTGCGCAAGTGTTAGAGATACGGAGCCTGCACAGTGAAGCCAAGGTTTACTCCTCTGACTCCATTGAAGAACTGTGTCGGTGCGTGGTGTACAGCAGAAGGGCAAGTATAAAGCTTTTTTATTTTGTAAGAGGCCCTGCATGGCATTAAAGCAGGGTTATTTGGGACACTAAAAACCAGGTCCATACGGGCATGTGGGTGGTTTAGTGTCCCAAATCAACCTGACAGGTTCCCTTTAAGTAAAGTTAATTGGATTGGTGTGTTTTGTAGATAATATCAGGAGGCTAACTGAATTTTTGTGAATTATTTTATTATTAATCCTGGGAACTTGAAGTAAGGGGGGCGTTCACACTACCGTCAGTGTCCGACAGGTAGTGTCCACTGCTAGTGTCCGTTCAAAATCTCGCACGGACACTAGGAGCGGACACTAGCTGTGTCCGTGACACTTGTCATTCATTTAAATGGCGATCGGGTGCGTTCTTTTGCACTCTTGTGCCTGTCCTTAACTGTCCATTTGTAAAGATGTCCGACTTTTCAAACGGACAGAAAAAACCTACATGTCGGGTTTTGCTGTCTGCTTGAAAAGTCGGACATCTTTACAAACAGACAGTTAAAGACAGGCACGGAGTGCAAAAGAACGCACCCGATCGCCATTTAAAATGACAAGTGTCACGGACACAGCTAGTTTCCGCTCCTAATGTCTGTGCGAGATTTTGAACGGACACTAGCAGCGGACACTACCTGTCGGACAATGACGGTAGTGTGAACGCTCCCTAAGAAAAAAAAATGTGGACATACAGATGTAGCACAGTTAACCAGAATTTCTGCAGTTAGATGATCGTCTGCAGGGTAATAGCTTGGCACTGAAGACCACAGAAAAAAACAAAAAAAAAAAAACAAAACATTTTTCTAATGACTTTTCAGTGTTTTTTGTGGCCTTCTGTAATCAGACATCACCCTGCAGCAGATTAAGCAATTGTACAAGTTCAGCGCTGCTGCATCTGTACATTAAACTATCTTACAGTTTGTATATGCATTTCTTATGCAGACCCATGTCTATGTGCAAACAAACCTCTTCCATCAGATCTCTCTATTGCTGTCTGTAGGTAGCAAGGCCAATGGAGGGAAATATCACATGACTCCAATCTTATACTACACATGGTTTGTTATGTAGCTGGTTTCATTGCACAAACATACGTCTGCATTGGAGTTATGTACAAAAAAGACAGGTTTTGTTTGATCGAGACTAATTACATTCCATATAAGATATGAAGCCATTTTTAAAGAAATTGGTTACAAAAATGCTCCTAGCCTTTAAAGGGGGTAAAAAAAAAAAAATGGAAATAAAAGTCACTTTAAAATAGTTCATTGAATACAGTCAGCAATGTAAATGGTGGATGTTTGTTAAATTTTGCCTGATGTGGCTAAGTTCAGGGCTCTGTATATAGCTCTATATAGATGTTATACCAAGTAATTGCATTGTTGAAAAGGACAACGATGTGCTATACAGTTGTATAAATGTATGTTATGTAGACTTAGTGTAACTTTATTAATATTGTTATTTTTCTGGAAAAAGTTTAATATTTGTAATGCACAATTAAAAAAAATTACAGTTGTTTTCCCTGCTAGTTTTCCTTTAGAAAGACTATGTACCCAGGTCTATACAGTAGTTATCTGGAATTTATCAGTCAAGCTGGAATTAATAGGTATACAAGAATGGTAGATCTGTATGCCTTCAGTATACAAGGTAGGCAACTAGTGGCCATGGCAACCCAATGCAAGAGTTGCTGAAGAAATCCTCACTGTTGACCTTAGCATTTTTCATTAGAGCAGGATCTTGTGTATTATAGGATATCCAGACACCCATTGCAACCAGTACAGCATACCTCTGTAGGGTTTGTTCCGCACTGCTGTTTTCTCTAGCCCTTACGATTCCTAAGCAATGGTTTCTGCTAATTTCAGCACACAATATGCTAATTAGACTCCTTACTGTCAGACGGGGATCCAAAGCTATTAGCTCTAGCCTAGGACCCCCCAGCAGAGAGCCGAAAATCTAAAATGGACTACTCGAGAACAGTGAAGGCAAGTGACAAAAGAGGAAAAGAGGGTTTGTTGAAGGATGCCAAAGAATTGGAGTTTGAGATGGTGCAAGGTCCTCTTTAAAGCGCTTGTTTTAAAAATGTAGTTTAATATACAGTTCTTATCATTAACATGTTGATCTAGGTTCTTGTTCATCCAGAATTCCTGGAGTTTTGTCAGATGTCTGATATCCTGAATCCACTTTATTCTATTAGATGCAACATCCAAAATTGTGATTTTAGTGTTCTCCAGACTCTCCAGAACTTTGATACCATTGTCACTTGGGTTCACTCTCGCTGGTTCACAAGACTTTAGAACTCTTCAACAGTGCTGTTGGGTTATTTGGCGTATCCATATTCTGCAAGTTTGTAATCTAGTTCTTCCGAAGAAACAAACTGTCCTGATCTCGATCTCACAAATACGATTTCAGCCCAGTTCCAACAAATGGAGCTGTGTTAGAGAGCCAAGGTTTTCAGCATGGCTAATCTTTACCAGGTAAAGATGCCTAAGTTTAGGAGTCTTAACCCCTCAATATGTTTCAGAAGTTTGAATGTCAGATCCAGCATTTGGAGCGGTCTCAGTTTATCCAGGTTATGTATAATACAAATCTGATTATAATACAGGTTCAATTGATTCAATATCACCAACTGCTTTAGGTTATCCATCACCATTATTAGATTTTGACCCTGGCACCTGGTATGAGCTTTCATGAGCACTTTGAATTCCTGAATAACTACTATTCGCATAAGTCAACTTTCTCAGCTTCAGGATCCAGAAAAATCAAATTCTCTGGTGTCTCTGAGTCTTCTTAAGGTTTGAAGGTCTCCAAAGTTTTGTGAACAAGTGTAAGTTTTACCTAAGCGACAATAGCATCCAAGTCCTGGAGAGTCTGGAGAATTACTAAAATCACAACTTTGATATTCTGAGTCCACTGCAAATCCATCCAGATATCTGACAGAACTCTAGAAATTCTGGACAAACGACAATTTAGTAGACAACTGGGCTGACTTGGAAGAGCTGAGTGGTGCCAAAGGTTTGCAGATAGTTTATCTGGAAAGGAACCCCATACAGAAGGATAACCAATACAGGTGCAAAATCACACTAGCTTTGCCTTCTGTCCACCAGACTGATGCAACAGTGGTCGACAAAATTATGTTCTTCTCCCCCCTCCTCTCACGGGGCAGTTCAACTCCAGCCTCTTTCATAAGATAGACTTTTGTTTGGAGACTATGAAGTGATTGTGTTCCTACACAATTGTTACTGAGACCTTCCACTGGTTAATGCCAGTCTGAGCAGTTCTGTGAAAGGGACTCGAAAATTAAAATAATGCATTACTCCTTTCTACCACATGATGTCGCTAAGAGCATTTAGTATATTTAAGTTCATAGATTTCAAAGAATTACCTTTTTAAGTAATTGAACATTGCAGTCTACCACTGCATTGACCTAAAAGTTTACTTTAGTCCAGTGTTTTCAAACTTTTTCAAACTCTGGACATCCCTGCAAAATAATTTTTACCAAAAGACAAAAAACATATGAATGCACCCTCAAAGCTATACCATTTTATACTTTATACCCAGCAAATACAGCAAATTCACCTTTTAAGGGCCCGGAAAAGTTTTCCGCCGTGTGGCTCTCCGCATCATCGGCATCCCGCTCCTGATTAGGCCCAGATGAATGGGACTAATTGGGAGTGAGTCTCGAGCCATGAATGAGTCAGCCACGGGAAGATAGGGCATGTCGCTTCTTATTCTCGATAGCTGAAAAAAATCGATAGCGGGGAAAAAAAGTGAGTGATTGCCATTGAAATGAATGGGAGCCTTTTCTGCAGACGGATTTTGAGGTGGACACCGCCTCAAAATCCGCCTGCAAAAAAACTGTGTGAACATACCCAAGCTCCCTTAGTTGACCCCACATAGTATATGCTCCCCAGGGGCCCAACACGCAGTATATACTCCCCAGTGGCCCCCAGGCAAATAGTAATGTCCTCCAGTAGCTCACAGGCAACTGATAATGTCCCCACTGTGGCCCTCAGACAACTAATAATGTCCCACAGTGTCCCCACACTGTGGTTGTGCTATATAAACAAGAAACAAATAACACTTGCCCCTCGTCAGTCCCCAAAGCTTGGAGGTTCTCAGCTTGGTCTTCAGCAGGCATTTCTTGCAGAAGACTTCCTGTTGCACCGTTCTTATTAAACATTGGCAACTTGAGAAAGGCGACGTAGCCATTTCTCCTCCGGATATGACATCATTGCTTTAGTCCAATGCTTCTCACATTGTGAGGCAGAACTCAATAGTGGGGTATCTCCAAGCTGTTAGAAGCAGATTGAGGATGTAGTTTTGACATGTTGTATGGATATCTTTATGGTTGCATCAATCGCAATATGAAATCAGACATAGTTGCAAATTTGCACAGTTAAAATCTGGAGCAGATTACAGTACCAGGCAAATGAATACAATGTTGCTAATCTCATCCACATTCTTTGGAAACCACTAGATTTTTCTGATCATATGAGTTAGGAAATTCTCATCACAGTATTCTTAGCTGCTTCAGAATACCTGAGTATAGCATATGAGTAGTACCTTTAGTATTTACAGATATTTAGTATATTCCTAGTTCTAGTTTCCTTCTCGTTTCCTTGTAGTATAGTAAGACTGAGAAGTCATCAGAAAAAATAAGGATGAACTGATAAGTATATCTGAGAAGCAGAAAATCAGGTCTAAATTCCACACAGAATCCACCACAGAGTTAGGTCACGAGGAAAAATTTGGTCTTCAACTTGAAGCAGATTTTTTAAGCTAGGAAAAATTCCACTGTAAGAACAAACATGGGTTAGGCAATGAATGGGGATGAGTTTTGAATGTCGGGCATAGAGAGCACTGAGGGGAATAACAGCTACAGAAAACTGAGAGGATTTGGACTCTTAAGAGGATATGACATGATCAGAGTTTCACAGCTCTAGCATAGCTAACATGGAAACCTGCAAACTCCTCATTCACACTAACGCCTTCTGTCCTTCCATCATGAATCTGCCGAAATTGCAGAAAAACGGATTGGGAACGGATAGCAAATGGTCTGTGTAAGAACCTATTCGCTTCAATAGGTTTTTAAAGCAATTCACAGGTGTCCATTTGCAGCCTCTTCGCTGTGAATCCATTGAACATGCTGCCACTGACTTTATCATATGACACTTCTGCACTCCACCACAGACTCCAGTACAGTTGCCTATGTCATATACATTTAAACCCTATGTACAGGATGTCTGACTGCTGTGTGCCCCAGTAATGAAGAGAATGGGAACCTGAAAGTTCCCCACGTATCCTCCATGTAATGAAGTGCGAGTGTGTTTGCATGACCCGTGCTCTGTTTGCTTCTAGGAGGCAGGCTTGGCAGCCCCATATCAGTGACTGGAACACCAGTCACATAAGTTCGTCCTCCATTCTTCTTATTATTGAGGGACCTGTTGGTTGAACTCTAACAATTTGACACTTGACCCCTATCTTGTGAATAAGGGCATAAGTGTCTTTAATGGGACAACCCTTTATGTCAACATCCCCTACACAGATCATGATGCCTTTGTGTGCAAAACATACAGCAACCCTCTATATTATACAAGAGCAATCTCATACCTATGAGATAATATGGTTGTCTGCTGCTTTATAGAATATTAAGGCTGAGTTCACAAAGAGTTTTGTGGTCAGGAATCTGCCTCAAAATCAGCCTCCAAAAAAAACCTCCTAATAGAGCTCTATTGGGAGGCTTCTTTTGGAGGCTGATTTTGAGGCGGATTCCAGACCAAAAAACTCTGTGAACTCAGCCTTAAACAGTGTAGCTTTGTGTGTCCACCTACTATGCACAAATTTTGTATTTGATATACACCAATCAATAGTGTGCCTGCCTTCCTTGTGTCACAAAAGAACTTACAGCTTTGTGTTATGTGCTCCTGAAAGGAGTACTGACGTCCTCTGTGTTTCTGTAATGTGCACAATGTATAAACATGATGTCAAACTCACAATGCAGGTTTTTTGGAAGTCAGGCCAAGGTTGTAATAGAATTGCATTGTGAGTTTGAACTCTTGTTAGTAAAAGAAACCCTGTTATATGATAGAGTAGGTCAGTGCTCCGCAACAAAGCACATAACCTCACAGTAAAGCTGCCAGCAAGTTATTCAATAACATTACACTGCACAAAGGCTGATGTTCAAATAGAGTAGATCAAAACAATTTTTGGGGAGTACTGCTTTATGAAACTGCAGCATTTTGTCCATAATGGGAAAGCCATGGCAAAAATACTCCATCTTACGTTATCTGCAAAGTGGATGAGATTCTGGCTGACCGCATCAACACATTGTAGAAAAAAATCAGCAGTGAAAACGCTGGTTTTGTTTTTTAAACATCTCGTTTTATTAAAAAGAGTACAACAGGTTACCCAGTACAAATAGGCATGTTGTACAAGACACTCAACCAACCAAGTAAACCAAAAAACTGAAACAACCAGATCAGTGCTGCAGAACAGAAAAATTTGTGAAGCAGTAAGTAACTCAGAAGATAACCTGAGCTGAGGATCCAAAAGGAAGATGGTAAACAGCCCAATCTCTAAAGGGCGAAAGCATGGAAATATGGCAATACAAAAAGGTACAGTTCACTACAGATAAAACTAAACAACCAGACAGGGTCCCAGGACTAGTACAGGGTTAAAACAGACACGGGGAAGGTAGTGATCTTGATGTATTCCTCTTCTAGGAAGTAAATACACTAAGGGCTGTACAAAAGCACGGGGGATGAGTATAAAGTCAATGGTAGAGATGAGTGAACGACGTTCGATCGAATAGGTATTCAATCGAATATCAGGCCGTTAGAGGTATTTGATTCTAATCGAATACCACACGGCAAACGCAGTAAAAATTTGTATCCCCTCCCACCTTCCCTGGCGCGTTTTTTGAACTGATAACTGTGCAGGGGAGGTGGGACAGGAACTACGACAACATAGGCATTGAAAACCCATTGGCTGCTGAAAACCTGTGACCTCTGATTTATAAGAATCTTCGTGTCATTTGCGGTGACAAATAGGGAGAGAGAGAGATCTGCTGAGGGCTAGATAGGTATTAGCTTCTAGTAGGCAGGGAAAAACTGAAGAAAAACAGCTCTTTTCAGAGCTATACTGTAGGGAGAGGAGTTGAGCTTTCCACGGGGTGTCCCCCTGAAAACTAACAGGGATACAGAACAATTAGGTCCGGCTATATACAGTGCCTACAAGTAGTATTCAACCCCCTGCAGATTTAGCAGGTTTGATAAGATGCAAATAAGTTAGAGCCTTCAAACAAGAGCAGGATTTATTAACAGATGCATAAATCTTAAAAACCAAAAAGTTATGTTGCTCAGTTAAATTTTAATAAATTTTTAAACATAAAAGTGTGGGTCAATTATTATTCAACCCCTAGGTTTAATATTTTGTGGAATAACCCTTGTTTGCCATTACAGCTAATAATCGTCTTTTATAAGACCTGATCAGGCCGGCACAGGTCTCTGGAGTTATCTTGGCCCACTCCTCCATGCAAATCTTCTCCAAGTTATCTAGGTTCTTTGGGTGTCTCATGTGGACTTTAATCTTGAGCTCCTTCCACAAGTTTTCAATTGGGTTAAGGTCAGGAGACTGACTAGGCCACTGCAACACCTTGATTTTTTCCCTCTTGAACCAGGCCTTGGTTTTCTTGGCTGTGTGCTTTGGGTCGTTGTCTTGTTGGAAGATGAAATGACGCCCCATCTTAAGATCCTTGATGGAGGAGCGGAGGTTCTTGGCCAAAATCTCCAGGTAGGCCGTGCTATCCATCTTCCCATGGATGCGGACCAGATGGCCAGGCCCCTTGGCTGAGAAGCAGCCCCACAGCATGATGCTGCCACCACCATGCTTGACTGTAGGGATGGTATTCTTGGGGTCGTATGCAGTGCCATCCAGTCTCCAAACATCACGTGTGTGGTTGGCACCAAAGATCTCGATCTTGGTCTCATCAGACCAGAGAACCTTGAACCAGTTTGTCTCAGAGTCCTCCAAGTGATCATGAGCAAACTGTAGACAAGCCTTGACATGACGCTTTGAAAGTAAAGGTACCTTATGGGCTCGTCTGGAACGGAGACCATTGCGGTGAAGTACGTTACTTATGGTATTGACTGAAACCAATGTCCCCACTGCCATGAGATCTTCCCAGAGCTCCTTCCTTGTTGTCCTTGGGTTAGCCTTGACTCTTCGGACAAGCCTGGCCTCGGCACGGGAGGAAACGTTCAAAGGCTGTCCAGGCCGTGGAAGGCTAACAGTAGTTCCATAAGCCTTCCACTTCCGGATGATGCTCCCAACTGTGGAGACAGGTAGGCCCAACTCCTTGGAAAGGGTTTTGTACCCCTTGCCAGCCTTGTGACCCTCCACAATCTTGTCTCTGATGGCCTTGGAATGCTCCTTTGACTTTCCCATGTTGACCATGTATGAATGCTGTTCACAAGTTTGGGGAGGGTCTTAAATAGTCAGAAAAGGCTGGAAAAAGAGATAATTAATCCAAACATGTGAAGCTCATTGTTCTTTGTGCCTGAACTACTTCTTAATACTTTAGGGGCACCAAACAGAATTCTGGTGGTTTGAGGGGTTGAATAATAAATGACCCTCTGAATAAACTTTTCACAATTTAAAAAAAAAAATAAACAAAGAAATAACATTCTTTTTTGCTGCAGTGCATTTCACACTTCCAGGCTGATCTACAGTCCAAATGTCACAATGCCAAGTTAATTCCGAATGTGTAAACCTTCTAAATCTGCAGGGGGTTGAATACTACTTGTAGGCACTGTACGCTCAATCCAGCTTTCCACGGAGTGTCCCCCCGAAAACTAACAGGGATACAGAGCAATTCAGTCCAGCTAGATACACTCAACCCAGCTTTCCACTGTGTCCCTCCCCAAACACCTAACCGGGATACAGAGCAATTCAGTTTGGCTAGATACGCTCAACCCAGATTTCATCAGTGTATAGATCATAAAAATCGCATTACTATACATCTAAAAATGGTATACTATACATCTAAAGGCTCTACTCACTCCAAGGGCCACAAACACTGCTGGTGCAAGGCTCTACTCACTCCAAGGGCCAAAAACACTGCTGGTGCAAGGCTCTACTCACTCCAAGGGCCAAAAACACTGCTGGTGCAAGGCTCTACTCACTCCAAGGGCCAAAAACACTGCTGGTGCAAAGCTCAACTAACCCCAAGGGCCAAAAACACTGCTGGTGCAAAGCTCAACTAACCCCAAGGGCCAAAAACACTGCTGGTGCAAGGCTCTACTCACTCCAAGGGCCAAAAACACTGCTGGTGCAAGGCTCTACTCACTCCAAGGGCCAAAAACACTGCTGGTGCAAGGCTCTACTCACTCCAAGGGCCAAAAACACTGCTGGTGCAAAGCTCAACTAACCCCAAGGGCCAAAAACACTGCTGGTGCAAAGCTCAACTAACCCCAAGGGCCAAAAACACTGCTGGTGCAAGGCTCAACTAACCCCAAGGGCCAAAAACACTGCTGGTGCAAGGCTATACTCACTCCAAGGGCCAAAAACACTGCTGGTGCAAGGCTCTACTCACTCCAAGGGCCAAAAACACTGCTGGTGCAAGGCTCTACTCACTCCAAGGGCCAAAAACACTGCTGGTGCAAGGCTCTACTCACTCCAAGGGCCAAAAACACTGCTGGTGCAAAGCTCAACTAACCCCAAGGGCCAAAAACACTGCTGGTGCAAAGCTCAACTAACCCCAAGGGCCAAAAACACTGCTGGTGCAAGGCTATACTCACTCCAAGGGCCAAAAACACTGCTGGTGCAAGGCTCTACTCACTCCAAGGGCCAAAAACACTGCTGGTGCAAGGCTCTACTCACTCCAAGGGCCAAAAACACTGCTGGTGCAAAGCTCAACTAACCCCAAGGGCCAAAAACACTGCTGGTGCAAGGCTCTACTCACTCCAAGGGCCAAAAACACTGCTGGTGCAAGGCTCTACTCACTCCAAGGGCCAAAAACACTGCTGGTGCAAGGCTCTACTCACTCCAAGGGCCAAAAACACTGCTGGTGCAAAGCTCAACTAACCCCAAGGGCCAAAAACACTGCTGGTGCAAGGCTCTACTCACTCCAAGGGCCAAAAACACTGCTGGTGCAAGGCTCTACTCACTCCAAGGGCCAAAAACACTGCTGGTGCAAGGCTCTACTCACTCCAAGGGCCAAAAACACTGCTGGTGCAAGGCTCAACTAACCCCAAGGGACAAAAAAATAAAACACTGCTGGTGCAAGGCTCTACTCACTTCAAGGGCCAAAAATTATATTGGGGCACATTAGATGCCCCCAGGCATGCTTCCCCTGCTGTCCCAGTTGCATTCCAGAGGTGTTGTCATCATTTGCTGAGGTGTCATAGTAGACTTGGTGGCCCTCCTGAGTCGAATAGTCGTTTCCCCTGAAACAAACGGTTTTTCCCCATAGACTATAATGGGGTTCGACAGTGGCGTAACTAGGAATGGCGGGGCCCCGTGGCGAACTTTTGACATGGGCCCCCCTCCCAACCGACAATGACGCCGAAGACCTCGACCGACCCCCTCCTCCGCACTCTATTATATCCCTTAGTAAGCCCTGCACACAGTATTATGTCCATTAGTGGCCCCTGCACACAGTATTATGTCCCTTAGTGGCCCCTGCACCGCAGTGGTAGCGGCTGTCACCGGGCCCCCTAATGGCCCGGGCCCTGTGGCAGCCGCCTCCGCTGCCTCTATGGTAGTTACGCCCCTGGGGTTCGATATTCGTTTGAATAGTCTAATATTGAGGGGCTATTCAAAACGAATATCGAATATTTCACTGTTCACTCATCTCTAGTGAATGGTGAACTACACCAGGCACCCCTTACTTACAGAAATTTATTAGAACAGCCCCTTCCTTTATGCAACATTTGTTTGTAGGGTAGGATAGAGTTCACCAGTTTTCGCCACATTGATAGAGAAGGGGGCAGGGGGATGCCATCCAACGTAAGGCAGTGGCTTTCCTACCTAAGAATAGGGATTCACAAAGTTATATACAAGAATGGTATGACCATAGTTCTTCACTTAAGATACCAAATAAGCAAATTCCAGGAATGAGTGGAACTGGCACTTAATACATCAGATACAAGATGCGCAACCTTTGACCCAAAATCCATTAGTGATGGGGCAGACCCAAATCATGCACCATAAAACAGAGTATGCACCAAAACATCACAAACACCCATTTTGATATAGACATCCCATTTTATGTAAACGTACAGGAGTCAAATGACTTGAGTGTAGAATATATACTTGAATCGACTTATTATTAGCAGACGGGGATATGTATAGGGCTGACTCCTGAAGATCTGAATACGTGACATCGGCAAGAGCAGGAATTTGGGTGCGTCACTTCAGTAAGGCAGGAGCAGCTGAACGAGATATCTTGACCTGTATAAGATGAGTGTATAAGCCTGAAATAAGACCTTGGGACCCTAGAACACCATAGGAGAAATTGCATAACAAACTGTGAGATGCATTTTCTCCTTTAACCCCATGTAAATGTGTTAATTTTAGGACTAATTGAATGTATTATTGAAAAAAATTTAAATAGCTGAATTTCACTTCCATATTGTTTTAATTCCTGTGAGATGCTTAAAGGGTTAACAAACTTCTCAATTGCAGTTATGAATTATTTGAGGGGTGCAGTTTTGAATATGGGGTGATTTGAGGGCCTTAAAAGTCCCCTTCAGAACTGAAGTGGTCCCTAACAAATGGGTTTGGGAATTTCTCTGGAAAATCGCAGTTACACTTGTAAGCCACCATTGCCGCCAGGTGTAAACTGTTTTATACAGTAGACACCCAGCGCTAATGCCCACGATCGGTGCTCGCACCCTTTGACCAAGGCGCCATTTTCCTGGAGAAAGCTCCGGGGCCGGCCTTGTGCAGGCTCTCTAGCCTGTCATTCTATACTTTGCAGGGTAGTCTATGCAGCCTGCAATAGAACTACCATATTTTTGCAATGCATGAGCATTGTAATGCATTGCATTAGTGATCAGACCCCCTGGTGTTCAAGACCCCAAAAGTATTAAAAATTCAAAAGTATCCCTGGGTTCCAAAAATGCCCAGCCTACAAATTTCTAAAAATATTGTTCCTGTACAGTGAACGCCGTAGCGGGGGGAAAAAAGTCAAAAGTGCCAAACCGGCGTTTTTCACTATTTTGCCTCTGATAAAAATTTGAATTAAAAGTGATCAAAGCAATAGTAATTCCAAAAAATGGTATAACTAAAAAGTACACCTGGTCCCGCAAAAAAAGACGCTCTATGCATCCCCGTACAAAGTATAAAGAAGTTACAGGTGTCAGAATATGGCGACTTTTAGGAAAAAAAAAAAATTGGCACAGTTTTTGATTTTTGTTAAGGGGTTAAAATGTAAATAAAACCATATAAATTTTATATCCCTGGAATCGTACCGAAACCGAATACAGATGACATGTCATTTTAGCTGCACAGTGAACGCCGTAAAAATGAAGCCCGTAAGAATCATGAAGCTTCATGAAGAAAAATTTATCCTGCAAAGATTAAGACCTCATATGGCTCTGAGAGTGGAAAAATAAAAAAGTTATGGGGTTTGGAAGGAGGTTTGAAGGGTTTGAAAAATCACATTTCCTATTTTTTCATATATCTCTCTATATTATAAAAATGAATTTCTGTCTGTCTGTCTGTCTGTCTAATGCAAACCAAACGACTGGACCGATCTTCACCAAATTTGGTACAGAGATACTTCAGGTATCCAGGAAAGTTTAAGATGAGACTCCAACTTGCTTGGACGTACCGTTGCTGAGCTACAGCATTCCAAACACAATGCCCCCTTCCTTAGCCAATACAAACCTGCAAGTCTTTCACTCATTCCAACTGCAATACACACGGTCACTCCACATGCACAATCCAACACTGATATCCAAACTGAGATACACGCATCAGAGGATTAGATACACAGATCAGAACACAGTATCACACGCCAGAGGATTAGATACAAGCATCTGCACACAGTCCTACACACCAGAGGATTAAATACGCACTTCTGCACACAGTTCCACATACTGAAGGATTAGATACGTGCGTCTGCACACAGTACCACATGCCGGGGGATTGGATACATGCGTCTGCACACAGTACCACATGCCAAAGGATTGGATACATGCATCTGCACACAGTTCCACACACCAGAGCATAAGATATGCACGTCTGCACACAGTACCACATGCCGTAGGATTAGATACGTGCATCTGCACACAGTACCACATGCTGTAGTATTAGATACGCGCGTCTATACACAGTTCCACACGCCGTAGGATTAGATATGCGCCTCTTCACACAATACCACACAGGGGAGGATTAGATACGTGCGTCTGAACACAGTACCACATGCCAGAGAATTAGATACGTGCATCTGCACACAGTTCTACACACCAGAGGATTAGATAAGCATGTCTGCACACAGTACCACATGCCATAGGATTAGATACGCACGTCTACTTACAGTTCCACACGCCAGAGGATTAGATACGTGCATCTGCACACAGTACCACACGCCAGAGGATTAGATACGCGCATCTGCACACAGTTCTACATGCCAGAGGATTAGATACATGCGTCTTCACACAATACCACACACCGGAGGATTAGATACATGCCACTGCACACAATACCACATGGGGGAGGATTAGATAATTGCCTCTGCACACAGTACCACATGCCAGAGTGTTAGATATGTGCCTCTCCACACAGTACCACATGCCGGAGGATTAGATACGCGCCACTGCGCACAATACCACATAGGTGAGGATTAGATACCTGCGTCTGCACACAGTACCACATGGGGCAGGATTAGATACATGCCTCTGCACACAATACCACAAGTCAGAGAATTACATGCGCATCTCAGCACACAGTACCACACGGGGGAGGATTAGATACACGTGTCTGCACACAGTACCACATGCCAGAGGATTAGATACACTCGTCTGCACACAGTACCACACGGGGGAGGATTAGATACGCACATCTGCACACAGTACCACATGCAGTAAGATTAGATATGCACATCTGCACACAGTTTCACTTGCCGGAGGATTAGATACGCGCCTCTTCACACAATACCACACGGGGGAGGATTAGATACAGCATCTGCACACAGTACCACACGCCGGAGGATTAGATATGTGCATCTGCACACAGTACCACACCAACAAGGATTAGATACTTGCGTCTAAACACAGTACTACACGGGGAAGGATTAGATACAGCTTTACTCCAGGTATCCATAACAACTGATCACAGGTTTTTCACTGATATCCAAAATGAGATACATAATCACATGACGCTTATGGACATACACACAAACCACATACAAAATACACCAGTGCAAAATTGGACAATTCTTATGGGGCCACTACACAAACATAAAATGTTATATATATATATATATATACAAATATCAAAGTCATTGTGTTCCACTAGCATAGCACAATGTGTTAAGAAAAATAATCTCAGATTCTCTTGGGTAAGTTAGTGTCTCAAAGTTATAGCAATATAAAGTGACAAATGTCCGTTTCAAAACATGGGGTCTGGTTTAGAGATGAGCGAACACTAAAATGTTCGAGGTTCGAAATTCGATTCGAACAGCCGCTCACTGTTCGAGTGTTCAAATGGGTTTCGAACCCCATTATAGTCTATGGGGAACATATACTCGTTAAGGGGGAAACCCAAATTCGTGTCTGGAGGGTCACCAAGTCCACTATGACACCCCAGGAAATGATACCAACACCCTGGAATGACACTGGGACAGCAGGGGAAGCATGTCTGGGGGCATAAAAGTCACTTTATTTCATGGAAATCCCTGTCAGTTTGCGATTTTCGCAAGCTAACTTTTCCCCATAGAAATGCATTGGCCAGTGCTGATTGGCCAGAGTACGGAACTCGACCAATCAGCGCTGGCTCTGCTGGAGGAGGCGGAGTCTAAGATCGCTCCACACCAGTCTCCATTCAGGTCCGACCTTAGACTCCGCCTCCTCCGGCAGAGCCAGCGCTGATTGGCCGAAGGCTGGCCAATGCATTCCTATGCGAATGCAGAGACTTAGCAGTGCTGAGTCAGTTTTGCTCAACTACACATCTGATGCACACTCGGCACTGCTACATCAGATGTAGCAATCTGATGTAGCAGAGCCGAGGGTGCACTAGAACCCCTGTGCAAACTCAGTTCACGCTAATAGAATGCATTGGCCAGCGCTGATTGGCCAATGCATTCTATTAGCCCGATGAAGTAGAGCTGAATGTGTGTGCTAAGCACACACATTCAGCTCTACTTCATCGGGCTAATAGAATGCATTGGCCAGCGCTGATTGGCCAGAGTACGGAACTCGACCAATCAGCGCTGGCTCTGCTGGAGGAGGCGGAGTCTAAGATCGCTCCACACCAGTCTCCATTCAGGTCCGACCGTAGCTCCGCCTCCTCCAGCAGAGCCAGCGCTGATTGGCCGAATTCCGTACTCTGGCCAATCAGCACTGGCTAATGCATTGTATTGGCGTGATGAAGCAGTGCTGAATGTGTGTGCTTAGCACACACATTCAGCTCTACTTCATCGGGCTAATAGAATCAGTTTATCTCACAAAAATCACAATTACACACCCGATAGAGCCCCAAAGAGTTATTTTTAATAACATTCCCCCCTAAATAAAGGTTATCCCTAGCTATCCCTGCCTGTACAGCTATCCCTGTCTCATAGTCACAAAGTTCACATTCTCATATGACCCGGATTTGAAATCCACTATTCGTCTAAAATGGAGGTCACCTGATTTCGGCAGCCAATGACTTTTTCCAATTTTTTTCAATGCCCCCGGTGTCGTAGTTCCTGTCCCACCTCCCCTGCACTGTTATTGGTGCAAAAAAGGCGCCAGGGAAGGTGGGAGGGGAATCGAATTTTGGCGCACTTTACCACGCGGTGTTCGATTCGATTCGAACATAGCGAACACCCTGATATCCGATCGAACATGTGTTCGATAGAACACTGTTCGCTCATCTCTAGTCTGGTTCTTAAAGTAGTTTTTGGCCGTGTGGAGCCTGAGCCTCAAGTGTGATCTCATAAAGGATTCCTTACGTTTAGCCCAGGTGTTGAAAGTTTTCTTTACTAACCAATTAAATAAAAATAAATAAATAAAAATCTGATGTTGGTTGTCTGATATTTCACAATACCACACAACCTATTCCCAGTGATTATACAACTGAACCTGTTTCCTCCATGTCTGCTTCTGTAACTAAACTGTATATACTGTAAACAGGTGAGATCTGAAAGTATTGGTAACACTTTAAACAATGGACATTATAATGGCACAACAGCTCCCATTGTATAGACTTCCATTCTTCCTGACATTAAGGCTCAAGCCCCCTAAATAACATATGATATAGGCTAGCGCTAAAACAATGGGTTGTAAAAAAAAATTAAAAAAAAAAAAAAAAACACCCTTGCCATGATGTGATGGGATAACAGTATATATATATAAAACTCAAAATCTGTAGTAGTCTGCTCTATACAAATCCACAGTTCTCGCCCGATTTGGGTGAAATTTGGCATGCCCCCTCTCCACCCACAGGAGCAGAATATTGCGCATGTTACATCTCGCTAGCGTCCCCCTGCCATGAGATTGCGGCCCCCAAAGTTAGGCCCTATACTTATAATGGGGAAAATGAAAGTGCTGAGGGGAAAACAACAGTTGTGCCTGACAGGGAAGGATTATAGCGATGGCACCAAAGAGTCGCTGCTAAAGGGGCCGCACCACCACACACAACATACAAACATTTCACAAACACCATATAAACATCACACAGACAGCACACATCCACCAACCCGCAAGCACAACACCACACAAACACCAGACCACTCTAGACACACACAACACAAACAAATCTCACAAGTACCACAACACCACCCCATAAATACCACATGCACACCACACACACACACGCAAGGACCACACACAAACACACTCAGATGAATGCACACGGGCAAACAGAGCACATACGTACTCACACACAACTAATGCACGCATGGATACTTACACTATGCTTGCACAAACACATGGATCACATACACGCATACATATACACGGAACACACACGTGCATGCACACACTCATAAATACACATGGGTCATACGCATGCACACAAATACACGCACTGACAAAACACGTCTGGTATCCTTACTGGCTGCTTGCACACTACAGTATTTTTCACAGGCCTCTGGGCCATGGCTTTAACAGTTCCATAAACTTCTTTGTGCACAAAGCTGTGAGTTTTGCAGGCTCCATAGAAGACTATGGAGCTGCAGAATGCATGGCCCGGAGAGGCACAAGGTCAATCACTTAATGTAGCTGTCATTAATTTGGAGAGTCCGTGTTCTTCACATGGACAGTTGTACATTGCTTGCTCTAGTATGGGTGACCCCAAAAATCTTTTCATATACAGGTATGCACCTGAAGGTAAAACTGGAAACATTGTTTAACAAAAAGCACTGCAATAGATAGTTGTGTAACTGAAAACCAATTTTACTCTTTTATCTGTGAACTACTTATAGATGACACTGGAGGGAGGGGGGAAGGGTGCATCTTGTTAATTGGGTGTAAATGTTTTATATGTTTGTGTAATTAGGCACATACATTTTAATTTTTTATAAAAAAATAGTTAAAAAATAGTTTTAATAGTTTATACTAATTATTATTATTGTTATTATTATTATTATTATTATTGATTATTTATATAGCACCATTAATTCCATGGTGCTTTACATTTCGTGGTTACATACACAAAATATACAGACAAATCTGTAGATTACAATCTATGAGGGAATAGAGATAGAGACAGAACGTGAGGGTAGAGACTGTTCAGATGGTGGTGTGGTGACAGTAGTGTGATTGGAGGTTGTAGGCCTTCCTGAATAGATGAGTCTTCAGGGCCTTCTTGAAGCCGGTGATTGTGGGGGTCAGTCTTATGTGTTTTGGTAAGGAGTTCCAGAGTATGGAAGATGCACGAGAGAAATCTTGGAGACGGTTGTGTGAGGAGCGGATGAGAGCAGAGCGGAGTAGGAGGTCTTTGGAGCATCTGAGGTTACGTGTGGGCAGGTAGTGGGAGATTAGGTCGGAGATATACAGAGGGGACAGGTTGTGGATGGCTTTGTATTTTAGCAGTAGTAGCTTGAACTCAATACGCTGGGGAGTGGGTAGCCAGTGAAGGGACTGGCAGAGGGGAACAGCCAATGAAGAAGGGAGGTGAGGTGAATAAAGCGAGCAGCACAGTTTAGGGTAGACTGGAGGGGGGCGAGGGTGTTAGCTGGGAGTCCATGGAGAAGGGTGTTGCAGTAATCTAAGTAATCTAAGCGGGAGATTATGAGGGCATGGACTAGCGTTTTAGCAGTTTCTGGGTTGAGGAAGGAGCGGATTCGATGGAAGTTCTTGAGTTGGAGGTGGCAGGAAGTGTTGAGGGTTTGAACGTGTGATTTGGAGGATAGGTCGGGGTCCAGTGTTACTCCAAGGCCTGTGGGACAGGGGTAAATGTGGTCCTGTTGACTTTGATAGATGGGTCGCGTGGAGGGGCCATACGGGGTGGGGTGAAGAAAGGAGGCTACAGCCGCTACACAATTTAGAACTCTGACCAGCAGAATGGTAATGTCATCAGCATAAAAATGGTATTGAAAACCATGAGATTCTATGAGTTGGCTTAGGCCAAGGGTGTAGATGGAGAACAGGAGGGGTCCTAGGACAGAGCCTTGGGAGACTCCTACAGAGAGAGGGTGTGGTGTGCGAGTGGAAGACGCTGAATGTGTGGCCGGTGAGGTATGAGGAGATCCAGGAATGGGCCAGGTCTGAGATACCAAGAGATGAGAGAATTTCTAACAGGAGGGAGTGGTCAACTGTGTCAAAGGCAGAGGAGAGGTCAAGGAGGAGGAGGACAGAGTAATGGCACTCGGCTTTGGCGGTTACAAGGTCTTTAGTGATTTGGGTTAGGGCAGTTACAGTGAAGTGATGGACGAGAGGTAGGAGGATAATTCGGAGTGGACGTGTTGCTCAAGAAGTTTTGAGGCGTACGGGAGCAGTGAGATAGGTCGATAGTTGGCTGGAGAGGACGGGTCGAGGGACGGTTTCTTAAGTATAGGAGTGACAGTGGCGTGCTTGAAGACGGAAGGGAAGGATCCATTGGTTAGGGATAGGTTGAAGAGATGGGTTAGGGCTGAGGTGATGACTTTATTGAGTTTGGGGATGAGAGGTTACTGGATCGGGTCAAGCGTGCAGGAGGTGAGGTGGGATTTAGAAATTAGGGTGGAGAGTTTTTTGTTAGAGATGGTGGAGAAGCAGGTTAAGAATGAGGAGCACCGAGCAGTTGGATAGAGTGGTTCCCGGGGGTGAAGCTTGAGACTGTCTCTGATGGTGTCAATTTTACTTTTGAAATAAGAGGCAAAGTCATCAGCTGAGATATGTGATGTCGCAGGGGGTGCAGGAAGACGGAGGAGGGAGTTGAAGGTAGTGAATAGCTGTTTGGGGTTGCGGGATAGTGCAGTTATGAGTGTGGTGAAATAGAACTGCTTAGCAGAGGTGAGTGCGTTCTTGAATACGAGAACTGCCTCTTTGTAACTGTGGAAGTCTTCCTGGGAATGGTTAATATGTATTGAATATGTAAATTCAATAAAAAATGTTGAAATAAAAAAAAAGTTGTTGTTCACATCAATGTCACCACAAATTAGTAAAATGCCAAAATAATAAAAATAAAGTGGAAAAAAAGATTTACTGTAGCGCTCTGAGAATGGGAATTTCAATGTGACACTGAAAATTTTACTTTAACTAGCATAACCAACAATTTAACATATTTTCCGCGAGGGAAGCCGCAGGTATTCTACTAGTCAATAATATAATGTAATGGGAACCCTGGGTTGGTGCCGTCAGTATTTCAACTGCTGAACTTCTGGAACATATATAAAGTCCTGCTTTAGGTCCTCTGTTTATGCCCCACTCTACCTGATTTGTTGGACAACAAACCATTGAGGCCTTCACAGAACAGGTGTATTTATATTGAAGGCAATTGATAGTCCTGGATTTTATTTAGGGATATCAGAGTACAGGGGGCTGAATACTTTTGCATGTCCTACTCTTCAGATTTTTATTTGATTAAAATGTAGAAAACCATGTATCATTTTCCTTCCACTTCACAATTATCTGCTATATTCTATTGGTGTTTCACATAAAATCTCAATAAAATACATTTAAGTTTGTGGTTGTAAAATGACAAAATGTGGAAAAGTTCTAGGGGTATGAATACTTTTGCAAGCCATTGTATAAAACATGGACAATGGAATCATCATACGTAAAAAAAAAAAAATGATTTATTTGAAAATATTAAAAAACATTGATACAACACAGTGCAGAGACATAAACATATACATATAAGGGGACCAGTGCTACCTAAGAAGATATGTGGCAGTTGAAAAAATGTGTAAATATGTAACAGAAATGTAATCCAGCAATGGAGTATGGTGATAAATGATAGCCTTTAGCAGAGAAATCAACATAAGTGAGTGTTTATATGTAGTGAAGTCATAGTGACAAATTTCATATGGGAGTGGATATAGTTAGCTCTGCATAATGACAAATGTAAAAAATACTGTGGATGCTGGAAAAAAGTGAAGTAAATGAAGTCAGATCATAAAGGATAGTACATACCACGATAAGAACGCGCATGATCTTATCGTGGTATGTACTATCCTTTATGATCTGACTTCATTTACTTCACTTTTTTCCAACATCACTGGCCATTTCAGCCTAGATATCCATACCTTCTTCCATCAAGGCAGCACCCTCTGAAATGGCTGAGCTGTGCTCCCTCCCTCCCTCTTCTTCAGTCCTGACTGGTTCTCCGCTTCCTCTGTCACAGACCACCCTTCTCCAACTGTTGTGACCCATAGCGGCACTGCATCTCTGACTCACACCAGTGCAGGTTGCCACACTCCTTTCCCTGGCCATAACCTCATCTTCTATAGCTGAGCCCCTGTCTCTCCAGTACACCACATACTTGGTGGACAAGATGGTGTTGAAGCACCTGCTCACCACGTGGCCCGTAGACCTGCCTGCAACATTGGGATTAGAGTTTGGCAAACTAATTGGAATATTCAGGTCAAACCCGGCTATTGACCAAATTGTTCCATTTTTTTAAAATCAAAACTGAATAAATGGTGATTCATCCCAGACCAACTGAAGTGGCTGCTGCTACATGTATTGTGCTGTTGAATTACAGAAGAGACACTTGTCTGTGACTCATTGTGATGCTCTGGTGTCACCTGACATTAGTTTGCAGCCTCTCAGCCAATAGTCAGTGGTAGGTGGACACCTTACAGTGCTATTGTCATTTAAAGTATATACAGTATGGTGCTGTTGGCTGGAACACAAGGCATTTTCAATGATGCCATGATTAACCCCTTAACGCTAAATCACGTACCTGTATGTCAGGGAATGTGGTTAGTTTCCGCATTCCCACGTACCTGTACGTGATTGAGATTGCACGGGCTCAGAAGCAGAGTCCGTGCGATCTCCACGGGAGGCCGGCTGTATCTGACAGCCAGGCTTCCCCTGTAGCAGCAGGGACGGTGATTGCACCGACCCCCGCTGTTTAACCCTTAAGGTGCCATGATCCATAGTGATCATGGCACCCTAGGGGTTTGGCCGGGCTATAAAGCATACTGCCGGCAGCATCAGGAGTCTGTGTGAGCTGTAATTTACGATAATTTACGAGCGAGCTCCGATGGGGGGAGGGTTAACCCCTTGGATGCCAGGACGAGTGGAAGCTAGTCTATGCATCTGCATAGCTAGCTTCCTCTATAGACTGCAATACACGTGTGTTGCAAGTCTATAGTTAGTATAGAACCAGTGATCCTCTCTGATCGCAGGTTCTAGTGTGCTTACAGCACAAATGTAAAAAAGTTTTTAAAAATAAATAAATAAATAAAGTGTGTAAAACAAACAAAACAAACATAGTTACATTTCTTGTAAATCTGGAAAATCGCTGTTACACTTGTAAGCCTTGTAACGTTCAAAATAAATTAAAATACAATCAAAAGATGATGCTGATATAAAGCAGAGATATGGGAGATAATATTTATTAATGTATTTGGGTGGTATGCCTATCTGCCTGAAAAGCAGAGAATTTCACATTTTGAAAATTGCAATTTTTTCCAAATTTCCATCAAATTTCCTATTTTTTTAATAAGTAAATACAAAAATATTGATTAGTGTTTACCACTAACATGAAGTATAATGTGTTACGAGAAAACATTCTCAAAATCACTTGTGTAAGTTAAGGCATCTCAAAGTTGTTGCCATTTAAAGTGACACATGTCAGTTTTGAAAAAACAGGCCTGGTCCTTAACATACTTTTGGGCTGTGTCCTTAAGGGGTTAAGGAACTGTGTTCTGAAACGCGTTAGAATTTTTTTAATGTGTCTTTTTGTTTTTTCACTCTTTGTGTATCTCTGTGTATTTTAAACCTTAATATGGATTAAAAGTTATATTTTATACATTTTTCCCCGGAGTGATGCCGATCTATCTACATTTTTTGTTTGCGATTATTCCTTGTTCGCTTGGTCCAGGAAACAGATCGTGCACCCTGCAGAAGACTTCAGATTATTCACGGTGAGTTCCAAATCTTTTCTTCTTTTTGAACATTTCAGTAATGGTGGAAATAGGGAATTGTGTTATTCATCATTGCATGATACAGAGCACTAAGTGCTGCAAAGCTTGAAATACAGCTAGAGAATTTTAGGAGTATGAGAGTTACAACAGAGTTTAGTTAGATTTAATCAATTACAGGCAGATTAATGATACTAATGATTAAATCATACCAAGGAATGAGAGAGAACTGAAAGAAATGAAATATAATGAAATGAAAGGACCCTTCGTTGTCAATTGTCTAATTTTGTCTGTTTTGTGATATAGAAGCTTAATCTGCTTAAACATTATAAGACACTCTGCGGACAATCACAGACAAAGTCAAGTCAGTGAAAAATCTTTTAACAGTTTTTTGGGCGCGTTTACATTTTTTTTTGGGTTACAATACAAATTGCCATTTTCGAACAGGAAAATCACTGATTCCACTTGTACTAATCTGAAAAAAATCTCTTATTTAAGGTTTAAAAAAAAAAAAAAAGTAACTGTGTTAGTAGGGGTACTAGGAGAGAAATCTCTTAATGAGACAATGAACTTTGCAGCTTTTCTTTGATTCTGGTCTTTGAACACTACTCATGTGCTTTTAACTTTTTGCATTTTTATTATTTTTTATATATATTTTTTTGTGATTTTTTTTGTGATGTTTTTTTGTGATGTTTTGTATGTCATCTTTTTTTGTTTATGTCTGTATTGTGTTTGTGTGGGAGCTATTTGGTTTACTAATTATTGTTTCTCTTTCTTCAGTTAGATTATGGCCTAATATTAGAAAAAAAAAAATTTTGGTAACATTTCTATGTCATGTTGATGTTGACCACGTGCGAATCAAATTATTGGCAACAGCGGATCTACATACTAAGAGTTACCGATGTACAGACCGTGTGTGCGTTTCTTATTTGAAATATCGCCTTACCGGACGACAATTGTTTATACATACAGATGTTTTTTCCATTCACCAGTTTTTCCCCTTTTTTCACTGAACGTTTGGTTCATCATTGGTGACACTTTTATAACTATATGGAGATTTTATACTAATTTATAACCAAATAAATACTATGCTCTGCATGTTTGTAATGATACCTTTTGCATTAAGGTTCCCTCGAATATTCACTTATACTTCACTTCTGGTATTAATTGTGTCACATTATTTTAATTCATAACCTAATAAATATTATGCCTAGCATATTTGTAATGACACTTCTTGTATTAAGGTCTCCTCGAATATTCACTTGTTTTTCACATTTGGCACCAATTATGTCACTTTGGTGTTACAACTTTTTGCAAAACCCTTAATCACATGGTCTTATCATATGCTTTTTCATATGTCTTTCATTGCACTCATTTATATTTGATCGATTAGGTATGTTTTTTCTATATTTGGTGACTTAAATAGAGGTTGATATTTCTCTATACACTTTTTGTATTTCTTTTTTTTCCTTTTGCTTGTATTCTATGGTATCTTTTTTTATGCATATTTGATGCATGTGTCCGGTGTTATAAGAAGGCTGATGTAGCTACCTGGCAAGGTATTTCCTTGTCTTTTTGTAGGGTCCGTTTAAGCAATGTGCGCATATAAGTGCGCATGCTCCTGCAGGCTGGTTTTGGCTGCGTGGCGGGGATGAAAGTGAGGCTTGGTTTCCTTACCACGCCTCGCTTTCGGTCCGCGTCCACGTGACCACACCAAGCATTGAGCAGTGGGCATGCGCCGAATTTATTGTCACATGACAATCTATATCGTTTATGCGTCTCCCTCCCTCTTTCCCTCCACTATCCGCACGTCGTCACTACGCTGGGTACGTCTGTGTACTATTGGGTACATCATGTGACTGGATCGGGAGAGTCTGAGTGGTTGGGTTCGCTACTACGAGTTATATTTAAGCCATCTATGTCTCATATAAACCCCACCCCCAGAAGAAGGCTCTGTAGCGTGCCGAAACGCGTGTTGGGTTGACAACAGACACTTTGTGATCTTGCCCTATACTATAGTGACTTATTATGGGTAAGATTGGAGCTCTTTTCTGATGTACACCTATTTCAAGTATATACCTTTTCATGTGTCTATTATACTTGTGGCCCTGTCTCCATAGTGATAATATGCTTTAGGAATGTGCAACTATTTATCTTCTCCTGAGTACACACTATTGGTCAGTTTCTGACCTTTTGTATAGTAAAGAGGAGTGTTTTCTTTGAAGAAGGGCATTATGATGTTTTCTATGCAACGATTTATCAGTATTTTATGGGTGTTACATCAGGCTGAGTTTTTTTACTTTATATATGTTTATAATTCCTTTATTGTAGGATCCTTTATGTGTACTGTTGGTTTTTTCATACGGTATCATGTATTTGTCCAGTATGTGTGTTATTTGTATTTATGAATATGTTTTTAACATTTTGTGAATAAAGGTATATATTTTTATACTAAATTTCGATTTGGGTATGTTGAGTGTCTACAACCATCTGGTTTTTCCAGGTTCTGTGTTTGTGTATAGGAATTTTAAGGGCAAAGAAGAATCCCATTTCCATGATGAGTGACACAAAGACTTAAAAGGTCATTAGAAAGTTCTTTGTTCTGTCCCTTCATGTATTTGTACATTATTATTAGATCTTCCCATATACGTCTTTTTTCTATACTGAATAACCCCGTTTTTTAATCTATCATTGTAATCCAATCCAAGCATTCCCCTATTTATCTTGGCTGCTCTCCTCTGCAACCTCTCTACTTCAGTTATGTCCTTATTGAATACTGGGGTCCAAAGTTGCGCACAATAGTCTATGTGTGACTGTGCAAATGATTTGTATAGTGGCATTACTATATTCTTGCCATGAGCCTCTCTGCCTCTTTTGATGCATCCCATAATTTTATTTGCCTTTGTGGCAGCTGCCTGACACTGGTCATTAAAGGTAGGCTTACTGTCCACCAAAGTCTTTTCCATTGGCAGTCTTACCCAGTAATTTATTATTAAGTACATAATCATACATTTTATTTCTTTGACCTTACATTTTTCTACTTTAAACTTAATTTTCCAAGTCTCCGCCCATGCTTCCAGCTTCCCCTAAATCCCCCTGTGATATTTTATTATCCTCCTCATACTTGTATACTTTATAGAGTTTAGTATCATCTGCAATAATGGACACCCTATAAACCCTCCACTAGTTCATTAATAAAGATATTAAACAGGAGAGGACCCAATACTGACCTTGCGGCACCCCACTGGTGACTGTGACCCAGTCTGAATATTTACCATTAACAAGTACCCTCTGTTTCCTATCCTTGAGTCAGTTGTTAAGCCAAATGCATATGTTTTCCCTCAATCCTAAATTTCTCATTTCATATACCAAACTTTTTATGTGGTACAGTATCAAAAGTCCAGATACACCATATGCTCCACATTACTCATGTCCAGTCTAGAACTGACCTCTTCATAGAAGCTGATCAGATTATTCTGCCTCGATCTTTGCCTCCTTTGACACAATTTTTTTGTTTTAGCACTATAAATGCTTCCTTTTTATGACTCAGTTTTAGTTAGTCATAGTGGTTTTCTATGATTTCTAGCTCACTTATTCCCATAAAGTACAGTATGGGGAAACCATCAGCGTTTCCGTAGATATAATGGGAATGCTGCGACTTCCAAAACCGCGTCGGTTTTGGAAATGGCAGTGTGTCAGCACCGCAGTTTTTACCGCAAAGTGGGCAAATATTTATTAGTTCAAACAATACACATATCTGTATCAAAAATACTATCAGTTTCACCTTTTCTAGATATTTAATGCAGCACAAATTTTAATTGGGCTATATATATATATTTCTATCTCTTGTTTTTATTTGAGGTTAATCGTTGTATTTTTTCAGTATTGGCAGATGAGTACTTTTGCTTTCGATGGATGTGACACCATTTACAGAATATGTTCTATTATAATGATTTATATGGATCATCTGGGATCTTTGTCATTTAATTTATGGACATAGTGGATAATCCCCTCCCCTTGTTTTCTATTGCTATGTATATGTATTGACTCTATTCATGTGATGTATAGGTTTTATTGATTATGGTATATTGATCACTGAGTGTCTCAATTGCTTGATATGAATTAATTTCAATCATGTTCCGTATCATTCCCTATATCTATCATTGTTATGTATTGATTTCCACTGCATATGTCATTGTGCAATGTTTTTATATTGCCTTCACTTGCTTTGTTCTCATTTGTTTCGACTCAATTATGTATTAGTATATGAGGACTTACACTCATTAATGTTTTCATTAATTATAAATTACTTTTTTTTTTCAGCACCTTCACTTTTTCACTTGCACTTATTTTTCATTGTGGATTTGTATCACAGCACTTTTTTGGGGGGAGGGGGGCTAATAGAGATGAGCCAATCGATTCTGAAGAAGCGGATTTGATCCAAATTTTAGGAAGTCTTCGATTCGCCAAGAATCCAGATTTCTTCAGGCATCGATGCATCAAATCATCAAATCACATTTTTTTTTTTAATAAAGATCTCCACTGCACTTGTTAGGAGAAGGTGCAGGGAACTCTGGGAATGCAGAATCACCCACAATACTAAGCATGTAGCTAATCAGTCCCAATGATGTCACAGCCCTTTAAAACCAGCCGCCATTTTAGGTACAGCGATTTCACATCGCGCTTACTGCAGGGACAGACATCAGCAGGAGCTAGGGACAGTGTTAGAAAATGGATACAAGTTCAGGGAAAGAGGATTGCTAGTTAAGGGAAAGTATAGGGAAGAAATAAAAAAAGAATATGGGGTGGTTGCAGCGTCATTAGCAACAGCAGGAATCTTAATACACATTGCGGCACTCACTGTCGTTATACTGCTGCTCATTACTCACACCTGTGTATTCAAGGTGGACACAACAAGCCTATTACAGCAAAAACAATGAATTATTATTCACTAATACCTGCACTCAGCTCATCATGCCTTTTTAAAGGTGTTAAATAATGGGGAAAGAAATTAAAGGCTCATTAGCCATAGTTTTCAGAGTATACTGCTGCTCATTAGTCGTACCTGTGTGTTCAAGGTGGAACACAGCATGCTTTTTACAGTGCAGTACCGCATAAAACAGGGAATTATCATCCACACATACCTACACTCATCTGTTCATCCATTTCTCAATGCATTCGTGGCAAAAATCAATAATTCTTAGCCACTAATCTCTGCAGTTAGTGGTTACTATAACACTTATTTAAAGGTGTTTATTAGTGGAGAAACAGATAAGGGGAATATTTGCTGTTCTGTTCCAAGTATAATATTACAGGCCATGTTGCACTACAGTACTGCCAAAAATCATAATTCTTATACAGTAATCTTTGCATTTATCACGCTTTTTTTTTTTTTAAAGGTACTCATTAGAGGAGAAATTAATAAGGGGTTTATTCACCGTTCTCTTCAAAGTAGAAAATAACAGGCCTTTCTGTCCTGTATTAATTTCCTTTGCAATTAATTTTTTTTGATCTAACAGTATGTCAAACAGAGAAGCAGCAGGCTATGCACAGGGAAGGGCCACAGGCCTAAATGTTTCTGGCGCAGGTACAGGTCGCAGCAGAGTAAGGGGCCTTGGCGGCACCCCCAGTCAAGAGTCTGTGGGTTTGTCAGACAAAACCCTTAATTGATTAATACAGAGGCAAAACAAGGCCAGATATGGGAAGAGTATACCCAAAGAAGAACAACCACATCTGAAAAAATTCTTTAAAAAGTATAAGAAATTTTATTTCATAATGCATAAAAAACATGTATCATTACAAGGGGGAAAGGAAAGAGACGTAAAAGACATCCACAAGACACCAGATATCCAACCAATAAGACACAACTCCTCCAGGTAAAATGTATCATAGCCAGCTAGTGAAACTTGAATAATAGGGTATCAGCAATCTAAATAAATATACAATACCTAAGGTGTGCCGAGTAATGAAGAGAATTTAGTATATTCAGGGGGAGAAAAAGAACCCCAGTAAAATCATGCACCATCAAGGCACAACAAACCGTGTTGTTACAAACAATCCAAGATCACATATTACAGTAATTAAAGCATACCTTTAGAAGGGGGAGTGAGAGTGTGCTTTAATTATTGTAATATGTGATGTTGGATTGTTTTGTGGATGTCTTTTACATCTCGCTTCCCCCTTGTAATGTTACATGTTTTTTATGCATTGTGAAATAAAATTTCTTATGCTTTTTAAAGAATTTTTTAAAATGTGATTGTTCTTCTTTTGGAAAACCCTTAATTAGCATGGCCCAGGAGCAGGCCCTGTACCCTCGCATGTCCTCAACTTGCCTCTCTCCTTTTATGTTCCCTCAGCCAGAGAAATACTCTATACTGTGGACTCAGAGCCACTATACAGTGAGGGAGACCTACTACAGGACAGTCAACAGCTAATGTCCAGCCAAGATCTGGAGGAGACATCCACTGCTTCCTCCAGTAGGCATGCAAGTAGCCGTGAGAAGAGTGTGGTGGGAGCTGGTGTTGCGAGCAGTCAGGCTCCTGCCTCTGAGACAGTTGAGGAAGACATCAGTGATCTTCAGACATTAGTGGATGATGATGTAACGATCGCAAATGGGAGCCGGGTGACGAAGGGTCTTCATCGTCATCAGGAGAAGAGGGTGGCAGTTTAAACTAGAGGCAGCAGCAGAGTCAACAGGGTGGCAGCAGTGGGAGGTCTGGAGTCAAACGTGCCTAGTGTAGACCACCTACTTCGTAGCAATCTACCTGCCCGGAAAGCAGTGGCATAGGGGTTCGCAGAGGCAGTGGCGGTAGCAGTCAGTTAGTACAGAGTGTTGGGGGTACAATCACCTACTCGGTGGTGTGGCAGTTTTCTGTTAAGCTGCCAGGGAAGGTGAACATGGCCATATGTTCAGTTTTTGGGCAGAAGGTGAAGCGTGGCCAGGTTACCAATGTTGACATCACCAGTCCTGCGTCAACATATGCAGCAGCACCATAAAGTGGCCTTAGAGAGCTATTGCTCCAATGTGGTGGTCCAACATCACCCAGTGGCACACACACCATTTCAGGCAGTCAAGGCTCTACCACTTCAGCTGAAGGAAGCTGTGAGTCCTTACCATCATCTGATGGCCGTAATGCTCCTGCTTCTCCTCCTCCTAGTCAGTCATTGCGTCAGCAATCAATCAGATAATCTACAGTATATCTAAGAGACAACAATATGTGTGCACTCATCCAATGGTGCAGAAGCTGAATGTGGTCCTGTCCAAGTTGCCAGTGCTGCAGTCACTCCCTTTCCAATTGGTGGACTCTGCACCTTTCAGAGAACTGATGGCTTACGCCAAGTCGAGCTGTAAAGTCCCAAGCCGTCATTTCTTTGCCAAGAAGGCAGTACCAGCCTTGCACAAATATGTACAATAGAAGGTGTGCCAGTTGTTGAGCCTGTTGGTGTCTTCCAAAGTGCTTGGCAGTGCCGACTTGTGGAGTTGTAACTATGGTCAAGGACAATATATGTCATTTACAGCCCACTGGATTAATGTGGTGCCTGCCCAGACACACCAGCAACTTGGAACAGGTGATGCAGCTTCTGCCTCCATGTTCTCACGCTGTTGGTCCTGCAACGTCTGCTTCATCCTCCACTGTGGCTTCAGCCTCCACTGCAGGGACAATATCCAGTTCTCCTCCAGCATACCAGATGTGCAGGGCACAGCCGTGTCACACTGTTCTACAATTTGTGTGCCTGGGGAGGAACTCCTCCATTGTCTCAATGAAGAAATCAAATCCTGGCTTTCTCCAAGAGAACTTAAAATTGGAATAATGGTGACTGACAAGGGGAAAAACATGGTGTCAAAGCTGCATTAAGGAGGGCTGCGCTATGCGCCCTGCATGGCGCATGTGTTCAATCTGGTTGTCAAGCATTTCCTTAAGTGTTCCACCCATCTGCAAGACATCCTAAAAATGATTTCTTGATGATACAAGTGGACACTCTCCTGTGTAGCTTTAAAATTAGCAAGTGGCAACACATGCGTGACAACTACCGTTTGCTCGTTCCCTTTGAGGAGGCCACTTTGATAGTAAGTTGCCAGGACTATGGGATGAACAACATCATTCCACTGATTCACATCCTGGAAAAGATGCTTTTCAATCTGGCTGGTCAGGGGCCTGGAAATGTGGTGCCAACATCTTCCCCTCATTTGGTGAGAGCTGGACATGTATTGGGCAGCGATCCTCACAGTGGACTCCTCCCAGTATGATGTAGAGTTTCCTCTTCTTGTCTGTAGATGTGAAGTCTGGGATGTGCGCAGAGAATCTTTGGAAGTAGACGGCCCTCACAGCTGAGTAATTGTTCTTGTCTTCTAGGACCCCTTGGTCGCAGTGTTGACACAGTCTGTTCGCCTGTGGCTTGTATGACTGCCTGTGCCACCCTCTTTCTATCTCTAGGCAGTGGACCCTCAGTCTATACCGGGTCAGGGTCTGTCTGTATTTGGGGTGGGGTATTTCCTCCAGGTAGGTGGCCATGGTGTAGTCCCTTTGCAGTAATTGGTACACAATGAGTTTCTTGGAGTTATTTATTTTGTTTCTCCATTCTTCGATGTACTGCTCTTTGCTTTTCTGTATGGTCCCTTTTATTTGGGCCTTACTTTTCCAGCTTTTGAGCCACTTGTTGACCTCCCTAGTCTCCTGCTGCCTCATCTGTGTGGACTGCGGTACAGGTAGTATGTCAGAAAATACCACCTTTTGAGGTCTTTGCCTTCATCTTATGTCCTAGGTTCCTGAAATAATTTTTAAGGACCTTCCACCTACAGACCAGGCAAAACACACCATTTGATAAACCCGGTCTTTGTGACAGATTGCCATGTTTGTTGAATCGCCCACTAACAGCACTTGTTTAGCCTGCCCTGTTCTCCTATTCCCCTTACTAGAGCAGAGATTCTCCTGGCTGTCAGAGGAAGTGTCTTGCTACAGCAGTGTTTCCCTTGTACTAACAAACACCTCATCTGCCAATTTTGCAAACTTTTTGGGGTGTGCCAGTTCAGGACTAATGGAGACCAATGGAGAGTACCAATAAGTGATTCATTTTTTAAACTGCACCCATCAAAAAATGTTTCAAGGGGTATAGTGATCATTTTGACCCCAGACATGCTTTACAAAAAGAATTGTGCAGCGGATGGAGCAAAATGAAATTTACATTTTTCCCAGATACATGCCCATTCAGTGCCTGATATGTCATGCCCAGCTTGTGGCATTGTGAAAAATCAGCTCTCTAGTTATTATGATCTGTTTTCTGATTTTGGAAACACCCCACATGTGACCTTGATCTTTTGCATGGAAATACAACAGGGCTCAGAAGTAAAAGGGCACTTTCACCTGATTTGGTTCTTTACACTGCATTAACAGGTAAATTATTTTGTTCCCCACTTTAGAAGGTATGCCCCTCAAGGAATTTCTCAAGGCGGATATAGTGAGCATTTTGAGCCCAAGAGCATTTCCTAAGAATGAATGTGCAAAGTGATTAACTTTTAAAGAATTATGCTATTTCAGTGGCATAAAATTCAAAAAGTTTAAGTGAGTTATCCTGAGTACAAAATTTATGTGTAAGCTGCTGTTTGGGCACACAACAGAGATCAGAATGGCGTGGAGATTTAGAGGGACTGTATTTTTTTAACACCATGTCACTTTTGCAGAGCCCCTTAGGTGCCATTAAAGTGGAATTCCAAAATGGAAGTAATGACTCCATTTTGTAAATTACAACCCACAAGGAATTTATCAAGGGGCGTAGCAAGTATTTTTAACCCTCAAATGTTGCTTAATTTATTTTACAGAAATGGAAGCACAGTTTCCAATATGGGGACACACAAAAGTGATTCCACTTTACTTGCATATCGGCATGTCTTCAAAGAGTGGAATGGTGTCCTAAATGGTGTTTTTTGTTGTTTCATTGTACAAGATATATATATATATATATATATATATATATATATATATATATATATAATTTTCTGGCGATCTAGCCATATGAGGGTTTGATTCTTATGGGACAAGATACACTTTTTATTAACACCATATCGGGGTTCTTATAATGACTAAATTTTATTTACTCTTTCTGAGGCGAAAAATTTCATCAATTCTGGCATTGCTTTTTAACTTTATTTATAGAGGTTTCATAGATTGTGTAATATCTGGCATTCATGGCCTCTGTTCCTCTTGTTTGAATTGTTAGTTAGATTGTTATTCTATAATATATTTACATGTGCCCTTTGAAATGTGAATTGCTTTAGAATGTACATAGTGCACAGAGAAAATATAAAGATGGGTCCACACAAAATGATAAAATACAACTTTTAATATATCAATAGGTAAAAATCATGTGTAACAGTGTGTAAATACATAAATTAAAGAAATCAGTAACAAAGATAGAGAGGTAGACACAAAATTGGCTCATAAAAATATAATGGAAAAAAACAGTATGTCCAAGGACAGAAATTATTATCAAGCTGTCCCTCACAATGGACCCAGGTGGTGAGGTTACTGGCCTACTACCATGCCAACACCACCTAATGTCTTCAAATAGCTCTGAGACATCTATCAAAGGGAAGTGACGCTTCTAATACAGTAGCTATGCATTTCTTATGTAACAATTCATCAGGGGGCCTATAAGTAATAGCAGTGAAAAAGGCTGTTAATGTCTCCAGATATGGAATCCAACACTATGCAACATTGGTGGTAAAGTGTGACCGCATCTGATGAATGTGGCCTGTATAAACAGTTGTTGACTTGTATGAGATTACTGAGGTTCTTATACAAGAGGCTTCTAATAATAGAGTTCAGTAATATTCTTATGCAGTGTTTATATAGCATTAGACATGGAAAGAGTAAAACACTTCATTATTTAGGTCAAGCATAAGAGTAATTAAAATAATCAGGAAAACAAATAGTGATTTGCAATGAATTATAATTCTAAGCTTTTGTTTATACTGTACTAGAAACTAGAATGATATTTGCAAATAGTAACCAATATAATTTTATAAGTAGACCAATGTTATGCTTTTTTATGGAAATTTACACAAATCCCAAATTTACTTTCTGCATCAATTCTTCAAGATGTTTGCTTTTATCAGTAAATTTGTTGGTTGTCAAATAGAAAAAAGTCTCAATTTTATGGCAATGCACTAAAAATTACTAGTTTTCACATGCTATATATGAATCAACCTCAATAGTTTTCAATACAATAGCCTGCGGGTAGAAATACATTGATACATTTCCTCTACAGCACTGGCGGAGCTCAATTGAAGCTGGAATAGTCTCTTTACATTTTGCATTGTCTGCTGGCAGCTGCAGGGTACAGTAAGTGTGGGGAATGAGATGAAGAAGACTAGTGTCAGGGTCCCCACCCACCTTGGGCCCCATAACAGATGCATTGTCTGCATGCATTGTTAGTATGCTACTGGTCTTGATGTGTAGTAATTGAAAATAAAACAACCAAGATTAAATGGTTCAATTTAACATTGAAATAATTTATATACAATAATATAGGCTAAAACTCTTCTGGTTTGGATTCCCAGAATTCTTTATTCTCTTTTGTGTTGCATTTACACATTCAAGATTTTGCATGCAGTTTTTAAAGCCCAAACAAGGAGCGAATCATACTGTAAGACAGAGTATAAATGATGTGCTACTTCTCTCTCTTTTTTTTTTCAAAGGGATTCAATCATTAAAATGCAATTTTTTCTCCCTAACATGTAGGAAAGGCTATTCTTCTCCTACCTTTAGATGTCTTCTCCACACAGCCGTTCGGTAGAAATCCCGGTTTTCTTCTATATGCAGATGAGTTCTCTCGGAGCACTGAGGGCGGTCCCCAGTGCTCAATCAGCACTGGGGGTGTCCCCAATGTTATGAGAGAAATCTCCAGTGACGCCTTCATCTTCATCTGGAAGGTCTCTCCCTGCGTCTTCAAACTGGCTTCAAACTTCAAGTATGCGCAATTGGCTCTGCCATCAGGCCTCAGGCAGAGTCGACTGCGCATACTCGCAGCAATTTTCCTGTGTCTGCTTACACAGTAAACTGGTGTAAGTGGCCATTTTCTTGTGGCTGCTTACACAGTAAGCAGGGGTAAGTGGCCGCAAGAAGATGGCAACTTTGCAATTACTGTACAATGCTGCGATTGTTCCGCCGTGGGCAAATCGCGGCGTTTCTGGCCCGTGGGACCTCAGCCTAAGGAGGATATCGGTTTTATTTTTAGAATTTTTTCAAGAAACCAGTCATTACAAGATACCAATACTTTCTCTTTTCAGTACTAGCTCCAATAAAAAAATGACTAATATTTCACTTAATATTTCGGCAATATTTCACTCACTCTGTCTACTTATAGTATAGGCTTTAGTTACATCTCCTATTGCTTCTCCTAAACTGTGGTAAAATCCGTCATATTTTTTCCCAGCTTCACGAAACAACATTTGACATATTAAATGGTTCTTTTGGAAAATACAACTGGTTGTGAAAAAAACAAATCTCAACATGGCTATGTGAACAGAAAAATGTATGGCTTTTGGAAGAAGGGAATGAGAAACAAAACCTCAAAAATGGAAAGTGGTTGTGTCAGAAAGTGGTTGTGTCAGGTTTATTTCTATAGTATTACTTCCTTTGTGATAGTATATAAAGTGGTATGTGGTGTGCGCTGAATCCTGCTGCATCTCAGATATAGCAGAGCTGAGTGTGCAGCAGGGTTCAGTGCAAACTCAGCTCTGCTACATCTCTGATGCAGCAGAGCTGAGTGTGCAGCAGGGTTCAGCGCACACTCAGCTCTGCTACATCTCGGGTGTAGCAGAGCTCAGCGCATGGCCATCTCTGCTTCATCTCCAGTGTAGCAGAGCTGGCCGTGCTCTGAGCTCGATCTCCGGTGTAGCCGAGCTGAGCGCACTGCCAGCTCTGCTTCATCTCCGGTGTAGAAGTACTGGCCATGGGCTGAGCTCGGTTGCATCTCCGGTGTAGCCGAGCTGAGCACATGGCCAGCTCTGCTTCATCTCCAGTGTAGCAGTGCTGGCTGTGCGCTGAGCTCGGCTGCATCTCCGGTGTAGTCGAGCTGAACGCACGGCCAGCTCTGCTACATCTCGGCATAGGAATGCATTGACCAGCGTTGATTGGCCGAATGCCATACAGAGTACAGCATTCGGCCAACCAAGCTGGTTATGCAGGAGGAGGCGGAGTCTAAGATCGGTCCACAGCAGTCTCCATTCTTGTCCGATCTTAGACTCCGCCTCCTCACAGACGAGCCTACAGCAGAACCAGCATTGATTGGCCGAATGCTGGTCAATGGCATTCCACCAATCAACGCTGGTCAATGCATTCCTATGGGAAAAAGTCAGCTCCCGCATATCGCAAGCTGACAGGGATCCTGACGTAATACAGTGACTTGGACATGTTAGATGCCCCCATGCATGCTTCCCCTGCTGTCCCAGTTGCATTCCAGAATGTTGGCATCATTTCCTGGGGTGTCATAGTGGACTTTGTGACTCTCCTGAGTCGAAGAGTGGTAACAAATTTTTTCCCCAGCTGGTCAGGGGAACGAGCTGGTCAGGGGAAGCATGCCTGGGGGCATCTCTCATGCCCAAGTCCCAGTTTTACCCCTCTATCACAGCCTATCAACTAGACACTTTCCACACTCAATAGACCCTCTATGGAAAGTGGAAAAATACTTGGAAACCTTCTTTCCTCTACATTAATATGGACAGAAACACAGATTTAAAGCTAAAGAAACATTAATATACGATCATCACAATTCCTGACTTGATAGCTGCGTTAAGTAGGGTGATGCTGACAACACTGACGAGGTCCGAGCACCAGGAACAGGTGTTACAAGGGCTAGCTGATAATGCTTCCAGCTGCTTTTCCACCAGCCATTGAGTCACTACCTCAAGTTGTGTTCATACCCAAGAGTCTGCCCCTCCTTCCTCCCAACATGACCAGTCTTCCCAGCAGAGTCATCCAACCCATCCACAATCCATATTCGTGTCATTTGCGGTTTGGAGTTAGATAGGGGGAGATGTTGTGCTGAGGGTGAGAGAGGATTTAGGTTTGGATAGGCAGGAAAAATTAAAACCAACAGATCTTTAAAGAGCTAAACTACTTCACCAGTGTATATACACCACTGGTATACACACTTAGCTCATATAAGCCCTTTTTAGGGCTCAAATTCTCCACCAGTGGTATACTCTGTATTCCTGTCCCATAGGTGTAATAAGAAAGCTGTATACTGTTATCCAGTATACACGGCAGTATATAGGCCCAATATATCTACCCTCTGTATACAAAAAAACATAAATTTGTAAACAGTCCTTCAGTTTGTCAACTCACTCACTCATTCCTGTATACTGTCATACTAGTCATACTAGTATATACGGCAGTATATAGGCCCAATATATCTACCCTCTGTGTATACAAAAAAAAAATTAATTTGTATACAATCGATCAGTTTGTTAACTCACACACAAAAAAAAAATTACATTTGTATACATCTCAAAATGTGCAAGGCTAGCGCAAAGGGACGGGGACAGGGACGAGGCCGGGGGCGTGGAATTGCAGCTGGGGAGCAAGGTTGCAGTCAAGCTACAGCGCATCCAATGGCTACTGGTGAGGAGCAGCCAGCATCGCGCTTCTCCACAATCCCTGGCTTGATGGCTACATTAAATAGGGTGCAGGGTACAAGATTGACCAGGCCTGAGCACCAGCAGCAGGTGTTGCAGTGGCTAGCGGATAATGCTTCCAGCTGCTTTTCCACCAGCCAGTCAGCCACTACCTCCTGTCGTGTTCATACCCAAGAGTCTGCCCCTCTTTCCTCCCAATATGCCCAATCTTCCCAGCAGAGTCATCCCACCCTTGCCCCCTCCCAGGATCTGTTTTCGGGTCCTTTTACTGTCTCTCCCTCTGTTGAACCACTTCCCAAATCCCAGGAGCTAGAAGATGACTTTGTGTGTCCTGATGCCCAAACACTCGAGCATCCGCCATTTCCTGCCAATTTTGTGGTTATGGACCCGCAACCAGTGTTTCTCGGCCTCAGTGATGATGACGAGACACTGTTGCCATCAGGGCAGGCTGTGGTTATGTGCGGTTTGCAGTAAGAGGAGAGTGATCAATTGGAAGAGGAGGTGGTGGACGACGAGGCCTGGACAGGGGTGATGACTAGCGGGGAAAGCAGTGTAGATGTGCAGGCAAGCGCAGCAGCAAAAAAGGTGGCTAGAGGCAGAGGCATGGACAGGGGTGATGTCTAGCAGGGAAAGCATTGTAGATGTGGAGGCAAGCTAAGCAGCAAAAAAGGTGGCTAGAGGCAGAGGCATGGACAGAGGCACTGGATAGTCACTCATTCCTGTATACTGTCATGCAGTATATATGACCTAATATATGCTCAATATATCTAGCCTCTGTGTATACCCTAAAAAGCCTAAGTGGTATACAATGCATCAGTTAGTGAAGTCACTCATTCCTGTATACTGTCATACAGTATATAGGACCTAACAACTTGGTGGTGCCAACGTTTTTAAAAACTTACACCAATGTTCACGAGCTACTGATGAAAGAGCAGCCACTTCCATAAGTCTATAGTAGCCGCTGCTAGCTGGAAAACCCTCCAGCAATGCCTACATCTGCCCGAAGCACCGGCTTTTGTGCGAGATCACCACATGCTGAAACCCTAGATACTACAGTCCTATGAAAAAGTTTGGGCACCCCTATTAATCTTAATCATTTTTAGTTCTAAATATTTTGGTATTTGCAACAGCCATTTCAGTTTGACATATCTAATAACTGATGGACACAGTAATATTTCAGGATTGAAATGAGGTTTATTGTACTAACAGAAAATGCGCAATATGCATTAAACCAAAATTTGACCGGTGCAAAAGTATGGGCACCTCAACAGAAAAGTGACAATATTTAGTACATCCTCCTTTTGCAAAGATAACAGCCTCTAGTCGCTTCCTGTAGCTTTTAATCAGTTCCTGGATCCTGGATAAAGGTATTTTGGACAAACAATTCAAGTTCAGTTAAGTTAGATGGTCGCCGAGCATGGACAGCCCGCTTCAAATCATCCCACAGATGTTCAATGATATTCAGGTCTGGGGACTGGGATGGCCATTCCAGAACATTGTAATTGTTCCTCTGCATGAATGCCTGAGGATTTGGAGCGGTGTTTTGGATCATTGTCTTGCTGAAATATCCATCCCCGGCGTAACTTCAACTTCGTCACTGATTCTTGAACATTATTCTCAAGAATCTGCTGATACTGAGTGGAATCCATGCGACCCTCAACTTTAACAAGATTCCCGATGCCGGCATTGGCCACACAGCCCCAAAGCATGATGGAACCTCCACCAAATTTTACAGTGGGTAGCATGTGTTTTTCTTGGAATGCTGTTTCTTTTTGGACGCCATGCATAACGCCTTTTTTTTATAACCAAACAACTCAATTTTTGTTTCCAAAATGAAGCTGCCTTGTCCAAATGTGCTTTTTCATACCTCAGGCAACTCTATTTGTGGCGTACGTGCAGAAACGGCTTCTTTCTCATCACTCTCCCATACAGCTTCTATTTGTGCAAAGTGCGCTGTATAGTTGACCGATGCACAGTGACACCATCTGCAGCAAGATGATGCTGCAGCTCTTTGGAGGTGGTCTGTGGATTGTCCTTGACTGTTCTCACCATTCTTCTTCTCTGCCTTTCTGATATTTTTCTTGGCCTGCCACTTCTGGGCTTAACAAGAACTGTCCCTGTGGTCTTCCATTTCCTTACTATGTTCCTCACAGTGGAAACTGACAGGTTAAATCTCTGAGACAGCTTTTTGTATCCTTCCGCTGAACAACTATGTTGAACAATCTTTGTTTTCAGATCATTTGAGAGTTGTTTTGAGTAGCCCATGATGCCACTCTTCAGAGGAGATTCAAATAGTAGAACAACTTGCAATTGGCCACCTTAAATACCTTTTCTCAATTTTGTGCTTCAGTAAGTCAGTAAAAAGTAGTTAGGAGTATTCAAATCAATAAAATGATAAGGGTGCCCATACTTTTGCACCGGTCAAATTTTGGTTTAATGCATATTGCGCATTTTCTGTTAGTACAATAAACCTCATTTCAATCCTGAAATATTACTGTGTCCATCAGTTATTAGATATATCAAACTGAAATGGCTGTTGCAAACACCAAAATATTTAGAACTAAAAATGATTAAGATTAATAGGGGTGCCCAAACTTTTTCATAGGACTGTATATCAATATATCTAGCCTCTGTGTATACAAAAAAACCCCATTTGTATACATCACAAAATGCGTAAGGCTAGCGCTAAGGGACATGGATGAGGACATGCTCGGGGGCGTGGAAATGCAGCTGGGGAGCAAGGTTGGGGTCAAAATACAGCTAGAGGCAGAGGCATGTCCAGAGGCACAATGCAGCTGCTTCACAGAAGCCAGGCCAGAGCCAGCAAGGCCCAAGATTCTGCCTGTACTAGCCACTCGCCCAAAAATCGCCCATGTTGGCCACCTCCCTCGATGTTGTGTAGATTTTGCAGCATATGTGTGGAGGACAAACTGAGTGCATTTTGCACACTGTTCAACACAAAACTAAATAGGGGCTCTGAGAAAAGCAACCTGAGCACCTCAGCCATGCGCCGTCATTTGTAAGGCAAGCACTGGGCTCAGTGGGAGAGAGCAAATGCAGGACAATCGTCGGCTGGCGTTGCTGACACTGCCTCTTCCACTGTTTCCAGTGCTGCTGATGCAGTTCAGACCACCAGCCTGGACACCTCCAACTCTGCCTCTGACACTTTGGGGAGTTCACCCTCATCTGCCCCTTTTCCTGCCTCTGCTCCTTTTACCTTCACCATCATGTTCCTCTTCCCAGCAACTACCCATCTCCCAGGCATTTCATTGCAGGCAGAAGTACAGTGCAACCCACCCACATGCCCAAGCCTTCAACAGCCTCATCTCAAAACTGCTGGCCCTGGAGATGTTGGCGTTTATGCTAGTGGAGACTCGGGCCTTCCGTGACCTGATGGCAGCTGTGGCACCTCGCTATGCTGCCCCTAGCCATCACTACTTCTCTTGGTGTGCTGTTCCCGACTTGCGACAGCACGTGTCCCATAACATCAGTTGGGCTCTGAGTTCCGTTCTTTGCTCTAAGGAGCACTTGACCACCGACACATGGACAAGCACATGTGGACAGGGACGTTACATCTCACTCACGGCACGCTGGGTAAATGTAGTCAAGGCTGGGACCCTCTTCAAACACTCCTCCTCCGCCTTAACATCGACCCCAGCTGCGAGCAGGAAATGCTGCAGCACTGGCGTGGGGAGACGTCAGCAGAACGTGCTAAAGCTCAACAGCTTGGCCAACAGAAAAGACACTGCACCCGAGGTGAGCGATGCCATCCTAGAGGAGATGGCAAAGTGGATTTCGCCACTGCACCTGGACCTAGGCATGGTCGTGTGTGATAATAGCCAGAACCTGGAAGCGGCTCTGGAGCTTGCCAGACTCAAACACGGTCCACACATGACCCATGTTTTCAACTTGTTTGTGCAAAGGTTTTTAAAAGCCTACCCTATTGTGCCTGATATACTGGTGAAAGTAATTTTCGTAAGTCTAAAGTCGCTGCTGCTAGCCAGAAAACATTCAGAGCACACTCCTGTCATCTTCTCAGATGTCAGAGGAAGAGGAGGAGGATAAAGTGGCATTTGATGTCACTGTCCCACACTAGGCTAGCGTGGGAAATTCAGTGCATCCCATTGCTTCAGCACAGATGGTGTGAAGGGGAGTTGAAAGTGGAGGAAATGGAGAGTTACCCTTCCGGTGGGGGCAGCAAAGTCATGCCAAGTAACACTCTGGCACACATGGCTGACTTCATGTTGGGCTGCTTTTCCACAGACAAAGGCATTGTTCACATCATGGAGAGCAACCAATACTGGATTTTTGTAATCCTCGACCCACGGTATAAAAATAACACCTCATCTTTCGTTCTGGTAGAGGAGAGGAACAATCGCATAAATGATTGGCACAAGCACCTGGTGCAGAATATGATGGAAATGTTTCCGTCAACCCTGGCTGGCGACAGAGAGGAGATTTCCTTAAAGAGGCTAACAACTGCCATCTGGTCCACAACCACCAGGGGAACACTCTCCAAGGTGCGGGACGCGTTAATGCCCCTTCCTGGCCAAACTACCGCCACTGAGGGGCCTAGTGTCACCAGGAGGGAAAAGTATAGGTGCATGTTGCATGAGTACCTGGCCAACCACAGCCCTGTCCTCTCCGATACCTCTGCGACTTACACATATTGGGTGTAGAAGTTGGACCTGTGGCCCTTGGGGTGAGTGGAGGCTTCCCCCAGCTGAGGTTTAGGTGAATTTGGCGAGGGGGTGCAAGTAGGCCCCCCAGTTAGCCTTTTTGGTGGCATAGAGTGTACACAATGAACCCCAACTGTCACTTGCTGAGCCACTCTTCTGCTTGTAACATCATGATAGAACCTGCGTGTCTATGCTTTCTTTTCAGTTCTATTTAGATTTGTGCACCTGCATTTCAAGTTTATCCCCATTCTTTTGCATTAGGACAGAAGCAGAGATTTTTTTTCTTCTGCCCCTCTGTGCCAATTCAGCCCTGCCAGCCCCAGTAGTCATTCTTTCACCCCTCTTTTCAATTTTGACTTGCCACAGCATTGTTTACAGTCTCAGCCCCATTCTGTTGCTTCAGCCCAGGTATATACTGTATACCAGCGCTACAGAATTTCAGCTCTAAAACGTGGTTTTGAGAACTTTCTGCAGGGCGAGCCTATAAGCTGATGGTGTTTATAGACTCATCAAGCAGTGTTGCTGTTTTCAGACTCTTTCCTGCATAGCAGAAGCTAAAATTTCTCTCTGACCCTCAGCACGATGTCTCTCCCTATCTATCCCAGCCGCAAAAGACACAAACATGGCTGCCACTATTCTTATAGATCCGAGATCACCTGATTTCGCTAGCCAATGACTTTTTGCTCATTTTTTTTCAATGCCTACGTTTTCCTCTTTCCTGTCTCACCTCCCCTGCACAGTTATTGGTGCAAAAAAAGCGCCAGGGAAGGTGGGAGGGCATACAAATTTTTACTGCGTTTACCGGGTGGTATTCGATTGGAATCGAATATGTCGAGTACCTTAATATTCGATCGAATATCTACTCAATCGAACGTAAAAAACATGTGTATCCTCTGTAATTTTCTTGTGCAAATTGATTCAGTCTTTATTTGGTTTAATTGAAAAACAAACAATGTGGAATATTTTGGATTAACCGGGCTTGTGATGAATCAGTTTGACCATCTCTAGTCATAGCAGACCTTTGGGGGCACTTTAACTTTTTTTTTTTGGCTGCTAGGAGGTCACTGACTGCATAGCTGACCTCATTTAATGTTGTCTAGCGGTCATTTGACTGTGGGGCTGTAAACTGAGCAGTATATTGGTGACTCCTTTAGCTGTGTATATAGTAATCAGGAACGCAGGGACAGGATTAAACTGCAAGTCGGAAAGAGGTAGGGGAGAAAGTCTATGGCCCCTCTTCTCCTTGTTTCTATGATTGACCGTATTTTTAAGAAATGAATTGGCAGATCTGGAAAGAACTGCAGGCAATAGATGACAGGTGTAGGGGCCATATGTTTGAGACCCCCACTTTAAAGCAAGGTAAATGTTCCACTGGTAATAAAATTAGGGGCACATTTACATATTATGTCACCTTCCATTACACATAAATTTTCATACATATGTTATTACATTTGTAGATATGTTCTGTTCAGGAAAGAAAAATATTCATGTTATGTTAGAATTGCCAAATCGTGCACTGTGAAGTAAAAGATCATCGTAATGCATGTGCTAGCTAAAAGTTAGAACTCTTACGGGAAGATTTTTACAGTTGTTAAGCATTACAGTGGTTTAAAGTTTATTTTTATTGCCAGAGGTTGGCACACACCACCAGATGATGTGTAAATATTCTGTGCAGTCAACTGCCAAACCGATAAGAAGGAAAATGATGTTCTTCTCATGACCTTTATATGGTTTCTTTCTTAGTTTTACTGCTTCATGGGCTGCTCACTGATGGCATTCAAGATGGGTGAAGGCAGTCAAAGGTTGAAAAATGGGACCATATTTTGCAATACACCCAAGAAACTACTCTGTAGCAAAGTAATTTCTTGCTCCAAATCCTATATAATTTATCTATGCATCTTCAGCCAAGCATTTCATTGAAACCTTTTGTTCCAAGATGAACTATAATAATGGTCTGCCATTATCAGAAAAGCCCGATGTGATAGTCCAAGGTCATTTGTGAAATAAACTTGTGCAGCTATGTTGCATTGTTTTCTCGGATAATTCATTAGTAGCATTATAGCCTATTAACAGTGATTTAATTTATTGTACATTTATGCAATGTTATAAGTTGTTGCTTGATATTGTTGTCCTTGCAAGGGGAAGACATTTTTGAACTACAGATGTGCAATAGATAATTTATTATTTGTCTGTTTCATAGTTACATACTTAGTACAGTTGAAAAAAGACATATGTCCATCAAGATCAACGAGAGGATGGGAAAGTCATGACATTCTATGTATTACTATTAGCATCAATGCTGTTTTTCTCTAAAAAGGCATCAAAGCCTTTTTTGAAGCTGTCAGCTGTAAGTGCCATGACCAGTTCCTGGGGTAGGCTATTCCACAGATTCACAGTCCTTAGGGTAAGTTCACACAGTGTTTTTTGGTCAGGATTTTGAGGCCGTATCCTCGTCAAAATCCTGACCAAAAAGATGGCTCCCGGAAAAAGAAGCTAGATGCTCATTCTTTCAGGCGGATTCGCCTTGCTACATACGCCTAAAGACACTTCCTCCCGACTAGGCCCATTCATTTGGGCCTAATTTGGAGCAGAGTCTGCGACTGCACTGCATCGGCATCCAGTTGCAGCTATCTGTATTTTGGTCCAGAACCTGAGGCGGCCTCTGCTTCAGTTTGAGCCTATAAAGTTAGCCTCAAATGGCATCATATCATGTGGGGTAATGTGGGAGCTGGAACAGAGAAGGGTTAATTTTAGGGATTCTAAAGGGTCCCTTTACTGTTGGTATGTATGGAGGCTAATCTTGGATCATCTTATGTGGGCAGTCTCATAGCTATCTGTGGGTTATTACACTGATTATTTGTTGTTTTCATTTTCAACACTTTATTATTGGACACTTTCAGTTTTAGCTATGGTTGAGCCCTTTGTACCATGATATTAGTGTTGCCATCCAGTGTACATTCCATGGCTGACAAGTTGGTATTTGTAGAATTGTCTACCCCTATATGATTTTGTTTTATGTTTGTTTATATATTTTGTATGTATATATGTTGCTACACCTTTTTAGGAGCACTTAATAAAAGTTAATTTTTATTCATATATTTTGTGTAGCTGGTTCACTTTGTTGCTATGGTCATTTACCCACACATAATTTGTTATATTTGCCTTTATTGTTTACTATTCTAATTATGGTACGGAAGGGTTTACATTAGGAATTGTGATAGGCCTGTCTGAAAAGATGTGTCTAGTTTGCGCGCGCGGGGGGGAGGTTATTTTAAGATATTTATACTTGTTCCCTAATGGTATACATTTAATTATATACTTGCTCAATGTAGATTTAAATGTCTCCCACTTAACCTCTGTTGTCTTCCTGTGTTCCCCATGTTGTCTCTCTGTACTCCTCATGTTGTCTATGTGTGCTACTCATGTTATCTCCCTGTGCTCCCTGTGTTCTCCAAGGGGAATCCACAGCGGTAGGGAATCCACAGGGAGCAGAGGTAGCAATTGCAACTGCATCCTGGAATTTTCGGGGCTCAAAGGACTCTCTACAACACCAGTATTGTAGATAACACATTGTAACATGGAGCCCAGCACATATCTTGGACTTGGGTCAAGAGCTTCAACTTATGCCTTTGGTTCCCCTTGTCGTCTCCTTGTGCTCTCCATGCTTTCTCCCTGTGTTCCTCATGTTATCTCCCTATGTTCCCCATGTTGTTTCCCTATGCTCCCTCAATATGCTTTCCAAGTTGTCTATGTTCCCCATATTTTTCCCTCTGCTCCTCAGATTATTTCTGTATGTTCCCTCCATCTGCTGCTCATGTTGTCTCCTTGTTTTTCCGATGTTGTCTTCCTTTATTCCTCATGTTGTATACTTAAATTCTGCATGTCAGCTATGTCCACTCCTTATATTGTATGTGTTCCTCATGTCTCTCTATATTCCCCATGTTGTCTCCCTGTGATCCTCATGTTGTCTCCCTATGTTCCCTCTCTGCTCCTCATGTTGCTTCCCTGTGGTCCCCATATTGTTACCCTATTCTTTCTCCCTGTATTCCCATGTTATCTCTAAATGTTCCCCATACATGTTTAGGCATTAATGATAAGTCACTCAGTGTGTGATAGGTCAAGGGTGCTTAGATAGGAGCTCACGTCCATCAATACCAAGAAAAAGAAACTCTGGCACTACTTTAGTATATGCTTGAAAGCTCCAAAATTTTAATATATCCACAAATTTGACATGAATGAGACATTTCGGTCTAAACAGACCTTCAGTCATCTTAATATAAAGTGAAACATGGCATACAACATGTTTTCCCATGTTGTATGCATGTTGTCTCCCATTGCTCCTTGTATTTTCTTCATGTTGTTAGAGTTAAGTCCTCCATCTTTGTATTTTGGCAGCCATCTTGTACTCTTTCACATATAAACTGTATAAGTATGTATTTTTCTGCTTAAGTCAAGGAGACCCCTTGTTAGACTTTAAGGAATGTGATAATGAACGTTAATGCATAGGTTGCTAATCCTTATCTCTCAAGGGCCTCATTTTGAGAAGATGCAGCTGACTTTGTATATCTCTTATCTCCTTTACATGATGTATGGACACATAACCAACAAAAGTATTAATCTTATGGTATCTGGGCACTCTGTCATATTTTATGGTTTATGAAGGTCACTTAGAGTTTGTATAGACAGAATCTATGTAGCTAATTGTTAATTAAGTTGCAACATGTCATCTTATCTCTTTTGCCATGATATATACATGTAGACAGTCTGGGATGTTAGCTCACACATAAGTATTTTGAATCCTTCTTTGTTTCATGGGAAAGTCCATCCCAGTGTGGAAAGCTATAATGAGATGCAGATTATATCAGGCCTCAGCCAATAGTCATGTGCCAGGCTTTTCTTATATCTCTATACCCAATCATGTTGTACTGATTAGAATAGCCAAGCCAGCTCTTTGTCTGTAATGTATTTAAACTACCTTTTTCTTACAATAAAATTTGAACTCTTTTGATACACCACCATCTTGTGTCTTAATCAGTTCTCCAGGCCTAAAGAAGATGGCTGCAGTCCATTAATTATCTAATTAGGACCTCTACAACATACGGAGGGATCCATATGTCCCTATCAATGTTGTTTACCTGTGTTCCAGATATTTTTGAATTGGACCAAAGATCCACAGTGATGTGCTCTGCAAACTGTTTGTTATGCCTCCAGCAGGTATCTCATATTACCTGTCATAGCTCCACCTAGTGGCCATTGTGCAAATTGCAAACCACCATACCTTTTCCTATGTGTCCCACTAGAGCCACGGTATTTCCTTCCCACAACCTGGTGTCATCACCAGGCTACACTGTAGTTAGTCTTTTTTTACTTCAGGCATGGATCCTGCCACATCATCTTATACTTTCTCCAAGACTTGGGCCTTAAGTAGCATCGTTGGTATGTAATAGCTATACCCAGCACTATACCTTCATGTATTACGTATATTGTTATGTTTCCACTCCCTAGCATAATTTCTATCTATAGTTGTTCTAGCTAGTAGACCATGCTCATTGAGCCAGACCCAGCTCCCATTCCAGACCACATGTAACCATACACATCATAGATGTCGATTACCTCCCCACTACCACAATGTTACATATCTGATGTTCCTTCCAGCAAGATACATGTACAGTTTGTGTCATAGTGTGCTGTTATGTAATAGTAATGCCTGCATAGCCATGTCATAGAAGATTGTCACATGTATGTCTGCCATAGTAATATGTATACAGTTTGTGTCATGGAAGATTACCACATGCCCATTGTAACTGCAATGTACTGTTTTCTGTTCCCCAGTTTCACCCTATCCCTTGTAATAAAAGCAAAGTGTGGACACCTCTCCAGAGTGCATGAGTTACTGGGAAGGAGTTTAGTTGCCTGTCAACCTATACCCCACACACATAGGGAGGACAGAACACTGTTGGTACAGTTTAATTTTATCCAGGGTCACAATTTATGTAAAACTAACCCTGGCTAGGTCTACTCTATCATCATAGTCAGAATTATAATGAAAGATAACAACACATGGTGGTCTCTGCACAGGTCAAAAAATATGTCAAAGCCAATTTTCATATGTTTATATCATGCTATCTACAGGGCTATAGCCAAAGACTCATTCGCCCTGTTGTGAAAGTTCAGCTTGAACCCTTAAGTGCCATACAACTTCTTTCATGGCTGTTGTCCCTGTCTCTAACACCAGGGCTAAATAGTGACTTTTTTTCATTATTATTATATTTATTTATTTACATAGCACTATTAATTCCATGGCGCTTTACATTTGGGGGTTACATACAATACACAAAATATACAAACAGATATAGTACTAACAATGACCGACTGGCACAGTGGGATAGAGGGCCCTGCCCGTGAGAGCTTACAATCTATGAGGGAAGAGGGATAGAGACAGAAGGCGAGGGGAAAGATTGTTTAGATGGTGGTGAGGTGGCAGTCGCATTATTGGAGGTCGTAGGCCTTCCTGAATAGGTGAGTCTTCAGAGCTTTCTTCAAGCTTGTGATTGTGAGGATCATTCTTATGTGTCTTGCTAAGGAGTTCCAGAGTATGAGCACGAGAGAAATCTTGGAGACGTGTGAGGAGTAGGGTTGAGCCGATCTTGAGATTTTTAGGATTGTTTTTAAAATCTGATTTCCGATCATTTTCTATTCGAACCCGATCCCGATCCAATTCCGAATGCAAGTCAATGGGATTTTTTAAATAATTGAAGATCGTATTTTAAAAAGAAGCCTATTCACTACACAGCATGGAGTCCAAAAATTGAACACTTTAATTTTTAGGCTCCACACTGTGTAGTGATTAAAAAAAAAAATCCGCTGACTACTTAGTCCCCTAGGTATCCACTTACGTGCACAGATCACTGCCGCTCCCTGTTGTTCTCGCTCCTCTTCTCTCTCATTCACATGTCTTCAGAGCAGCGTGCGCGCCCCTGCCTCCCTAGGCTAGTGTTAGAGATGCTGGGAAGAAGGCGGGGATTGTGGCTTAGGAGAGCAGGGAGGACCAAGAGAACCGGACCAAGAAGAATGGGAAGCGACAGCGGCAGCGGATCTTTGCAGGTAAGTTGAGTGATCGGGTTAGCTAATAGCTAATTTAGTTACTACTACTACAATGTACAGTCCTCCCTGCTGTGCCGTATACTGGACTCTGCTACATCTGCATTACAGTACATTGACTTGTCTATCTACTCTTCTGCTTTGTCCCTGCTTTACCGTATACTCAGCTCTGCTACATCTCAGATCAAACAAACAAACAAATTAATCCCATACGGTGAATGGTGTAGCGGCAAAAAAAAAAAATCAAAATAGGCAAATAGCGTTTTTTCAACACATTTCCTCCTATAAAAAAAATGGGATAAAAAGTGATCAAACCATCAGATCTTTCCCCAAATGGTATCAATAAAAACATCATCTTGTCTCACATAAAAAGACGCCATACCCAGCTGCGTACATGTAAATATGAAAAAGTCACAGGTGTAGCAACACATTTTTCTTTCTATTCTGCAAAGTTTTTCATTTGTTAAAAGCAATCAAAACATTACAAATGCTATATAATGTTGCTATCTCCGTGTTCATACTGACACGCAGAACACAGGTAACATGTCATTTTTACCACACAGTGAACGCTGTAAAAATGAAACCACATGAAATTGGCGCAATTGCACCTCATTCTGAATTTTTTCCACTTCCCAGTACATTGCACAGCATATTACAAAGTACAATTTACACAACCAATAAGCCTTCGTGTGACTCTGTGAACTGAAAAATGAAGAAATATGGATCTTTTTTTTTTTTTTTTTTTTTTTTTTTAATGTAGATTGTGAGCCCCGCATAGAGCTCACAATGTACATTTTTCCCTATCAGTATGTCTTTGGAATATGGGATGGAAATCCATGCAAACACGGGGAGAACATACAAACTCCTTGCAGATGGTTTTCTGCCCTTGGCGGGATTTGAACACCAGGACTCCAGCGCTGCAAGGCTGCAGTGCTAACCACTGAGCCACCGTGTGGCCCCCAAGAAATATGGATCTTGAAATGTGGGCAGCGAAAAACGAAAATGCAAAAATGAAAAATGGCCAGGTCCTTAAGGGTTTAAACATGGTTCTGTTTTACATGATGTGAAGCAATCATTCTATGAATTAATTCTGCCCATGCTGCAATAATCATTTTTATATTTGGATTTAAAGAGGTCAAGTGTAATGTAACCCATTTCCACAAGCTGACATAACTGTATGTCTAGGGTTAAATTGCTTAGATGCTACTCGACATACAATTATGACAAGATAATATCTTGGGTCTATTTAGTGGCATTTTACAGTCACTGCAGTAAAATACACACAGCGGACACATTGCGATCTGCGGTATTAGAAATCGCAGCATATCAATTATACTTGTGGAAACGCCGGCGGTTTCCCTATAGGTTTAATGGAAGCAGAAAGTCCACAGAGGAAACCTCTGCAAACTTTCTTTGAAAACTGCTGTGGGAAAAACCACGACACGTTGCCGCCGCGGTTTTTCCTGCAATGCTTTTTCATGTTGAACACTATTTCGGGCATTAGCCCATCATCCTGTCTCAGGAGTGTGCCTGCTGTTTCTTTTTCTTACTTCCTGTATTCTTTTTCTTACTTCCTGTATTTTTAAGCAAGATGGGGGAGGCGGCATAATCTGTTTGAGGAACAGGACACTATGAAGTATCACAATATAGACTTTCCCTTAAGCATACAATATGTATAGCGGTCGGGGAACAAGGCTTTCCCTGGCCACTATCATGGTGGTCCGGGGCTCCAGACATCTCAAGCTGTATATGGCCACTGTACCACTCTGGGCTTGGTAGTGTTAGCATCCCCTGCAACCACGATTGTTCCACCACTGTCCCTAAAAGCTGTATTGAATCTTGCATGAACCTAGTGGCTAGATTTTTCAAACATAGCAATTTTTCTTAAACTTATAAGTATTCTATTTTCTTATAAGAAAGATAAAAGAATAGAATCTTAACCACTCACATGTTTGATACTTGACACTTTGACAGTACAGTTTGACATCCTTATGAGATGGCATGAGGTGAGCACATTATCAGAATCCAGCTGTGTAATGGCAAAGTCAATGTAATTAAAACAAATATAAAGCTGCAGGTGAAGACTGTTTTGTGATCTGTTTGTTTCACAGTTCTCGGATATTAATTATTAATCCTTTTAGAAATAGGAACTCTCTTTAGGCTTAGACTATGACTTCTAATTAACTCATACATAACATTCATCTAGAATTTCCTATAAATCTTTGATGCATAATTACCGGAATACTTAGGGAAAGCATGCAGGGATGTGCAGAGAGTTCAGGCAACACTCTGCGAAAAAAAAAAATGCAATCAACTATTCTCCAGAATGAAGACTATTGATTCTAAAATACCATGTTTGTTCCAATGTCACAACAGAAGTTTTAGGGCTAGTTCACACGTGAACAAAGGGGCGGATTTTGACAGCGGATTTCGCTTCAAAATCTGCCCCTTTATAATGGTGGTCTATGTAGACCACCGGGCTTTTTTTTTCCGCTAGCGGCGGGCTGCCGCTAGCGGAGAAAAGAAAAGACATGCCATTTCTTCAGCCCCCAGCAGCTCCCTCCTATGTCGGCTCATTCATTTGAGCCGACAGCGGAGGGGAAAGCCGCGACCGCGATGGTCGTGGCAGGCGGGTTTTGACAAGAGAGAGACGTGGCTCACCGCGTCTCTCTCGATGTCAAAACCCGCGCGGGCAGTTCACGTGTGAACTGACCCTTAGGTCAAATCTGTGCCACAGACACCAAATTTGGATCTAATCATCAGACAAAGGGTTATCTATTGGATGTAAAATTTTACTGGACATTTGCAAGTTAAAGGGTTTTTTGGGCTTATTTTTTGTATTGCCTATACTCAGAATAGGCCATAAATATCTGATTGATAGGGGCTGACACCTAGCCCCTGGGCCAATCATCACTATGGGTCTGGAAGAAGAAAACTGTCTGCTGTATAGTGGCCAGGCAACTTCACTGCAGTTCAGCTCTCTTTGACTTCTATGGGAGCTGACTAGCTGCTAGACAATGGACAGAGCTTTCTGCTTCTGGCCCATTATTGTGTACTGAAGGGGTGCAGGAAGTGGCTCAGTTCAGTGTGGGGGCTGGGTGTCAGCCCCTTATCGATCATATGGTTAGGACCTATCTTGAGAACAGGCCATAAAAAAATAAGCCGGGACAATCTAACACTTTTTAGAGCAAAGATTTGTTTATTAATGTAATATATAATCTCATCAGGACATAAAACAGGAGCCACTGGGCAAAACTATTTGAAATGCAAGTGGTGGATTCTGCTCCTTCTACCTTCTCTCTTCCCTGATTTGTAAACTGGTGCTCTGTGACTACTGGAACACTATCCCCCTTGTATCTATGTATCTCTCCCCGTCATCTTTTCCCAGGCAATCTCTAATGTCCAAAACATATTTAAAGTAGTCACACAGTCCATCTGGCACCTGAGCAATATAGGTTACTACTATGCTAGTTCTTGCAAGGGTTTTCTCTTTCTACTTTCTTATTGACACTCCACACACCTTGTCCTCTTCCTGATCTGTGAAAATGAGCTGCCTGCTTTCACCTTTTGACAATGAAATATATTTGTAATACACTATTCTAACAGGGATTCAATGTACATGGAGCGTGGTGGAGTTGTTTTACAGGAAGCCAAATTACTAGAGATGAGCGAGTAGTAAAATATTCGATATTCGTTTCGAGTAGCCCCTCAATAATCGACTATTCTACCAAATATAGAATTCCATTTAGTCTATGGGGAAAAAATGCTCGTTTCAGGGGAAACCACAATTCAACTAAGGAGAGTCACCAAGTCCACAATGACACCCCAAGAAATGATGCCAACACCTCTGGAATGCAACTGGGACAGCAGAGGAAGCATGTCTGGGGGCATCTAACACACCCAAGTACCAGTATTACCCTACTATCACAGCCTATGAACTAGGTAAAAAATTTGCAAATCTATTCTCCAGGATGTAATTAGGAGAACAGTGCCTCTGCATACTGCCCTCTAGGGGCAGCCCCCTTAAGTCTCCTATGTAGGCACACACTCTCCCTAATGTGTATGATTATCCCCTGACCCTAGCCTATGAACTAGACACTTTCCAATAGGACCTCTATGAAAGTTGCAAAATACTTGGAAACCTTCTTTCCTCCACAATAGTATGGACAGAAAAACAAATTTAAAGCTAAAGAAACATTAGCATGCACCCTTTTTAAATCACGTTGCCCATGACAACCACAGATGGCATAGGCAATGGGAAATCCAACAGTACCCACCCTTAACTGTCATTGTGTGTGTGTGTGAGATCTGGTAAGACCTCCAAAAATTCACTTTTCTGGCCCTTAACGTAAGCCCTTCCAAGTTAAGTTAGAGGCCCTTAAGCTGAGCTACCAACAGAGATTGAGGCCCTTAAGGTGACTTCAGCCTTTTACCAGCAGAGTTTTAGGCCCTTTGAGTGAGTTGAGCCTTGCACCAGCAGAGTCTTTGCCCCTTTAAAATTGTTAGCCCCTAAAACGGTGGTCCAAAAACATCACTGTCATTGTGTGGGATTGATGCAGTTGATTGGACTGAGGACCCAGACATTGACCTTGATTTTGATTGTGAAATTGATACCAATTTGGCATCAAGTCCTGGGGGTAACTTTGATTTAGAGGACCGCAAAGGTGAAGAATTGGCTGCAACCACTACTACCGGTAACGGTCCTCTAATATCGGACTCTTCATTACCTCTACAGGGTTCTGATCAGGTGTTAATAGTCCAAACAACATGCTCCAGTACTTTAGATGTTGTCAGGGTCTGGGGTTGCTAGGTGGGGTGGCATGGACACAAAAGTCCAGTTTCTTTAGTCCAAAATAAAGGTAGAGTTTATTTTCACTTAAAAAGGTAGTGCAGAAACAAAAGGAAACAATGCAAAAATAAATACCTGCCCAGCTAGGCTCTAACTAAACATAGAATAGGTTACCTCACCTAGAATGACAGAAATCCAAAAGCCAGTAAAATCATTCAGGACACAGCTCCAAAAATATGACCTCTTTCTTTGGCTCTCTAACCAAGCTCTGCCCACAGTCTGCTGCTGGAGCTGACTTCTTAAGCCTCCCTTGATAAGCAGACTCTTTACAGCTGAGTCGCTGCCAGAACATCCCCAAAGTGTGGACTGGAGGGGGGGGGGGTGTAATGACAGGTCCCACTACCAACCTACCTGCCATTCCTAAAAATCCAGCCCAGTAACCGCAACTCTGAAATAACCCTAAGCAGACAATAGTTATCTGCTGAGAAACGTTCTTTCTTGAGTTTTCTCATCTCACCCACCTTAGTAGTCTGTGTGAGATGTACACCCCCTCCATTACCTGACCAGCCATCGGTTTACAATGTAGATCAGAAACCACTTTCCCTTCCGACACTAGATTTAACCAAGATTCATCATCATCATCATCATCATCATCATCATCATCATCATCATCATCATCATCATCATCTTGCTGAGATAGAGCCACTAAAGGAAACCTTGCCTTCCAAGGCATGTTCTGGAGCTGCAACTGAGCCAAATCTAAACACAGAGTCGTTTGGAACTGAACAAAATTCAAAGTGTCAAAAGACTTTAGAGACTGTTGAAAGTAATGGGATCCAGAATGAGGAGTTCATCACAAGGCTGACACACAACTCCAAATGCTGCAGTACAAGCAACCAGCAGTCAGACTAAGATTGTCTCTTCTTCAAGTAAGACACAAGATTCTCTGAAACCAGAACAGGAAAAGCCAGTGATTACTATTGCAGCAGTGCCTAGGACATCTTTGAGAGCAGTTCATTCAGAGATTGAATTGGAGAAAAATAAGAACATTTACTGTGATCGAGTCTTCATGCTCATCAGTGGGCATGGACAACCTAACGTAGAAGATACTCATGCTGAGCTGGCCTCATTACTGAACTAGATCAACCAGGATAATCAGGGCTGGAAACAGCCATCAGATCTTACGGAAAGGAATCACCCTCGGTTTGGAAAGAAGCCATCTAAATGTTGCACCTTTAATTGAGTTGAGCATTGCACCAGCAGAATGTTAGGCCCTTTGCGTGAGTTGAGCCTCTAACCAGCATAGTATTTGGCCCTTTGGGTGAACTGAGCCTCTACCAGCATAGTTTTTGGCCCTTTGGGTGAACTGAGCCTCTAACCAGCATAGTTTTTGGCCCTTTGGGTGAGTTGAGTCTTTAAACAGCAGAGTTTTAGTTTTTGGCCCTTTGGGTGAACTGAGCCTCTAACCAGCAGAGTTTTTGGCCGATTGGGTGAATAGAGTCTTTAAACAGCAGAGTTTTAGTTTTTAGCCCTTTGGGTGAACTAAGCCTCTAACCAGCATAGTTTTTGGCCCTTTGGGTGAGTTGAGCCTCTAACCAGCATAGTTTTTGGCCCTTTGGAAGAACTCAGCCTCTAACCAGCATAGTTTTTGGCCCTTTGGGTGAACTGAGCCTCTAACCAGCATAGTTTTTGGCCCTTTGGGTGAGTTGAGCCTCTAACCAGCATAGTTTTTGGCCCATTGGAAGAACTGAGCCTCTAACCAGCATAGTTTTTGGCCCTTTGGTTGAAGTGAGCCTCTAACCTGCAGAGTTTTTGGCCCTTGGGGTGAGTAGAGCCTTGCACCAGCAATGTTTTATTTTTTTGGCCCTTGGGGTGAGTAGAGCCTTGCACCAGCAGTGTTTTATTTTTTGGCCCTTGGGGTGAGTAGAGCCTTGAATCAGCAGTGTTTTATTTTTTGGCCCTTTGGGTGAGTAGAGCCTTTAACCAGCAGAAATTTGTTGGCATTTGAGGTTAGTTGAGCCTTTAACCTGCAGAGTTTTTGGCCCTTGGGGTGAGTAGAGCCTTTAAACAGCAGTGTTTTATTTTTTTTTGCCCTTGGGGTGAGTAGAGCCTTGCACCAGCAGTGTTTTATTTTTTTGGCCCTTGGGGTAAGTAGAGCCTTGCACATGCAGTGTTTTATTTTTTGGCCCTTGGGGTGAGTAGAGTCTTGCAACAGCAGTGTTTTATTTTTTGGCTCTTAGGGTGAGTAGAGCCTTGCAACAGCAGTGTTTTATTTTTTGGCCCTTGGGGTAAGTAGAGCCTTGCACATGCAGTGTTTTATTTTTTTGGCCCTTGGGGTGAGTAGAGCCTTTAACCAGCAGAAATTTGTTGGCATTTGAGGTGAGTTGAGCCTTAAACCTGCAGAGTTTTTGGCCCTTGGGGTGAGTAGAGCCTTTAAACAGCAGTGTTTTATTTTTTGGCCCTTGGGGTGAGTAGAGCCTTGCAACAGCAGTGTTTTATTTTTTGGCCCTTGGGGTGAGTAGAGCCTTGCAACAGCAGTGTTTTATTTTTTGGCCCTTGGGGTGAGTAGAGCCTTGAATCAGCAGTGTTTTATTTTTTGGCCCTTTGGGTGAGTAGAGCCTTTAACCAGCAGAAATTTGTTGGCATTTGAGGTGAGTTGAGCCTTAAACCTGCAGAGTTTTTGGCCCTTGGGGTGAGTAGAGCCTTTAAACAGCAGTGTTTTATTTTTTGGCCCTTGGGGTAAGTAGAGCCTTGCACATGCAGTGTTTTATTTTTTTGGCCCTTTGGGTGAGTAGAGCCTTTAACCAGCAGAAATTTGTTGGCATTTGAGGTGAGTTGAGCCTTAAACCTGCAGAGTTTTTGGCCCTTGGGGTGAGTAGAGCCTTTAAACAGCAGTGTTTTATTTTTTGGCCCTTGGGGTGAGTAGAGCCTTGCAACAGCAGTGTTTTATTTTTTGGCACTTGGGGTGAGTAGAGCCTTGCAACAGCAGTGTTTTATTTTTTGGCTCTTGGGGTGAGTAGAGCCTTGCATCAGCAGTGTTTTATTTTTTGGCTCTTGGGGTGAGTAGAGCCTTGCACCAGCAGTGTTTTATTTTTTTGGCCCTTGGGGTGAGTAGAGCCTTGCAACAGCAGTGTTTTATTTTTTGGCACTTGGGGTGAGTAGAGCCTTGCAACAGCAGTGTTTTATTTTTTGGCTCTTGGGGTGAGTAGAGCCTTGCAACAGCAGTGTTTTATTTTTTGGCTCTTGGGGTGAGTAGAGCCTTGCACCAGCAGTGTTTTATTTTTTTGGCCCTTGGGGTGAGTAGAGCCTTGTACCAGCAGTGTTTTATTTTTTGGCCCTTGGGGTGAGTAGAGCCTTGTACCAGCAGTGTTTTATTTTTTGGCCCTTGGGGTGAGTAGAGCCTTGCAACAGCAGTGTTTTATTTTTTGGCTCTTGGGGTGAGTAGAGCCTTTAAACAGCAGTGTTTTATTTTTTGGCCCTTGGGGTGAGTAGAGCCTTTAAACAGCAGTGTTTTATTTTTTGGCCCTTGGGGTGAGTAGAGCCTTGCAACAGCAGTGTTTTATTTTTTGGCACTTGGGGTGAGTAGAGCCTTGCAACAGCAGTGTTTTATTTTTTGGCTCTTGGGGTGAGTAGAGCCTTGCAACAGCAGTGTTTTATTTTTTGGCTCTTGGGGTGAGTAGAGCCTTGCACCAGCAGTGTTTTATTTTTTTGGCCCTTGGGGTGAGTAACGCCTTGCACCAGCAGTGTTTTATTTTTTGGCCCTTGGGGTGAGTAGAGCCTTGTACCAGCAGTGTTTTATTTTTTGGCCCTTGGGGTGAGTTGAGCCTTGTACCAGCAGTGTTTTATTTTTTGGCCCTTGGGGTTAGTTGAGCCTTGCACCAGCAGTGTTTTATTTTTTGGCCCTTTGGGTGAGTAGAGCCTTTAACCAGCAGAGATTTGTTGGCATTTGAGGTGAGTTGAGCCTTTAACCTGCAGAGTTTTTGGCCCTTGGGGTGAATAGAGCCTTTAAACAGCAGCGTTTTATTTTTTGGCCCTTGGGGTGAGTTGAGCCTTGCACCAGCAGTGTTTTTTTTTTTGGCCCTTGGGGTGAGTAGAGCCTTGCACCAGCAGTGTTTTATTTTTTGGCTCTTGGGGTGAGTAGAGCCTTGCACCAGCAGTGTTTTATTTTTTTGGCCCTTGGGGTGAGTAGAGCCTTGCACCAGCAGTGTTTTATTTTTTGGCCCTTTGGGTGAATTGAGCCTTTAACCAGCAGAGTTTTAGTTTTTGACCCTTGGGGTTAGCCCTAAAAAAATTAGATTTCAGGTCCTTGAGGGTGAGCCCAAAAACATTAATTTTCAGGCCCTTGGGGGGAGCCCTAAAACATTAATGGGGGGGGATAACCATTTGTTAACGGTGAAGGTGGTGGTGCTGAGGAGGAGGAGAAGGAGGAGGACAAGGAACTTGTGTGTTGGCACAGACACATGGAACTGTGTCTTGTCAGTACTGTGGAAGGGACATGCTTTTTGCGGGTCCACAATATCTGCTATCCACCCTAGCATAGGTTCCTGGTGCTCATGCCTCATCAGCACTACACCCTGCACCCTGCTTGATGTTGTGGCACTGCCGGCTGCCCCTCTCCAGTATATAATTGGAGTCAAGCTACTGCGGCCTGGATCCACAGCTGGTTTTCCTCGTCCTCGTCCCCATGTGCTACTGATGAGGGGCACTGCTGGCAGCCCCTCTCCAGTACCTGGACTGTGGACTGGATCTCCAGCTGGATTTCCACGTCCACGTCCTCGTCCCCTTGTGCTACTGACGAGGAGCACTGCTGGTAGCCCCTCTCTAGTACCTGGACTGTGGACTGGATCCCCAGCTGGATTTCCACGTCCATGTGCCCGCCCCCGTCCCTTGATGCTACCCTGATGCATCATTGGCAGGTTCAGTGAATTACATTGTTCCTGCAGCGTAGCTCTGAAAAGAGCTGTTGATTACAATGTTTTACGGCCTAGCAGAAGCCACAATCTCTTACTCACCCTCAGTACAATCTCTCCCTATCTCACCAAAATGCATCTCACACGAATATGGCTGACACTATTCTTATAAATCCAAGGTCATTAGCCATCCAATGACTTTTTCCTAATTTTTTTTATGTCTACGGTTTACTGGGAGAAAATGCTTGTTTCAGGGGTAGGCAACGTTCGATCAAATTATACTTACCAAGTCCACGAGTGAGGGTCGGGCTGGATCCCCCGAGAAGTCTTCTCCTTGCAGCGTCCCCGCGGCATCTTCTGGCTCTTCATTCACTCTGCCAGGCATCGGGCATGCCCGCACTACAAGCGGACATGCGCAGTCGGCTCTGCCCAGGCCCGATGCCTGGCAGAGTGAATGAAGAGCCGGAAGACGCCGCGGGGAAGCTGCACGGAGAAGACTTCTAAAGGTAGGAGAAGAACCAGGGTTGATTGGCCGACTGAATAGCATTCGGCCAATCAATGCTGGTTCTGCATCGAACTTTTACATTCGAACAGCAAGTGGTACTTGATCGAGTACGAGTATTTCGAATACCATAGTATTCGATCGAATACCTACTCGATCGAGTACTACTCGCTCATCTCTATTTGCTACATTTGCATAAGTGACAGATGTAATTTTTTCACTCATCATCAACGGGGTATTCCCACAGCAACAATCATATTTCATATAAAAATACATTGCAAAATATTTCTTTCATTCATTGAAAGCAATTTACAAATGTATATATGTCATTAGGAAAAGCCCAATGAAATCCCCCTTTCCCCAACAATATTTGAGCCCTGTTGTCACTCTTCATCTTGGACAAGTGTGTTCAATTTGTTTTTCACTTCCCTATGGCTGCTTATTAGATCAGGGCTACATAACCATGCATGTGCCATCCTAAGGGTGCATGCAGACTACGTAATGCCGGGCGTGTATGAGAGCCGTACACGCCGGCATTACGGCAGACTGCCGAACACTTCCCATTCACTTCAATGGGAGCGCTCGTAACAGCGGCATTTACGAGCGCTCCCATTGAAGTGAATGGGAAGTGTTCGGCAGCCCTGCTGTAACGCCGGCGTGTACGGCTCTCATACACGCCCGGCGTTACGTAGTGTGCATGCACCCTAATAGTGCAGTACACAAATTATTTCTTTTAGAATTGTTTCCGTAGGGGGCCACACGGTGGCTCAGTGGTTAGCACTGCAGCCTTGCAGCGCTGGAGTTCTGGTGTTCAAATCCCACCAAGGACAAAAAACCATCTGCAAGGAGTTTGTATGTTCTCCCCGTGTTTGCATGGATTTCCATCCCATATTCCAAAAAAGACATACTGATAGGGAAAAATGTACATTGTGAGCTCTATGTGGGGCTCACAATCCACATAAAAAAAAAAAAAAAAAAAGAATTGTTTCCGTAGATATAATTGACATGCTACAATTTTCAAAACTGTGCTGGTTTTGAAATTTGTGCTGTGTCCGCGCCACAGTTTTTACTGCAAAATGGGCATGGGATTCGCAAGAATCCCATCTACTTTGCAGTTACTATAAATCGCTGTGATTTTCCAACTTTTCCAACCCGTGGGGCCCTGGCCTAAAGTAGGGGTCTGCAATAGATTTATGGTGATTTAAATGGGATGCAGTTTCTTTACTGCAAGAGCAGCAACACCATGGATCTCTCTGCCAGAGGAAGCGGGTATAATTCATTAAAAAAAAAAAAAACTAATGAGATCCCGGAGGCCTCTCATGAAAGTAAATATATTACATTGCACTAGATGTTAATTCAAGATTCATATTCACGGTTGGGAAGATTTTTTTTCCTAAAGTGAGGAAAATTATCTTCCATCTCATGGGATCACCATTAGAGTAGAATAGGTTAGAAGGGGTACTATGTCTTCATAGGGAGACGTCACCTTTACAGACCACCATACATTGACAGGATGAACTCAATGGATATATGTCTTTTTTTTGGAATCCATACTACTTAAGCAATGGTTTTACCAGAATAGGAATAAACAAAGAACACAAAATAAAGTAGACTTTTTCCTATCTTCAGGATGATACTAAAGAATTATTAATAATTTGTACTTGTTGATTAATTCAATCCTATTTTCATTTGTACAGTGAAGAATAAGAGTGACTTGATTCCAATGCATGTTGCAAATTTCTCGCCTCAATAATCTACTTGCTGCTCCTTTTATTTGATAGTTTAGTAATGAATGCCTATTAGATTTCCTAGATCCGGTTCCATTGTGAAATTCATTTACTTTTTTTCCAGAGCTAACACTGAAAAATGATATTATGTAGAGATTAATAAGATTTCATTGAAAGTCCATTAGTTAACTGTAATTGCATTTCTCAATATAACTAATTTAGAATGCTTGAGTAAATAATATTGTGCTATAACGTTGCAGAGCCTCCATATTTCATGAAACCTGGGTAATTTGTCAACTTGTTTTCCTCAAAAGACTTTTTAAGCAAGCAACTTAAATCATTATTAAATATATTAAGACCATATCTTTGTACTTAAAAGTATTACGGGAGATTTTGTAACCTTTAAAGCAGTTTAAATTATTCAGCATTTGTAGAACCTTTTATTTTTATTTCATTTGGATTAAAGGGGTTTTCCAGCCAAAAAAATAATTTTTCTAAACAGGTCCATTAGTGCTATTTTGATTGTTCCTGGGTTTCTCCTTGCATCTTTTGCTTTTATTTACATATATATATTCCTGTTCTCTATTTTCCTACAACTAACATGATGCCTTGGGCTTTACTCAGAGTTGACTCACTGTTACAGTTCTGTATATATATATATATATATATATATATATAAATAATAATTTTAAACTACAGAACCTCTTAGCTGTAGAACACTACAGCAAGGTCCACAGGCCCAATGGTGGGCGGCTGCATCTCTGAACTCAATGTGAACTACTGCGAAGACTCTGCAGCATGAAAATAAATGTGAACTACTGCAAAGACACTGCAGCGTGGACTCAATGTGAACTACTGCAAGACACTGCAGCCTGGACTCAATGTGAACTACTGCAAGACACTGCAGCCTGGACTCAATGTGAACTACTGCAAGACACTGCAGCCTGAACTAAATGTGAACTACTGCAGAACACTGCAGCGTGGTATAATGTGAACTACTGCAAGACACTGCAGCCTTAACTCAATGTGAATGGTGTGTACCGTGCGACACTAAACGTGAACCAGGTGCAACTAACACCTTGCCAGTTTAGCTCACTGGCCAGGTGCACCAGTACAAGTGAAACACACATGGCTGCCAAGGGTTAACACTCACCCCAGGCCAGCAAACACACACACTTACCCCTGCGACAGCTAAGGGCCACCACAGAAGTTTTAGAACATTCTCCTGCACACAGCTTGGAGTCCCCAGGGGGTTGCATGCTCTGGCACACAGCTTTGAGACATCACACACCCACGCTCTGCACACAGCTTGGAGCCCCCAGGGGGGTTTGCATGCTCCGGCACACAGCTTGGAGACATCACACACCCATGCTCCCGCACACAGCTGGGAGCCATACATGAAGTCAGACAGTACACATAGGCTATCTCAGAGACCATACCTGCTGCAGATCTACAAGCTGGAATGGCGTCTACCGCACCTAGCCCTGGTGTAGATCTAGCAGCTCAGGGTTTACAGGTCCTAACTAACAACACCCAGATTGAAGCAGAGAAACCTCATACAGAGGCCTAGTCTGACAACCTGCCTGAATACTGGAGCCTATCCCTGACTACTGTCATTCACTCCGTGGACTTGAGGAAATTTTAGACAAAGTGTGAGCACCTGGTGGGCGTCGGCTCACACTATTTAAAGGGAAGTCCCCGCCCAATAGGGGCGGTGGCCATGACCTCACCGCTCATGCTCAGTAGGGGAGAAATGGCACTTAGCTTGTGAGCAGCTCCAATACGTCTGAGCATGCCCAGTAAGGTGAAAGCTGGATGGTTAGACTGACCCATAGGTGGCGCTGTGCGCTATGATAGCAACCTGCGGGACCCAATCCTAACACTCACTACACCTCCTTCTCTCACTCCCTCCTCCTCCCTTTCTCACTCCTTCCCCCTCCCAGTTATCCAAGCTAGTCCACCCACTACTAGCCCTTCCTAACTAAACCCTGCATCATACTTACCTGTCTTCTGGTCCAGATCTTCTGCACCCAGAAGCCCAGAAGAAGCGATGCCCCATGCCCAGAAGATCCACACCAGGATAGTATGATGGGTTAGTATATTCTGTTTACCCCCATCCGAAAATGGAACATCACTGGAAAATCTGAAAATGTCCCTGGGGCAGTCACGTGACCGCCCCCGCAATCTAAGTATCAAATCAAATCAAATCAAAAAATGCTTTATTGGCACGTCCGAATAGGTATTTGGCATTGCCAAAGCTAGTAAAGTGGGTGGGTGGGTGGGTGGGGGGGGAGTTGGGTTGGGTGGGTGGTGGGTATGGGGGGGGGTTTGGGTTATAACAGTCCATGGAGTCTCATCTTCCTCTTCGTTGGTGACTGCTATATGGGGGGGGTTGGAGGTGGGGTGGGGCAGGGCGGTTGGTTTGGGGTATAACAGTCCGTGGAGTCTCATCTTCCTCTTCGTTGGTGGCTGCTATATGGGGAGGTGGGGGTGGGGGTGGGTGGGGCGGGTGTTTTGGGATAAATATAACAGTCCATGGAGTCTCATCTTCTTCTTGTTTGGTGACAGCTGGACACGTATTGGGCAGCGATCTCCACAGTGGCCTCTTCTTCTCCCAGTAGGATGTAGAGTTTCCTCTTCTCGTCTGCAGATATGAAGTCTGGGATGTGGGCAGAGAGTCTTTGGTAGTAGACGGCCCTCATAGCTGAGTATTTGGTGCAGTGTAGCAGGAAGTGGGTCTCGTCTTCTAGGGCCCCCTGGTCACAGTGCTGGCACAGTCTCTTCTCCCGTGGCTTGTACGTCTGCCTATATCGCCCCGTTTCTATCTCTAGGTTGTGGGCGCTCAGTCTGTACCGGCTCAGGGTCTGTCTGTGCTTGGGGTGGCGTATTCTCTCCAGGTAGGTGGCCATGGTGTAGTCCCTTTGTAGGGATTGGTACACGGTGAGTTTCTTGGAGTTATTTATTTCATTTCTCCATTCTTCAATGTACCGCTCTCTGTTTGCCTCTGTGGTCGCCTTTATTTCGGCCTTGGTTATCATCTGTTGGTGTTTTTGGTTTGGTGGTTGGCTGCTGTTTGGTTGTTGAATGTCTGGTTTGCTCAGGTGGCTTAGCCAGGCTTGGTGGTGGTAGGAGTTAGGCTTGCTCACCTGGATGTGTGCCTGGAAAGCTAGCGCCCTCTTCTGTATGGTGAGCCATAGGGGGAGTCTGCCTAGCTCTGCCCTGCAGGCTATGTTGGTGGTGTTGCGATGGACATGGAGCAGGTATTTGCAGAACTCCAGGTGGAAGTTCTCTGTTGGGCTGGAATCCCACCTTGACTGGTCTGGGTAGGTGGCTGGGCCCCAAACCTCGCTGCCATAGAGAAGGATCGGGGAGATGACAGCGTCAAATATCTTCAGCCAGACCCTCACCGGTGGTTTGAGGTGGTACAGTTGTCTTCTGATGGCGTAGAAGGTTCTGCAGGCTTTTGCTTTCAGGGTTTCTATTGCTGCTTTGAAGCTTCCTGATTGGCTGAGCTCCAGCCCCAGGTAGGTGTAGCTGTTGGTTTTCTCCAGTGTGGAGCCGTTCAGTGTGAATTGTGGGGTGGTGGAGGCTTTATTGTGGCCCTTCTTCTGAAATACCATGATTTTGGTCTTCTTCTGGTTGATGGGTAGGGCCCATGTGGTGCTGAATTTTTCCAGCACTGACAGGCTTTCTTGGAGGTCTTTCTCGGTGGGGGCCAGGAGTAGGAGGTCATCGGCATACAGCAGGAACTTCACCTCTCGATTGTTCAGGGTGAGGCCTGGGGTTGGTGAGGCCTCCAGGGCTGTAGCCAGTTCATTGATATAGATGTTGAAGAGCGTTGGGCTCAGGCTACAGCCTTGTCTGACCCCTCGGGCCTGTTGGAAGTATGCTGTCCTTTTCCCATTCACCTTCACACTGCACTGGTTTCCGGTGTAGGAGCTCTTGATGACGTTGTACGTTCTTCCTCCTATTCCACTCTCTAGGAGTTTCAGGAGCAGGCCTGGGTGCCATACTGAATCAAACGCCTTCTTAAAGTCTACGAAGCAGGCGAATATCTTGCCTCTTCTGGTGTTGTGGACGTGCGTCTTGATGAGGCTGTGCAGGGTGTAGATATGGTCTGTGGTGCGGTGGATAGGCATGAACCCTGCTTGGCTCTTGCTGAGGACCCCGTGTTGTGTGAGGAAGGTGAGGATTCTGTTATTGATGATGCTGTTGAACAGTTTCCCCAGCGTGCTGCTGACGCAGATCCCTCTGTAGTTGTTGGGGTCATATTGGTCCCCATTCTTGTAGATGGGGGTTATGAGCCCTTTGTTCCAGTCTTCGGGGAAGTGTCCAGCATTGAGCACGAGGGTGAATAGCTTTGCCAGTGCCGCGTGTATTGCTGGAGGGCTGTATTTGATCATCTCTGGTAGGATGCCGTCAGGGCCACTGGCCTTTTTGCCTTTCAGCAGGACAATTCTTTCCTGTATATCTTTTATGGTGATTGGTGAGTCCAGAGGGTTCTGGAAGTCTTTGATGACTTTCTCCATGTCCCTCAGTTTGGTGATTATCTGTTGCTGTTCTGGAGTTAGTTCTTCTTCTGGGATGTTTTTGTAGAGACCTCTGAAGTAGTTGAGCCAGATATTGCCATTTTGGATGTGGAGAGAGTTTTTCTTGGGCTTTGTGCCCATGTGGTGCCAGGTCTCCCAGAATGAGCTGTCCTGGAGGGAGTCCTCTAGTTGCTCGATTTTGTGGGAGAGGTATCTCTGTTTCTTCTCTCTGAGGGTGCCCTTGTATTGCTTGCATAGATTGCTGTAGGCTTCCCTCACCTCCTTGTTGTTGGGGTCCCTGTGTTTTTGGTTGGAGGCTGTTCTTAGGGTATGGCGTAGTGCTTTGCAGTCGCTGTCGAACCATTTGTGGGACTGTTTGTTGGTTTGTCTTATGGGTTTGGTTGGTTTCAGGCCTGCTAGTTCTGCTGTGGTCTGTAGGATGTACTTGAGATCCTTCACAGCTCTGGTGATTCCCTGTTGGTCTGGCTGATAGGTGTTTGTATGGAAGTTTGTGAGCAGTGTCTTGATTTCGGGTCGGTTGGTTGCGTTGCTATATTCTATGGCCTGTTGGTTGGCCCATTTGAAATGTCTTGGTAGGTTGTAGAGGCCGGACTGTTGGGGCTCATGTATGGGTGTTTTGTTCCTGGTTCTCATGTATAGTAGGATCTGGTTGTGGTCTGATAGATGGGAGTCAGGTGCGATTGTGAAGTCTTCAATGTCTGACAGGTCTGCGTCTGTAATGGCATAGTCCACCACGCTGTTGCCCACTTGAGAGTTTAGTGTGAAGCGTCCTCTGGGATCGCCTGTGGTACGTCCGTTTATTATGTACAGTCCTAGGCTTCGGCACATGTTCAGCAGTTGTCTCCCACTCTTGTTGACAATTCTGTCTTGGCAGTTTCTTCTTGTCTGTGTGGGTTCTGGGTGGTGGATCTCACTACTGTGCATATGTGGGTTGTCGTCGGGGGGCAGGTAGTCTAACTCTGTGCCTGTCCTTGCATTCAGGTCTCCGCATATTAGTACTCTGCCTTTGGGTTGGAAGTGGACAGCTTCCCTTTGTAGGACCTCGTAAGTGTCGGGGTCGTGGTAGGGGGACCCTGGTGGGGGCATATATACTGCACAGAGATAGATGTCCTGCTGGCCGCTGAGGATGGAGCTGCTTATTTTTATCCATATGTGATTAGTTCCACGTTTGGTAGCTTTTACGTGTTCTTTGAGCTCCTCCTTGTACCATATTAGTATGCCTCCTGAGTGGCGGCCATGTTTGGTTGTCTTGTTTTTCTGGGCGGGCACTGAGAATTCCTTGTAGCCCATGGGTGTTAGGGACTCGTCATCTGCCCGGGTCCATGTCTCTAGGAGGATTTGAATGTCTATGTTTTTTAGTCTGTCTATGAAGTCTGGATCTTTTGATTTAGATCCAAAGGCTGAGGCGTTCAGCCCTTGTATGTTCCAACTACTGATAGTTAGTGATTTCATCTTCGGTGTGTAAACCTTGTAATGAGCTGTCCTGCAGAGGACGGGCTGGGTTCTTGGTTGGTTGCAGTTTGGCCAGGTATTGGTTTATGTGCATTGCTGTTGTGGCCATTGTAGTGACCGCATGCTCTATTCTCTTTGTTGTCTCTATGTTGGTGCTCTGGGTTGCTCTGGTTGGCTTTTTCTTGATAGGTGACATCTTTGGGGGGTTCTGTCTTGGATATTGGCGGTTGTTGGGTATTATTTCCATGACTCTTTGTTTTGTTTGTTGTCTAGGCCCGGGGGCTCTGTTGAGCACTAAGTCTTTGAATTCCTTCGCTAGGAGGCTGACGCCATGTTTATTGAGGTGTTTGTCATCATATAGGTGACGCTTATCTATGGAGGGGTGTTGTGCCAGGGTGATGCCTGGTGTTTGTCTGATTCTGGTCGCCAGCTCTTTGTTGATCCCCATGATGGTAGCTTCAGAGATGCCGTCTCGTGGGAGCAGAGATGACAGGATGATACTACTGTCTGGGAACTGTTGCTTTGCTTTCTCTGCTAGTTGGACCAGTTGGCCCGCTGTCTGTTGGGGCTGGTCAGAGAGATCTTCTGTGCCTGTGTGTATGACAATGTGTTTCGGGGTAGTGAAGAAAGGCTTGCAAATGACAATGTTGGCTTTTTCAATGGTTGGGCTGTGGATTTTCTTGACTCTTTGCCGTGGGAAGAGCTTTCTTGTATTAATGTACTTGCCATTGGAGTCTATGATCAGGACTATATCTGGGTTTGAGGTTTTTGTTATAGTTTTCGTTGTTTGGGTTCTCTCTGGCTCTATGTCTGGGGTGATGGGCAGTTCTGGACTTTCTTGTGATGTGTGAGGCATTTCTGGCTTATTGATACCTTGATCAGAGTCTGTTGTGTTTTCCTCCCCCTCTTCCTTAGATCTTATCTCTTGTGCCTGTAGTTTCAGGCCTGATAACTCTTCCTTTAGATCTGTGATTTCTTGTAGGCATTGCGTCATTTTATCCCACAGCTTGACATTCTCTTGCTGGCAGGCTGCTATCTCTTTTCTCAGATTTGTGTTTTCCTGGATAAGTTTGTGAGTGGCTTTTGTGTCGCCATTTGTGCTGGACAGTTCGTTGACATTACAGTTTCTATTATAATTGTGTTTATAGATAGTAAAATCTCTCTCCAGCCGGGATACAATCTCTGTGAGGGACTCCAGTGAGAGGTGTGAGGAGTCGGGGGAGGGCTTGCTGGCTTGTGTACTGGCAGTGTTGGGGGATGTCACGGGTAATTCACCTGAGTCCGTGGGTGATCCTGTGTCTGTACCCCTTTTTAGTTGTGCCTGATTCTTGATTTCTGGGAATTTTTCTATACATTGGTGAAGCCTATCTTCTTTTCCTTGAATCATTAAAGTCCCATTAGTAAAAATGGTTGTTGTGAGAATCACTTCGCCGGCCCCTTGTGGGTTTTTTATTCTGATTGTTATTTTGCCTGTATCCGCCTCTTCTGTTGTTGTACTCTTGTAGCAGTCACATATTGCATGCTGCCAGGCTCTTATATGGTCGGTGTGCATAATGAGGTTAGTCATTCTTTGGTTTGATGTGTAATCAGCAAACAGGGTCTCAGCATGGGCTTTGAGGAGATCTTTCTTTGCATTTTTCTTTTCATTGGCACTCATGTTGTCAGGGTATGTAATCTGTAGAGTGGCCTGCCCCCCGCTGTGTACAGAGACAGTGCTCTTAGCATAACAGTCAATGTCTTCTGTTGGCTGCATTGCTTCTTTCACACCTTCTGGGATGCCTGACCCCCTGCTGTGCTGGGAACTTGTCCTAGGTTCTGTTTTATCCATGGCTATGGAGCTTATACTAGGTTCATCTAAGAATTCCATATTATAATCTCCCAGGTTCCCAAAATCTGAGGGTGTCCCCGATTTCCTTATTTCTGAGGGATAATCTACTTGCTTATGGGATTAGCCAAGTGATGGCCCTACCTTCTGTGATGTGGGATCCTGGGGTCAGATGTGATGTTCCTGTTCCATTCAGCCAGTCTGAGGTCTGTAGGAATCTTCTCTTGTATTTTAAAATCCTTTTTCTGTTCTTATTTCATTTTTCTCTTGGGATGTTTTTAGTCTCGCTTAGTTATGTCTTCCATGGAGCCGATATTTCCTGGTTTTCGTCTTGCAGGTAGCTCAATTACAAGGTTTTACTTTGATGAAAGTCAGCAGCTCATGGTGGGAGATTCTTACACTTCAGTAGTCAGTACAGGATATAAGTAAATATAGATTTTTGGTAACCTAAGTAATTTAGATGGTAGGCGAGAGATGGGTGTTGAGCTTAATTTAGAAATGTCAATTTATCCCAGAGACCCCTTTTAACCTGTAGTCCACAACTTTAAGGGACTATTTGTTTCCTTATGTCCTACAATCTGTATAGCAAAGCTCACATGCACATGGTGTGTGCAGGGCACCTTTATGGAGGAGACGAAGGTCAATTCAGCTATGTACTAGGGAACATTAGTCACTCTAACTGATACTCAGGGCTATTTATAGGGGTGGCTATCTGGGTAGTTATTATATTATGTTAACATTGTATAGTGGTATTAATTTGGAATAGAACTGAGTGGCAGCATATTCTTGTCTCATTCGTGGAGTACTATTTGGATAATTATTCACCCATGGTGATTAATTACTCCATCAGGAAGTCCATCCAGGATCAATTCAAGGACACCAGTGCTATGGTGAGATGCCTCCATTATTTGGATACAGTTTGTAACCAGTATTGTTATAATTGGCTCTACATGACAATAATAATTTTATTATTATATTTTGCCATACATATTATTATTTCCTGTATTAGGGGTGAAATTATGAGAAATTGTATGAAAAAATTGCAAACTGAGCCCTAATTTCCTTGTTGCCCATGGCCACATTTTCTATAAAATATGTCCCTTGTGTATTGTGTGACATACAATTCATTTTACAATTTGAAAAAATTAAATACAAGTCACCTTTAAGAAGGAAAGTAGGAACCCACAGCTTGTAAAGGAAGTGATCCCAAAAACAATATTGTATTCCAGAATTACTAGTTTTATAATCCCCTAATATTATCATTATCTTATTGGAGCTTCACTTTATTAACATGGTCTTCGGTTAGTTACACTTAATAGAATTTCTCATTTCATTCTCTTTACAATCTTCATTTGTAAATGTATCAGTAGAGATATTATATTTTATCTTGGATTAGGTAAATTGTGTTTCATGAATATTATATAATACATTATGAATTTCAACAACTGTGTACTTTTCTAGTCATCTGGCAAGTGCAAATTATCCCCTTTCACGCCTTTTGAACATAAAAAGTAGTGTTCAGTTCTGTGCTACTTTTTTAAAGCTAATCACCAGATGCTCTGACTTTGCCGAAACATACAAGCTTGTGATAAGTAGAAAGTTGGCGTTTTCATTAATGTCTCCATTGTGATTAGCCGATCATATTATTTCATACTGTCAGCTACAACATATGGTGCCAACATCTTTTCTTAGACAAGTTGAGAACACCATATGTATTTTCAATGGTTCTGCACACTGGAAGAGCTTCACATCAAGTAGACAGGCCTGCTGCTACATTAAAAATCACATTATATTCTCAGATAAGCTCATATTTCTATCAGCAATTTAACACTTCATGGACATCAAATATTCCTTGTTGTTGCTTATATATATATTTAGTCTTTGTGTATTATTTAATAATGATTTAATATTATATGTGGTAAAAAGATATATGTTTTGGAATTGTACATAATACTGTAATTAGAATAAATGTACAGTACTTATATATAATACATGTTGTTAAACACTTTCTATAGCTACCTAAGGCAGATTAGGCCAAGATTTCTCAATCATTTTCTATTAGGACCTCAGTAGCCAGGACATTGTGATAACTGGGTATCACCATACAAAGTTAAAAATACACTCACCGGCCACTTTATTAGGTACACCATGCTAGTAACGGGTTGGACCCCCTTTTGCCTTCATAACTGCCTCAATTCTTCGTGGCATAGATTCAACAAGGTGCTGGAAGCATTCCTCAGAGATTTTGGTCCATATTGACATGATGGCATCACACAGTTGCTGCAGATTTGTCGGCTGCACATCCATGATGCGAATCTCCCGTTCCACCACATCCCAAAGATGCTCTATTGGATTGAGATCTGGTGACTGTGGAGGCCATTGGAGTACAGTGAACTCATTGTCATGTTCAAGAAACCAGTCTGAGATGATTCCAGCTTTATGACATGGCGCATTATCCTGCTGAAAGTAGCCATCAGATGTTGGGTATATTGTGGTCATAAAGGGATGGACATGGTCAGCAACAATACTCAGGTAGGCTTTGGCGTTGCAACGATGCTCAATTGGTACCAAGGGGCCCAAAGAGTGCCAAGAAAATATTCCCCACACCATGACACCACCACCACCAGCCTGAACCGTTGATACAAGGCAGGATGGATCCATGCTTTCATGTTGTTGACGCCAAATTCTGACCCTACCATCCGAATGTCGCAGCAGAAATCGAGACTCATCAGACCAGGCAACGTTTTTCCAATCTTCAATTGTCCAATTTCGATGAGCTTGTGCAAATTGTAGCCTCAGTTTCCTGTTCTTAGCTGAAAGGAGTGGCACCCGGTGTGGTCTTCTGCTGCTGTAGCCCATCTGCCTCAAAGTTCGACGTACTGTGCGTTCAGAGATGCTCTTCTGGCTACCTTGGTTGTAACGAGTGGCTATTTGAGTCACTGTTGCCTTTCTATCAGCTCAAACCAGTCTGGCCATTCTCCTCTGACCTCTGGCATCAACAACGCATTTCCGCCCACGGAACTGCCGCTCACTGGATGTTTTTTCTTTTTCGGACCATTCTCTGTAAACCCTAGAGATGGTTGTGCGTGAAAATCCCAGTAGATCAGCAGTTTCTGAAATACTCAGACCAGCCCTTCTGGCACCAACAACCATGCCACGTTCAAAGGCACTCAAATCACCTTTCTTCCCCATACTGATGCTCGGTTTGAACTGCAGGAGATTGTCTTGACCATGTCTACATGCCTAAATGCACTGAGTTGCCGCCATGTGATTGGCTGATTAGAAATTAAGTGTTAACGAGCAGTTGGACAGGTGTACCTAATAAAGTGCCCAGTGAGTGTATACTGTAGCTTATTTTAGCAATTGGCTCCCAAAGTAAGTATAACAGTAAAATAAGCACAATGGAGTAAATTGTGTTACTAAAACAACAGTTTGGTGGCATTAGAACTATGAAGCATAGAATTAGGATCATCATATATATTTGTGTAGTAGACCAAACAGGAATGCAAAGGGATTGTTATAGGTGACAGACAATGAGCAGCAGCTACAGTATGTGAATTGCTGGTTATTGGCCATATGTGCAGTTGACATAAATATCAGTGATTTTGTTCTCTTTCTTACATGTGTAGATGCTACAGTCAGGACATAGACAGTCTAGCCATTTGATCCTATCGAACCATTTCCCCATGTGCTGTCTGTAACCAATGCTAAGGAGGATGACAGCACTCCCCTAATACCTTACTAACAAAGAAAATCTGTATTTAGCATGTAAAATACACTCTGAATTTGTATAAAAATACAGCCTCTCTTCTTCTTGCTGGGCTGCCTATATAAAGCTTATAGTGCCTACAGTGTTGGCCAAAAGTGTTGGCACCCCTGCAATTCTGTCAGATAATACTCATTTTCTTCCAGAAAATGATTGCAATCACAAATTCATTGGTATTATTATCTTCATTTAATTTGTCTTCAATGGAAAACCACAAAAAGAATTGGCAAAAAGAAAAATTGAATATAATTCCACAGCAAACATAAAAAAGCGGGTGGACAAAAGTATTGGCATTGTTTTAAAAATCATGTGATGGTTCTCTAATGTGTGTAATTAACAGCACCTGTTACTTACCTGAGGCACCTAACAGGTGGTGACAATAACTAAATTACACTTGCAGCCAGTTGAAATGGATTAAAGTTGACTCAACCTCTGTCCTGTGTCCTTGTGTGTAGCAGATTGAGCATGGAGAAAAGAAAGAAGACCAAAGAACTGTCTGAAGATTTGAGAAGCAAAATTGTGAGGAAGCCTGAGCAATCTCAAGGCTACAAGTCCATCTCCAAAGACCTGAATGTTCCTGTGTCTACCGTGCGCAGTGTCATCAAGAAGTTTAAAGCCCATGGCACTATGGCTAACCTCCCTAGATGTGGACGGAAAAGAAAAATTGACAAGAGATTTCAATGCAAGATTGTGCGGATGGTGGATAAAGAACCTCGACTAACATCCAAACAAGTTCAAGCTGCCCTGCAGTCCGAGGGTACAACAGTGTCAACCTGTACTATCCATCGGTGTCTGAATAAAAAGGGACTGTATGGTAGGATACCCAGGAAGACCCCACTTCTTACCCAGAGACATAAAAAAGCCAGGCTGGAGTTTGCCAAAACTTACCTGAGAAAGCCAAAAAACGTTTTGGAAGAATGTTCTCTGGTCAGATGAGACAAAAGTAGAGCTTTTTGGGAAAAGGCATCAACATAGAGTTTACAGGAAAAAAAGAGTCCTTCAAAGAAAAGAACACGGTCCCTACAGTCAAACATGGCGGAGGCTCCCTGATGTTTTGGGGTTGCTTTGCTGCCTCTGGCACTGGACTGCTTGACCGTGTGCATGGCATTATGAAGTCTGAAGACTACCAACACATTTTGCAGCATAATGTAGGGCCCAGTGTGAGAAAGCTGGGTCTCCCTCAGAGGTCATGGATCTTCCAGCAGGACAATGACCCAAAACACACTTCAAAAAGCAGTAGAAAATGGTTTGAGAGAAAGCACTGGAGACTTCTAAAGTGGCCAGCAATGAGTCCAGACCTGAATCCCATAGAACAGCTGTAGAGAGATCTCAAAATGGCAGTTTGGAGAAGGCCCCCTTCACATCTCACCTGGAGCAGTTTGCCGAAGAAGAATGGTCTAAAATTCCAGCAGAGCATTGTAAGAAACTCATTGATGGTTACCGGAAGTGGTTGTTCGCAGTTATTTTGTCTAAAGGTTGTGCTACCAAGTATTAGGCTGAGGGTGCCAATACTTTTGTCCGGCCCATTTTTGGAGTTTTGTGTAAAATGATCAATGATTTGACTTTTTTAAAAATTCTCTTTTGTGTTTTTTCATTGCAAGAAAAATAAATGAAGATATTACCAAAGAGTTTGTGCTTGCAATCATTTTATGGAAGAAAATTAATATTATCTGACAGAATTGTAGGGGGGCCACTACTTTTGGCCAACACTGTAGGTGTGGGAGCAGGGAGAGACATGAGAGAGCCACCAGTAGGCGAGTCAAAAAAGAAAGGTGTGTACAGGGAGGTGCAAGCCTACCACACCTGCAATAAGTAAAACATCAGTCAAAAAGTCCTGGGACCAATAAGGAGCAAAAAGATGAAAACATAGGCAAAATCAAAAACAGCAGTTCAACAGCAGGGGGGAAGAAAAAAGTCGGGCGAATCGTTCCTTCAGGGAAGAAAATAAGTATTATCTGACAGAATTGCAGGGGTGCTAATACTTTTGTCCAACACTGTACACTTATTTAGTGTTTATTTTTTTGTGATTTTTAAGGACAGCCATCTATTTTTCATGGTTGTCTTGAAAACCGAGTGGCAGCCATTTTCATGGATCCCCCATACATTTCAATATATAGAGAGACCTGTAAAAACAGCTGAAAATAGGACATGACCTATAATTTGACAGTACATGACCATCAAAATAAATGTGAACTGTATAATTATCTTGTACTTACAAAGCAGTGATGCTGCAAGAACAAGCTGCCCTGACCTGTGCGCATGTTCTGTTCTCCCAGCAGTACCATCGAGTGGGAGTTGGGGTGCTGAGAGTAGAAAACAAGATGCACACTTGTGTTAGTACAGCTACCACTCGCCACATCACTGCTCTATAGCTACAATATAACTCTATGCTCTATAACAACTCTATGCTCAACTCTATGCTCTACTGCTCTATGCTCTATAACAACTCTATAACTCTATGTTCTATGACTACAATATAATTATACAGAGCAGGCTGAACAGTATGTGGGGGGAGTGAGGACTATTACCTGTGGGGGTGCTATTAGGACACTATTATAGTAATGATGCCCCCACAGTTCATTGTCCTTCCACCTAGGATTACTTATGTGGTAGGGAACTGCACTATAACCTATTAGTTATGTTTGCGGGGGAGCTACCAATTGCAGGGAAATTATTAGGGCCATTCACATAAAGGAAAATTAAGAGAAATTGATACAGACTTCCACTTCAGATTTCTCTCTATGTTTGACCCTCTGGCTCCCCTCCTCTCTCTTGGTGATAAGCCTTAGACGAGTGGCTCGTACTGTGGGCTCAGTGCCTGATCAGCTGTGGATTGAGCAGGATGATTATTCTCTTCTAGGGGAGGGAACTTTCCAAACAGAATGGGGGGGGGGGGGATTGGGGGTCGCTATTTTAATTTTTGCCTCAGGCAGCAGATAAGCTAGAATTAGCCCTGGGTAAAATGCATCAATATTAGAAACCTGTGGTTCAGTAATGAAAATAAAAAAAGTTACTTTTTTCATTCAATCCTAAAATGTTTAGTTTCCTAAAGAATATTGTAACAATCAGTAAAAGGCAGATCTTAGATGCTAACTTTTTAATAGGGATCTTAGGTTTTATTCCACGTTTGTATCATCAGTTTGTGGGAGCACTTTAAATGAAGGGACAAAAACAGTATCAGATTGTGGTAATTGTGCACTGCATGACAGTATTATTAAGGTGCAGAGTACTGTGGCTGTATTCATACACAGGCATTGGTATTAAAACATTGGGGCAGTAAATTACTATTGGCCAAGTTTTACACAGTGTAAGCGCTCATTCATTGGGCGACTGTCAGCTCTATTAGGGTGCATGCACACTACGTAACGCCGGGCGTGTATGAGAGCCGTACACGCCGGCATTACGGCAGACTGCCGAACACTTCCCATTCACTTCAATGGGAGCGCTCGTAAATGCCGCTGTTACAAGCGCTCCCATTGAAGTGAATGGGAAGTGTTCGGCAGTCTGCCGTAATGCCGGCGTGTACGGCTCTCATACACGCCCGACGTTACGTAGTGTGCATGCACCCTTAGACTGGAAAATTGTCATGATTGAAAGCTTGCATGACAGCTAAATGGCTTTGTCTAATGTGACCCTTAAACTGCGGCTGGTTTCGCAAAGTAGGTCCTGAGGTGCAGGACTTCTGGCACGGGACTGAATGGGCACTGGCGGTGGCAACAGAGTTCCGGGGACAGGTGAGAATGCTTATTTCTTTCTTTCTTTATTTTACACCTCCCTGTCACATGGGTTGTTAAAAAGTAGTATTAGGAATAACTTGCACATTATAGAGAGGGACCCCTTCTTACATGATGTAGCGATTAGAAAGCCATGTATAGCGTTCAGAAGGAGCTGAAACCTTAAAGAAGTCCATGTTAGGAGTAGATTGTCTTGAATCATATAATATAAAAAACAAAAAACTTGCAAGTCTTCAGTAGGTGATACCTTTTTTAATGGCTAACTCATAATGATGACAGAATATGACATTTCGAAGCTTCCTCTGAGCTCCTTCTTCAGATATATCTAAAAACACTTTCTGCAGGCTGCATATTTATAACTGGATACAGGGATAGGATTTCAGGAGGGAGGGGGGAAGAGGCTTGTTAATAACAAGCCTGCAGAAAGTGTTTTTAGATATATCTGAACAATTTAGAAAAAGTCTTTTTCTGTTCTGTACAGAAAGCAAGGGCCATGAAGGCATGGTTAGATGAGTTTAGTGTGGAGGAACTCAGCTCGCCAATTGGCGCCCTAACCCCAACTCCTTTGAACAGCTTTAAGGATAAATAGAACAGAGATTGCAAGTCTAGTCCTCTCATCCAACTTCAGTGTCTGACCTCACAAAGGCCCCATAATGATACACAAATTTCCATAGACACTTTTCACACACTTCCAGGAAAAGTGGAAGCTGTTCTAACTGAAAAGGGGTATCCAACACCATATTAATGTATTTATTTAGAATAGGATGTCATAAAGCACGTGAAAGTGTATGGTGTAGGTGTACCAGTACTATTGTCCACACAGTACATCTCAACTTCTCTTAACCTCCATGATTTACATGCAAATTTGTGAAATATGTGTCTTGCTCTTTTTATATACTTTACTGTCATAAGCTTTTGCTTTAGGTTTCATGCTGTACATAATGTATATGCAACTAATTATCTAGTTTGGATGTAATTAAATTAATAGTGGCGCATTGTATAATTAAAAAATTAATTATCTCTCTTGTGGTTTTTCAGCACATGAAAATGAATTAGAAACAACTAAACAGGGGCATGCTAACATACCAAGCTCTCCGAAACCCCTGCTGCTCCAGTCTATAGGCTGCTTGCGTCCTGGTCATGCTCTATTTCCTTGTGTCTCCTGATACTTAAAGGAAATGCTCCAAGATATCCATTCAGCGAGTCACTGGCTGAGCCAGTGTTGTGATATACAATGTATGAAGAAGAGAACTAAACTGGGGGCAACATGGTGGCTCAGTGGTTAGCACTGCATCCTTGTAGTGCTGGAGTCCTGGATTTGAATCCTGCCAAGGACAACATCTGTAAAGAGTTTGTATGTTCTCCCCGTGTTTGCATAGATTTCCTCCCATACTACAAAAACTTACTGATAGGGAAAAATATACATTGTGACACCTATGGGGCTCACAATCTACATAAACCCCCCCCCCCAAAAAAAAAAACAAAAAAAACTAAACTAGCTTAAAAACTTTCCGATGTAATTTAGGTAGCCATTGAAGAAGTTCATATACCTTCAATCATCTAAAATCTACTCAACGTTCTGTTTTTTTTGCGAAAGCCATATGATGTTATGCAGCTTAGGTTACTTTAGCATTTCCGTTTTATTTTGGCACAACTTGTAAGTATTTTTGACAACATGACCTTGTAAATCCTTAGTTCTACAATTCTAGAGACCTGGCTCTGAGAGGGTAAAAACCAGTAAGCGCTGGCTTTATAAATATTTAAAAATGTACTTTTACCATAGAAAACAGATGAGTTGCATACTAACACCGAACCGATGTAGGGAATTAATGAATAGTGTATTCAAGAGGTCGTATTTTGTTATGCAAGGCTCGGTTTCAATTAAGGTGGCTAATATTTTGAAACCAAAAAAGTTGTGTTACTTCTAGGGTGAATTTTATGCAAATCACCCAGGCAGCTTCAGGTGTCCTTCAAGTCACTGCTCCAGTACAGATATCTACTTACAATTTTATGAGCTTCTCTCAGAGGTAGAGCAATTGGATTCTGTGCTTTAAAACAGCATCTGAAAGTAATTTGTTTTGCAAAATACAGATAAACAGTAAAGAGATTTCCTTAATGGCAATCACATTTCTCCTACAAAATGCATGTGGCAGGTGTTAAGCTAGAGGTTATTTTACATGTGCACAAGGATATGCATTCATATGTATGAGTGCAAACATATTAATTCATCATTTTTATGAATATTAGTAGAAAAGTACATAGTGTGGAGTCATTCATGTACATTGGAAAAAAGCAAGAAAAAATTGATTTCTCAGAGATCTTCCAGTATGGATATGATTGATAAAGAGTGGCCATAGTAACCAATTCAGTCTAGGGCCCTGCAGTAAAATGTAATGTATTCTGGGGACCCACTGTACAGCTGTATGCAAGTATTACCTGCCCCCTTAACAAATTCCTATATACTTCTTCTCTATTAGTCTGCTGCCTAGATCTTGTCTTGAATTATTTCTGTCTGGTTGTCTTTGCCTTGTAATAGGAACTTCTTAGCTCTATGAGCCATGAATATGTGTTCACACAATTGCAGGCGTCAGGCAGCAGCAAGGTGATTGGTAATGGGTAGGGTTGAGCAATCGTGTTCGGAAAAGATCGGATTCTGATCGGCGATCGAGAAAATTTCACAATCGCCATCGGAATTCCGAACACGATCTTCTTATGTGGGATCGAGATCGGTGATCTTTTCCCACAATGCTTTGCTTAGCCTTCACACTGAGTATACGCTGTATACTCAGTGTGAAGGCTCCGCTGCAGTTCCATAGGAATGAATGGAAGCAGCCGGTACACAGCCTTAACCCCCTGTGCGCCAGCTGCCTCCATTCATTCGAATGGGAGGCTAAACTAAACATCTCTAGCAGCTACTTACCTCTAGAGATGGCTGCTCCGGTGCCCTCCTTCTTCTTGCCTCGGTGCCCCGCCTCCCAGGTTAGTGTTTAAAGCGCTAGGTAGGCGGGGCTTGTGGCTTAGAGTGTGGGCGGGTACAGGGCAGGGAGACTTGACGTCTCCCCTCCCAGTACCCACCCACACTCTCCTAGCCCGCCCACACTCTCCTAACCTGGCAGGGAGGGGGCAGGGAGCAGCGTGGTACGGCAGCGAGGCAAAGAAGAAGGAAGGCACCGGACCAGTCATCTCTGGAGGTACTCTCTGGCTACTTTAGTGATTCATTACACAGCGTGGATTCTAACAATTGTTAGATTCCATGCTGTATAGTGAATAGGATTGCTTTTACAATCTTTTTAAAAATTAATAAAAAAAATCCCATTGACTTGCATTGGGATCGGAATTGGGATTTCGAATAAAAAATGATTGGAAATCGGATTTTAAAATCGATCCTGAAAAGTCAAGATCGGCTCAACCCTAGTAATGGGCTCTGCAGTGACATTGAGATGGTAAGACCCAGGAGGATATTGAATGGCTTGCCACTGCATTTGAAGTTCATTTTGCCCACCCGATACATCTATGCTACCATGGATGTCATTAGAAACTGGCATCTGGTGATGGCATATTGTTATCAAACATATTCAGCTGCAATATGTATGAATTTCTTACTGACATATAAAACAAACGTAAACATTTTTTGGAACTCATACAGGAAAATTCTGTGCCTCATCCTTTTTTTGCACCAGAGTTTGAGAGAATGTTCAGGTAGGGGATGCCTCGATGTGGCAGACTTAGGGTGCTTTCACACTACGGAAACGGTGACTGATTCTGAATGTTAAAACACGTTCAGAATCAGCGGCGTATAAAGCAGATCCCATTCATTTCAATGGGAGCCGGCATACGAGCTCTCCCCATTGAAATGAATGGGCTGCTTTTTACTCTACTAGCGCTCCCATTGAAGTGAATGGGAAGCACTCGCGTGTATGCCTCGCCGTGTGAAGGGGCCCGGCGCTCGGCTCAGTCCGAGCCGGACACTGAGCCGAGCGCCGGGCCCCTTCACACGGCGAGGCGTACACGCGAGTGCTTCCCATTCACTTCAATGGGAGCGCTAGTAGAGTAAAAAGCAGCCCATTCATTTCAATGGGGAGCGCTCGTATGCCGAACGTTCAGAATCAGTCACCGTACCCGTAGTGTGAATGCACCCTCACTGTATTATACTGCTCAGCCTGTGTGAGATTTTGGAGAAAAAGGCAGAGAGCAGGGAATGGGAATACTTAGGCCTGGTTCACATCTGCGTTCAAGCAGCACTTTTCTCTCGCATGGTTCGTGCGGACACTGGGTGGAAAACACACAGACTCCATTATAGTCTATGGGGTCCATGTGCTTTCATTGCTCACCGGTTTTTAATGTATTCAGTATTCCATTCAGTGGTCCCCAAGTGGATTCCCCAAATGGAATACCAGGCCTTAAAGGGGTATTCCCATGTACATAATCATATCTATATTTGTAGATAATTAAAAGTTAAAATTTTTTGCAAATATAAGTAATTAAAAATTCTGCAGAGTTTTAAAGATTTTCTCTAACTTTCTTAGTGGTGACAGTCTGTTGTCTTGATTGGTTGCCATGGATACGACCACTAATGCAGAACCTTTCTATGGTCTGGGACTTGTCAGGAACCCAGCCATGATTTTCTTATTGTAGCCGGGATATCAGGCAGGGACACTACATGTATCAGAAGATATTCGGCCACAATAAAGAAATCATGGCTGATTTTCTGACCTTAGAAAGTTTCTGCATTGGTGGTCGTATCCATGGCAACCGATCAAGATAACAGACTGTCATCACTAAGAAAGTTAGAGAAAATCTTTAAAACTCTGCAGAATTTTAATTACTTATATTTGCAAAAATGTTTAACTTTTAATCATCTTCAAATTAAAAAATAATTATGTAAATGGCAATACCCCTTTAATTTGTTAGTTTGTGTTAAGCCAGGCCACAGCTACATGATAGAGGGTTGAGTACATGACTGGGGCTGCGGTGGCAGCCTACATGAGCTGGGTAAGTGACATGTGGACTCTTTGGTAGAGAGAGACTGATATGTCTGGGGTTGTCAGGCTATATGAGTGGGTAAGTATGGTAGGTCTGGGGAGGGTGTGTGGCAGCTACATGACTAGGTGGGCAGGCTGTAGGTGGCTGCACTGCATTAGTGGTCTCCACACTTACACTCATGTAAGCTCAATACTAATGAAGTGGCTCACAATTCCACCTCAGGCCCCAGTTACAGGTAAGCTGAGTAACACAGACTGAGTCAGTGTATACATGACACATATTAGTGACTCATTGTCTCTTCTCCCTATAGTCTGCTAGGTGGTAAGTGGTTGAATGGAGCTTGCCACTGGGCCCTCTTTCCATTAGTGCTGTGAATGAACCCTTAATGGCAATACCGCTAGTACTACCATGATGTATGGGGGCTACTGTTGCTAACACTGTTGTGGAGGCAAATGTGACTCTCTCTCATGTAGGATATCAAAAAATGGCATTTTTAAATATAGATTTTTTTTATCTCTGTACTATACATATGCAGGGAAAGAAAAAGCTTGGTATGAGAAAAAAACATACCTGATGTAAAAAAATAAAATAAAATATGTCTTGTACCAATTTTTTGTTATTAAATTATATACATCTATATCTATAATTTTAAGGGTAGGTTAATTTTAACAGTGAGAGAGAGAATATCAAAAATAAAATCCAGAAATTCACATTGTATAAATTTTATAAATTTCTTTGCATTTTGCATAGAGAATGGAAGATTATGAATGATAATCTGTTTTCCCTTAGCCCAAACAGCAGCACAACTGGGGTATTTCTGCCCCTGTGAGCTGTTAGGACAGGTGGAACTTTTAATTAACTAACAGCTTTAACCCCCTATAAGAGGCCGTCAGACCTCCTCCCCCCTGTGTTAGTACCAAAGTATACAAATACAAAAACAATATATACAATGACAAGGATCTGGGAGGGAGCCTTATGCTGCTGTTTGGGCTAAGGGAAAACAGATTATCATTCATAATCTTCCATTCCCCCTACGCCCAACCAGCAGCACAACTGGGGATTTAGCAAGTATAGCTTTACCCCAGGGTGGGTGATCTTGGCAGACCAATGCCAATACAGAATGTCCAAACGCTGTGGAATCTGCCGCATGCCAATCCAGCCTGTAGTGCCTGGCGAAGGTCAGCTGTGAACTCCAGGAAGCATCGGCACATATCTGTTCCATGGAAAGGAAACGTCTTTCAGCCCAGGACGTCGCCACTGCTCTGGTGGCGTGGGCACGGACAAACTCTGGTACCGGAAGGTCTTGAGCACGCAGGGAGCAGGTGATGGCTTCCCTGATCCACCTAGACAGGGTTACTTTTGATGCTTTGGCGCCCCTGTTGTGGCCAAACACATTGACCAGTAAATTTTGCGACCTTCGGAAAGGGGCTGTACGGTCTAGGTAAATACGCAGTGCTCTGACCAAGTTCAGCTTGTGCATCTTCTCTTCCCAGTCAGAAGTGGGAGAGGGAAAGAAGGCCAGTAAAAAAATTACCTGGTTGATGTTCTGAAGTGAAGGTACCTTTGGCAAGAATCCCGGGACGAACCTTAGTTGTACCCTGTCTGGGAAAAAGGTTATAAAGGGTTCCGCGGCCGCTAGGGCCTGTAGTTCTCCAACCCTCTTGGCGGAGGTTATTGCCAACAGGAAGGTAACCTTGTATGACAGGTACTTCCAATCCATTTCAGATAAAGGTTCGAAGGGGGGAGAGCAAAGCCCCTGTAGAACCGCAGTCAAGTCCCACTTAGGGACTGGAGGTTGTACCTGGGGACGGAGCCTGACGACCCCTCTTAGGAATTGCCTGATTAGAGGATCCTGTGATAGTCGAGTCTCCAGGAGAGCGGACAGAGCTGAAACTTGAGCCTTCAGGGTGGCTGGTGCAAGCCCCCTCTCTAGGCCAGCTTGAAGGAATTCCATGACTGAATTTCTATCCAAGCTGCGCTGGTTATCCGTACACCAACTTTGGAATATCCGGGTGATCCTCTGGTAGCTCCGGTTGGTAGATTCCGCTCTTGAATGGGCTAAAGTCCTTAGCACTCCCTGGGACAATCCTCTATCTCCACATACGGCGCGGTTAACCTCCAGGCAGTGAGGTTGAACCTGTCCAGGTCCTGGCAGAGCTGTCTGTTTAGAGTTACCAGGTTATGGAATGATGGAAGCCTCCAGTAGTTCCCTCAACTCATCAGAATGAGGTGGGTAAACCATGCCCTCTTTGGCCAGAACGGCATGATCACTATTGCCGGAATCTGGTCCTGCCTGAGTTTCGCCAATACCATCGGAATCATCGGAATGGGAGGAAAAACGTATGCCAGTTTGAACCTCCAAGGTATTGACAGGGCATCCACCGCCAAAGGGTTGTCTTCCCGGTACAGGGAGCAAAACCTTTCTACTTTGGCGTTGTATTGGGTAGCCATCAGATCCACCTCGGGGAGACCCCAAATCTCGGTGAGCTGGTGAAAGATGTCCGGATCCAGGGACCATTCGCCTGACGTCACTAGGCCTCTGCTGAGCTAATCCGCAAGGATATTCAAACGTCCTCGGATGTGAACTGCCGACAACTGGGACAGATTTTTCTCTGCCCAGGCAAATATCAGGTTGGTTACCTGCAGGAGAGAGGGGGATCTGGTTCCCCCTTGCTTGTTGATGTAATGGACTGCTGTTAAGTTGTCCGTTCTTATCTTTACAGCTTGTCCCTGCAGGAGGGGTGCAAACATCAGAAGTGCACGGTGAACTGCCATAAGCTCGCGCCAATTGGATGAGCGCGTTTTCTCCAGACGATTCCATGTACCTTGTACCGGGGTCTCCCCCAGATGCGCCTCCCATCCTGTGAGGGAGGCATCTGTTGTCAACAGGATCCAGGAGGTCTGGACCGTGGACTTCCCACCTTGAAGATGGGACCACCAAACCAGTGATCGACGGGTACTGATGGATAACTGGATAGGCTTCTGTAGTCCTGAAGGACTGTGGTTCCAGACTCTCAAGATCTCGCTTTGTAATGGGCGCATGTGCCATAGGGCCCAAGGAACTGCCTCGATGGTGGCGGACATAAGACCTAGGACTTTCATGGCCATCCTGATAGTAACCTTCCGGGTAATGGACAGGTGATGAGCCGCTCGACCAATCTTCTCCTTGCGAGGAGAGGGCAGGGAGATCGTCATACTGAGAGAGTCCAAGATAAATCCCAGGAATTGGATCCGGGTTGATGGAACCACTACCGACTTCTGCCAGTTTATTAGCCAGCCCAGCTCGTTTAATAACGCCACTGTGATATCCAACTGTGTGGCGAGGACCTCCTTTGACCGGGCTTTTAGGAGCCAGTTGTCTAGATATGGGACTATGAAGATCCCCTGGAGGCGCAGGGCTGCTGCGACCGGAGCCACTACCTTTGTGAAGGTGTGGGGGGCCGAGGATATGCCGAATGGGAGAGCCGTAAACTGGAAATGAGACAGATTTCCCTTTAGGTGTACAGCAATTCTCAGGAACCTCCTGTGTGCCGGAAGAATAGGTACGTGGAGGTATGCGTCCCTTAGATCCAAGGTGAAGAAGTGATCTCCGGGCTGCAGAAAAGGAAGGACCGACTTGATGGTTTCCATGCGGAACCGTACCTTGTGAATGAATCGATTCAAGTATCTGAGGTCGATAATCATACGCCATCCGCCTGACGGCTTGGGAACAAGGAAGACCGGAGAATAAACGCCTTGGCCGTGTTCTGAGCGGGGAACCGGCTCCAATGCGGCTTTGTCCACGTACTCTCGGACAGATTCTTCTAAATGAAGTTGTTTTGTGCCCTGAAAAGGGCGAGTTGTTACAAACTTGTCTGTAGGATATGTGATGAACTTTATCCTGTATCCTTCTTGGATCACTTGCAGGACCCAGGGGTCTTGCACATAACGAATCCACGCCGCCATATGGAGAGTCGGCCGCCAACAGTCGCGGGGGCGCGGAGAGGGAGGGTCAGGTAGTCAGAAGGAAGAGCGCTTTTGTTGTTCACGGGAAGCACCGCAACCTCCGCCTCTGGACTGGGGACCAGGGCGTCTCTGGACCCTAGAACCTCTTCTGGGAAACCCGCAGCCCCGAAAGGAAGGTCTTCTGCTGCTGCTGGAAGGTTGAGGGAGATTCTTCCCTTTAGAATCAGCCAGACCCTCCATTATCCGATCCAATTCCCTGCCGAACAACTTACCAGGTTCGAAGGGGAGGGCGCACAGGCTGTATTTGGAGGCGTTGTCAGCTCTCCAAGGCTTTAACCATAGGGGGCGTCTGGCCGCGGTGGAAAGCGCCATTGCCCTGGAAGCCAATTTTGTCTGGTAGAATGTGGCCTCAGACAAATGGTCAACCATTAGGTTAATTTCTGACATCGCTGTCAGAAGGTCATCTCGGTGTATGCCAGAATCAATGTCCCTTGCTAGGGACGACAGCTCGGCCTTTAGGCCCGACACCACCTCACTGGCGGAGATGCCCACGGAGGCCTGGGCGGAGGAGGCTGCATAAATTCGCCTGAGTGAACCTTCAACTCAGCGGTCCATGGGATCCTGCAAGTTGGACCCATCCTCCGGGTGTACTACGGTGCGCCTGGATAGCTTGGATACCGCCATATCCACCTTCGGGGGGAAACCCCAGGCTCCCTGCTGGGACTCTGCGACCGGAAACAGAGCCTTGAAGCATCTGGAAGGGTTGAACGCTTTTTCAGGGCGTCTCCACTCAGCTTCGATCTTGCAGACCAGATCAGAGTCCGCCCTAAAGAACCTGGATCTTCGGCTCGTCCCTTCGCCGCTAACACGGTCCCTGGACTTAATGGCTTTTAGCAGCCTAGGCATTTTCTCAACTGGAAAAACGGCTTTCTCTGCTTCCGGTTCATCCTCGGATGAGTCAACCTCCCCAATATGGAGGTCTTCCAGAGGGGGAAGGGAGAGCTTGGTGGGCTCCATCCAGGGCCTCTTTGCCAGGTGGAAGATGAAATCTTTCACTTCCCTCATGGACTGATGTACAAAGTCCTTCACCCAGCCAACCACGTCCCGTAGGGGGGGTATCGTCAGATGGGGGACCCCTGCAGCCATGGCAAAATCGATATTCATATGCATCCGGCAAAGGGATCCTGCATTTGCCACAGGCAAAATGCTTCCTTTTTGAGGTAGACTTTCCCCGGGAGGGTATCACGGAGGAAGAGGAAGAAGACATGCTGAGAAAAAAATTTAACATAAAGTTAGTAGGTCCCAGCAGCAACTAAGCCAGAAGCCCGCCTTCCCCCCTGCCCACCTAGTAAGAACAGCTTGTTTAACCCAAGACTCCTGAGTACAAACCAACAGCTTGAACACCCAGAGAGTGGCAAGCAAAGACTAGGCGGCAGGAGGGGCCTTATAAAGACAGGAAGAAAAAAGGGGGCGGGGTAGGCCAAGACCCCGCCCACCCACGGGCAGTCGCCGTGAAATCGCCCCAAACTTGCCCCTACAGGGCTCCAGGGCTAGCAGGCCAGTGTGGAACCTTCTCCCCCTGTGGAAACGATTGAGGGAGAGAAGGAGACCTAAAAAAAACCAAAAGTCCGTGGCAAGCGCCAGCAAAGGCCGGCGCGCATGCGAGGCAACCCCGGAAGCGGAAGTTCCGCCGGACGGGGAAAACACAGCCGTGCGCCGAGGCTTCCGCTCTGACCGCCGGAGCGAAAAGGTTCCTACCCGCCAGGATCCCTGCGGAGGGCCGGCAAACACGTGCCGACCTCTCAGACCGGCAAGGAAGAAGTAAGGCAGGTAGTCACAATCAAGGGTAAAAAATCTGGAAAGTATGGGGGAGAGGGACCCCCTCTAAGAGGACGATACACCTCTCCCCCCTCCACCTGTCCTGTCCTGCACAGGACAGAAAAAAACACAGGGGGGAGGAGGTCTGACGGCCTCTTATAGGGGGTTAAAGCTGTTAGTTAATTAAAAGTTCCACCTGTCCTAACAGCTCACAGGGGCAGAAATACCCCAGTTTTGCTGCTGGTTGGGCGTAGAGGGAAATAATTATTTGATCCCTCTGGCAAACAAGACTTAATACTTGGTGGTAAAATCCTTGTTGGTGCGCACAGATGGTTTTTGTAGTTGATGATGAGGTTTGTGCACATGTCAGGAGGAATTTAGGTCCTCTCCTCATTGCAGATCATCTCTAAATCATTAAGATTTTGAGGCTGTCACTTGGCAACTTGAATATTCAGCTCCTGCCATCACCTGACCCCTATTTCTAACCCTGTACCACTATTCTTTATTTTTTTAATCAAATCCTGTTGCCCAGTCCTTGCCTTGGATTGGTTTTGTCCTGGGATCCTGTCTGTAGTCTGCTTCCTGACTCCTGTCATGATCTAGGGCCCTGTTAGCTAGTTGAACAAAAAAAAAATATGTTGTTATAGCTCTGGCAAGACTTCAAAATGAACGGAAGGGGAATGAAGGCCACACATAAAAAACTGGATTAAAATAATCTACCTACTTTATTTTATGGATTGGGGACTGTGATCTCATCATTACTCAAGGGCCAACTGGGGATATTCCTGCCCCCTATGGGTTAGTCCAAGGCTGCATATGAGTGTGGATTGTTTTTTTTTTTTTTTACCTATATCTCTTAACTTAACATTTTAGAGGGTATGTCAAGACTGTAGTGGAGATTTATCAAAACTGACATTTTATAGATTTTTTTTTTTTTTTTTATCAGAGCTTATACATTTTTTCCCTATCAGTATGTCTTTGGAATATGGGATGGAAATCCATGCAAACATGGGAAGAACATACAAACTCCATGCAGATGGTTTTTTGCCCTTGGTGGGATTTGAACACCAGGACCCAGCGCTGCAATGCTAACCACTGAGCCACCATGTGGCCCCTAATATTTTATAGATTTGTCATGTACCTCTTAATTTATGATACAGTACACGCCTTTTCATGATATAAGCACATCCATTAACATCCATTGGTAGTCCTTGCGCCTAGAATGAAGTCTACGACAGCTTGTAACTAACAAAGATTTCTATAATTCTTTACTGTAGAAAACTGGTGTAAATCTGCCAGGACTGGTGCATTGTTCAGAAAGTGGTGAGGCCAATGGAATTTCTTTGAGAAAATGGCAGTAAGTTATAAACCTGTGGTTTGCAACTTTTTTTTCACAACAGATTTCTGGTTTAGGGGGATGATAAATCTCCCTCAGTGTGGTTTTTGTCATTTTTTTTTTCTTCTTGAGAAGGGCAAAAAATTACTGCTATCATGTACTCCATTGTTGGTGTGGAATTTCAAAATCTGATGTTCCTCTGGCCTCTCCATTTCATTGCAACCAAATAGGTGATAACATCAATCTTTTATATACCCCATAATTATTTATTTATCTCTAGTCTCTAATTCCCAGTACTTCCCTTGAAAATTGACGACATAGATAAATAGCCAGTGTTTTTTGAAACATCATATACAATAGACTTGCACTGATGCAGAGTGATATACTCAGTAAATACATCTAAAAGTTGACACATTCCCGACACAATTGCAAAATGTGTACCATGAGTTATGACTAAAAACATGTCTGTTATTTTTAATTATTATTGTTTATTATTATTGTTTATTTATCTAGCACCATTAATTCCATGGTGCTTTACATTTGTGGGTTACATACAATACACAAAATATACAGGTAGATATAATACTAACAATGACCGACTGGCACAGTGGGGTAGAGGGCCCTGCCCGCGAGGGCTTACAATCTATGAGGGAAGGGGGGGTAGAGACAGAAGGAGAGGGGAAGACAGTACAGATGGGGGTGCAGTGACAGTGTTATTGGAGGTTGTAGGCCTTCCTGAATAGCTGAGTCTTCAGGGCCTTCTTGAATCCTGTGATTGTGGGGGTCAGTCTTATGTGTCTTGGTAAGGAGTTTCAGAATATGGGGGATGCACGGGAGAAATCTTGAAGATGGCTGTGTGAGGAGCGGATGAGAGCAGAGCGGAGTAGGAGGTCATTGGAGGATCTGAGGTTACGTGTGGGCAGGTAGCGGGAGATTAGGTCAGAGATATATGGAGGGGATAGGTTGTGGATGGCTTTGTATGATAATGTTAGTAGCTTGAACTCAATTCGCTGGGCTTAATATATTTATATTAAACAATTATATATTACACAGTAACACATTTATTAAACAAACCACAACAATAATAGTAATAATAAAATGCTCAAAAGTTTACATCACCTTAGTGTTAGAAACTATGTATCTATCATACTAGGTTATGGACTTTTATTCTAGTTATGAATTTCATTCATAGTAGTGGGGATGTCATATTGATTTGTGTAGTGTCTGATTTGCTAATGGATATGGTAATTTCAATTTCCTTCCACAGGCCACTATGCAGACAGTAAATTAAGTCCCAGGTGTTAATTCAATAGTTGTCTAATTAACAAGTATTTGTGCCTTTGCATGTCTCAACCTGAGGCCTGGATAATTAATATCAAATAAAAGGAAATATGACATCAAAAGTATGAATCATATAATTCTTGTTTTATAACCATCCATTCACCACATGATGGTCAGGGAATGCTAACCAGTCATTGATTTAAAAAATGTGGACATTGAGCGGTAATGGGCACCCTAAATTAAGTGTCTGTGTAAGGGAGTATAATGTAATCTATATATCTGGTATGCCTGGACTGGTAAAAAAAAAACAACCTATCATCACTTGCGTATCATACCGATATGTGGAACCCACCCAGAGTTATGGCATATTTCCAAAATATGTCACATCTCTCTGGATTTGGTGCATGTAATATGGCAGCCCCGGTGGGAAGTTCCAGGGGGAACTGGTTCCAAAAAGGGTGCTAGGGATAGTGGTTCTTTAAAAAATGTGATATCAGGATCACCCTGGGTCGGTTACTTGGGAGACGCAGCCTAGCCTGTGGTCTGCTTATTTCTTACACTGTAATCCATGGCCAGGCATAAAACAGCTCAGTTTGTATTATATATTTTTTATTTTATATTTTTTGCTTGTATTTATGTCTTTTATCATATGTTTTCCATTAAGCACTGTAGTTTTGGTGTATATTAAAGAGGACCTTTCACCATATCCGGGCACATGCAGTGTTATATACTGCCGGAAAGCTGACTGTCGGCTTTCCCGATCTGTGCCCGGTGTGAAGAGCTTACGGTCCGGTACCGTAGCTCTTCTATGGTCAGAAGGGCGTTTCTGACAGTCAGTCAGAGATGTCCTTCTGCCTCGCGGCGCCTATCGCGCTTTGCTGTGGAGCGGGGAGGAACGAGTATTATAGACGAGTATTATCAGGGAGGGAGGGGGCGTTCCTACCCGCTCCACAGCACAGCGCGATAGGCGCTGCTGGGCAGAAGGACGTTCTTGGCTAACTGTCAGAAACGCCCTTCTGACCATAGAAGAGCTACGGTACCGGACCGTAAGCTCTTCACACCGGGCACAGATCGGGAAAGCTGACAGTGTGCTGAACTCAGCGCACTGTCAGCTTTCCGGCAGTATATAACACTGCCTGTACCCGGATATGGTGAAAGGTCCTCTTTAAATGTTAGAATTTAATAATATTGTCCTTGGCTCTAAATGTCCCCAAAACTCCGAGAAGGGTAAATGTTGCTTAAAGGGGTATTCCCAACTACATAATTATTTTTTAATTTGTCGATGATTAAAAGTTAAACATTTTTGCAAATGTAAGTAATTAAAAATTTTGCAGAGTTTTAAAGATTTTCTCTAACTTTCTTAGTGGTGAGAGTCTGTTATCTTGATCGGTTGCCATGGATACGACCACCAATGCAGAAACTTTCTAAGGTCAGAAAATCAGCCATGATTTCCTTATTGTGGCCGGGATATCTTCTGATACATGTAGTGTCCCTGCCTGATAACCCGGCTACAATAAGAAAATCATGGCTGGGTTCCTGACAAGTCCCCGACCATAGAAAGTTTCTGCATTAGTGGTCGTATCCGTGGCAACCGATCAAGACAACAGACTGTCACCACTAAGAAAGTTAGAGAAAATCTTTAAAACTCTGCAGAATTTTTAATTATTTATATTTGCAAAAATGTTCAACTTTTAATTATCTACAAATATAGATATGATTATGTACATGGGAAGACCCCTTTAAGCTTGTTGCCGTTTTGGTTTCCAGTGTGTGACAGAAGAGAGTACAAGTGTGTGAGTTCTAGGTATATTGGTTTCCCGGCAGGTGATGGTAGCTATTTAGGGGGATGGGCAAGTGCTGGGGTTGTTTGACTCCTTTGTAGCCAAGTGTGATGAGTACGTGTGGAAGTGGTGTCTCTTTTAAGGGCAGATCCAGGGTCACAAGGGCTTGAGTGGTAAGATGTTTGGAACCCTGACACTTATCAATAACAGTCATCTTTTGTGATAGTTATGAATGAGACCTGTTTGTTTTGGTCTAAAAGCCATCTCCCCAAAGTGGTTCTATGATGTTGACATCAGGAGACACTGATGACCACTCAACAGCTTTAATTCATTTATGTATAGATGCAAGATATTTCAGAAATATTAAAAAGCCTTGGCCTCTTAATAATTTTGGTCACCAGGGGGGTCACCTGCTAAACTTGGTCACAGTGGAACACTGCTGCAATGGCAATGGGCCTTACGGTGACATGGCTTTAATGGGAGTGACACAAATTCACCACTTGCAGACTCTGTTTTGTATCTAAGGGGGTATGGGGAGTGGATTGTTGTTCATGGAAAAAAATAAGACATCCCATGAAAATACGCTCTAAACCATCTTTCAGATCAAAAAATAATATAAGACCCTGTCTTATTTTCAGAGAGACATGGGTATATATACAGTGACTGATCTTGCTACTAGATCCTTAATATACATGGATAAAGAAATAAAAAATGAAAAACTGTCACAAGAAAAAACAAAAAGGGGATATAATTGATACTTTATACAGGACCATTGTTAAATAATGGTAGATCTCCCCCCAAAAAAGAGGTGAGGAAGAAGAGAGGGAGGGGAGAAGGAGAGAATTACCACACCACCTTCCTTATACCATTACACCTCCAAAATCTACATAGTAACAGATGATGGTATGTACTTTACAAAAAACTACCAAGAGACAATTGTTCATTAAACCACTTAGGATGAACGGCATCCAAACGAAAAATCCATCTTGTTTCATGTTGCAGGATTTGTCTCCCCATGCATTGGGGTAAACTACCTTTAGGCCCCCACGTTGCGGAAACACAGCTTTTTCTGTTGCAGATTTTGTTGCATTTTTTGAGCCAAAGTCAACTATGGTTACAAAAGGAATTGGACATATATAAGAAGTTCTTATACTTCCATCTTCTGCTCAGTCTACTTCTGGCTTCGGCTCAAAAAACCGCAGCAAAATCTGCAACAAAAGTTTAATTTCTGCATAGTGGGGCCATAGCCTTAAACCCATAAAGGAGATGGTTTTTGGGTCACTGGTGATCTTGATGTATATGCTTTGCAATGGGGTGTCCTGCTGGTGGTTAATGCAACCTAAGTGATTTCCAATCCTACGTCTCAATTTGTGATGTATTTTTCCCATGTTTTTGAGGCCGCCTTGGAGATGACGCCACCCTAAGTTTTACAAGTTATGAAATCGCGTATGTGGTATGCCTCAACAGTAACATTACTTTTAAAGAGTTTACCATTCTGTAAATGAGGACAGGCAATACAACCCCCAGCAAAAACACCCATCAATTTTCCGGTGAGTGAAATTATATCTGTCTTTTTTTTCTCAGTTTTTATTAGTGTTTTTCTTATATAAATAAAGGAAATAAACATGTGTATAACAAAAATTTATTTTCTGGAAGAAAAATTTGTCTGGAAAAATTTTAGGGGTATCAACACTTACGGCTATTATTAGGGTGAACTATTATTAATGGAGTTTATTATTTATAAGGGTAACTATTATTCATGAGAGGGCTATTATTAATAAGGGGGGACTATTTATAAGGGAGCAATGCTGTTTTTAAGGGGCAGCTGTTACTGATAAGGGGAAACTATTACAGATAAGAGAGACAATTGTTTAAAGGGGGTATACATACAATATTGGTATACTGGTAAATTATACTATTGCGAGAAATCCTTTTAGACTAAACCTCCACTTTAAATTAAAAAGGTAGATGATCTTTAATGTATAAACATATTCTTATTATATGGTAAATTCAATGCCACATTGTTTGTTTTGTTTACGGTTTTATAGTAGATTTCTTGAAAAATAAATATATTTTGTTAATATAAAGCTATGAGTTAGCGTTTAGAAATAAACATTCAGAATACGAGATCAGCCATTGCAATCTTTTGGGTTCATTAGCCTGTGAAACATATTGTAATAGTTTTGTGCTTTCACATATAAAACTGCAGGTGTTATACAAGTGGCAGAACTTAATTATCCAAAATACAATAAAGGCACAAATGAATTCTCTTAGAAAACTTGCACTTGCAGTAGAGAAAACAATGGAATAAAATTCATGAATTATGTAATTTAGTAAAAGATTACAAAATATCAATATTAATAAACCACGATAAACAGTCAAATATTCTGTAAATTAAGAAATATTTATAAACTCGTAAACACTGACTTATTTTGTCCTGTCATGATAGTATAATTGTATAATACAAAGATGCTTTGGCAATTTAAGGCCTATGACTTTTTCTTGGTACATATGTTTTCTAGGCTCTAAATTGGGGTTGACACTCGATTTTCTGCAATAAGTAGGATCATGTTAGATTATCAGCGATATTACGCAGTTAATTGGTTCTGACAGTGTGCCTCAGCAGCAACATGGTATCCTACTGAGGTTGAACCAAGGACATCTATCAATCTAAAACAATAGCATCAACCAGGGAAATCTAATTGAAGAGTTATTGAAGCTTTAATGATGTGACAGTGAAATAAGGAAGCTTTGGGGCTTTGCTTTTCCTTGCATTTTTCTACCTTTAGATGAGTGGAATGAGTAATATTGCCAAAGGGTTTATATTGTCATTTTTTTTTATCACTATAGGCATGACATTCTGAAAATGAGCTATATGTGCTGGAAGATATATTATTATTTAGAAGTTTAAATAAAACTCGTCCCTTGCATTTATTGTACTAAATAAAAAATATTAAAATGTATTTTATCAACACGAGAAAGCCACTAAATCAATCATAAATGATCAATACTTTCTAAAAAACCCAAAAAACTTGATAGTCTTCAGTAGTCGATAACTTTTTAATGGCTAACTAATAATGATGACAGATTACAATGTTTCGGAACTCTAGGGTCCTTTCTCAAGTAAAATTAAAAATCATTTCTGAAGGATGCATATTTATGTACAAAAGGACACATAGGGATAGAATTGTATCAGCACCAGAAATACCTGTGCAAATGCTGGGTGCCCCACTATTCAGCTGAGAAGTGAAAACATCAGTTGTTTTAACAAAACAGACTTAGGGCGGGGCACCACATCTCGTAAATGTAACGTTTTACAGTCACTGCAAGGTGGATGGGACTCTAGTGACTCTCATCCACACCTTGCAGAAAATACACATGCTGCATGTCAGTTATACCTTCGGATACAGTTTCCCTATAGGTATAATTGAAGCAGAAAGGCTTTTTGTGTAAAGCGCTGCGGGAAAAACCACAATGCATTTCTGCTGCAGTTTTTACCGCTTTTTTGCTGTGACCTGCTATGTGGGAGCATAAAAAAGTGCTAGGGATTAGTCTAGTGAAAGGTTTTTCTATTCCTTTTTCTTACTATTTTATGATGTTGATATATATAATTGATATAACTTTGGTTACAAATAGTACAGGTTGTATTGTGGTTATGTGTTTGTATATTTGTTTATGTTAACTACAATGATCATGTGCATCTAATTATGCTCAATCAAAGTTGGGCCGGGCAGGGTATATATCCAATGCTGTTGGTCTGGTTATTATCGCTATGACTAAGAGGTATACACACCTCAAAACGCGTCAGCGGCTTCTTCGCACAATGTAGGTCTTGTATCGTCTTCAATGTTTTTTTGTTTCACCACAATTTCCTGCTTTTTATATTTTTGTTACAATCTGGTATAAGCGCAATGTTTTTTTACTAAGCTTCATTAAAAGCTAAGTTTTAACTTATTGGACTGTTTGGTGCTGGATTATCTTTCTTTTTTTCTTCAATCATATGTGGGAGCATAGCCTTAGTTGCTTTCCTTGCTAAATTTGCTGCCATTGTCTGCAGCCACATGACTGTTAATGTTTCCCCTCTTTGATCTCTGAACCCTCTGAATAATTGATAGCTATCCAAAGTATTTTATGGAACCAACTAATATAAAGGTTTAACTGAAGCCTTTTGTCTTCATGAATAAGTCAGAAAGGGTACGTTTACACATAGTCATTTGCAAGCTTAAAAAATCTGCTTCAGGAATTAGGAAACTGGTTTTTGTCACTTTTTTTACATGCAATTTTTATTGAGTTTTTCATTGTGGTTTTTGCCGCGTTTTTTGCTCTAGCAAAAAATCAGCTAGAGGAAAAAAAACTTCTACTGACCCCCATTGACATGAATGGGAAGCATTTCTGAGGCGGATTCCACCTCTAAATCAGCTTGCAAAAAACTCCAGCTTGCAAAATATTTATTTTTTAAATATTCCTAAATAGCTGAATATCAAGTTACAGTATCATTTATTGGCTTTCTTATATTTTGATACAATAAGGGTACATTATAGTCATGTTATAGTGGAGTAGTCCACAATATAGCACAATACACTCATTTATTACTATATACAGGTAGTGTATCTACTGTATATAATAACACTGATTCTGGAATTGTAGAAATTTGCCCAGTGACCTTATCTTACTTTGGCTTTTGGTGTGAAGCTATATTCTGCTGCACAAATAAACTCTAAACATAAAAACTTAACTTTCCCTTTTTAACTGTGAACTTTCAAATTGAAACATATACAGCAAAAGCAAAGTGAGATTACATCTGGGAGCTCGGTAGGTGGTTGATGAGGAAATATAATAAGCACAGGATGAAACAAAGTTATTCTGATGAAACTGTTGAATACACAGTGTGATTGATTTAGGTTTTTTTTGGAGGCTTTAAAGCAAGTTTCGTACAAAAATAGTGATCTTGTGAGATGACAAATGGTGGTCAGTCTTAAAGACCAGATCTTAATGGGCCATAAAGTGGTTTTCTCATTAATGAGATACTGTATATCCTGTATCAACAGGAAATCTGTACTTGCTGAATGATCCCAGGATCAGGGGCCTGAAGTTTCCCTGATTTCTCCATGTGGATTGTATGGTAGTGGCCACTATTCCATTATTGTCTATGGGACTGCTCATACATTATTTCAGTTGTTGCCTAACTGCATTTCAACAGCCATAATTTTTTTTAATTTTGTCATGGAAGAGACTGGATTATTCAGGGATTTTTAATATTGTTTGTAGGTATACAAAATAAAACATTTTTTATACCAGACAATGGATTTTTTTTTAAAAAAAATCTCATAGTGGGATTGCTATTTTAAAACTTAGCTTACACTAATATATTAGCATGTTTCTGTATGCCAATACTTTGTAATGTATGTCTTATTGACAAAGACTTTTTTTTTTTCTTTTAAATGTAGATTGTGAGCCCCACATAGAGCTCACAATGCACATTTTTTCCCTATCAGTATGTCTTTTTTTGGAATATGGGATGGAAATCCATGCAAACACGGGGAGAACATACAAACTCCTTGCAGATGGCACATGCACATACATCCACATACATGCCACAGGGGGTGTGACCCCGACCAGACCAGAAGGGATAGGGGGCAAATGGCCAGCTGGAAATAGCCAGGAACCTGGAGCATCATGATAACAGTTGGGTAAAGCCTGATTGCCTGACCACTATGTTGGGATATTGGCTAGCTCCTTTCCAACAGATGCCTGCCCAGGGGAGGTGATTAAAAACAAGAAATATTTATATTCTACTGGGCTGTGACTCAGGTGAAATGACAACTGCACACCCCATGTGACCACTGAGGTTATTTTTAATCACTTTGCCTGAGTGTGAAGGATCTCGTCTCGCCAAGGCCACTTTGACCCAGCCTCTCGCCTTCCTGGCCTTGCCACAGGCAAAACTGCGATCACCTTCTTACCTTTACCATCCGCTCTCAACCTGAGAGAGGCACCGGGTCTTATAGGATAACATGAGACAAGCTTTCTAAAGTTTTATATTTATTAACCCAAGAGGGTCGATACTAGACAACAAACATACATAGAGGTATATGCTAGCAGATACAAGCTTATATGGTTACAGAAAGGTATGTTACAGTGCAATAAGATAAAAAGAATAAACGATTAGAAATAGAATTATAATACCCAGTTAGGTCTCCGGAGTTCACCTCATGAAATCCAGGGCATAGAGTCCATAAGTAGTTAGATAAGTAGTCCATAAGTAATCCTTAGGTGGTAAGGGTTTGACTCCCCATTAGCAGAATAGTCCAGGGTGCATGGTATCTCCATAGGCAATAGAGACCTTAGTCCAAGGGATTAGCTTCCACAGCATCACAGCACTTCATGACACATCCCAGCAGTCCAGGAAGAACAACAAGACCCAGGGTCTTGTCATGTGTGACAATATATCACCACCCAGCCCCCTCCCACGATGAGGTCAGCAAGGTGGCCTCACCTTGTACCAGTATGACTATATACAGTCATAACTCTTTGAAAGTCTCCTATGGAGTCAGCTTGTCTGCTAAAAGGTGATAGCAAGGCTCTCAGTCCACTGATCCCAGACACCCCCTGCTAAGAATAATGAAGTTAGCATAACAATGACAATGCTGTGCCCAGGTTGAGACAAAGGGATGAGCCAAGCTACCTCCAGGAAGGAATTAGGCTTGGACAATTGGACACTATCTCTGGCATCTTGCTAATCAGTTCGAGTAAATTAACAGGGCAAAAGGTAAATATATCTGAGAAGACAGTAAAAAAAACATAACTCTGGGCCATTCATCACACTGAGCCTTTGCTTATTATACTCTGGGGTCTGAGGATCTTCAGACCCCAGAGTATAATAATAGCACCAGCTCTAGAAGGGCTCTTAAGAGCATATTATAGTGTGTGGGACACTGTGGAGCATATAATATTGTTTGGGGGCAAATGTGTAAAGAATATTATACTATGTGGGGGTCACTATGGAGCCTATAATACTGTGTGGAGGCCAATGTGGAGCATATAATACAGTTAGGGGAGGATGTGGAGCTTATAATACTGTGTGGGGCCACTGTACAGCATAAATTACTGTGTGTGGGACACTGTGGAGAATATTATACTGTGGGTGTAGGCCACAGTAAAGCATATTATACTGTGTGGAGTCCATTGTGGAGCATATTATACAGTGACTTGCAAAAGTATTCATGCCTCTTGAACTTTTTTACATTTTGTCACCTTTCAACCACAAACTTAAATTTATTTTATTGAGATTTTAAGTGATAGACCAACACAAAGTAGCAGATAATTGTGAAGTGGAACAAAACTGATACATGGTTTTCAAAATTATAATCAAAATCTGAAAAATCACTATTTGTATCACACGCCATCTGTTTTATAGCAGGCGTGCACTATTATTACAGGCTGTAATAACATTACATGATATTTATAAAACAGAAAGTGTGCAATGTAAATAGAGAAAGGGTCACAACGCTTGCATAAGCACCAAAATATTTTTTAAGAGTTGATCAGCAGGGGCCCTGGGTGTGGGACCCCCACTGATCTCTTACATCTTTTAAACTATAAAGAACCTACAGATCAGCTGTTTCCCAGTATTGTTTATATGCTGGGTGCTATGCTACTCACACACCACAGTACTTGACACTGTCACTATGAAGAATTCGTTGTAGAGAGGCAATAGGGGATCCCATATAAAAATATACATCGGGACCCACAAGAGATTAGTTACGCCACTGCCCACATGTTTTTTTTTTTTTAATGTAGATTGTGAGCCCCACATAGAGCTCACAATGTACATTTTTCCCTATCAGTTTGTCTTTTTGGAATATAGGATGGGAATCCATGCAAACACAGGGAGAGCATACAAACTCCATGCAGATGGTTTTATGCCCATGGCGGGATTTGAACACCAGGACTCCAGCGCTGCAAGGCTGCAGTGCTAACCACTGAGCCACCGTGTGGCCCCCACTGCCCACATGTTTGACCACATGTTTAATTCTTCATTTATGAACTGCAACTATCAAAGGGTTGGCAGCTAAGATCAGAGATTCTTTTGAAAATGCTGTAGAGAAGAATACTGTTCAAAGAAGCAGAGATGTTTTTGGATCAAAAGACAGCAGGAAGTCAATAAAGGGTTAACTTACACAAACATCAATTACATTACAGTGTTGGCCAAAAGTATTGCCCCCCTGCAATTCTGTCAGATAATACTCATCTTCTTCCAGAAAATGATTGCAAGCACAAACTCTTTGGTATTAATATCTTCATTTATTTTGCTTGCAATGAAAAAACACAAAAGAGAATGAAAAAAAAAAGTCAAATCATTGATAATTTTACACAAAACTCCAAAAATGGGCCGGACAAAAGTATTGGCACCCTCAGCCTAATAATTGTTAGCACAACCTTTAGACAAAATAACTGCGAACAACCGCTTCCGGTAACCATCAATAAGTTTCTTACAATGCTCTGCTGGAATTTTAGACCATTCTTCTTTGGCAAACTGCTCCAGGTCCCTGAGATTTGAAGGGTGCCTTCTCCAAACTGCCATTTTGAGATCTCTCCACAGGTGTTCTATGGGATTCAGGTCTGGACTCATTGCTGGCCACTTTAGAGGTCTCCAGTGCTTTCTCTCAAACCATTTTCTAGTGCTTTTTGAAGTGTGTTTTGGGTCATTGTCCTGCTGGAAGACCCATGACCTCTGAGGGAGACCCAGCTTTCTCACACTGGGCCCTACATTATGCTGTAAAATTTGTTGGTAGTCTTCAGACTTCATAATGCCATGCACACGGTCAAGCAGTCCAGTGCCAGAGGCAGAAAAGCAACCCCAAAACATCAGGGAACCTCCGTCATGTTTGACTGTAGGGACCGTGTTCTTTTCTTTGAAGGCCTCTTTTTTTTTTTTTTTTCTGTAAACTCTATGTTGATGCCTTTTCCCAAAAAGCTCTACTTTTGTCTCATCTGATTATTATTATTATTGTTTATTTATATAGCACCATTAATTCCATGGTGCTTTACATTTAGGGGTTTACATACAATACACAGAATATACAGGTAGATATAATACTAACAGTGACCGACTGGCACAGTGGGGTAGAGGGCCCTGCCCACGAGGGCTTACAATCTATGGGGGAAGGGGGAGAGACAGAAGGAGAGGGGGAGACTGTACAGATGGGGGTGCGGTGATAGTGTTATTGGAGGTTATAGGCCTTCCTGAATAGGTGAGTCTTCAGGGCCTTCTTGAATCCTGTGATTGTGGGGATCAGTCTTATGTATCTTGGTAGGGAGTTCCAGAGTATGGGGGATTCACTGGAGAAATTTTGGAGGCGGTTGTGTGAGGAGTGGATGAGAGCAGAGCGGAGTAGGAGGTCATTGGAGGATCTGAGGTTGCGTGTGGGCAGGTAGCGGGAGATTAGGTCAGAGATATAAGAAGGGGACAGGTTGTGGATGGCTTTGTATGTTAGTGTTAGTAGCTTGAACTCAATTCGCTGGGCTATAGGTAGCCAGTGGAGGAACTGGCAGAGGGGATCAGAGAACATTTTGGCTTTCTCAGGTAAGTTTTGGCAAACTCCAGCCTGGCTTTTTTATGTCTCTGGGTAAGAAGTGGGGTCTTCCTGGGTATCCTACCATACAGTCCCTTTTCATTCAGACGCCGACGGATAGTACGGGTTGACACTATTGTATCCTCGGACTGCAGGGCAGCTTGAACTTGTTTGGATGTTAGTTGAGGCTCTTTGTTCACCATCCGCATAATCTTGCATTGAAATCTCTCGTCAATTTTTCTTTTCCGTCCACATCTAGGGAGGTTAGCCACAGTGCCATGGGTTTTAAACTTCTTGATGACACAGCGCACGGTAGACACAGGAACATTCAGGTCTTTGGAGATGGACTTGTAGCCTTGAGATTGCTCATGCTTCCTCACAATTTTGCTTCTCAAGTCCTCAGATAGTTCTTTGGTCTTCTTTCTTTTCTCCATGCTCAATGTGGTACAAACAAGGACACAGGATTGTGTTTGAGTCAAGTTTAATCCATTTCAACTGGCTGCAAGTGTAATTTAGTTATTGCCACCACCTATTAGGTGCCTCAGGTAAGTAACAGGTGCTGTTAATTACACAAATTAGAGAAGCATCACATGATTTTTCAAACAGTGACAATACTTTTGTCCACCCCCTTTTTTATGTTTGGTGTGGAATTATATTCAATTTGGCTTTTTGACAATTGTTTTTGTGGTTTTCCATTGAAGACAAATTAAATGAAGATAATACCAAATAATTTGTGATTGCAATCCTTTTCTGGACGAAAATGAGTATTATCTGACAGAATTGCAGGGGTACCAATACTTTTGGCCAACACTGTAAGTGCAAGTATGTTTATATTGTACCTTTGTACACCCACTTCACATCTATAGTCTTTTTCTTCGTCTCTACTTTCTTGCACTGAGACACTCGTAACAGCGGCGTTTACGAGTGCTCCCATTGAAGTGAATGGGAAGTGTTCGGCAGTCTGCCGTAACGCCGGCGTGTACGGCTGTGATACACGCCCGGCGTTAGTCCGTGTGAATGCTCCCTTACTGCTGCTGGACTTGTGATTTAAGCCACACTAATGATTTTTCAGGCCAACTGCTCATGTCACACACAAGGTGATCTCCTAGGGTTCATATACAGCATATAGACACCGTATGCTCACACATTGTACAGTATATTAACACCTTCGCTCACTCTTGGGGTCTGGTCACAGCTCCTTTTATTGATTAAACATGGCTCTTCTCCTCTGATGCAGTGTCAGTGTACAGAGCACTGCACTATCCACTCTCCTGCACTACTGGGGGTAGTGTTATGGCACTTGGTACTATTGCGTGTCTTTGGAATGGTGATGACATCCACCCACTTCTTTCCTCACTGCTAACCTTGGGGTCATATATGAGCTTGGGGTCATATATTTTCCTGATAGGCACTGCATCCTCCTTCAGGTCTAGAACTGGCAGTCGGAAAAAGACATAGGGGCATGAGAAGGGTATCATTCAAAAGACAAAAACAGACAAAACAAGTATACAAGAATGAAAGAAGCTGTCCCGAGATACATGAAGTGCTGCTTAACCCGTTTATGCCTAGAGTTCAATTATTGGAATGGCAGCCTCATAGCACACAACTCAAAAATTTCAACCTCTGGCATAAATGGGTTAAAAGGCCATATCACCCATTTACCAACCTTTTACTTAACATAGAAATACATCAATTTTAATGATGAACAGACTGGAGAACAGAGAGTTCAATATGAATAGATGTTTTAAGCATAGCATCAATCCTTGTCCATTTTCTTTCATGAATGTAAAAATCTGAAATATATTCACAAGAAAAAAAGCTAGATTTAACCATCTTTGTGAAGTACAATCAGCGGCTTTGAGCCGTCTCACAGAAAATATATGGACACGAATTGTTTTTCTTTCATTGGCAGATATTGATCCAGGAATTTGCTGGTATGTCTCATTAACACTTTTATTACCCTGTCAATCACAGCGGCACTTGTGCTTACCAACGGCTGAAAGGATTTACAGTTATTAACAAAACTGCTTGATGCCCCGAGGTGAAGAGAAACGCTAAACTTCTAAAAGGAAAAAAGCCTGGAATTTTGAAGTTTAAAGTTAAAAACTATGCTGAAATGCCGCAAGGCAATACATTTTTAGCTGGTATTTGTATTTTCTAATTTGTAGATGAGAATCTATGGAAATAATTTATTTTGTTTTACGTGTTAAGTCTATTGCTCTGAGCAAGGAATAAAGCATAACTTTTATGCCTTGCTACATTTCTAGGTTAGTGTAATTACAATAGGTATTGCTGCTACACTTTGCCCAATATATTTCATCATTTTTAAAAGTTCTGACTAAAATAAGGAAGAATTTGCAAGGCACTGATGTGGAATATACAATATTAGTTAATGATTATTTCTTGGTGGTGGTGAGACTATCTATCTGTCTATATATGGGATTATTGTTATGGTGATATTGTCACCATGATAGACCTTTAGATACTTACCTGAAAAGGAATCTTATCCCCTATACATTGTTTGAAAAATTCTTTATTAGTCTTCCACCTTCCTATGTACTGTGCTGGTATCCTGGTACATTGAATTTCATATACCCCCATTGTTATGGTTGTAATAATATTGTCTTGATCTACATCTTACATTTTTTAGTGGATATTAATAAAGATTTATTATGTTTTATTACTCTAAATGTGTGGTTATTTTTTCTTTTCGGGCTTGATATTGATTTCCCACATTTCATATTTGCCTCTGTTGTGTTTAAAATAAGAAAGAATTTGCAAGGCACTGATGTGCAATACGCAATATTTTTGTTGCTTATTTGTATTTCCTCATATTGGCATCCTGTTGTCTTAATTCGGTCATATTTCATTCTATCTATAGGGAGAAATACTACTGGGAAAAACGCAGAAAAAACACAATGAAAAATGTGGCATTTTTTTCTGCTGTGTTTTATAGCAGTGGTTGACTATGTTGGGGCCTTAACTGAAGGTTTACTGGGGACTCCATCCTAGACTTCAATAGGCGAGCGTTCCCACTTGTGCCCTTGTGCGCCTTGTGTCAGTCCGCTGGGTTTCTGTCCTATTCCTCAGAGACACTGGACAGGGGACGGCTTCCCAGCAGTCAGTTTTAAAACTCATTCATTTGAATGGGTATTAAAACCAATGGGTATTTTGGCCGGACACATAAATTGGACATGCAGGACTTTGTGTCCAGCCAAAAAAAACTGTTTCCCCGTTTAGAGGCTGCATACGGACACAAGTGGTTTGCTTTTAAAGCCCATTCAAATGAATGAGTTTTAAAACTGACCGCTGACAATCTGTCCCCTATTCAGTTTCTCTGGGGAATAGGATGGAAACCCAGTGGACTGACACATGGCGCACAGGGACGCAAATGTGAACGCCTCCTAAGTTATAAATAATTGTTAAAAATATATGAAATTACTTTTAAACTCAGAGTGTGTGCTCATTGGAAAGAAGTTTAGTGGCACACTTTTGAGACTAGCCGGCAAATCAATTTCATGAAAGGCATCAAGAGATGTCATCATCCATAACCTCACATCCTAGAAATCATTCTCAAGAGTCAAGGGCAGTTAAAATTGTATTCCCATTTTAGACATTTATGGCATATCAACATAATTTGTCATATATGTCTTATATGTGCATGTCCTACCTCTGAGACTAAAGCATATCTTGAGATTCCCGTGGCTAATGTGACTATAGGTTATGCATCTACTGGGTATCTAGTGCTGTAAATCTCCCAGATTAGAATATATGTTTAAATAATCTAAAAGGCAACTGGGAACTGTATGACAATGTATCAAACCATTTTGTTGATGTATGGCAATAGCTTTGCACTGTTTGCACTAAATACCAAATTTTTGTAATGAATGAAGAGCTGGACCCATAATTATAAGCACAAGGATAAGGGTATATTTGTATCTTTATCTCCGTTAAGTGTCTGTATCACAGATTTAGTAACAATGGTAGAGAAAATTTTGTCCAGTAAAGTTAGGAATAAAAGGTTGGAAACCTGATGGACCTCATTATAGTTTCGACTGTAATGGGTTGTGTTGTCCTCTGTTTAAGTCCATCATGTAATGGATCCACCTCTTGGTTGCTTTGTGTTTTTCTGTTCATATAAGAGAACAGAAAAATGGAAAGCAAGATCACGGCCGCAAAATAACGCGGCATATACGATCCTAACTCCCATTGAAATCAATGGGAACTTTTATGGCGCACAAACTCTAACACACCGTATACGTGCCATATCACGCAGCATGTTACATCGTGTGAATGCACCCTTAAAGGGGTTGGCCACTTTCAGATCAATATTGACAAAGAAAATGTACAATAGAAAGATATACAATTTTCCAATATACTTTCAGTATCAATTCCTCACGGTTTTCTAGATCTCTGCTTGCTGTCGCTCATTCTGTTACTTATAGAGGATAAACCTCTGACCATGGTCATGTGATGTACGGTCCATGGTCATGTGACTTGCCCACAGGTGTACAGCTGATTACCAGGCAGATGTCTGATTACTGTGCTGTGACTGTAACGAGCGGCACCTGTGTGCTCATCACATGACCATGGACCGTAAATCACATGACCATGCTCAGGCTTTTATCCTCTAGAAGTAACAGAATGAATGACAGCAAGCTGAAATCTAGAAAACTGTGAGGAATTGATACAGAAAGTATATTGGAAAATTGTATAACTTTTTATTGTACATTTGTTTGTCAATATTGGTCTGAAAGTGGCCAACCCCTTTAAGCTGAGGCCCCACATTGCAGAAACGCTCCTTTTTGGAATCAAAGTCAGGAGAGGATTGAGCAGGAGAGAGAAGTATAAAAGCTTCCTATATATTTCACATTCCTTTTGTAGACATTCTTGGATTTGGCTATAAAAACCACAGCAAAATTTGCAACAAAAAAAGCTGCATTTTGGCAATGAGGGGCCTCAGCCTTATAGGGATTCTGTCACCAGAAATTCAGCATATTGACCTATCTGTGCAGATAGGTAGTGTAACTTCGGGACCTTGGGAGCTGGTTACCAGGCAAGTAAGATGCATATAGGCTTGCTGCAATTTCACACTAGTACGTTTATTGGATGCAGTTTATAAAGTCCAAACACAAAATATCTTCCATCAGCAAAAAGTTAGCTCAACAGTATGGCTTACTTCAGCCACATGGCAGGACACAAACAGCACAAAGCAGTCTCAGAGGCTCACCAAGTTGACACTTTGTCTCCACTTTTGGTTCTCCACACAGTCACAGTGTTTGGTGCTCAGGTTCCACTGTCAGCAGAGGAAGGACAGTGAGCTCCACCCTCCTGTCTGGATGGGGTTCAAGCCTCCAACTGCTGCTGTAACAAAGCCCAGGACTAGAGTTTCAGGCCCTGGTCTACAATTAAACCCAAACCTGGATATGGATTCGTCCATTACCAAGTGGAGAGGAGCCATCTTAATGGGATAGATCTTCCCTCCAAAACCTTTCCCTCTGCCTGCCTACAGTAGGTTAGAGTTCCCTGAATTAAATTGTGTTTTCCCTTATAAAGCAATGCCACCATTGTTGAGATATTGCTGTTTTTTTCAATATGCAAATGAGCTATTTGAAGCAATGAGTGAGTTGTTGTTGTACCAAAGAAGTAATTGGCAATGTCCTCATCACTCCAATGAGCCAATTTACATATTGACAAAAAGTGATCCCAGCAACAGAGACTCGTTCACAAGGTGAAAACAGAGTTTGATTTAATGACCGTAACCTATCTATCTGCAGGGCTGAGTTGATATGCTTGGTTCTGGTGACAGACTGTTACAGTCAGCAGGGTTTATTAAAAAAAATAAATAAATAAATAAACAAAAAACCCTACGGAGCCCACTGGACTCTGACTGCTAAGCACTCTGTTGTGAACACAGTCTGACAGTTAGTGTCACTGCCAGCTAAACTAAACAACCAGGTGTGCTCTGTTATAGATCACAGACACCTGTGCAGTTACAGAGCAGCAATACAATACAATAACCAAAAACTGTGTAGCCAGAACTCCTGGTCTAGACAGAGACCGATTAAACCCAGTGTGCGTGTGAAACAGTTGCACCCAACCACCAAGGCAGCTTACTGCCAAACCCATTTTCAGTAACCCTGACTGAGAAGTAAAGGTAGCTAAAGCCTACTGAATTCTTCACCACACAACACACAAGGCAGCATGCTGCCTGACTAACAGTGGCATTGCTATCTCAGAGGGATATTGCTAGCTAGGGCAACTAATAGTTTGTACAGGTTGGAACTACCACACACACGCACTTGAGGTTTGAATTTAGAGCGCTGGGTGTCCAGACCAGCCCCCTTAAATAGGCAAGGAGTGGCCACAAGAAAATAGCCCAGCTGCCCACGCCGAGCGTAGATTGCCGACACACCAGTCAACCACACCCGGCTGCTGCAAGGGAAATTAACCCTTGCAGTGCTGGACTGTGCAGTGGAACAGGCTGTGACTTCCATATCATGGCCACACCTGTTGCACAATCCTAACACAGACCCCTTTAAGCACTCTACTGTGAGGTACCAGTGTGCTTAGTCTCAGCAATGGTGGGTCCTCTAGACAGAAAAGCTCAACAGTGGTCTTTTGTATAATATACAGTATGTTTGCTGTACCACCACTGGTGCTGTTTGTACATTGCTTATTACAAGGTGCCCTAATTGAGTGCCCTACATTTTAGGGCCTTTTCCCTTTCACACAAAAAAGTTAATATCTAAATTGCTAATGCAGCCGATACAATCTCATGAAGATATGAATATATAGATCGCTAATATGATTGATATAATTTATGGTGTGTACATTACATTTAGAGACTTTCTCCTGGTGGCAATAAGAAGTAATTCCTTGTGGACTTTTACAGTAATAAGTCAGCGGTTTGTCTTATATTAGATCTATAATCTTATAAACTTAATACGTTGTAACCATATGAGCTTGATCTTGTGGAGTCATGCCGATGATTACAGATAGACCCATTAGTTATCATCAAGTATGGTTATTCTGAGATATTTGGTGGACTTTTATCATAGTATCCATTGCTGGCTATCTTAGTGACTATTTTGTTTTAAAACACTTCAATTTAGTGGATCATCTCTTCAGCTATATTTTAAGACCTTCTGGTTTACTGGATCATTAAATTATTATTACTGTACATTATGATATACAATATATTATTACTATATATAGTAATAACATTAACATGAACTCCAATTCAAAAGTAATCAAAAGGAATAAAATGTTAAAAAGGTTGTCCCATCTCAAGGATTCTATCTATACTGGTAGCTTATGTAAATTGAAGCCTTTTTCTAAATATATTGCTTTGGAAATTCTGCTTTGTTCTCCTGATATGTGACCTTATTCCTCCCATTGTTTACTTTGTGTTGCTATAACCATGGACCTGAGAGATAGGACACATGACATCACCTACTCATTGCTCTGCTGGCAGGACAATCGCTCAGCTAGTTGCAGTTTTGCTGATAAAGCCGAGTCTGTTATCTCTCTATGTAAACACACAGATAACATTTAGTCCATTATGTACAAACATCTGCATATTATATGATCTGCATAAGTATTGTGTGTCCCGTGTGTGTTTGGATGTTGGTGTGTTTATTTCTCAATCACGCAAAAACGGCTGAACAGATTTGGATGAACTTTGGAACATAGATTGTTTGTAACCATGATTAACATATAGACTTTTTATCCCGGTAAATAACTTGGCTTCTCGACTGTCATGAATTTATGTTCATATACTACACTGCTCAAAAAATAAAGGGAACACTCAAATAACACATCATAGATCTGTATGAATGAAATATTCTCATTGAAAACTTTGTCCTTTTGAATGTAATGACAACAAAATCACACAAAAATCATCAATGATGACTACCTCTTGTGTCACTCCCTCTATCTCATAGATTGTAAGCTTTTGGGAGCAGGGCCCTCAGTCCCATTGTGTGAAATGACTTTCTTTGAAATGTATCTTTCTGTCTGTATTTGAACCCTACAAATTGTACAGCGCTGCGGAATATGTTGGCGCTATATAAATAAAAATTATTATCATTATTATTATCAAATTTATTAACCAATGGAGACCTGAATTTGGAGTCACCCCCATAAATAAAGCGGAAAAACACACTACCGGCTGATCCAACTTTGATGTAATGTCCATAAAACATGTCAAAATGAGTCTCTGTAGTGTGTGTGGCCTCCGCGTGCCTGTATGTCCTTCCTACAATGCCTGGGCATGCTCCTGATGAGGTTGCGGATGGTCTCCTGAGGGATCTCCTCCCAGACCTGGACTAAAGCATCTGCCAACTACTGGACAGTCTGTAGTGCAACATGACACACTGGAGGCGTTACCAGGAGACAGGCCAGTACACCAGGAGATGTGGAGGGGGCCGTAGGAGGACAGCAACCCAGCAGCAGGACCGCTACCTCCAGCTTTGTGCAAGGAGGAAGAGGAGGAACACTGCCAGAGCCCTGCAAAATGACCTCCAGTAGGCCACAAATGTGCATGTGTCTGCACAAACGGTTAGAAACCGACTCCATGAGGATGGTATGAGGGCCTGACGTCCACAGATAGGGGTTTTACTCACAGCCCAACACCATGAAGGACGCTTTGCATTTACCACAGAACACTAGGATTGGCACTGGCGCCCTGAGCTCTTCACAGATGAAAGCAGGTTCACACTGGGCACATGTGACAGACGTGACAGAGTCTGGAGATGGTGTGGAGAGCGATCTGCTGCCTGCAACGTCCTTCAGCATGACGGGTTTTGCAGTGGGTCAGTAATGGTGTGGGGTGGCATTTCTTTGGAGGGCCGCACAGCCCTCCATGTGATCGCCTGAGATAGCCTGACTGCCATTAGGTACTGAGATGACATGTTTTCATTTTGACATGTTTTAAGGACATTACATCAAAGTCGGATCAGCCTGTAGTGTGTTTTTCCACATTTGGGGGGGACTCCAAATCCAGGCCTCCATTGGTTAATAAATTTGATTCACACTGATGATTTTTATGTGATTTTGTTGTCATCACATTCAATTTTGTATAGAACAAAGTATTCAATGAGAATATTTCATTAATTCAGATCTAGGAGGTGTTATTTGAGAGTTACCTTTATTTTTTGAGCAGTGTATGTTACAAATATGCTATTGTCGTATGTCCGTCTCACAGCGGGGCGAGGTAGGACATAGTGTATATGAGTTCTTGGATATTAGAGAGCTTAGACGAAGGGACAATCCCAGACAGCAGTTGTTGTTAAGATTTTACTTCTCTTCTCTTCACACAGTCTCCACAGCTATCACATACAGTACATGAGTCTTTCATAACAGATATCACTGTATACTGGCAGTTGTACTTATCACTGGGAAAAGATGGATGTCTCAATCAGTTCTGGTCTTCAGCTGCTCAGCTAAACTCACTTCTGTTCTCACTGTTCTGTTCTACAGTCCCAAGTTTCCAGCTTTGCTTCAGGACCAACATGGTGTCTCTCTTCCCTTTTCCTATTTTACTGCCCTGGATCACTGTCTCCCTCCCAGCACACCCTGCTGTGTCAGTGACCACTTCCTGTGTCTCTTGTTAGAGCTTTAACTCCACAGGTGCTGGATGATTTTACATCATGGCTGCAGTCTGTCTCTACCTGTCACACTCTCCCCCGCTAATTTCATGTCGTCCCTGACATTGGCCCAAAAATATGGCCTACGTATGGTTAATTTGACCCAATTGGAACTGTCCTTACTCAAAGGTCAACACCCCTTTTTCATGATTGTAGGACGTCTCCCACATCCAGGATCCCAGTATCTAACTGGTGGATGTCTCCATTGTCCCTTCTACTGTCCTTAGTGAAGAGGTGTGAGACAGTGTCCATAGTACTTCCTTTAACATTAACACATCAACGATAACCATAACCTGACTAAACATAACATTAACAATAACCTTTTTTCATTCTTCAGCTGGAGCTCTTCCTCCGTCTTCAACCAGCTCTGAACAACTATCCTCCAAGTAGGTTGACTCTAATCACGATAACCAAACCAGTCTATTCATCACAGTTAAAGTCCTCAGTAAAGTAGATTGTTGGTAGATACCACTCTGGTCGGTTTACCTGATCCTTAGGTGTCCACACCTGTCTGAACTGGACAGTTCTTGGTACTTCTCTTGGTTCTCCTAGAGTGTCATACGTCAGGATCACCGGTTTTCTTACTTCTCTACTTGATACTTTCCTGCTGGGTAGTTCTCTTGATGGTTCAGTTCCAGTAGCTCCAATGGTCTCTGCTTCCATGTCGCTTGTTAGTTCATTCTCTGATGTGTTCGGAACTGCATCTGTAGGTCCTCGCTCTTCCATTGGACAACCTATTTCTGCATCCTCTAGGGGTTCCTCTGTTCTTACCTCTTCAACCGTTTCTTCAGTAACTGGTGATTAATCATCTGAGACCATACAATTATTGGGTGCATTTCGAGGTACAAACTCAGGAGCCTCAGGACATAACTCACTTTGTTGAGGAATGTTGGTTCCGCGTCTGTTCGGTATACGGAATACAAGGGTTTGATTTTCCTCATCTGAACTCTCACTGTCATCAACTCCATCAATAACTTCCTTCCTACGTCGTTGTCTGAGAGGTTTTGATTGACGTTTATCAACTTCCTGTATAGCTTGTTGTGGTGGCAGGTAATCACATGGTAGGAGTAGATTTCGGTGCAGTATTCTTGTTTTATTATCTCCTATTTCTGGTCTTACTTCATAAACAGGGCTGTCATCAGATTTTCTCCTCACAACCACATAAACCTTCTCTTCCCAATATGATCGAAGTTTTCCTGGACCCCCTTTCTCTCGTAGGTTTCTGACTAACACACGACTTCCCGGTGTCAATTCCGCTCCATGACATCTTCTGTCATAGTATTCTTTGCTCTTTTTCTGCTCTTCCGCATTCACTTTTGATGCTATGTTGTATGCTTCATTCATACGTTCCCTCCATACCCGGACATACTCAGGATATGTCTTATATGTTTCTGAAACTGGAGTATCGAACATAATATCAATGGGTAGCCTTGGGGATCGACCAAACAAAAGGAAGAATGGCGAGTAACCTGTTGCTTCACTCTTGGTGCAGTTATAGGCATGTACCATTTTTGTTAAGGAATTCTTACAATCTCTTTTCTCAGCTGTTGTCAGAGTCCTCAACATTGACAGTAATGTCCTATTGAAGTGTTCTACTTGTCCATTTCCTTCTGGGTGATAGGGCGTAGTGTGCGATCTTTGGATTCTACAGTATTTCCCTAACTTGGCAAAGAGTTGGTTCTCAAAATCTCTTCCTTGGTCATGATGTAACTTGGTAGGAAATCCAAACTTCAGAGCAAAATCATTGAAGATCTTTTCTGCTGCTGTCCTGCCTGATTTATCAGTAGTGGCATACGCTTGAGCAAATCGAGTAAAATGGTCCATTACCACTAGGATGTATTCATATCCACCCTTGCACTGCTCCAGGTGTAGGAAGTCTATTGAAACCATTTCAAACGGGTAAGTAGTTTGGATGTGGCCCATGGGCGCTCTGGCCGCCTTGTTAGGATGTTTGTCTTTCAAACACCCACATTTTCTGATCACAAAACTTTCGATATCTCTTTGCATATAGGGCCATAAGAACCGTTCACGAATTAGGTTCACTGTTCTTTCTACCCCTAGGTGTCCCATCTCCTCATGGAGTTCTTTGAAAGCCAATCTGTGGTATACTCTGGGTAACACTAACTGTTGATTCAGTCCTCTCTGACGGTATAAGATACCGTCTGAGCTGAAGTATAGCTTTGACCATTCTCTCAGTAAAGTAGTTACTTCTGGTGATTCCGACTCCCTCTCTCATCTTCCTGGAACCCTGTTCTGGTCCATATACTGGAGAACTCTTCCAATTGTTTCATCTTCTTGTTGCGCTTTCCTGATAGATTCTTTTGACAGTTGTTGGAGGGACATTGGGGTATAATCTTGTTCCCTCACTTCCATAGCGCTTGCTACTGTCAATGGACACCACAGTGGTGTATATTCCTGTTTCTGAATTTCTATCGCCTGAGTGGTGCTCATAATGGTTCCTGGGCAGATTTCCTCTGAGCAAGCTTGCATAAATTCTTCAGGCTCTAACGGCATCCTAGACAATCCATCTGCGTCAGCATTGCATCTTCCTGGTCTGTACTTAATACTGAAGTTGAAGTCAGCCAGTTCTGCTACCCACCTCTGACCAGTCGCGTTCAGTTTTGCTGTTGTGAGGACATAGGTCAAAGGATTATTATCAGTGTAGACCTCAAACTCTTGACTGTAATACAGATAATCCCTAAATCGTTCGCAGATAGCCCACTTCATTGCAAGGAACTCGAGTTTCCCAGAATGTAGATGATAGTTCTTCTCAGCGGCTGTCAGTGTTCTGGAACCATAGCCGATGACTTTTAGCTTGCCATTCTGTCGTTGATACAGGGCAGCTCCAAGCCCCACCTGAGAAGCATCACAGTGAAGGACAAAAGGGTGATTAAAATCTGGATATCCCATGATGGGCGGTTTCACAAGATAATTCACTAGTTCTTCTAGTACTTCCTGGTGTCCTGCAGTCCAATTGATTGGGTGCTGCGCAGAAACAGTGTTTCTTTCCTTCGGCTGTGACCCGCCTCTGGTCTTTTTCCTATTTACTGATGTGGGTGAGCTGATTGGCGCGCCCAAGAGAGTATATAGTGGAGCTGCAATCCGGGAAAAGTTCTTGATATATGTTCTGTAGTAGGAGAGGAATCCCAAGATCTTCCTCAACTCCCCCACCGTAGATGGAGGCTTGTCTTTCAATGACATTACTGGAGCGATCTCTGCTGGGTCCATGGTATAGCCATCTCTAGAAAAGATTTTTCCCAGAAATCGAACCTGTCTCTTGAACAGTTCACACTTCTTTGGTGTCAACTTTACTCCATGTTGCTGGTAACGTTGGAGTACTGATCTCACATGTTCGACATGTTCAGCAAAGGTCTTGCTGTGTACCACCGTGTCGTCTAAGTAAGGCTGGCAAATGTCATCTCTTAATCCTTCTAAACATGTTTCCATACTTCTCTGGAATTCTGCAGGAGCAGAACTAAGTCCAAACGGTATACGGATCCACTCGTACAGTCCCAATGGTGTGATGAAGGCTGTTAAATGTCGGCTGCACTCTTCCACAAAACCTTGGTGATAGGCCTTCCCTTGGTCAAGAACAGAGAACCAGGTACTTCCTGACAAATTATCCAGCATGTCTTGAATTTTAGGGATTGGGTGCCGGTCAGGGATTGACTTCCTATTCAGTTCCCTGTAGTCACAACAGAGTCTCAATGTACCATCTTTCTTCCTGACACATACGATCGGGGAGGAATAGGATGATTTAGACTTTTGGATCCATCCCCTGTTGATTAGATCCTGCAGGTATTCTTTCACTTCTTGGTGTAATGGTTTAGGTATAGACATATAACTTTTAGTTACTGGGGTAGTGTCTCTCAAATTGATCTTCAGGTTCAATGAGGGTATACAGCCTATGTCAGAGTCATCTTTAGAGAATGCATGGCATTCTTCCCTCAGCATCTGTTTCACTACCGGCAGTTCTTCAGCACTCAGCTGTTCCAGAGGTACTGGGGGATCCCACAGTTCTGGTGTAGTTTGTACAGGTCTTTCGACTGGACCACCATTGTTACTGGGTTGTACCACCGAATTCATGGAAGAGAACTGCACTGGTCTCACATTGGCAGGATACACAGTCTTAATGGTTTCTAGATGGCCTAACACAGTCTTAGGGTTCAGCCTCACTTCATGCTTTGTCGTATTTCTCACTAACACAGCCACCCGAGCAAAACCACCAGTAGGTATAGTCAATATGGTCTCACCTTGGATAATGCCCTCAGGAAGATCTGAAGAGTCTTTCGGTACGAACAGTCTCTCTTGTGGTTTTCTTCCTGGTTCCATTCGTACACCACACTTCACTCTCACCGTTCTATTTGCAGGAATGATGGTTGGACGCAAGCCGAGTTTGACTTCCTTCAACCTCACTGTGTTCTGTGCTTCCTTTATCCTGCTGACCACCTTCTCCGCTTCCATGCTAGATATGGTAAACGAGGTGGCTATAGCATCTATTAACGGTGTCAAGGAATTAGTTCGCTGAATGACCTCATTGATCACATTTTACCCAAGGATCGGTTCTTCAGCCACCTTTGGATCACTTGTGACTAGAAAGGGTACGAGTAACTCAATAGCATTGTTCCTCTTAGCTTTCAGCTGAAACATCACTTCCACCCAACCTAGAAAAGGAATTTCAGTTTGGTTCACCGCTCGACCACAGAGTTCTACCGGACCCATGAGTTCTGCAACTGGATGAAGACAAGTTTGCGGCAAATGACTCCTTCTCCAATCTTCATTTATAATGCTGGCTTGAGCTCCTGTGTCCCACAACGCTTTCACTAGGAGTCCATTTAGCTTACATTGAATCAAGCACTTCTCACCAATTAGGCTAATGAGTCTGTCTTCACTACCCGAGAACTGTCCTTGTTCCTGGGGATGCCTGATCAGACTATCACACTGATCGCCGAGTGGTTGATTCTTGCACAGCTCTCTTCAATGCTACCAATTGCTCTTTCAATTCCTGCAGCTCAGTCTGTGGGAGGGATTTCTCCCTCTCAGTGTCCTGCACTGCCTCTTTACTCCCCGGTCTCAAACTGGTGATGAACTTCATTAAATCATTAAGGAATGTGCACAAGACATCTTCCTCCTCACTATCCCCTAGCTCATCCATCTGCTTGTTGATGGCTGTTAAGAGCTGTCTGTGGTTGCATGTCTTAGAGACCTGTTCTTCTGACACTTTCACATGTGCAGCTACAGCGCCCAGTTCAAGTCAATTGAAGGAGCAACTTACTGATGCGGTTCAGCTGTGTCTCAACATCCATAGCTGTCTGTTTGATACTGTGTCTTTAATTGCTGTGGCAGTCTTTACCCAGAATCTCACCGCTGGCAGTCTGATCTTGTCTCTAAATATCCCCGTACGGGCCACCAATGTCGTATGTCCGTCTCACAGCGGGGCGAGGTAGGACATAGTGTATATGAGTTCTTGGATATTAGAAAGCTTAGACGAAGGGACAATCCCAGACAGCAGTTGTTGTTAAGATTTTACTTCTCTTCTCTTCACACAGTCTCCACAGCTATCACATACAGTACATGAGTCTTTCATAACAGATATCACTGTATACTGGCAGTTGTACTTATCACTGTCTCAATCAGTTCTGGTCTTCAGCTGCTCAGCTAAACTCACTTCTGTTCTCACTGTTCTGTTCTACAGTCCCAAGTTTCCAGCTTTGCTTCAGGACCAACATGGTGTCTCTCTTCCCTTTTCCTATTTTACTGCCCTGGATCACTGTCTCCCTCCCAGCACACCCTGCTGTGTCAGTGACCACTTCCTGTGTCTCTTGTTAGAGCTTTAACTCCACAGGTGCTGGATGATTTTACATCATGGCTGCAGTCTGTCTCTACCTGTCACACTATGGTTGCGATCCCATTGAGTATATATTATATTGCTGTTACTGTTTCTATAACGGATCTAATTTGTTGTTTACCATTATACTCTCTTTTGTTCTATGTTATATATCTTGTTATATGTCCTCATTATCATGGACATATAATAGGACTTACAAATTGCTCACTCAGTGAAGCAGTGTTGCATTATTGGTTAATAAATTTGATTTCCATTGATGATTTTTGTGTGATTTTGTTGTCATCACATTCAATTTTGTACAGAACAAAGTATTCAATGAGAATATTTAATTCATTCAGATCTATGATGTGTTACTTGAGTGTTCCCTTTATTTTTTTGAGCAGTGTGTATTAAACTGCTCTTGGCTGCAGCTTTGTCTCAGCTAACTGGAGGTTGCTGATAAAACCTGGTCTCTTATCTCTCTATGTAAACACACAGCTAAGACTGAGCCCATTGTGTACATGCATTTGCATATTATCTGATCTTCTCCAGGCAGCCCCTTTAATCCAAATTGACAGTTTGCCAATTTTAAACATGTCGGGAAAAAAAAAAAAATTGTCACAAAATTCTAAAACAACAATAGCTATGAAGGTAGCCAGAAGTCAACAGACTTCTCAAGTTGAGCTCAGGGGAATCATTGACGCCAACAATATACTCATTATATGGAGTCCCAGCAAGCTGCTGAGATGTCGGAACAATCACAGGCACAATACGAGAAACAAGTTGAGCTGCAGGGCAGCTTGAGAGCTACAGAAATGCTGGAGCAGGCTGTTCATTGATGCCAACAACACGCTCATTAGATGGCATCCCAGCCAGCAGCTGAAATGCCGGAAAGATCACGGGCACAGCGTGAGAAATAAGTTCAGCGGCAGGTCAGCTTGAGAGCTGCTGAAATGCCGGAGCAGGCAATCGATGGCAATAATTTGCTGAATATAGGTTGATCATGGATGCCAACAACACACAGATGAAGTTGTGGGCAGAGGCTAGTTCTTTAATAAATTAAAATGTTACTAGTTTTTTATTTTATTAATTAACAAAGCAAAGTGAAAGCATATCAATATTTGGTCTGACCACCCTTTGCCTTCAAAATAGCTTCAGTTGTCACACTTGCACAAGGTGTTTGTAGGAACTTGGCAGGAAGGTTGTGTCAAAGATTTTGGATCAAGGCTTGCTCTAATCCTTCTGTCTATTCATGTAATCTCAGACAGACTAAATGATGTTGAGATCGGGGATCTGTGGGGGCCATATTATCATTTTTAAGACTGCTTGTTCTTCTTTACACTGCAGATATTTGTAAATTGTACTTGGACAGACTTATTAAGACTGATGTATTGTACACCAGTCTTAATTAAAGATCTGACCGGTGCAGGGACTGAGCGAATTGATTTGATTGCATGTTTAGGATCATTCTATTATTTTTGGATCCACTTCTGGATTTTGCTCAAACTACAATCACAAAACTGTGTGTGATTGTAGCTAAAATAATAACAGTAAAGTCTGTGCTACAACCTCTGTAAAGCTGCTTGAAAAAATATCAAATATTTCATTATAAAGGTGTCTGGCTATTTAAAGTTATATAGTTACACAGCTATGTAACATTTAAAATAAAGTTATAAAAGAACAATGTAAGAAATTGTTGTATATAGTACATTATTGAATCCTGTATACTATATCTATGTCATATTAATTGAAACTTCAGGCTAGCAGCTTCTGAACGTAACACAATCATATTATTGACACAATTGTTTCACTGAAATAAATGAGCTCTGTGGGTGTTTTTGCTTTATTCCAGTAAGAAACGCATAAAACAAATTTCACTTGGCAAAATTGTTCGAAGAGATCTACTTTTCAAATAGAAGGAAGAAAAATGCATCTTCTAAGTAGGAGATTATGAATAATACTTGTCACATAATACACTGAATGCAATGAAACCAAATTAGTTGTATGGCAAAGCACTAAGGGCGCCTGTATATTGGGCATGTGCTATATCGCCAATGTCAGCAAAGATTTTATAGGAATTTGTTCCGTTTGTATATATATATATATATATATATATATATATATATATATATATATATATATATATATATATATATTGTATACATAGCTTTAGTACAATAAACACATCAGCCGGGAGCCTTGTGAATGTTCTCGGGGCTGTCTTTCAGTATGTTCTACTGCAGGCTACTCTATGTACCCTACACTACAACTGTGGGTTTTTTGCAATGCATTAGCATTGTAATGCATTGCATTAGTGATCAGACCCCCTGGGTCTAATAAATGCAAAAAAAAAAAAAAAAAATTCAAATCACCCTTTTTTCCTGGAACACCCATAAAAGTACTTAAATACTGTGAAACACATATACATTATGTATCTCTGTGTCTAAAAGTGCCCACTCAGGGGCCACACGGTGGCTCAGTGGTTAGCACTGCAGCCTTGCAGCACTGGGTCCTGGTGTTCAAATCCCACCAAGGGCAGAAAAACCATCTGCAAGGAGTTTGTATGTTCTCCCCGTGTTTGCATGGATTTCCATCCCATATTCCAAAAAGACATACTGATAGGGAAAAATGTACATTGTGAGCTCTGTGTGGGGCTCACAATCTACATTTATAAAAAAAAAAAAAAAAAGTGCCCGCTCTACAAATCTATAAAAATATCTTTCCCGTACAGTAAACGCCATAGCCAGAAATCAAGAAATTGGCACAGTTTTAGATTTTTGTTAAGGGGTTAAAATGTAAAATAAAAACCATAAACATTTGATATCCTCAGAATCGTAACAAAACACAGAATACAGATGACATGTCAATTTGGCTGAATAGTGAACGCCGTAAAAACGAAGCCGCACAAATGCACTTTTTGTTCAATTCCAACCCGTTCTGAATTTTTTTCTAGCTTCTCAGTACATTGTACAGAATAATTAATGGTGGCATCATGAAGAACAATTTGTCCCGCAAACATTAAGACCTCATATGGCTCTGAAAGCAGAGAAATTCAAACCTTATGGGCTTTGGAAGGGGGCGGGGGGGGGGGGGGGGAGTCAAAAACGTAAAACATAGATCAAAAAATGTATGTGGTGGGAAGGGGTTAATACTATGGATGACGCCTATTATATTTTTGAGGACCGCTCAATTCTGATCCCAGTTTTTTATTGACTTCTTCTCAATGTAGTACTAGCAACACACTGTGTCAAAAAGTCAGACTAGATTCAGTAAGAGACATTTTTGTGTATATTTTTACAAAGAAACTATTGCAAAAAATGCTTACCAAGATGACATGGCACTGAAAGTGAATTGGTCATTGAACATTAGACAACATCACAGTTAGCTTTCTTTTAGTTAATTTTTTTTGTACCTAAAAATTATATTTAAAAAATAAATGCATAACTAAACTTTTGGACAATTTTTTATTTTCTGGCAGAATTTTTGTTATTAATAAGTTTTGTAATATAATTTTTTTTAACAATTGTTAACTCCTTTTTGTTTAATGTGTGCATTTCTTTCTTATTTCCCTTGCCTCTGTTTTGAGAGATGTACCCTGCATATTAATGTGTACGATGTACAGGCTTGTGTAAATCAGGGAAAGTAAGGTTGTGGGAGAGTCACTTTAAACAATTATATCTCACGTCAGGGCATGTCTGTTTCTTTCCCTGGATTTGCTAATATTGCCTCTGTTTACATGCAAGTTGCTATTTACACTTATCCCATTTGTATATGTGCACTATGCGAGATATATTGATTTATATGGGAATGTGTCTTTGTCATTTAATAGGATACATCTGTTCTTTTTCTTATGAGGGGTATGTATTAGAGATGAGCGAGTATATTCAATCGAATACCTCGCCTGCATAGTTATTGTTGTAAAAAAAAAAGCGCCAGAGTAGGTGGGAGGGGAATCAAATTTTTCCCACGTGGTATTCGACCGAGTACACCAATAACTATGCAGGGGGAAGTATTCGATTGAACACTACTATTCGATTGAATGCTATTTGCTCATCTCTAGTATGCATATTTTTCTGATGTATGTTCACATATCGCAGGGTAAGAATAAAGAAATGCAGGTTTTCACAGAAAGGAGCCAATATTTGTTAATAAAAGTATATTAATTACACACTTTCTGCCAAAAAATCATAAGTTGTTTGAACGCTTAATCATACTTTAACAAGAAGATGAGATGTGGCAGTATAAGGGTGCATTCACACTAAGTATACGCTCATCTCATTCTGAGCTTAAAACACGTTCAGAATGAGCGCGTACAAAGCAGATCCCATTCATTTCTATGGAAGCCGGCATACGTGCGTTCCCCATAGAAATGAATGGGCTGCTTTTTTCCCTATTGCTTTCAATGTGATACGCGCGTAAGCAATAGGGAAAAAAGCGTGTTTTACGCTCAGAATGAGATGAGCGTATACTTAGTGTGAATGCACCCTTAAGTGTGACATGGCCATTGAAAATTATAGTAACACACTGCATCCGAGGATGATTGGAATTGTGGATAACAACAACAGTTTTACTATATTTTTTTAACCAAGAAATACAGAAAGAAAATGCATAACAAGAAGATGAAGATTAGCAGTTAAAGGCTGACATTTCCAGTGAAATTATAATAAAACACTGCATTACATTTACATTGCAGTGAGTGACTGTAGTGTTTATGTATTGTTGCAAAAAACCCCAAAACACCTTAACAAAATTACATGTAAAGTGTGAGTTGGCCAGTCAAAATAATGTAAGATACCCTGTGGACACTCAGATATTACAGTGCAACACTAATGATAAATCTTATTTTAAGGTTTTGATCTAACTCTGAAAAAGTAATTTGATCAGTAACACAGTGGGATACTTATTAGGATACCCAGTATGTATTCTTCTCATTGCAGTACTGCTTGCTATTGTTGCTTTAAGGTTGCTATACCATATGAATCTCTCTGAATATGTATCAGAACTTTCTGGTGCTGAACCAATCAGCAGCAGAGGATGGATATATAAAGCCGCTTCAGAACTTCCAAGGTGCCTGCTATTAGTTTAATACTTGATAGTGAGGCGCTGGTGCTCTGTTCAAACTGATTTGTTTGCTGTTTTACTGACCTTGGCTTGTTTACTGAATACCCTCTTGTCTTCTGATTTTGGAGTTTACTATGATCTCACAGATTGACCTCAACTTGGATACATTTACTCTTTTTTTATTCTCCTCTTCTGTTTTGACCTGCAGTGTGAGTTTTTCTGTGGATTCTGGTTTTAATTTCAGATAGTAGTGTATTTATTTCTTGCCCTATGCTTTTGGGAAATAACCTGGACTTTATAGTTTGCAAAGATCAGTCGGTAGGCTCTGGTGAAGTGATCTGTTCAACCTTAGACTTTATCTCCCAGTGATGTGTATGTTTTAGGTAACTTTTTCTACTGCTCTCTGTGTACCAGAAATATAGAAAATAGACAGCGACAAGCGCTAATATTGCAATACTGTAGACACAACGTGGTGCTTTAATGTACTAACAGATGGTCACTCACCTTTTTCGGTTGTGACAAATGCTCACAACCATTTGTAGCATGTATACGGATAATTCCCAAAGGATACGGACCCAGTAAGGAACCATTAGACTCAGGAACATAGAAAACCTGTTTACATGTCAGGAAGATCAAATGGAGAAGAAAGATGAAGCAGAAAAGCCTGGCCCAAAGTAAAATCTTTTTTACCAATTGGTTAACACACAACGTGATTTGAGAACAAGCCCTTTTTCAAGCGTGTATCATAATGATTGTGAGATACAATGCAGATCTATATACACAACATTACTTTGGACTACAACCCTTTGTGGCTATGGCGCTTCATATGGAGTTAAGGGCCTATTGCTAGGGCACATGCGTGTACATTTCTCTCCCCATGTTTCATGCAGACACCGAGAGGAAACCATATGGACCCCATTATAGTCTATGGGTCCATGTGGTTTCTTAGATAACTGTTTTTTAATGTGTATAGGTTTCCATTTGGGGGTCCCAAATCAGACTCCCTGAAAGGAATCCCAAATGCATACAGTCCTATGAAAAAGTTTGGGCACCCCTATTAATCTTAATCATTTTTAGTTCTAAATATTTTGGTATTTGCAACAGCCATTTCAGTTTGATATATCTAATAACTGATGGACACAGTAATATTTCAGGATTGAAATGAGGTTTATTGTACTAACAGAAAATGCGCAATATGCATTAAACCAAAATTTGACCGGTGCAAAAGTATGGGCACCTCAACAGAAAAGTGACATTAATATTTAGTACATCCTCCTTTTGCAAAGATAACAGCCTCTAGTCGCTTCCTGTAGCTTTTAATCAGTTCCTGGATCCTGGATAAAGGTATTTTGGACAAACAATTCAAGTTCAGTTAAGTTTGATGGTCGCCGAGCATGGACAGCCCGCTTCAAATCATCCCACAGATGTTCAATGATATTCAGGTCTGGGGACTGGGATGGCCATTCCAGAACATTGTAATTGTTCCTCTGCATGAATGCCTGAGGATTTGGAGCCGTGTTTTGGATCATTGTCTTGCTGAAATATCCATCCCCGGCGTAACTTCAACTTTGTCACTGATTCTTGAACATTATTCTCAAGAATCTGCTGGTACTGAGTGGAATCCATGCGACCCTCAACTTTAACAAGATTCCCGATGCCGGCATTGGCCACACAGCCCCAAAGCATGATGGAACCTCCACCAAATTTTACAGTGGGTAGCATGTGTTTTTCTTGGAATGCTGTTTCTTTTTGGACGCCATGCATAACGCCTTTTTTTATAACCAAACAACTCAATTTTTGTTTCCAAAATGAAGCTGCCTTGTCCAAATGTGCTTTTTCATACCTCAGGCAACTCTATTTGTGGTGTACGTGCAGAAACGGCTTCTTTCTCATCACTCTCCCATACAGCTTCTATTTGTGCAAAGTGTGCTGTATAGTTGACCGATGCACAGTGACACCATCTGCAGCAAGATGATGCTGCAGCTCTTTGGAGGTGGTCTGTGGATTGTCCTTGACTGTTCTCACCATTCTTCTTCTCTGCCTTTCTGATATTTTTCTTGGCCTGCCACTTCTGGGCTTAACAAGAACTGTCCCTGTGGTCTTCCATTTCCTTACTATGTGCCTCACAGTGGAAACTGACAGGTTAAATCTCTGAGACAACGTTTTGTATCCTTCCCCTGAACAACTATGTTGAACAATCTTTGTTTTCAGTTCATTTGAAAGCGGGCTGTCCATGTTCGGCGACCATCAAACTTAACTGAACTTGAATTGTTTTGTAGAAAGAAATGGTCCAAAATACCTTCATCCAGGATCCAGGAACTGATTAAAAGCTACAGGAAGCGACTAGAGGCTGTTATCTTTGCAAAAGGAGGATGTACTAAATATTAATGTCACTTTTCTGTTGAGGTGCCCATATTTTTGCACCGGTCAAATTTTGGTTTAATGCATATTGCGCATTTTCTGTTAGTACAATAAACCTCATTTCAATCCTGAAATATTACTGTGTCCATCAGTTATTAGATATATCAAACTGAAATGGCTGTTGCAAACACCAAAATATTTAGAACTAAAAATGATTAAGATTAATAGGGGTGCCCAAACTTTTTCATAGGACTGTATGTGGAGATAAAGTTGTATTTGTGAGAATTATTCTTCACTGTTATGGAGGTTTGGATACACTCAAATTAGGTGAGTTCTTTTACCTCGTGTTGTGCAGATGGGATAATACCTTTTGGGTAATGCTTTTTTGAGAATCTCTTTGTCATAATCCTGCTTTGATTCTTGTAGTCTTCACCTAGGGTACGCCAATTGGATTAAAGGATTTTACTTTGAACCATCGCATTTTCTGCCTCATATTTCTTCCATATTGGATCTACTGATGTCTGTATCAGCCAGTTTATGCACTTTCTGGAATGTGGTCCTCAGTCAATATCATAAAAACTGTATAGTCAGAGAATGATGCAGCAACGCTAATCCCTGCACGCTTAGACTAGACTGTTAGCTAAGCTATGCTCTAGAGTTCTCATTTTCAATTCTATGTACTATTGCAATATTGGTGTTTTATTTCACTGTCACTGTGCTGGAAGTGAGTTCTCTCTTGCTGCTCTCTCAGAAAATGGCTCTTCTCCGTGTGCTGCATCTTATATGTTGTTATGACATTGGCACAGTAACCTTCCTCTAACACTCATGATTGTATAAGGAAAAATATCCTTATACCTTGTTAGCCAGTAGATATGAAATGAAAAACATTTTTGAGAGAAGTCCTCAGTAGTTGATACCTTTTTTAATGGCTAACTTAAAAAAATTATATTGACATATTTCGAGCTTTCGGGACTACTAAAGGTCCCTTCATCAGGATGTCATAACAGAATTTCTGAAGGCAGGCATATTTATACAGGAATGGAGTGTTATATGCAAAATAGATGGAAAACAGAACATGTAAAGAAACAGTTAAAAAAAACATATATGACAGTTCACAGGAAAGTTCTCTGGGTCTTTGATCAGTGACGTGGTGTCTAGTTGTTGTAAAACGTCATAAAACCCCGTGCCTAATTTAACCCCCTTTGGAGAGTGTTGAAGGTCATCACGAGTTTAATCAATCAATATCAAATACACAAATACCCAGGTAACTTCACCTGCAGCACACCTAATGTAGTGTATTTGATATTGTGTACTAAATGTCCTGGGGGCCTGTATGTAGGTGAGACAGGACAGTCACTTAGGATGAGGATGAATTCACACAGACATACGATTAGAGAGCAAAGAATGGATCTCCCTGTGCCAAAACACTTCTGCAATGAAAATCATAATATCACCAAGGATATGAAGATCCTGGTACTAAGAGGGTATTTCAAAAACAGAAAGGATCGCCGCATATGGCAGATTAAACTCATGATGACCTTCAACACTCTCCAAAGGGGGTTTAATCAGGCACAGGGTTTTATGACGTTTTACAATAACTAGACACCACGTCACTGATCAAAGGAGCCATAAAACCCAGAGAACTTTCCTGTGAACTGACATATATGTTTTTTTAAACTGTTTATTTACATGTTCTGTTTTCCATCTATTTTGCATCTAACACTCCATTCCTGTATAAATATGCCTGCCTTCAGAAATTCTGTTATACCATCCTGATGAAGGGACCTTTAGTAGTCCCTTAAAGCTCAAAATATGTCATCAATATAATTTTTTTAAGTTAGCCATTAAAAAAAGGTATCAACTACTGAGGATTTCTCTCAAAAAATTTTTTCACTCATGATTGGTGAGAGGTTCTCAGGTGATACCAGAAGTCCTTATAGATCAAACAAACCATGTGATCCTCCTCATCTGTTCTTCTACTTCATGTTACAGGTGGTGGTGGCTATTTTAGTTCAGCCAAGACAAATCCCAAAAGTTTGGGTTTTGTTTTAAAACTTTCGTTTGAAATATTTTGGTAAAAAAAACACCCCAAAGCTTGTTATAGCATTTGATCAAGTAAGACAAAAAAAAAAAACTAAGAAAAAGTTGTTATTCTACTACATTCTATCATAAGATGGTGTAGGATCTCATTTGTGCTGCAATTTGTCAAAAATTATAAATATTCTAAATTGACTATAATTATTTCAGAGTGAATTTTTACAATGCTTGCCACAATTATCCTCTAGACATGAGTTATCCACACCTTGGGCAACTTAGAACAGAGAACGTGTTGGCTTCTCCATAGGAGGGAATTGAAATCTCATACTGATTAATTTGAGAGAGGAGCGCTACCTGGCATGATGAATATCCATTCATTTTCTCCTGAATACATTCATGAATGTTCTCTCTATTGCTGTAGACAAGGGATGCTGAAGATCCCATTGAGTCCAATGATTCATTAACCTGTGAGCCTCTAGGAACACTGTAAAGTCTGTGATCATCATTCCATGTTAAACATATTAATGGCTTTATTTCAATAACCACTCTAACTCTTGGCTGAAAACTCCCAGAAAAATAACATGTATTTTTTTTAGTTAATATATTATTTGCATGCAATGTTTAATACTTTACATGTCTGCACAAACTATGTGTGTTTGATCCTATTTATTTAAAATGAATGCATATTCTTTCTTACTTTTTTTTACAATTCAAATGCTTATTACTGTTCTACTATAATACAAAAGGGCCCAAAACAGACCCATAATACAAAAAGATATAAACATATAAACATAAACAATGCCTACCGGAGCCACTTCCATTCTTTACCATTTTTTTTTTTTTTTTTAATAACATTGGGTCATAAAAAAGGGGTCTTATACTGTGGGGAGGGAGCCATATATTGTGGGGGATTGGCAAAAAACAGTGTCATATACTAGGGAGGGGCCAAAAAAAAGTTCTATACCACATGGGGGTGAAAAAGGAGTCGTGTGCTGTGTGTGTATGTTTTTTTTTTTTTGGGGGGGGGGCACCTTTTTTGCCTCTCACATTGCTACCAGTTATAAAGGCAAAATTCAGTGGTGGCATGTTTTGCACCACTCCATCTGATGATTTCCATTGAGCTTGGTGATGTAAGAGTTGCATGCAGCTATTTGGCCATGGTAATCCATCATATGAACCTCCTGACTTATAGCTTCTGTGCATATCTTTAAGAGTGCATTCACACAGAGTCTGTGGTGCAACGTGACGGTGGATAGAGTGAGACATGATGTCCCAGATGTGCTCAATCGGGTTGAGATCTGGGGAATGGGCGTGCCAGTCCATAGCTTCAATGCCTTCATCTTGCAGGGACTGCTGACACACTCCAGCCACATGAGGTCTGGCATTGTCCTGCATTAGATATCCAACACGTAAAAAGTGCCAGCTACATCCAAGAGGTAATCAACAAATTTCCGCAATAGAAATAAAATTTAACTTTTATTGCATCTTCTTCTTTAAAAAAGTTACATAGTAACTACAAAAGGGTACATCATTAACGCAAGGCAACGTGTTTCGGGAATCGCTGTTCCCTTTTTCTCAGCTCAACTTCTATACCCTCACTAACTCCTTATAAACAATTAGTTAACGTGACCCCTCCTTTTCCTGTTACACCTCCACATACCTTCTCTAATCATACCCTCAATGTTAAGAACCTTCTACATATGACTTTACATATCGTAACACACCATATAAATCTATAGATATTAATGATATATATGCAATACACACATTCATTTAAGGACATATGGAGTACATAAAAAAATGTGTTTACTCAAATTTAAACTATCGCACTCAAAACCGCATATACAATCGCGGTTTCATATAATAGCTAATCCAATCTAACAACACGTACTACCGTATAAACACTGTAGCTATCGAATATAATAACATCCAACCTTCAATAGAACACCTCTAAATCCATACGACAAACATCTTAAAGTTATTGGAACAAAGTAGACTCTCATATGTTGAGTAAGATGTTTTCCAGGTTACTAACCATGCGCATGCGCATAGACTGCCAATCCAACGCATGCACCGTAAGTTCCAATCATTCTCAAATAGAACACGTATTGAAATGTTAACAGAGAGAGTCAACCTGATAAAAATTCACACGCATGCGTAGTAGATAACCAGTCATACGCATGCGCAGTTAGCACCCGGCATTCATGATAGACATAAACTCCCTACCGTAATATATATCCAAAAACACATACATGCGTAATGAATTGTGCCACAATAATACATTCTCCATTACCATCTGACCTTATTATGCACCTGACATTAATAAGTAACTATCAATACAAATGTATATCATATCCCGATTTATGATGATCATTATAATTCAATAAATATAGGATACATCTGATCTAATATTAAGACCTGATGGTTGACGAGTTTTTAGTCTCATTATCCAATATGCTTCTCTCAAAAGAAGTTTTTTTCACCAGTTACCTCCCCTCAAAGGTCGAGAAACTTGTTCTATAGCATAGTATCGTAAGCCTGTCATATCTCCTTGATGAATCTCCAAGAAATGACGTGAAACTCATGATGTGTTCTCTCTACCCTGATTAGACTGAGTAATATGTTCAGAGATTCTCATTTTGACCTGTCTGATAGTACAACCTACGTACATATGTCTACATATGGTACACTCCATAATGTAGATTACGTGGTCTGAGCAACAATTCATGAAGGAAGAGATGGTAAAATTCTCCTTACAATCCACACTTTGAAAGGAACTAGTTTTATGCACGTACCGGCACATGTTGCACCTACCCTGACCGCATTTAAAAAATCCTTTTAAATTTAGCCACGTGGAAGAACTTTCTTTTTGTTTAATGTACATACTTGGAGAGATCATATTTCCTAATGTACATCCCCGTTTAGCAACTACCTCCACTCCATCTTTTAAGATGTCCCTAGTTATACTATCCTGTAATAAAATAGGCATATTACGTAGGAAAATATTTTTGATGTCTGAGAATTGCCTATTAAAAGATGTTGAAAAAACTAATTTTTTCTTGGTAATTCTTTTCTCTTGTTTATTATCTTTCAACAAAGAGTTCCTGTTTCTCTCACTTACAATTTTTTCCGCTCTAGCTAAACTCCAATTAGGGTATCCTCTATTTCTAAGTCTATCCAAGGTAAGTCTTTTTTGAATTTGATAAGTCTCCTAATCTGAACAAGCCCTACGTGTTCTTATCAGCTCTCCTACCGGTATGGATTTCAAAGCATGCCCTGGATGCTGACTGCTGGCCAATAATATTCCATTACCGGCAGTCAGCTTACGGAATAAACTGGTTTCTACTTTGTTCATGTTCACATTGCCATATAATTCCACGTCCAAAAATGAAATACACTGTTTATGGTAATTGTAGGTAAATTTCAGATTGATATCATTTGCATTCAAATATGCCATAAAATCTGATATCCTTTCCTCTTCTCCTCTCCAGACGACCAAAAGGTCATCTATATACCTTCCTAGCCATATAATATTATCATAGTAGGGATTTTTTGCTGTAAATATAAATTTCTCCTCCCACCATGAGAGGAAGAGATTGGCAATTGTAGGGGAGAAGGGGGCACGATGTATTCACATAAATTCAATGAGTACTGGCTATATCTCCTTAGATGAAATTCTAAAGCCCTAAGAGCTATATCGTGAGGTATGCTTGGATACAGCTGCTCTATATCACAGGTTAACCATATGTAGTCATCCTTCCATTCAAAATCTTGGAATTCTCTCAACACTACCTTTGAGTCTTGCAAAAAAACCAGGGGCTCTGCGTACCATAGGTTGTAGAAGCCCATCCAACCATGTGCAAAGTCTAGAATTAACAGAATCTATTCCTGCGATAATTGGACGCAACGGAGGTGGAATACATTTTTTGTGCGTCTTTGGAAGACCATGTAAAATCGCCATTATTGGGTAATCAGGTATCAAATGTTTAGCCTGTTCATTAGAAAAAATACCAAGATTAACCCCTACATTAATGATTTCTTGTAATTTAATCATAAATTGATCCGTGGGATTCTGTTCTAGTTTTTTGTACACTGATTTATTTTCCACAATTTCTAAACAGCCCTGTACATAATCATCTTCATTAAGAACAACAATTTTATTATCCTTATCTGATTGTTTGTAAACTATGCCCTTACGATTTTTCAAAAGTCTCAAAACTTCTCGTTCACGAATGTTTAAATTATCCCTTTGTAATTGTCTACAACCTTTAATTCTCTCCCCTAGAGTCTCAAGATCCCTCTCCACGGCCTGCTGAAAAAGACCGTAGACGGGAGCTTGAGACTCCAGGGGATAAAAGCCTGGATTAGCACCCCTGGCCCCCACTGTGTGTATACTATGATCATTATAAGGTACACTATCATTTTGCAATTGTACTAGATTTAACAATGAAACCTGTTCCTTAAACAGTTTATCAGAAAAAATATTCTCTTCCTGTTCTTCACTAATCATATGACCATGAATATTCTCATCATTTGTATCAACACAATCAATATCCTTATTGTAAAAATGCCTCTTAACGGTCAGTAATCTCACAAATCGATTAATATCCAGTAGTGTAGTAAATTTATCAAAATTCTGCACTGGAACGAAGTTTAGTCCCCGAGATAGAACAAACATTTCTTCCTTGGTGAAAGTTTGTGAAGACAAATTTAAAACGTTGGACACATCTTGGTTCATTGATTGTGAGGAGTCCACCTGTTGGAACGTGTCAGATAATGAGACCTTTGGCCTGTGTTTGCGTCCAGCTCTTCTGTAGCGTTTTTTGATGAATTCATATGTTTATTAAATTTACGTTTTCTCCCATATGGTGTAGAGGTATTAACTTGGATATCCGACATCTGTGTGATGGTACTATCATTACATGTTGTGTTGGACGTTTCCGATCCCATATCTGAGGAACTAAAAGAGACTTTTCTACCTGTATAATCCCAGTTACGTCTTTTTTCTTCAAAATAGACTTAGGTCCATTACCCTTGTTGGTCAATGGGTAAACGTAACCGGTGGTGTAGTCTTCAGTGTCCCTCTTAAATTTCTTCTTTTTCACAGTCATGATTTGTTTTTCAGCATTATCGAGTTTTTTCATAATGTTATCTCGAAATGAACTATATTTAGGATCTTGTTCAAACTTTTTTAACTGCAGTTCAATATCAGTTATTTCCTTTTTGATATCATCCAATTTCACCCTTTCATGCTCAATTATAAGTTTCATCAGACGTAAAGAACATTCCGAGAGAATATTATTCCAAGCATTCATGAATGTATCATTAAAGACTGTGGTAGGAAATTTTCTCAACCTTAGTCCTCTCGGTACCATATTATGTTGAACATATTTATCTAAAGTTGCACAGTCCCATGAAGTTTTCAATTCCAAATTCATGCATTTTTCCCATTTTTGCATTATTAATTTCATGTCGATATTAGCTTCACCGGGTATCGGTATATCCAAATCAAATGCCGTAGCCATTCTAGTAGCTCGTTGTGTCTCATACGTAGTCGTGTTGCAGATTCTATTATCCTCCATATTGTACAAATGGGAGCACAAAAAAAAGTCCAAATAGTAACAAAATCCGAAGAATTATTGTCCTGCATTAGGAGGAACCCAGGGCCAACCGCACCAGCATATGGTCTCAAAGGGGTCTGAGGATCTCATCTTGGTATCTAATGGCAGTCAGGCTAACTCTGGCGGGCATATGGAGTGCTGTGTCGCCCTCCAAAGAAATGCCATCCCACACCATTACTGACCCATCAGGCAGAGCCAACTGCGCATGTCTGCAGCCATTTTTTTGTGGCCGCTTACATGAGGGGCCCACCCCCAGTGCTGCGAGAATACAAATTTGCATACCAAAGAAAACCGGGATATCTACAGAATGGTGGCATGGAGAAGACTTCTAAAAGTAGGAGAAGAATAGCCTTTCTTAAGGCTATTACTACGTGTTAGGGAGAAAAAATAAGATTCTAATCATAGAATACCTTTAAGAACACAGTGAAGAAATGGTGCCCCATATATTTCCTTTTTTCTATTGTTCCACCACTTTAAATTTTAGTACTCTTCATAGGTTAGATTGACACAACCTAGTTTCACCTGATACTGTACTGTAATCTCTGGGAGGCAGGGACTCTGGGCATCATATGATGCTAAGATTATCTGCTCATGCATGAAGTTCAGGTCGGTAAATCTGGCCATGGGTGAAACTTGGTCATGTCAATATAGTCTTAGTTCAAATAGTCTATTCATTGATCAGAGTGTTTAGGTTTAGTCTTCCATAACTCTACTATTTACAAGAACCTGTGATGAGCATGCTACATGCTTTATACACTTTCTAGAGTAGAAGACATTGACAAAAAACATCAATATGTTACAAGTGGAAAGAGAGACAATGTAACTGGTTTTTATTCAGCACAATACTATATTTTTGGGAATATTGGTCTGCAAATAGTTGGGTGATTGCAGACACAGAAAATAATTGGTGCTTAGTGAATGGGTAGATCAGCAACAGTCAAGGTGCAGAAGTAGTCATTGATTAATATCAGTACTGAATAATTTCCACATATACTTATGTTTCTAAGGAGAGACAGGCTGTTAAGTACCTAATAGCTTGTGCATTTGCCTAGGCAGATTATCACTAGGTAGAGGCCATGGTTGATTTGTGTGTAAAGAAAGTGTTTTGAAATTCATGGCATGTACTCATGTGCTGCAGAAACTGAACATAAATCCAAGAAACAGATGGAAATAGGGCTTATGAGAGGCCAAAGTGTTTTCTAGCAATGCTGTAAACAGAAATAATATTTTTTTTACCGTGATAAAACGTGCTAAAAGCGAAGTGAAAGATTATATGAATAAAACATAATTAAAATGTCCCACAAGACATGGCAAAAGATTGACTTTGCAAATGACAGCAGTTTCTAACCTGGTTGTGGCTTAAATCATTGTTTTTAAGAGAAATAGAAGAAATGTACATTATACTTAAAGCAAATCTCAAGTTTACATATATAGAAGTTGGAGTGTATAGGCAATAAAGTAAAATGATTATTAGTGTGTGCTAAATTTAAGGATGACTTACAAAACAGGCATTAACAATTACATTATAGAACAAGAACACATATCTCTCTATATAGCATATCTTTATACATTTACTGTATATTAATTGCTTATTAGGTGTGATGGGATTGCCTGTTGAGCAATTCCCCTGTGGCTGCTGCTGAAACCAGGAAGGAAGGGAATGACATACACAGTCAGTCCTAAACTTGACCCAGCCCCTGTCCCTGCCTACTTGCCCCATGTACCCTAGGAGTTAAAGGACAACTGGGCAACAGTCCCTTCTCTGGATAAGTGTTACAAAGAACAGGACAAGACAAAACAACACAGAAGCAGAGTCAGCAAGCCGAGGTCAAACCAGAGAGACAAACAGTACCAAATCACAATCCAAAAGAGCAGTTCAAGGGAAGACAAAGGTCAGAAGTCAGTAAATACAATATAATACAATAGCAAAGAAAACAGCCTACCAAGGACAAAGTCACAATAGCCAGCAAACATGCGTGAGCTGATGACCTGTTCATAGGAAGTCCAGAACCTACCACAGGCTTGATTGGTAGATAGGCTGTCGATCACAAAGCACACAACAGTTAACCCCAACAGTGCCTACACAAAATGACCAGAGCCCAGGAGCAGGAAAACATGAACGGACATGCCTCCTGTGCTGTATAATGCGGCCAAAGGATGGTGCAGAAGTTTGAATGGGTGCGGATGTAACATTAGGTTGCCAAGATATCATACCTTGAAATGGCTGACCTCCTTATGGCAAAATGCCTTGCGAGCTGTGCTCTTAGTGGTCAGCGTTTTTATTTATAAAGGATGATGAATAGATCATAATTGAAATTAAATTGTTTTAAAACCTAAGAAAGCAAGCAATCAAAAATTTTCATGACTTATGGTGGCAGAAAGTAAACTGTCCTCAGTACCCTGGCATGTTTCATTTTACTCCTGGCTTCCCCAGGTTCTCCTGTGTTATATTCATTCCTTGTTGTGTGTCTGTTAGCATGTCAAAATATTATTATTATTTTAATTTGTTGATTCTCTTTTAGGTACGTTGCTCCAGCATCTTCAACCTAGTGACAGACTACAAATTCACTGATGGGATGTTACTCAATTTAAAATGTATTCACTGTAGGAGTAACCTAAAACATAACTTTTAATAAATATATAGCTAAAAAAGACCACACAATAAATACAAGTCCACTATAATGGATGAGGTGGGGCAACAAAGTATACTGCTAGTCTGTGGAATGCTAAAATAACTAACAGCTCTCAGTTGTGTACCCACATTTCTTTGGTTATAGCAGGTTAACACCCCAATGGGTAGATAACCAAATCCCATGCAGGGATCCCTCAAACACTCAAGGATCCCTAAATCTTACAGTTACACTTATACTTACACTTACTGCTGCAAGTCTTTAGGGGGAATATATCTACCAGCTTTGTGCATCTAAATACTGAGATTTTTACCCATTCTTCTTTGCAAAATAACTCAATAGCTCAGTCAGATTTGATGGAGAGCGTTTGAAAATTACAATTTTCATGTGTTGCCACAGATGCTCAACGGGATTTTGGTATGGACCTTGACATGAATGTTCTTTGCTCTAAACCATTCCACTCTAGCTCTGGCTGTATGTTTAGGGTCATTGTCTTGGCTGGAAGGTAATCTCCATCCGAGTCTCAAGTCTTTTGCAGCCTCCAACTGATTTATTTCCAGGATTGCCCTCCATCCATCTTTCCATCAACTTGGACCAGCTTCCCTGTCCCTGCTGAAGAAAAACATTCCCACAGCATGATGCTGCCACCACCATATTTCATAATGGGCATGGTGTGTTCAGGGTGATAAGAAGTGTTACTTTTCCACCACACATAGTGCTTTGCATTTAAGCCAAAATATTCAACTTTGGTCTCATCTGACCAGAGCACCTTCCTTCCATGTTTGCTATTTCCCTTACGTGGCTTGTGTCAAACTGCAAATGTCACTTCTTATGGGTTTTTTTTCTTATGTCTTTCAACAATGTGTTTTCTTCTTTTCACTCTTCCATATAGGCCAGGTTTCTGGAGTGCACGACTTCTAGTTTTTCTTGTAGACAGATTCTTCCACCTGAGCTGTGGATTTCTGCAGCTCCTCAAGAGTGACCATGGACCTCTTGGCTGCTTCTCTGACCAGTGCTCTCCTTGCTCAATCTTTTAGTTTAAGTGAACATCCATATCTTGGAAGGTTTGCAGTTGTAGAATATTTTTTCCATTTTTGGATGATGGAATGAACAGTGCTCCTTGGGATGGTCAAAGATTTGGTTATGTTTTTTTATAATCTAACCCTGCTGTAAACTTCTCCACAACTTTATCTCTGACCTGTCTGGTTAGTTCCTTGGTCTTAATGATGCTGTTTGTTCACTAGCTTTCTCTAACAAACCACTGAAGTCTTAACAGTACAGATGTATTTATACTGAGACTAAATTGCACACAAGTGGACTCTATTAACTAATTAAGTGACTTCTGCACCGGATTTTATTTAGGGGTATCAGAGTACTGGGGCTGAATACTTTTGCACTTCATACTTTCAGATTTTTATTTGATTAAAATTATAAAAACCATGTATAATTTTTGTTCCACTTCACAATTATGTGCTACTTTGTGTTGGTCTATCACTTAAAATCTCAATGAAATACTTTTAAGTATGTGGTTGTAGCTCCAGGCGCTGACGATCACCGGTAAAATGGCGGCACCTTTAACCGTGGTGCCAGAGGGGTTAATGCCTCTGATCAGTCCGGAGCAGTAGACACCCGGCGGCCGTCCGGCTCCCTAGCGGTCGCCATAGTTACACACCCGGCATGCGCCGTACTATTACGGCGGATGTCGGGAAGGGGTTAATAGGTAAAAATATTATAACATATTGGGACACTGTAACTAAATCAATTAAAAATTAAATATACATTTTGACATGGCTGCGGGAAAATAACCTACAAGGACCACTTTCATACCTCGATCATACGAATTGATTCTGAATATAGTAAAATCCAAAGCCAATTAAGTTTAGTCAAAGGATAAAATACATTTTATTGACATCAGATTTATGAGCAGGGATAGATTTCTTTAATAATCAGTAATATGATTCCCAAAGCCCCCCATGTGTATATAGTCCACTTTATAGTGCTACTGATCATGTCACAGGTACAGTTTACTTCCTGCCAACAGAATCTCTTAGTGAGTGAGGTCATTTTCAGTTAATATTGATCCCTCTATGAAAACTCCATTGATTTCAATTCCCACCTTAACTCACAATAACATAACAAAAAACAAAAAGTAAAGCCATTGAATTGACAGCACAGAAGATACAAGCTTATATTATTATTATTATTATTATTATTATATGATTTAACCAATTCAGTAGGCTCAGTATTAAACATTTATATGAAAAGCTATTCCATTTAAAATGTTATGAAATAGTTACATGTAATAAAGACAAACAAGATATTTTATTCATTTGAATATATCTAGTAAAAGCAGTGGTTGCATTTTTGCTGGATGGTATGATTTATGGTCTGTCGTGTTAGTCCTGTTACAGAATGTATTAATTTTGGGGATTAAGGGATGTTGTGTATACAAATCAACTGCATTCCCCAGACGTGGCTACACAAAGAATGGAAAATATAAAAGGAAGCACTTACACTTCTTGCACTCCTGTCTTTGGCTGAAAAAAACTGCAGAAAAATCTGCAAAAAAAATAAATAAATAAATAATAATCAGCTTATTTCCAACATAGGGCTTTTGCTAATACTGTGAAACACCTACAGATTAGGTATCTCTGTGTCTGAAAACATCAGGTCTGCAAACTAATAATCATATTTTATCTGTATGGTGAATGCTGTAGCAGGAAAAAAAACAGGGGCGGAGCCTAACCGCTGAAGTAGATGGAGGTCTGAGCCTGCAGCTCCGTCTATAGAGCAGCCTTACCCCAACCCTACCGCACCTATACGCTTAAAAACGGGCAAACAAAACCGGGAACGTGGAGGGGACTCCACAAATTCTTCCGCAAAAAGGCCTCTCAGTCTGTGGCCTTGGTGCGCAAGATGGCGCCCGACGATCTGCAGTCAGGGGATGCGGCTGAAGTGTCTGACGTGGAGAGCATGTCTGGAGTAGACACACAAGATACATGTACTCGCCCCATTACCCAAGCCTTCCTCATGAAAGCCCTAGCAAAAACAATTGCCCCAGTTATGGCTGAACTAGCAGAGATGAGAGCTGAGCTCCAACACGTGGGAGGCCGCGTAGATAGACTGGAGTCAGCCCACACGGACATTACACACCACGCTGCCATAGCAGCATTGCATATCTCCAACCATCATAACCATCTCAATCGCCTCCATGACATGATCGAGGACTCAGAGAATAGGAACAGGAGAAGAAATGTTAGGCTGAAGGGCTTACCTGAGTCTTTCCCCCCAGACTCTTTGAGGGAGATCATGTCCGCCATCTTTACAGACATCCTGGGTTCAGAGAGGGCTGCCTCCATCCAGATTGAGAGGGTACATCGCTCCATTAGGGCTAAGCCTGCCACTACAGAGCCCTCTAGGGACATAATTTGCGGCCTATTGACTTCCGTGGACACAACAGAAATCCTCATGGCATCAAGGGACAAAAGACCCATAATGTATGAGGGTCATGAAATACAGCTATATCACGATTTGGCACCCTCCACACTCGCAAAGAGGAGACTATTGAAACCCTTGCTAGCCACCTTAAGAGAAAAAGGCTTATCTTATGCGTGGCTATTCCCATTCAGTCTTTCTATTATGAACCAGGGTCGCAGGATATACATTAGATCCCCTGAAGACCTAGCTGCAGCGTGGCCATCACTGGGCATAGAACCAATACCCATACCATCCTGGTCAATGCTTCCTGAGGACGTGCACGCCTGGCCACCCTTACCCACCCTGGAGAAACACGCACCATATTGCAGATCTAAATCTCCAAAGCAGAAAAAGCCGGTTGCTAGGGGCATTATCAGTGACTGATTATTTCTCGGCCTTGATGCCGACCCTTCCTCTTGACACTCTGCCTTTACAGGCCCCTGTTTTTGATTTGACACTCGTCTGGTATTACTCCTCATGGACACATCAGCCCAAGAGGTCCTCTACCGCTGTGAATGGGCAGGACTCACACTCGTGTTTTCAGTTTCCATGTTTTCTGATATAAACTTTATCTCTAGGGTTCCGTACCGGCTTCTCTACATGGACCTGATGCTCTCTTCCCCTGATTTAAATCTAACGGGACCTTTACTTACAACCGCTTGGAACCCCTTTTCAGCTGAGTCTTTTCACCTAATGTATATGCCTTGTGTATAATGAGGGTTCTTTCCCTCTCCCCTGGCTCTGGGTCCCCTATTTTGGGATCCGCGGTCAGGGGTGATGGATCCCCTCCCTCTTTTCTTCTTTTTCCCTCACCTCCCCCCCCCCCCTCCTGCTCCCACCCCAAGGACTCAGGTCCTTTCAAGCTAGCTCACAGTGTTATACGCTAAAAGTTTATTTCTGGTCATGTTAACAGTTATACTAAGTTTTCCACCGAGCTATCATAGTATGACACATTCTACATATTGTATGCCATTTTTATTTTTACTTATTACATATGCCTTGTGTTTAATGAGGGTTCTTTCTAAGTTTTCTACTAAGTTCTTTTAGTGCGACACATTTCACATATTGTACTTTGATTCCATAGCTGAAGTCATCCCACAGATGTACTGTTTCTCAACAATGCATGCTCTCCTCCAGGTGTCTCTCATTCTCAATTTTCTCTTCCTCTCTCCCTCCTCTCTCTCTACTCTCTTCCGACCCGATACCCTTCCCCTCTTCTTTTCTTTCTTCCCTCCCTTTCTGCTTCTCTTTTCACCCTCCCTAAAACTCGTTCTCCATTCCTTCTTCACCTCCTTTTTCTTTTAATAGAGACTTGGAAATCTGAATTTGATACAGTTATACTGAATTATCCCTGTAGTGTTTTGCCCTTTCTGTTCTGTTCAGCTCATATCTGAACCCCTACTCTTATTTACTGATTTAACTAAAAGTAGCACCAGACTGTTCCCGGCTTCTCCGGTGTCATAGCTCTCACTCCCTGAATCCCATGGAATTCTCCTCAAAGCCTTCTCCCTTCCTCCCCCTAACCCCTCCCCCCCTCTCCCTCCCCCTTCCTCAGCACTCTCTGCCACCCTCCCCACTTTTCAACCCACATCACTCCATTCGCACTCTCAACCCATTTTGTTACACACCATTTTCTCTAGGGTCGTCAGGTAGGCTGTGACTTTTACTTCGTTTCCCACCCACCAGCTATCCATACACGGATAGCTGCCGAAAATTTTCTTGCTCAGGCATCCTCGCCAACAATATTTCCCTCACCTTATATTATTTTTCCTCAGTTGACGTAGTCAGATACACTTCCCCCTCTCCCCTTCCTAACCCTTCCTACCCTCCCTAACACTCCCTAATCTTCTAAATCCCACTTCCCCCCTCTTCTATCTTCCTAGCTTCCTATTTCTCTCTAAACCCTCACGCTACCCCCTTCCCTCCCACCCGCCTCCTTCACTTCCTACTCACCCTCTACTCCCAACCTAAACTTCCACCTACACACCCCCTTCCTCTTTTCTTCTCTTCTTTCTAGTATGTTCTTGCTTACCCTCTCCCCTCATCTCTCTCTCTTCCTATATCTTTTACTGGTTGCAACCTGCGGCCAGACCCCCATTATGTCAGATCATATTCTCACCTCCTTTAACGTCCACGGATTAAACTCCTCCAACAAACGATCACAAATACTTACTATCCTCAAAAGACTCCGCACCAAAATAGCTTTTCTGCAAGAAACACACTTCAAAACTGGAAAAATCCCGCGCTTCTCAACAAAATACTTCCCCCTTTCTTTCCACTCCACGAACCCTTCGGCAGCCACAAAGGGGGTCTCTATCCTTTTTAATCTGTCCCCTTCCAATCTCCACAGATGTATGCGGACTCGGATGGCAGGTTCTTGTTTCTTAAAGGCACAATCGTCTCTCAGAAATACACGTTCGTGAATGTGTACACTCCTAATAAAGATCAGGTCCCTTGGCTATTAGAGGTCCTCAAAAAGCTAGAATTATTTGCTGAAGGCCCAATTATCTTAGCAGGTGACCTTAATCTAGCATTAGACCCCTCTTTAGACACCTCCACAGGTTCTTCCTCCACTCCGCAGAAGGCCAGAGGCAGGCTCCAGCAAGATTTTTCCGACCTAAACCTAATAGATATTTCTGGAGAACCCTCAATCCCACTACTAAAGACTTCTCCTTTTACTCCAACCCCAGAAATTCCTATCAGCGCTTAGACTACTTTCTCCTTTCCACTGACCTAATACCCCATGTCTTTAAAGCCAAAATAGATGTGATATCTGTCTCAGACCATGCCCCGGTATGGATCCAAGTTAACTTTGCCCAAGTCCCGAGGAAAGACTGGAACTGGAGGTTAAATGAATCACTCCTTGATAGATCAGATGTGACTGACTCAATCAAAAAACAATTAGAGACATATTTCAGCATCAATGCAAATGCAGACACTTGCCCCACAATTACATGGGAAGCCCACAAATCTGTGATAAGAGGGGCCTTCATCTCTATCGCTTCCAAACTTAAAAAAGAGTCACAGTTCGAACTCGACTCCATTCTCTCCAACATCTCAAAAATCGAGAGACTTCGCAAGGCCTCCCTCAGAACCAATTCGGACGCAGAACTGCGTTCCCTCAGAGAAAAATTGAAAGACATCATAAACTCCCGCACTGCAAAGCAATTCCTCCACTTTCAACACAGGATATACGCCCATGGGGACAGAGGCGGTAAGCTTATGACCTCTATGATCAAAAAACAAAAAACAAACTGTTTTATTTCAGAGATTAAAGACCACTTAGGGAATACTAAGCGCTCCACCAAGGACATCTCTCATGCGTTCCACAAATTTTATACAGATCTTTACAATCTCACCTCACACCGCACTAGCGAGAACACCTCTCTCCACAAAGACAAAATAACTGACTTTTTATCCTCTGTAGACCTTCCTTTCTTAACTGATGAGGACATTTCTCCCCTTCTCGACCCCATATCACATGAAGAAATAAGACAGGTTTTAAATAGCTTCCCTAAAGGCAAAAGCCCTGGCCCAGATGGTTTCCCCCTTCACTACTATAAAACCTTCCTCTCCACACTTCTACCTCCCTTTGCCCTTTCTTGCAATGCTCTCCTCTCTGGAAAAGCACTCCCGAAACATGCTCAAGAAGCCCATATTACTATCTTACCCAAAGAGGGAAAAGACCCTAGCGCCTGCGGTAGTTACAGGCCTATCTCATTGCTAAATGTCGACCTAAAATTATGGGCAAAGATCTTAGCATACAGAATTAAATCCCTCATCCCTAAACCTTTACACCCGGACCAAGCAGGGAAGGGAAGGGAAAGATAACTCCCATCGCCTCCTCCACGCCATCTCCCATGCAAGGAAAACTCACTCAGATTTGATACTATTAGGAATAGATGCCGAAAAGGCTTTCGATCGAGTTGATTGGCTCTTTATGAAAGCCACCCTCGTGAAATTTGGTTTCCCCCCAGAGTTTATCACTGCCATTTTCTCCCTTTATGATACTACTTATGCAAAACTTAAAATTAACGGTACTTTGTCAACCCCTTTCCACATCATGAATGGAACGCGGCAGGGCTGCCCCCTATCTCCTTCATTGTTTATTCTAACCCTGGAACCTCTCCTACAGCTGATCAGATCTAATCCTGACATCCACGGCTTAAACATAGGGAAACACACCTTACATACAGCCGCCTTCGCGGACGACGTACTCATCCTGATCTCAAATCCTGAACTAGCTCTCCCGACCATTACAAACTTAATTGGTACTTACAGCACCGTAGCAGGCTACAAAGCTAACCTTGATAAATCGGTAGTCCTAAACATTAACATCCCCCGGAATCGTGCGACTAAAATAGCCACTTCCACTCCCCTGAAATGGACCTCCAGCAAGATCAAATATCTAGGCATCTACTTGACAGCAGACATTAAGGACCTCTATGAGGCCAATTTTATCCCGCTTTTGGCGGACATCAGAAAAATGTTGATGTCCTACCAAGGCATGCCCTTTTCTTGGTTTGGTAGACGCAACCTCCTCCAGACCTATGCCCTACCCAAAGTACTCTACAGACTCCACATGCTTCCAATTTGTTTACCCCCTCAGTTTTTTAAATCCTTAAAATCCCTTTTCTCCTCCTTTCTTTGGAGAGGAAAACACCCGAGACTCTCTATGACTTTGTTGTTAAAGAAGAAACAAGCATGTGGGATTGGCCTTCCTAACATTCTAAGTTACTACATGGCGGTCCAATTGAAACGCTGGCTGGACCTCACGTACAACTCCCCGAACCTCCTGATAGCAGACTTGTCGCGCACCACTTTTGGACACTCTACCCTCTCTGACCTTTGGCTTTATGGCCGCCCCGGGCACAAACCCAGCAACATTCATCATCTTCTCAGGAGCTTACGAAACATGGCGAGATGTGAGAGATACCTTAGCTTCATACCCCTCTCCTCTCCTCTCATTAGGCATTCTACCTGAATTCTTAGGAAAGTCGAGTCTAGCAAACCTTCCTGTCTGGTCGACCCTAATCCCTAAAAAAACTTTTCGATGTTCTTGGACCTGACCGAAAATTTGATCCAGAGACCTTTCACTCCTTGCTCGCAGATACGCCCAGACCCTCCTTCCTACACACATTGCATGTGGAAGGCGTAATTAAACAAGCCCTGCCCTGGGAACCATTCGGACCTCGCTGACCACTTTTGAACGCTCAAAACCTCATATGTCCTCTCAGCTCATATCGACCCCTTGGTGATTCAGAAACCCGCCTTCTTATCCGCTTGGGAAGATGACCTCAACATTACATTCTCGGATGAACAAGTGCAACAAATTCTGTCGCATTCTCATGGGTTTTCCCCTTGTGTTCGCCTCCAAGAATATCACTATAAACTGCTCACCAGATCGGAACCAAACGCCTGACTGACTTCTGAAGCATTACCTAGCAGACAAATCATCTTGTTGGAGGTGTGGATCTCAAGAAGGCTCCCTCCTCCATATATGGTGGTCCTGTTCTAGGATACAGACTTACTGGCTTTCGATCCAAGAAGTAATTCGCGAGCTCACCTCTCCTTCTTTTGAACTATCGGACACTATGGTCCTACTGGCCCTTCCGTCTTCCACTTACAAACCTTCAAGAACTAACCTCCTATCTTTCCTGATATTAGCAGCAAATTCCCTGATCCCGTTAAAGTGGCTATCCCCTGACCCCCCCACTAAATCAGAATGGATAGGGAAAGTCAATCAAATCTCCAGATTTGAGGAACTGACGTCCTGGAAAAACAGATCCCATCACAAATTTGAAAAGATTTGGACTCCTTGGTGGTTGCTCTGGCCTTGGGCTGCAACCTAGTTCACTTTCCCTCCTGTTCCCCCCCCCCTTGCTTCTCCCATATCCCTCTCCACCCTCTCCAGACTTCTCTCTCCTCTCTCCCCCTGATTTACTTTTTGCCTCACTGCTTTCTCAACCTCCTACCCACCCCCCCACCTCTGCCCTCTTGCCCATCTCCTCCCATCTTTCCTCCCCCTCCCCTCCTACTATCTGTATATATGTACCTGACAATGGTTAACTGAGTTTGTCTTATCCCTCATTCTCCCTTACAATAGCTCGACTATTTCAAAGTTTACCCACCACAACATCTCCCTGTCTACCTATCTAATGATTAAGCTCTAGCTTCAACCCCGTTTTCTCCAGGTGCACAGGGACTCATTCATCTAATTATTGACTCTTGGCAGGCCAAGCAGGCCAAGCTTCCAGCTTTCCAGAAATTTGTATGGAATATTAAATTGTACCATTATGAAGAACATTATGTCCCACAAACAATAAGCCCTCATGTGACTCTGTGAACTGAAAAGGTTGGCTCAAAGGCTAAAATTTTTGGTGCACTTTCTTGTTTACAGTTTGGAATATTAAACCACACCCCTTTTTCAACAAGTTCTACCCCAATGTCATGTTATAGTACCAGCAAAGGGAATGAGTATCATCCACACATTCTGAAAAAAAAAGCAGCGTTTTTGAAAAACATGGCATGTTAGGGTCCATTCACGTGGAGGAATTTATTTATTTTTTTTTTAAATGTAGATTGTGAGCCCCATATAGAGCTCACAATGTACATTTTTCCCTATCAGTATGTCTTTGGAATATGGGATGGAAATCTATGCAAACACGGGGAGAACATACAAACTCCTTGCAGATGGTTTTATGCCCTTGGTGGGATTTGAACACCAGGATTCCAGCGCTGCAAGGCTGCAGTGCTAACCACTGAGCCCCCGTGTGGCCCTTCGTGGAGGAATTTGGCATGGATTCTGATGCGAAACTCGCATCAGAATCTATGCGCAAAAATAAGCCTCCCATTGACTTGAATGGGTTCCATTTTCTGTGCGGAACCCATTTAACTCAATGGGAAAATAAACCTCCTATTGATTTCAATGGGTTCCGTCAATGGGATGCTTTTTTTTTGCGCGCGGATTCTGCACCTGCAGTGTTTTGCCATGTGGGGTTTTAGCCTGTGTATTTATTTCAATGTGCAGAAAGAAATATGATATTGTTAAAAGCCAACTTGCTCGATCCCTCATTCTCCCTATATCTGATTGAGGCAATTCAGAGACCCCTACACAATTTAGACTTTCAGCTAGATGGGTTTAGTTGACGTCTATCTGATATGTATTCCTAACTTTAATCTACATAAATAAAATGAATATTTATTAATTATTTGTGAATATTTATTGCTAGCTCAGAGTTGACTTCTGTGTTTAGTAAGACTTTACCAACTTTTTCTCAGCTGTCTGGAGTTGTGCAGGCCTGCAACACATCATTTTGCATAAACAGTGAACCTCAGCTTTGTCAATGTCATTTAATTAAATCTATGGCATGACATTTAGTAAAATAAGATGTCAGGTATATTGAAAACAACTTGGCATTCAGAAGAAAGATATAATGATTAAGTTACCATTGATTAATACCTACCTTTCAGATAAAACATCTGAGCCATGACAGCTGCTCTGCTAACGTACTGATACTATGTTGAATAGTGCCAGATTTATTCAGGATGTGCCTACTGGACTCTGCTGCAATAGGAAGACTGTACAGAAACTAAAGGAAACACCAATCACAATGAATTATTCTTATTATCTGAATGCCTCATTATTTAGATGAAATTGTATACATGATGAATATATAGCCTTTCTGCACCCAACATTTATTAAAGAGGGCCTTTAACCACCACCACCAAATCTAAATCATTGCATCCTTAAATAGGGGTGGTTTCACTGATGCTGGTATAATTGGGTTTTATCTCTAGCCCCCCACCATTTCCACACAATCATTGCTGTGCCTGTAGAAGGTTTTGTGCTAAGACTAACAGCAGAGTACTCAGACATTTATCTTGTAACGAGCCATGCATTTGTGTGTCTGTCACATAACCATGGACTGGGGGACCCTGTGCAAACTTTTTGGAAGTTGGCCTCTCAATGACCACCCATAACTTAATTTCTCCTGCCCCCCTCAACCACCAATATTACATTAAAAAAAATAAAAATAAATAAAAAATAAAATATATATATATATATATATATATATATATATATATATATATATATATGTATGTATGTACTCACCGACCCGTGTTCCCACAGGCTGTGACTGTAATGTCTGCGGTTCGGTGCTCATTGCACTTCCCTGCTGCAGACATTAGGAGCTGAAGGCAGATGGAGGTGAAATCATTGCCTGACACCTGGAACAGCCGGACATCACCCAAAATGTGGGACTGTCTCGCTTGATCTGGGGCGACTGAGGGGGCCCCCACAACCATGGGGCGCAGTGCAGCTGCACCGTTGTACCTATGGATAAAGCTGCCCCTCCATATATAGTAACAGGTAGACACTGTAAACTGAAAGTGTACCTCTAGTTATAAACAATTTAACTTTAAAGTAAATTTTCAGTGATTTTGATTGGATACTTCGCTCCTGCTGACTCTTCTCCTGCCTCATCCCTCTATACTGTGCTGGCTCTTGTTTCTGACCAGACTGTACGACTACACTATTATTTGACCCTCTGTCACTGCCTGGAACCTGCTTGATACTGCAACTTCTGTTTCTGATCCTTCATCAACCTGTACAGATGCTCAGGTGAGTGGTTTCAGATTTCTGGGCCTGCTGTGACTTGTGGTGCGCTGTTCATCCTGCACTCCTTAAGCTGCTGCTACTCTGGCCACAGGAAGCAGCTAAATCCATCTCCACCATCAGGAGCTCTGGTGAAAACCTCTGAAGGCTAGTTTCGACTCAGTTTCGAGGGCGCTGGACGCTCAGCGCTGTTTACCATAGTGTGGAGGGGTGTCTGGTTTCTGGAACATACTATCTGTCTCAGTTCCTTCCAATAAGTGGAGAAGGAAACAGATCTCCTTAATAAGATATATTGCAAAGTTTCTTACCTCCAAATGCACTATTCATTTATGAAAAATCGTTTAGAACTAGAAGTCTAAGAATGTGACAGATTTATCACAGTTACTGATGCTAGATGATAAATCTAGTGCTGTTTAGTCTGTCTAGTCCACAGTTATACCATCTATATTTTATATACCGCTAGCAAGCCGACAGTGCGCTGAATTCAGCACATTGTCGGCTATCCCGTTATGTGCCCTGGTAGAAGAGATATTGGTGCAATTTCCAAAAGCTCTTCACCATCAGAAGGGCATTTCTGATAGTCAAACTGGGAACGCTCCTTGACAGTACTGTACATAGCACTATACTGTCAGAGGGGTGTTCGGTACTGCCCAACCATGAAGCTGGAGAGGAATGCCCCCCCAGTCTACTAGTCTATGGATGAATACTGTCGGGGGGAAGTACTGTCAGAAGAACATCCCCTCTGACAGTATAGCACTATGGACAGTATTGTCAGGAGTGGTGTTCCCAGCTTGACTGTCAGAAACACCCTTCTGACACTGAAGAGCTATCGGTAATTGCACCAATATCTCTTCTCTTGGGGCACAGTATATAAAACCGCATGTGCCTGAGGACATGAAAGGTCCTCTTTAAGCCATGCCCCCTTTTCATTTAACTCAAGCCTCTATAGGGATCTAGTCCGAAAAAATGACCTAAGCATAGAAGCCATATTGTATCCCTAATATGTTTTTTATAACTTATTACATGAAGTCGGCCACCACAGTAAATTCCCCAAATTGGATTACATAGGGAATTGGCAAAGTGATAGCCTTCTTTGGACTGTTCTGGACATTTGCAAAATATTTCAATATTAGGTATATGCTGTGCTTTGTAGTACAGTATGCTTACTTGTTCAATCACCATTTACTAAAACTGGTCAGAATTAAGCCCAATAATTAATTATTTCTAGATGGTTATGAGATAAACACATTTATTTTATTGGTTTGGGAATTTTATCAATTTTCTGCAGTTAATTTTCATATCAGTTTTTTCAGAATTTTTTTTAAAATTACCTTTACAGGGAATGAGTTAACTTTTAGGCTCTCATCTCTAATAGAGATATCATGTGCATCCAGCAACCATGACACAATCTCTGTAGTGTAAAATAAACACTAGGGGCTCACAATTGTAAATCCGCTGCTAAGAAGAGACCAATATACTTCATTGTTTTCTACAATACTGCTTCTCTTGATTGCTGCTTCTCTTGTATAGAATCACCTGCAAAATACATCATACACTTTCATTCCGAGAACAAGATGGAGAGGTAAAGGTCTCTCCAAGAAGATTAAAGCATGAATAATTGATTTGTCAGACAGCTAACATTAATAAGCTTCTTGCTTCTGTAAGTTCTGAAGGATATGTTCCATCAATTGTTGCACTGAGGAAACTCAGAAGAGCATTACATGTTTCCCTGAGCTGAACTGGTTATAAATTTTACAAAGTGTTGATATCAGTGTGAAAATGGGGGATTCAGAAACAGATTACAAAATTAGAAGATAAAATATAGAACGAAAATTATGAGGTAACCAATCACAGAACAGCAACTAAATAGGAAAATATCAGAAAATACCATCATACTTTTATACTAGAGATTGTAAAATGAAATATTTTATCACACTACATCCAGAATGCTAAAATATTAAAACAATATTTTTAAGATAAGACTGTGATTTTTTTTACTTTCTTTCTTCATTCCTGAGTCAGACGACTGCAATAGAATC